>NC_142469.1:93443096-94079442 GCF_049115385.1 Moschus berezovskii
TGTTGTTGCTGCATTTGAAAACCAACCTTTGATTTAAAAATCATTTTTCTATCCATAAAGGGAGCCTGGTGAGTGGGCCCTTGAAAGAGCAAAGCTGAACGTGAATGAAAACTTCCTGCTTGTGGGGATTCTCGAAGAGTTGGAAGACGTGCTGCTTTTACTGGAAAGATTTTTACCTCATTACTTCAAGGGAGTGCTCAGTATCTACAAAGACCCAGGTAACTCTGTCTGTAAGCATTTCTTCTCTGTTCTGAGGGTTACTCACTTTGAAAAGGAAACTCAGGAAATAAAGACATGGAATCCCCTCCTCTGTTAGTGAAGGGAGGTTCCCCTGGCTTCAAAGCAAGGTTAGAATCACGAGATACAGATCCCGAAGCCTTGAGCATCAGGGCCAAACATAAACTGACAACGTTTTAAAGGCCTGATGCTTCCATTTCTCCCTCTGGAAGATGAAATTGGCAACATTCCCATCAACGTTGTCCTGAACGTGTTGCTGGGGCGTCCTTGGAAGGAAAGGTGGGCAAATGGGAGGGAGCCATCATCTGAGGTGCTGTCTCTGGCTCTGTGTCCATTTAACAAAAGTGAATCCTGGCACACAGAACAGATAAAGCGGCACACTGAGAACACAGGCATGATTTTCCTCTAACAAATGCAGTCGTTTCCAAATAGAAGCGGGAAGCAGAATTCAGCAGAGTGATTAGAAGGGTTGCCCACGGTGTCGCTGTAAATGTGATTACTTTGAGAAACCCATTGTGCATTTCTCTTGTTATAATTTTATCTCAAGAAAAAGACAAACAGCATTGTTTCTGCCCTGTTCTTCTTAATCTACTGCTGCCACAACACTGCCTAGTCTCTAATGTAATTATTGTTTGGTTGTTCTGAAATGGGAGGTGTTATTCTGCCTTGTGGAAATAAGGCCCAGGGGAAGGGCTCCCCCAGTACAGCCTCTGCCCCACACGCCAGACAGCCAGGCCGAGACCACGCACTACATCATGACGCCCGGGTGAACTGGTCTAGTCTACAGGGTCCCTGACTTCTGTTTCATGGTAGTTCGGTGGTAGGCGGCCCTACCACCACCAGGGACTGGTTGGCGGAAGGTGACTGCCTTGGTCTCCCGACTGTCTTATTCAGAGAACAACTCCCACGTACTTACATGACCAAGGACCTCAAGGTGTGCTCTGCACGTGTGTCTCCGAAGCAGGAAGTATGGTTGGAAGAGCTAAAAGTGTAACAAGCTCTGAATGGTCAGTTGTTTAAATAGGGCCCTCCTTTGCCCTTTCAACACTTTCCCTGGGTTTTGTGTTCTCCTTGGGCACCTTCTGTGAGGTTTATCTATGGTAAGACTGAAGGCCAAGCAGCTCCACAGTTGCCGTGTCCTGAAGAGTGACCACGTCCCCAGAGGGAGGGGACAGGAGATGAGCATCCGTGCCCTCCAGCTTCTAATACATTTTAGCCTCTGCAAGGAGGAAACTCCTGCATTGTCTTCTCACGGCCACAAATCAGCGAGCTGGTGTGAGATAGGTTAACGGAGGTCACTTGATCATTCACACCAGAACCAGTTCACCTGGGCCTTTACAGTCTAAACTCACAGATGGTGGCACACTAAAATCACTGCTCTTGCCCTTTTTACAAGAATTTTATAACTGAGTAGACTAGGGGATAGAGAACAGAAACACTGAAGTCTGAGACCCTTAAAACCCTGTAGATTAAACTGACTGTGAAGTTGGATTAAGATGCAAACACTCCACTGGCCATTTTTCTTTGGTGCTTGTCTAATTTTATTTAAAAATTCAGGTATGTATAGACTTTGTAATCCTCTTCCAGCAAGATGAAGAATATTTAGGCCAGTCTCACTGCTGACGGAAAAGCACTAATAACAATCATTGAGGAGCTAGTAAAAATAATGTCTGCTAGTCAAATGGGCCATCACTTATTCTAGATTGGAAAGATAGTCATTCAGTTCAGTCGCTCAGTCGTGTCCGACTCTTTGCGACCCCATGAATCACAGCACGCCAGGCCTCCCTGTCCGTCACAAACTCCCGGAGTTCACTCAAACTCATGTCCATCGAGTCGGTGATGCCATCCAGCCATCTCATTCTCTGTCGTCCCTATCTCCTCGCACCCCCAATCCTTCCTAGCATCAGACTCTTTTCCAGTGAGTCAACTCGTCGCATAAGGTGGCCAAAGTATTGCAGTTTCAGCTTTAGCATCAGTCCTTCCAATGAACACCCAGGATTGATCTCCTTTAGAATGGACTGGTTGGATCTCCTTGCAGTCCAAGGGACTCTCAAGAGTCTTCTCCAACACCACAGTTCAAAAGCATCAATTCTTTGGTGATCAGCTTTCTTCACAGTCCAACTCTCACATCCATACATGACCATGGGAAAAACCATAGCCTTGACTAGACAGGCCTTCGTTGGCAAAGTAATGGCTCTGCTTTTTAATATGCTATCAAGGTTGGTCATAACTTTCCTTCCAAGGAGTAAGCATCTTTTAATTTCCTGGCTGCAATCGGCATCTGCAGTGATTTTGGAGCCCAAAAAAAGAAAGTCTGACACTGTTTCCACTGTTTCCCCATCTATTTCCCATGAAGTGATGGGACCAGATGCCATGATCTTTGTTTTCTGAATGTTGAGCTTCAAGCCAAACTTTTCACTCTCCTCTTTCACTTTCATCAAGAGGCTTTTGTGTTCCTCTTCACTTTCTGCCATAAGGGTAGTGTCATCTGCATATCTGAGGTTATTGATATTTCTCCCGGCAATCTTGATTCCAGCTTGTGCTTCTTCCAGCCCAGCATTCCTCATGATGTACTCTGCATATAAATTAAATAAGCAGGGTGACAATATACAACCTTGACGTACTCCTTTTCCTATTTGGAACCAGTCTGTTGTTCCAGTTCCTTCCGATCAGTACTAAGGGTTCCAATCACCCACCATTTAGAGAAGCTAAGAACTTCCCTGAATAATATCTCAACTGTTCGTGCATCCCACCCATTCATCTCCCCTGAGAAGTTATGCTGATGAGTAAATTTGTCCCCTACCAAAAATTCAGTCTTTGAGAAATTTAGTCTTCATAAAGTTTTAATAGAATACATTTGATATTAATGTTTGCATTCTGTGGAGACACAATTAAGCATATCTCAGAAGAACTTGATGATGCTAAGTACTCAAGATGGAATAAAAATGAAAGTTTTTGCCTGATGGGTAAGCCAGAGTACCTGCTCAGGTATTTCTTACCAGCCCAAGGGCATTTGTGAGGCGGAGACAGTACCTTGGAGCAAGGACTCAGTAAACTCTGCCCAACCTGGATGTAAATTTGAATTGGGGGAACCGAAGCCAAAATAGAGTTACGGGGTAAGAGCAACTTCCCGTCATTAAATTATACAGTCTCATTTTTTATTGATCAATTTCAATTACATTTGCTCATTCCTTACCTTTCAAAACTGAGAGACTTGGAGCCAGCTCAAAGAACTGAAGAGACAAAGATTCATGGTCATACCGAAATGTGAGCAGAAGGGCCACCGTTTACACTTCCTGAGCCAGAAGGGTTAACTGGTCATGAATGGTTTTCCCCCTTAGCTCTTAAAAACGGACGTGCTGTGAGCTATCAATATTTTTCCTAGTCATAGTTCCTTTAGGAGGTCAAATCACAGTGGTGTTAAAGGCCAAAGTAAATAAGTAAAATAATTAAAGGCAGGAAATAAGTGAATATCTGTGATAAGAACAGTTCTTTTATTAGCATCCCTCATAGATGTCCTTGACCTGGTTAGTAACCCAGCTGTTCCACTTTGGTAGCCCGGTCTAGCATCCAGACATGAAACTGTAGGACCTGACTTTAACTCACAACCTTCCTCCTCCCTGAGGACTTAGGGAGGAGGTGTCCAGTCCTTCTCTCTTGTATTTTAAATACTTTCCTTTACTAGCATTACATTAGTATTCATCTTCAACTTGCTTCCATTACGAATGTAAACATTGGGGCCACAGTAGAGAATCCCTAGATTTTTGTGGACTGTCCTTGTGAATCTGGCCACCATATGTGCGATTCCAAACAAATGGCTTCCTTACTAACTTTAAGTTCATTCATAAATCAAGTGCTTTGTCTTGTTTCTAAAAAAAAAGACTGTTTACACTTGAATATTTTTATAAACGATGATGATTTGCTGTGCTAAGTCGCTTCAGTTATGTCCGACTGTTTGCAACCACATGGACTGTAGCCCTCCAGGCTTCTCTGTCCTTGGGATTCTCCAGGCAAGAATACTGGAGTGGGTTGCCATGCTCTCCTCCAGGGGATCTGGCCAACCCAGGGATTGAACCCCCATCTCTTATGTCTCCTGCATTGGCCGGTGGGTTCTTTTACCACTAGCACCACCTGGGAAGCCCAATGATGATGATAAATAGAAGTAAAAATTTAAATATTTTTTAACTAGGTATGAATGATAGACTCCTATTAAGAGTATAGCAATGTAAGGTTGGAGTTTTTTGGCTTTGCAGTATTCAAATCTGAGGGTATGAACATACAAAATTAAAACTGGCCAGTTTTAAAAAAACAGTTATTCTTTAAGGAAAGAACACTGAGTTGGGAGTTCTCTTTATGCAGTGGTTCTGCCCTTGCAGTAGGCTTCCCTTGTGGCTCAGCTGGTAAAGAATCCACCGGCAGTGCAGGAGACCTGGGTTCCATCCCTGGGTTGGGAAGATCCCCTGGAGAAGGGAAAGGCTACCCACTCCAGTATTCTGGCCTGGAGAGTTCCATGGGCTGTATAGTCCCCGGGGTCGCAAAAAGTCAGACATGACTGAGCAACTTTTCACTTCACATATGCCCATAGGACCCAGAGCAAATGCAACTTTGGGTGGTTGATCGCTAGGATCTATTGGATCTATTATTGTGATACTAAAGTATTACATAGAATGTTTTAAGGCACCTCTTTCTACCTTCTGTTGGTTAACACAATTATAGAGTGAAAAATTCACAAATTAAGCCACAAGGGAAGTCCAAGAATACTGGAGTGGATAGCCTATTCCTTGTCCAGTCAATCTTCCTGACCCAGGAATCAACCTGGGTCTCCTTCATTGCAGGCAGATTCTTTACCCATTGAGCTATCAGGGAGTGCTTTTCACCTTAAAAAAACACACCATCCTAGGCAGTTTCACTGCCTCCTAAATTCCCAGGTTTAGTTGTGGGGGCTGTCGCCACCTAGAGGACGTGGCAAGCCCAGGCTTCAGAGTTGTTCATTCAGAATCCATCCTTCCCTAAGACAGGGATTCCAGCTCACTCTCCAGTCATGCTGTCCACCCCTCTCTTTCACACCATATGCATTTCTGTCAGGGAGACAGGCTATCACAACGATCAGACCACAGGCTCTAGAGTAGACAGCCTGGCTGTTAAAAGTCCATCCTCCACCTAACCAGGCAACCAGAGGTAAGGTGTGACTCCTCTACCGCTCAGTTTCCCCATCTGTTTAAGACCCGTAAACAATACTGTCTACGTCAGAAGGCTGTGGTGAGATGTCCCTGATCAGATCCACGTAAAGCCCTTAGCCCAGAGCTTAACATACGATAGTGTGAGTCCTCAGTTGCGACCAGCTCTTTGCGATCCCATGGACTGTAGCCCACCAGGTTCCTCTGTCCATGCAAGAATACTGGAGTGGGTTGCCATTCCCTTCTCCAGGCGATCTTTCCAACCCAGGGATTGAACCCGGGTCTCCCACATTGCAGGCAGATTCTTTACCATCTGAACCACCAGGGAAACCCCAACATATGATAAGCGTTCAAAACTTAACTCTTAGCCTGCCAACCACATTACAGGAGAGAGACAGGGCCTCTGTCTGGGAGGAACTAGGGCTTCCACTCTGTTTCTGTAACTTCGCTGTGAAAGAAAGAAATAGGAGAGACAGGAGGAGGGAGGAAGGAAGAAAAAAAACATGATGGCCCTTCACTTATGTCATCAGTGACAGCTGACCTTTAACTATAAAAGCACATGCCTTTAGGAACTGAGTATTTTTGACACTGAAGGAGAGGAACAATTATATTCTGGCCAATACCTTATTCTTAAATAATCATAGGGGAATAAGTTTAATAGAAATATTACTACAGTGACATGCTCAGGGACTGAAAAACTTATACTATTCAAGTCACTGGGTATTTTTAAAAAATAATCTATTTTTATGCCTGAACGCTTATCAGAAATATCAGGACAATAAAATTTCAACTTTAAATGAAACCCACTGTTGGGATGTGACCAGAGCATTAACTTGAGCTGGATGTAGAATCTTTCAGACTGTTCTGTATCATGTTATTTAGTAGATATAAGATAGGTGTTCAATGATTTAATTGTGAATGGTGTTTTCATTTTAACTAGGACCCTAAGATTCAGTTCTTGAAAAACCTTTATTTTCATACACAGAATTACATAATCAGAACGCTATGACAAACTTTGTCCAGCAGATGGCAGGGTCTCTCCATTTTTTTCAAGGAAGTGCCTGTGGTTTCCCAAGAGTTTCCATCTGCAGAGAGGCCTTTACAGAATGCTTGGAGGCAGATGTACAATTATGCCCAATTTGGGGCCTAAAAATGGGATCATATCAAATGGATTCCAAGTACAATTGATTGCAGTAGTCCAAAGTGCATTATATGACAGCTGATGGGCTCAGGAAGTGGGAGGTGGTTTACAGTCAAATAAGTTTGTGTGGGTTAAAAACATTTATTGTTTGTTGTTAGTCTCGAAGTCCTGTCTGATTCTTTGTGACCCCATGGACTGCAGCACACCAGGCTTCCCTGGCCTTCACTCTGTCCTGGAGTTTACTCAGATTCATGCCATTGGGTTGGTGATGCTATCTAACCATCTCATCCTCTGCCACCCTCTTCTCCTTTTGCTTCAGTCTTTCCCAGCATCGGGGTCTTTTCTAGTGAGTCAGCTCTTCGCATCAGGTGGCCAAAGTATTGGAACTTCAGCTTCAGCATCAGTTCTTCCAGGGTTGACTTCCTTTAGGATTGACTGTCAACCCGGGTGTTATAAAAGTCATTCATCATTCTATAATAATTGGATTAAACATGCTGTTTTTCATCTTTTATTTCCTACTTCTTATTTCTTTTGCTGTTGTTGTGCAGTTGCTCAGTTGTTTCTGACTCTTTTGCAGCCCCGTGGACTGCAGCCCGGTCAGGCTCCTCTGTCCATGGGATTTCCCAGGAAAGAACACTGGAGTGGGTTGCCATTTCCTTTCTTTGGGGGATCCTCTCAACCCAGAAGGTGAACCCGAATTTCCTGCACTGCAGGTGGACTTTTTACCGCTGAACCATATTCCATTTACTCTACGACAAAACCCCAAAACATTCTGGAACCTCACAGAACGGTTGAGAGAAATTCCAACTGCCTACAGGCACCAATGAAGTTGTTTTAAAAACTCAATTATTATTCATAAAAATAGGACCCTACTCTGTTATTGGTTCATCTACCATCAGCGTTCTCCATAAAGATCTGTTTTTCACCAGTCATGTCCAAGGCTCATACTCTAATCATGTTGGTACCACATTGTGTGTGTGTGTGTGTCTGTGTGTGTACATCAATTCATGTTCAAACTGCTAAATCACTTATTAAGCAGCAGTGGTATTTGAGTGACTAATCTTGCATCAGAACATCAGCAACAGTTCCTAAACAATAGTGATTTGCATATCAAATTGCCATTTATAAAGCACTTCCATACAGATGATCTCACTCGATTCTTACACGAATCCTCTGAAGCTGAGAAAGACTTTCTAAACAAGGAAGCTGACAGTGGAGGAGTAGAATAGTTTGCCCACAGTTATCAAGTCCCAAGTGACCAAAGACACTTAAGCTTCTGTCCCCAGAACCACCACCAACTCCATGAAGCTATGACTCTCCAAAGATGCTTCAAATTCAATCACTAATGCAGAGCATTAAGCACCATTATGTCGTCAGCATAATACAGAGTATTAAGCACCGTTATCCTGAAGGAAGGCCTGGAATTCCACTCCAGTATTCTTGTCTGGAGAATCTCATGGACAGTGGAGACTGACAGGCTGCAGTCCATGGGGTTGCACAGAGTTGGACACGACTAAAGCAACTTAGTGTGCATGCATGCAAGCACCCTTATGTATTGCACTTGAAGGTAAAAGCTTGGTAATAAAATCTGTAGATTATCTTTATTCAATATATGGTCTGATTTTATAGTAATTTAACTTTCCCCCAATAGTCCTTCTCTGTGAAGGATAATATTTAAATATCAGGTATAATCTGAAAATACTAGAAAAATTCAGCACTTTCAGCAAATGTTTAAGTGTCTGTAATGCATTCCAGTCCTGGGGAACAGCTGTGTAAAGATAAAGAAAACCACATCTGGACTGAGCATCATCACAAACAGGGCTGGAGGGACACCTCCTGTTGAAGATATTTGTGCCTGGCCTTGAAGGGTGCATAGCTGTTCACCTGGCGGACGTGGAAGGAGGCAAGTTATGAAGAAAAAATGTGAGTGCGGGTGTGAAGGCATAGGAGCCCCAAGCGCGGGAGCATGAGGGGCATTCCAGGCCTCCTCCGTGCTTGCCTACTGACCTTACCTCTCGGATCTGAGTCCTCCGTTCTTCACAGCTCAGTCACCCTGATGCTAAGTCAGTCCTGCCCGAGGCAGGAAAAGTGCTGGCGGCCTTAGACCTCTATGCAGTACAACCTGGAGCTGAGTCACTCACACCAATCCCAGAACCAGTGGCCAAGCCACAGTTAACAGAGGCCGATGTGTCACCCCCACCCCCAGCCCCGCAGTTTCCATGCCCTGTGCCACGTCTGACTACCTCCCAAGGATCCCTCACTTTCTTTTTTTTTTTTTTTTGTCACACCATACTTAGCATTTTATTTATTTATTTTTTCGTGTGATATATTTTTTTTTTATTTTTATTGGAGGCTAATTATTTTACAGTATTATATTGGTTGGTTTTGCCATACATTGACATGAATCCGCCCCGGGTGTACATGAGTTCCCCTTCCTGAACCCCCCTCCCACCTCCCTCCTCCCCTTATCCTCCCTCTGGGTCATCCCCACATACCAGCCCTGAGCATCCTGTAACATGCATCGACTCTGAACTGGCGATTCATTTCACATATGATAATATACATGTTTCAATGCCATTCTCCCAAACCATCCCACCCTCACCCTCTCCCACAGAGTCCTAAAGACTGTTCTATACATCTGTATCTCTTTTGCTGTCTTGTATACAGGGTTATCATTTCCATCTTTCTAAATTCCATATATATGCGTTAGTATATTGTATTGGTGTTTTTCTTTCTGGCTTACTTCACTCTGTATAATAGGCTCTAGTTTCATCCACCTCATTAGAACTGGTTCAAATGCATTCTTTTTAATGGCTGAGTAATACCCCATTGTGTATATGTACCAAAGCTTTCTTATCCATTCGTCTACAGATGGACATCTAGGTTGCTTCCATGTCCTGGCTATTATAAACAGTGCTGCAATGAACACTGGAGTACATGTGTCTCTTTCAATTCTGGTTTCCTCGGTGTGTATGCCCAGGAGTGCGATTGCTGGATCATATGGCAGTTCTATTTCCAGTTTTTTGAGGAATCTCCACACTGTTCTCCATAGTGGCTGTGCTAGTTTGCATTCCCACGAACAGTGTAAGAGGGTTCTCTTCTCTCCACACCCTCTCCAGCATTTATTGCATGTAGACTTTTGGATAGCAGCCATTCTGACTGGTGTGAAATGGTATCTCATTGTGGTTTTGATTTGGGTTTCTCTGATTATGAGGGATGTTGAGCATTTGATCCCTCACTTTCTAACAGGATACTGCCAGGTTCCCAGGTCCCTGCTGCTGCTGCTGCTGCTAAGTTACTTCAGTCGTGTCCGACTCTGTGTGACCCCATAGACAGAAGCCCACCAGGCTCCCCCTTCCCTGGGATTCTCCAGGCAAGAATACTGGAGTGGGTTGCCATTTCCCAGGCCCCTAGGGCCGGGTTATTCCTCTTGGCTTTATTTCTGGTTTCCACACCTAAGACCTAGCCACTGTCTAGGCCTAGGATACCCACTGGCTTCAGTCAGCCCTGCACTGTTCCACGGGGGGGTCCCACAAACTCTCCAGATGCAACCTACTGTCCTCTCTGACCCCTAAGTTCCCCTCTCTGCCTACCAGCATGGACTCACCTCCTGTTGGCAACCAGTCTCTGACTCAAGGGTGAGCTGGCTGTGTCCCCTGATGATACCTCTGGCCTTCCTCTCTGGGAGCTCTTGGGATCATCCCTTCAGAATTTTCCCCTAGTCTCCACCTCCCACCCCATGCACCCTGGGAAATCGATCCTTTCTAGGTCCCAACCTCATCCTCTGGAGAACCCCGGATGCCCCCCACAGTGTGGCCAGGCCTGGGGTGTGCAGTTTGTGCAGTTTTCTCTCTTATGATTCATTTCCCCGGATGAAAAGCTGGCTAATAATATCTGAGTCTGTGGTGGAGGTACCAGCATTCTGTGTTTAGAAGTGAATTTCTTCTTCTTGCGAATTTAATCATTTCTACTTTGAGCAGTTTTGAGTTGACAGTACTATGCTTTGCATTGAATAAGAATGCTACTGAGGGTGGAATTAGTCACCACAAATTTCAACTTTTGGACTTTCCTGGTAACTCAGCAAAGCTGAGATCCTCCTAGAGCCTGGGCCAAGAAGATTAGAGACCTGACCCCAGAGGGTGGAAGTTGATCTTTTTATGAAAGACCCTGTGAGCGAAGTGCTTTTGTGCCCAAACTTCCAAGATCCATACCTGCCCTGGTGCCTAACATGGTGATGTAGAAAGAAAGAGCCTTAGACAGAAACTTCCAGAACTGTCTTTGTGCCCCCGAGTCATGATCTTGCCTTGCTGACAGTCTGCATATAATATGTACCCCCACACACACTGAGCGAAGTTCAATCCTTACCCGTTTAGCATGACTCAACACTTTACAATGGCAACTTCTATTTTTGTTCAACTAATCTTGTTCAGATAAAAATATTATTTCCTAATCTGTATTTTTTTAATATCTCAGACATTTTTATCAACATATAATATCCTAACTTTTCACATCTTGTAAATGGTGTTGGACTTTGAAAAGAACACATTGAAAAACTGCAAGTGTACCTGTGTACAGAACACTGTAGTTTTTAGTGGTTTCTTGTGAGCTATATTAAGCACATTTATTTAACTGTCCACAAGCCCACAGAGAAATCTAATTTCCCACTAATGAGAGTAGGGACGTTTTGCTTGCTGAGTGGGCGCTTCAGATGCTCTGAAGTATCGCTTCTCCAGTTTTTACAGTATGCTTCTAAGTACTTCTCTTGGCTTGTCATAGCCAGACACTACTGGAGCTACTTTTCAAAACATGTTTTCCTAGAATTTTACCTCCCTGTTTTTTAGCTATACTTGATATATTAAAGCAGTGTGTGCACACTCAGCTGCTTCAGTCATGTCCTACTGAAAGAATACTCCAGGCAAGAATACTGGAGTGGGTTGCCATTTCCTCCTTCAGGGGATCTTCCCAATCCAGGGATCGAACTCACGTCTCTTATGTCTCCTGCATTGGCAGGCAGAGTCTCTCTTATGTCTCCTGCATTGGCAGGCAGAGTCTTTACCCACTAAGCCACCTGGGAAGCCCCATATTAAAGTAGTACATGCATACAGTTAAAAATCCAATAGTACTCAAGGATATATAATGAAAAGCAGTTGTTTCCTGTTTCAACCCTTTTCACTGCAAAGTCTGGTTTTGAAGAGGTAAACACGTTCAGCACAAGTAGCTGTTTTTTCTGATAACCGCCACACTTATAACTAGCATGCACAGGCTTCTTTTATTTTTGTTGTTTTATTGTCTTGATTTATTTATTTGTGACTTTATTTAGTTCTCTTATTCCACCACACTTAGCTCTACTTCCTTCCCCCAGTATGTTCATAATATGGCTATATCCACATTTCACATACATATTCCTTATTTACATTACTATGACTGAATATATTTGTTGGACACTGATCCGAGTAGTACACAATCATCTCAATTCATTTCTTGCATGACTTGTTGTTTTCCTTAGAATTGATTATTGCCTTGGATTTTTTATCTGCTTAGGTTTATTTATACCTATCAAAGTTTGCGTGTGTGCTGTTAGATCTGTTGTATCCATATTACTTTAGATTTTTTTCAGTATTATTTCAGATAAGTACATCCATTCCATTCCTGCTCCCCCATCCCAGGACCACTCCCCTCTTTCCCACCCAGAGGTCTGACTTTCTGCTTTGATCTGGGCTGATGACTCAGAAGCTTCCTGCACAGCTCTCCTGCAACTTCCCTTTACCATTTTACAGAATGTATTGTATCCCTGGTCTCCCGAATCCCTGAAATTCTATTTGTTGATTTAATAACTCCACTTATTCCAAGATATTCCCAAGTTGGTTCCTGAGAAAAGAGGCGTGGGAAGTGGTAAACTCTTTGAGTCCCTGCGCATCTGAAGAGCGCAGTGTCTTAGTATATTGTTTGATTGCCAGTTTGGTTTGCCATGGGTTCCTTCATATATGCACTCCATTTCCCGAGTCTGTCCGTCACTTTCTCATTCTCTCTGTCTCTCTGGACTGTTATTTTATTCCTTTCGTGAAAACTGACAACAGTGTGCCTCAGTGTGCTGAGTAGTCAACAAACACATTTAAGCTTAAAACGCATATTTTTTTCATTTCCGGGAATTTTTCTTGTTTTACTTCTGCATTACTTACTGCATAATTTTATCAGCACTATTTTCTGTATTTCAGCTTTGGAATGCTGTTTGTCAGATACTGGATCCTCTAGATGTATCCTCTTCATGTGCTTTATTATATTTTCCTCTTTTAATTTCCATCTCATCAACTTTTTCTCTCTGGATGAGTTCCTCAATTTGTATTCCAGTCATTCTGTTAAATTTTCTCTTTTTCAAGAACTCTTTGTTAATCTTCTTTTCTTCTTTTTGCATACTATCTTGTTCTTGTTTACCGAATACAATGCCACCTTAAATCTCTGAAAATTACAGAAATTTCAAAGTGTTTTCATCACTTTCTTTCATCATCTCTATTTGCTCCTTTACTGTTTTGGTTGGTTGCATGCTTGCTAAGTCACTTCACTCATGTCTGATTTTTTGTTACCCTACAGACTGTAGCAGAGAAGGAAATGGCAACCCACTCCAGTATTCTTGCCTGGAGAATTCCATGGACGAAGGAGCCTGGTGGGCCACAGTCCATGGGGTCACAAAGAGTCAGAGATGACTGAGCGACTAACACACACACACAGACTGTAGCCCATCAGGCTCCTCTATCCATGAGATTCTCCAAGCGAGAACACTGGAGTGGGTTGCCATTTCCTTCTCCAGGGGACCTTCCCAGGGATCTTCCCAGGGATCGAACCCACATGTCTCTCATGTCTCCTGCATTGGTAGGTGGGTTCTTTACAAATAGTGCCACCTGGGAAGCCCTTGGTTGGTTTGGGCATCTCTTTTTCAGTCCAGAGTCTTTCCCCTGGTGGTCTTTTCCAGAATTCAAATTTGACGGTGAGACACAAGAGCTCATTGAAAGTGAGCTGAGCAATAGGGGAGAGTTGTCAACTAATGGATCCACTTGGGATGATCAAGCAGCCGTCAGGTTTTGCTGGGAAACATTTGTTAGTGATTCTAGGTCTTTTTTTCTCTGGAGTTTATTCAGTTTCCCTACTGTAGCATTCCCCAAACATCCACTTGGGGGATGGGAGGTGAGGTGGGATTAGGAGGCCAGGACATATGTCTGGTTGCTGGTATGGGAACAGGGGCTGACGGTCCATGTTCAGGCACCATTCGCTTCACTGTTCTCATTTTAGTCCACGCTCTCCTCTCTCCCCTCTGGGTTAGCAAATAAGTCTGGAGCCTCTCCCCAAATTCTTTGGTGACTAATTCTAAGACTGCCTGTTCACAGGCAATGGAGAATGGGGGAAGACCCACAGTGAGATACCTGACTGCGTGTAGGTGTGGAAGGAATTTAGGGCCCAGCTCCTGCATAGGCAGAGTATACACCTCATCCTCAGTTTTTCCATCCGGGCTGCCTGGTGCTACCTCTCTGTCTCTTTGGGGTTGTGCAGGGTGAGTTGACCCTCTTGATGTATGTCTCCCCTCTGCCAACACTCCAGAGCATTTACTCTGCTCTGCTACATCCAATGCATTCCTCCAACCACTGTCCATCTTTCAGAAGTTGGTTAAGGGCTGTCTCCCATTGAAACCCTTCTCCAGTTCTTTGTCCTTGTGATCCAGCAATCTTTTTCTAAAATTAGTATCCTTTACTGTCACTTGGGTGAAGATTTTCAGAGGAGAGGCATTGAAGGCCTGTAGTCAGCCTACTGCATTTAGCTGGGCATGTGCTAATTACCTGAACTTTAAGATTCTAATACCAGCTTTGTGTTTAGAGCTTGTAGCTAGATCTGTTATACCTGTTACTTTCATGTGACATCTGCATAGCTGTGATGTGACTCAGGCTACCATAGCACTGCCTTCGTCATCAGTACCCTGGGATTATAGTCCTGGCGGAATTCCAAAAACAAAACAAACAAACAAAAACAAGATCCCTTAATGGTAGCTTACTAGTTAAACCCCTCTCATTTTTTTTTTTAACTGAATGATATTTGCTATGATGAGGTTCCAAAATACTATATATTTTTTACAAAATCACCTGGAAGACAGATCAGAGCCATCCATATTGGAAATTTATTTAATGGGAGAGAATGTAAATTATAAGAGTTGATAAAAAAAAAGACGCTCTCCTGATCAGAGGCAGTACTCAACCATCCAAAGATACCAATCCAATGTAACTTGACAGAAACACATGCCACCATTTCGTGTGCTGTCATGTGTCATTTCCCTAACTTAATGCAGGGATCGCAGCAAAGGTATCGTAAGCCTCGGGAGTCCAGGGCCCTGGTCCATGAACGCTGACAGTCAGCCCACGTCCAGGAGAAAAAGCAGCCATTGAGAGGCTTTCTCGGCAGCAGCTGCTTTAGTAGCAGTAGCAGCAGCTCATATAACAAATGTTTCATGACGAATGCAAACAAAAGCCAGCTCTGAAATTCCAGCCACGCCATGTCCAAGCCAGTTCAACATCGTATAACCACTCCGTTCGAGTTTTTTTCCTTCTCTAAATGCATTCCATATGAGCCATGGTGTGGGGACTGCTGGGATCTCCTGCATTCACTCAGAAGGCTGTTTTTAAAGCCCAGACTGAAAGGAAAGTAAGTCAGTGAGAAAACAAACTCAAAGAAAACACTGAGACTCAGGTGTGGGGGGTGTGTTTGTTCTCCCCAGCCAGCCATGACCCCCGGAATGGGGCTGGAGGCTAGGAATCCTTTAACCCCCCTGTGCCGCGCCGCTCCCCCCCACCAACTGCTTCTTGGAGGCCTGGGAGAAAGACTTTGCTGCAGTGGGGCCCCCAAGTCTTCACTGGCCCTGGATAAGCACTGCTTCTCAAAGTGTGGTCCCAGGACTGATGCCAGCTCATAAGCTGCTTGCTACTAGTCCATGAGGGGATAAGGCAGAGACTGAGAGTAAGACTTTAGAAACTTTGGTGGTAATTTCGCCTGGTTCTGATTCTTTAATTAATTTGTTTGTTTTATTTATTTGATTTTTGGTTGTGCTGAGTCTTCGCTGTTGTGTGTGGTCTTTCTCTAGTTGCAATGAGGGGGACTGCACTGTAGTTTGGGGGCACAGGCTTCTCATTGCAGTGGTGTCTCTTGTTGCAGAGCACAGGCTCTAGGATACATGGACTCAGTAGCTGTGGCACACAGGCTTAGTTGTGGTATCTTCCCAGACCAGGGATAGAATCTTTGTCCACTGTGTTGGCAGGTGAATTCTTTACCACTGAACCACCTGGAAAGTCCCTGGTTATTTTTTAAACAACTCATTTTTATTGTAGTTGACAAAAGCATCAATCTGAGATGGACAGCAGTGGGAAGAATTAAGAGATCTTTTGAGAAGCAAGGTTGTGAAGAATTAAGAGATCTTTTGAGAAGCAAGGTTGTGGATTCTCCCACCAGCTTGGACTGCCCAGGTTAGCCAGTTGAAAGGTCATCCGATTGACAAGCTCAGTCTTAAGGCATTTGGGGCTTATGAGGCCCCATGATTCTTGCATGTGACTTTGCCTTCTTGACTTCAAAGCTCAAACTGGTGTTCCACAGCAATGACCAAACACCCAAACTCAAGGAAGTGTGATACGTTGAGACTCTGCCTTCCTAAAACTGGTGCCTTGACCCAAAACCTTGAAAAAAAAAAGTCACGATTCATACTACATGCATGCTTAGTCATGTCTGACTCTTTGCCACCCCCACAGACTAGCCTGCCAAGGCTCCTCTGTCTGTGGGATTCTCCAGACAAGAATACTGGAGTGGGTTGCATTTCCTCCTCCAGGGGACCTTCCTGACTGAGGCATCCAACCTGCCTCTCCTGTGTCTCCTGCATGACAGGCAGATTCTTTACCACTGAGCCACCGGGAGATCCACACTAGGATAGCACTTTTCCAGTAAGCAGAATACTCAGACTTATGTTGACTCACCTATTTCTCATAACCTGGTTAGGTAGAGTTGTAGGTTGAATTGTGTCCCCTGAAAATACGTTAGGTCCTAAACCTGTGTATCTGAATGTGACCTCATTTGGGAAATAGGGTCTTTGCAGATATAATCACATTCAGATGAGGTCACATTGGACTAGAATGCATCCTCAATCCATTGACTGGTTTTATTATAAGGAGAGAAAGATTCAGAGACACAGGGAAGAAGGCCTTTTGAAGACAGAGGTAGAGAGTGGAATTATGTTGCCACAAGTCATAAATGCCAAAGATTGTCAGCAAAGATAATCAGAAATTAGAAGGAGGGAAACTTCTTCCCTCGAATCGTCCGAGGATTAGCAGTTTATGGTAACTTTATGACAGTCCGAGGAAACTAATACAAATAGAAATCTCCATCCCATTTCCAGATGAAGATCGGGAGACTCATTGATAATAAGATCTGTCCATGTTCAAAGCAACCAGCAAGTACCAAGATCTGGATTTGAACAAAGACAAGCTACCCAGTGGGCTTCCCCAGTGGCACTAGTGGTAAAGAACCTGCCTACCAATGCAGGAGACATAAGAGATGCAAGTTCGATCCCTGGGTTGAAAAGAGCCCCTGAAGGAGGAAATGGCAACCCACTCCAGTATTCTTGCCTGGAGAATCCCATGGACAGAGGACCCTGGAGGGCTACAGTCCATGGGGTCGCAGAGTCAAACACAATGGAAATGACTTAACACACACAGGCACACATCCAATACACCAGATTGTTTCTCTTGGTTGGGTGAAGGAATTGGGAGAAAAAGAATTATCTAACATTTGGAGAAAGTTAAATAAGTGACTTTACAATAATGCAATGACAGATGATGAGGCTATTGGAATTTTATTTTGAATAAATATTCATTCTGAACAATGAGTGAAAAATGAGTTGCACTATTGTATTTATGTTGTACAATATGAGTCTTTAGTACACATGCAACATGCTTAGAGGAACAAACTTGAAGGAAAACAAAACAAAAAAATAGCAATTGTTAATTGTGTGTGTGTAGTTTTGGTAGTTTCCATTTGTTTCCCCAGACTTTCCTGTCTTGTCCCCTTTGCTGTAACACGCACGTACCACAGATGCCACAGAGCAGCACGTCCCAACACTGCTCTGTGCTCTCTGTGTATCTTCCTAATCATCACAGACGGGCAGCACACTTGATAATATTATCCAAATCCTCCAGAGGAGAAAACGCACCCCTAAGGACTCTATCTGAGGTCTCCCAGCTGGGGAGAGGCAGAGCTTGTCTGACTCCAAAACTTGTGTGCTTCCACCATGCTTTGTGGCCACTTCCACTTTCATGATCAGTAAAAAAAAAGAGGACTGTGGGAAGGGGGATAATGAGCAGAGGTGAAACAAGAAGAAGCTGTCCAAAAGGGAGTGAATAGGTGGATATGTGTGGCTGATTCGTTCTGCTGTATAGTAGAAACTAGCTCAACACTGTAAAGCAACTAAATTCCAATAAAAATTAATACATTTTTTAAAAAGAAGAAACTATCACCATGGCCCCTTCAGACAGGGCTTGCTTATCCTTGGTCATTTGCATTATATTGCATTGTATGAAATAGAGTCATTATCCTTTGGGCATTAACTCTGCAGAGGCTTCTTGAAGACTGGCACATGGCTGCTATCTTTCTGAACCCCCACAGCACCCGCTGTGGAACGCTATCATAGGGGATGCCTGGCTCTCCTCCCACCCTTCCCTCCTTTCCAAAGTCCCCCATCCCTCCTCCCCTGCAGAGTTTTGGGAACACCAGATAAAGCAGTTACTGAGTGCTTCTGGGACAGATATCTGAGAGTGCCTAGCCTTGGTGGCCAGATGTTATATTTCTTTAATCCCCAAATCTGAAGGCTAGATGGAGCAAGAGCAAAATGTTGCCACTGTTCTCTTTTTCATGTGGCCCTGAACCTTTCCAATTTGAGTAATTCAAACATTAGCTATTAAAAAAAAAAAAAAAAACAAGTTGCTTTAAAATTTTTATGTATTTATTTCTGACTATACTGGTTCTTCATTGCTGTGCAGGCTTTTCTCTAACTGCAGCAAGCAGAGGTTACTCCCTAATTGCAGTGCTTGGGCTTCTCATTGAGATGGCTTCTCTTGTCGAGTTTGGGCTCTAGGGCATGCGGACTTCAGTAGTTGTGGCTTCCAGGCTCTAGAGCACAGGCTCAATAGTTGTGGCACACGAGCTTAGTTACTCTGAGGAATGTGGGATCTTCCTGGACCAGGGATTGAACCCATGCATTGGCAGGCAGATTCTGTACCTCTGAGCCACTAGCGAAGCTCTTGAGTTTTCACACACCATGGTCGGAATGCCTCAGTATCATTCTCTCACCTAACCAGAGGCTGGGTTCCTCTCTCACTCCTGCTTCCCGGCAAAAGGACTGGACCCTCCTCATTGTGAGCAAAGGACTTTGGTCCCGCATTTTTCTAGACAGATTCTCCTGCTCTGTGCCTGCCTGCAGCCTCCCCTGTATGCCGTCCCTGTACCCTCATGCCCTCTCCGTGCTAATGGCCCTTGGCACCTGAACCACGCTCTGTCACAATTTAGCTGTCTTGTGGCCCACTCCCTCAGAGCCCTGATAAATAACTCTAGAAATACGAAGGAATTAACAGCTGACAATAACAGTTTATGCTGCCCAGGGGAATTTCTAACAATAATGATAATAATAATAAGCCCTAGAATGCCTTGCACACTGTGGGTAATCAGCAAAAAGTTATTGAACTAATATTCAATTAGTTGAATTGAATTTTACGTGGAATTTCTAATTTAAATCTCAGAACAATCCAATGACATAGGTACTTTCATTATTCCCATTTTACAGATGAGTAAGCTGAAGTTTAAAGAGATATAGGTAACATCACTGTTTTATTAAGAGATTCCTTAGGGGGGAAAATCATTTTAAAAAGATTTTGTTTTATATCGGAGTATAGTTGCCACTCCAGTACTCTTGCCTAGAAAATCCCATGGATGGAGGAGCCTGGTAGGCTGCAGTCCGTGGGGTCGCTAAGGGTCGGACACGACTGAGCGACTTCACTTTCACTTTTCACTTTCACACATTGGAGAAGGAAATGGCAACCCACTCCAGTGATCTTACCTGGAGAATCCCAGGGACGGGGGAGCCTGGTGGGCTTCCGTCTATGGGGTCGCACAGAGTCGGACACGACTGAAGTGACTTAGCAGTAGCATAGTTAATGAACAATGTTGTGTTAGTTTCAGGTATAAAGCAAAGGGATTGAGTTATATAGAGACATGTTTCTATTCTCTCTCAAATGAAAAAGGATCATTTTAGATACATTTTATTTTTATTTTTAAAATATTTATTTTTTTATTTGGCTGTGCTGGGTCTTAGCTTCAGCAGGCAGGATCTATTTCCCTGACCAGGGATGGAACCTGGGCTCCTTGCATTGGGAACGTGGAGTCTTAGCCTCTGGACAACAAGGGAAGTTCCATAGATATATTTTATTATACATGAGCTAGGTATGATTTTAAGGAGTTCTTTAAGAGGAAAAATGTTGCTTTATTCATCTAAATCTAGTGCACTAGAAATATAGGGAGGGGATGTGAACTTCAGTTGACCGTTAAGCTGATTTATTTTCTGTCTTTGGTACTTCCTTCCACTTATCGCACCATCATCTAGAACAGAGGGTGAACTTGGTCGCCCTGGGGTATGGTAACATACTCCCCATTGCAACAGGTCCATAGCCCAGGATTTGGACGTCGCCACTGCACATCCAGCCTCCTGTTGTTTAAGATGCTCTTCCTGAGGTTGCCTGTCTCCTTCAAAGGGAGAAATCATTCGTGGTAGAAATACAGACTTGCGCCTTGCAGCTAAGAAAAAGTTTCCTATAGAAGCACGGACTTTCATTAGCACCAGAAAACCATACCATTTATAGGACAATCTGTTCTGCCCGCAGCAAATGTTCTTAACCTGAAGCTCCACCACATGGTTTTCAGGGAATCCTTACATTGCCTCATCCCATCCATTTAATATGAACATACTTTGAGGACCTGCTCTTTCGGGGAAGCAAAGCATTTTCAGACTGGCAACGGACGTTCCCAACCCCTCGAACAGTAAGAATCACAGTCTGTATGTCAGCCAGCCCTGCAGGACACTCAGTCTCCGTTTCACACCTCCCTTTCCAATGGCTGGTCTCTGGGAAGCCCTGCCTGCTTGACAACATGCCCATCCAGCTGAACCAGGCGCCCTACCGCAGCAGAGGGAGCCCCATGGCTGTGAGCTTTGACACAGGCCGCATTAATGGAGGACTATTGGACTGGCCTGATGGACTGACGTGGGCCATCTTTTTTGGAGCCAGAATATCAAGCTGACGCTCCAAAAGGTGATGGAGCCTTGTGTTTGTTCAGGGTGTATTTTTGGCTCGGCCGCCCTTGCAGACTTCCATGTTATAGCATAGGGTATTGTTTGCCTAAGCAAAATAGGGTATGTGAGTTGGTTCCTGGCTTCGACCATGGAAGATTAGCTTGCTTTCACCAACCCAGAGTCAGTCCCCATGGCTATCGAGAAAGACCACACAACTCCCAGAGTGTCTATAAGTAGATACCAAACTGCATGTGTTATTATTCTTGATCTTAGACCATATTATTATTAACTTTGCTTTGGTTGAAAGTGGCCCCATCAAATAGTTAAAAGAGAGTTTCACAGCCTTTAAGTGACTAGGGTACGTCACTTTTAAAGATGTTTTTCCAGAAGAAAATGTTAAATCCCAAATACATTTTTGGCTGAGTAGTTTGTTTTAATGGTCCAGAGTCAAAAACTGTAACTTAATTCCTTGTAAAACTTAAATCAATTTCTTGAGGGTTCCGCTACACAGTTCCCTCTGTTAAGCCTGAGATTTCTACTAGTCCCTAACTCTTTCAGTTCAGTTCAGTTCAGTCGCTCAGTCGTGTCTGACTCTCCGCGTCCCCATGAATCACAGCACGCCAGGCCTCCCTGTCCATCACCAACTCCCGGAGTACACTCAAACTCATGTCCACAGAGTCGGTGATGCCATCCAGCCATCTCATTCTCGGTCGTCCCCTTCTCCTCCCGCCCCCAACCTTTCCCAGCATCAGAGTCTTTTCCAGTGAGTCAACTCGTCGCATGAGGTGGCCAAAGTATTGCAGTTTCAGCTTTAGCATCAGTCCCTCCAATGAACATCCAGGATTGATCTCCCTTAGAATGGACTGGTTGGATCTCCTTGCAGTATAAGGGACTCTCAAGAGTCTTCTCCAGCACCACAGTTCAAAAGCATCGATTCTTCGGCGATCAGCCTTCTTCACAGTCCAACTCTCACATCCATACATGACCACAGGTTAGCATATTCCTTTAGAATGCCAGTGTTTTTTCCATTTTGAAAAGTTCTATTGTTGGTTTCTGATTTCTATGGACATACAGTAGCTTACTTGTGGCCTCAGCTGTGGTATTGTGGTTATAGTTTCCCCTTTTCTTTCATTCCCTTTTTCCTTAGTATCATTGAGGAAACATGTGGCCAAATATGATCTCCATCCAGTTTTCTACATCTCTGCGTTTTGCTTTCTGAAGGCGATGAGGGTGGATGGGAGTGTTATTCAGAATTCTGCATCTAAAGATCAAACTTCCTATTAAGTATGACTGGTGCCTTCCATGTCTCATTCAACCATGGGGTTTAGTGTAACCTGGCATCAGCACCATGCCTGCGGCTCCAGCTTAATACCACCAGAGACAAGAACACCGGGCCCCGCTCAAAGGCAGTAACGCAGCTGGAGAGATCCTCTGAAAGATCCAAGTGGTTTTCAAGTTTGCCTCATAACGTGCTCAGCATTCTGATGTTTTGAACACAAATAGCTGAAACTTCTTCCAGTAACACGTGCTTTGGATATCAGATTAATATGGAGCAGGAAACACTTGCAAAAAGGAATCCACCCAAAAGAAAAGGCCAATATGCCAGCATCAAAGGCTTAGAGTTTTGTTTTACAAAATGGAAAAGAATATTACCCCGTACTGAGCACACATTGCTGAAATAATCAATGTCCAATCAACGATGTGTCCATTTCAGTCAGTTGCTTACTATCATTCTTTATGAGGGGGTAAACTAATCTGGGACTGTTTTCAGATTCAGAGAGATTTAGGAGTTCTGAGGCTAAGTCGCAGGACAAAGTCTTTATCTAAAATGTTGGCGTGTGAGCAGGCTTTTCTGCTTCTTAAAAGCTATCATTATTTATTTAGGGCTCAGAAACCTTTGTATTTGAAGTTCATCTTTTTTTTATGAAGCTGGTCTCTCTTGTGGGACACTTTTATGTCACTTGTTTTCCCATAGGTTTCCCTTCATTTTTTTAGTAAATTTCCTTCTTTTCCTTTTTTAATAAAGATGCAGTGCTATAGAGGGATAAGGAAAAAGGATTTATTTGGTTCACAAATGCAACTCGGTGTCACAAGCTGTGTTTTTGAGCATCTTTCACATGCCTGAACTTTCTGGGCTCAGGAAGAACTCTTAGGAAATGACTTCTTGGTGGGATAAGGGTGTCCAAAGGACTCCTCCCCATGAGGGCCATGCTGACTCTCTTGTCCACCCAGGGACAAGGTGCCAGGAGGTACCAGCCTGGGAAGTCCCCGATGATTCCAGTGCAGTGTAGCCACCTCACACTCTGGGCAACTCTCTCCTGGGGCTGAAAGACTGAACTTGAAGTCAACCAGATTCTCTGAGAGAAAGCAGCAGTGTCTTCAGGAGCAGGGCAACCTCTTCTGTTTCATGTTTTATTTATTTAAAGGAAGACAGATTATCCTACAGCATCACCATTTTGCCACCCAAGGCCTTAAAGTTCTCCTTTGAGGCTCCCCAGGTGGTGCTATGGGTAAAGAACCTGCCTGCCAATGCAGGAGACATAAGAGACACAGGTTCAATCCCTGGATTGGGAAGATCCCCTGGAAGAGGGCATGGTGACCCACTCCAGGATTCTTGTCTAGAGAATCCCATGGATAGAGGAGCCTGGTGGGCAACAGCCCGTAAGGTCACAAAGAGTCGAACACAACTGAGTGACTAAGCATGCACACGAGTTTGGAAGTTTAAAGTCATTTCAGTTATAACTAGAGAGAACCATGCCCCAGAAAATCTGCTTGGGAGCATTATGGAAATTTTCCCAGCTCACCATGGAGAGCACAGATGCCAGATTTCTGGGCGCCAGACATGTGTCTTTCAATTGCTATTGTTCCTACAGACGACAGTCAAGAAATATTCAATAGAGAACTGGAAGGAGATTTTCCTCTTAAATTCACATAGGGCTTTAACACACTTAGGATGTACGTGTGCTTGGATTCATCATTGCAACCCTAGCAATGGAGTCTGGGATTTTGCTTGGTGGGCAGCCTCTACCAGTGGGCAGCAATGGCTTCAGTCCTACTCTGCAAACTGAACGGAAGAAGGCTCAGAGGCTTTTGGTTAGGTTGTGCAGGCCACTTGTGGTGAGTGTTACACATTGAACCCTCAGCCAGTCTGCTGACGAGGACTGAGGCCTCCACTGCCGCATAGCGGGTCGAGGGGTTAGCTGGGTCTCTGAGAGCCTGGTTCACTTCATCTTGTCCTCTGCAGTCTGTTAGGAAGCTAACAACCGCTCTTCACAGAAGGCTTCTTTTATGAATGTATATACATAAAAGTGAAAGTGTTAGGCGCTCAGTCGTGTCCAACTCTTTGTGACCCCATGGACTGTAGCCCACCAGTCTCCTCTGTCCATGGGATTCTCCAGGCAAGAATCTTCATATATATATATATATATAAAAGCTGTGTGGCGTGGCCAATACACCATATATATATGGGTGTGTATATATACATATATATATATACACACATATATTGGAGAAGGAAATGGCAACCCATTCCAGTATTCTTGCCAGGAAAATCCCATGGACCGAGGAGCCTGATGGGCTATAGTCCATGGGGTCTCAAAGAGTTGGACACAGCTGAAGCGACTGAGCACGAATATACATGTATGTTTTGGTCATCTGATGCAAACAGCTGACTCACTGGTAAAGTCCCTAATACCAGGCAAGACTGAGGGCAGAAGAAGAAGGCATTAGAGGATGAGATGGCTGGATGGCATCACCGATGCAATGGACATGAACGTGGGCAAACTTCAGGAGATGGTGAGAGACAGAGAGGCCTGGCGAGCTGCAGTCCATGGGGTCGCAGAGTCGGACATGACTGGACGACTGAACAACAATATATGTATATGTGTGTGCATGTCCACTAAGTTTCTTCAGTCATGTCCGCCTCTGTGACCTTCTGGACTGTAACCCATCAGGCTCCTCTCTCCATGGGGCTCTCCAGGCAGGAATACTGGAGTGGGTTGCCATGCCCTCCTCCAGGGGATCTTCCCGACCCAGGGACTGAACCCAGGTGTCTTATGTCTCCTGCATTGGCAGGTGGGTTCTTTACCACTAGCACCACTTGAAAAGTCCATATATATATATATAGGCCATGCCACGCAGCTTATGGGATCTTTGTCCCCTGGCTAGGGATTGAACCCAGGCCCTCGGCAGTGAAAACGCTGAGTCCTAACCACTGGGCCATTAGAGAACTCCCAGGGCTTCTGTTAGCAAGGTTTCCTTCTCCTTTCCTGAGTTGAGAAAGAAGTATAGACACAGGTCACAGTCATCATCAGCTTTGAGCCGATAGACTTGGGCTTGAAATCAGCTCTGAGTCAGAGCAGCTGTTTAACCCCGGACAAGCCTCTTAACCTCTCTGAGCTTCAGTTTCCTCGCCTGAAAGAAGAGGATGGTACCCGCACCAAGCTGTTTGGAAGATTAGTGGAGCCAGTATACTTCTGCGCAAACGTAGTTTCCAGGGCACGTTTCAAACAATCTCATGTGATTCCTCACTTTCAGTCTCTCACAGGGCAAGGTTTTCAACAAGTGCTCACGCTAGCCCCGTCTTTGAGTTTCAAAGGCGAGACCAGCATAGTGGTTCCAAAGTCTATTTGTCATAATGCTGAGTTCCGGTGTTCGCTGGCATGCTCCATGGTGGTGTGTGGCCTGAGTCCTCTGTGGGATTCAGCTTTTCCTGTCATAGTAGAACTGCCCATTTAGTGCCTGCTGCTCTGGGCGGCTTGATTTTAAGGCAGTATCTCTTGTCGGGAATTAAGGAGGGATTGTTTTCCTTCTGCATGATTTTGAAAATCACCTTTGAAATCAATAGAGTTGTTTTCTTATGCAGCTGTTGAGGGCACATGAAGTCGACCGACCACATCCTGCAGCACATTCCCACTTGTTCTTCTCGTTTATTTGTAATATAAACCAAGAGAAAGTACAAACACACCCCATCTCAGATGCAAATTGAAGCCAGGCTGTGTTTCCACATATCTTGTAAAATGGAGTAAATAACCTAGTGGAAAAAAGAATGGTGCAAATACTTAGGCACATTTTACTAGTAGTTGCTAATGCCAAATTAATAGTTTTTAAGAGTCAAGGAATTGTTACAGAATGGTACTTTGATTAGAGCCCTTATTTCTTCAGTGTGCTAGAATTAGGATTTTATATATACCAGGCTTCACTAGTCACAGTCAGGGAAATGTGTGTGTGTGTGTGTTGTGTGTGTATTGGTCACTCAGTCATGTCCAACTCTTTGCAACCCCATGG
Source organism: Moschus berezovskii (assembly GCF_049115385.1). Lineage (NCBI taxonomy): Eukaryota > Metazoa > Chordata > Mammalia > Artiodactyla > Moschidae > Moschus > Moschus berezovskii. Next base: position 93,469,294 of record NC_142469.1, read on the forward strand.
ACTGTGGCCCACCAGGCTCCTCTGGCCATGGAATTCTCCAGGCAAGAATACTTGAATGGGTTGCCATTCCCTCCTCCAGGGGATCTTACCAACCCAGGGATCGACCCCAGGTCTTCCTCTTTGCAGGCAGATTCTTTATCGTCTGAGCCACCAGGGAAGTCCAGAGAAACAGAATTCCATAAATTTGTGGAGTGTTTCAAAACATAAAAATCCTCTTGGCTTGGTGAAATTTAATCCCTTGTGTCTCCCACCCCTTGCCATTTATGTGTAGTGTGCTTTACATAAGCTCAGAATTTTTCCTCAATAGTTCTAGCCCTCGAGAGACCCCAGAATTTCTACTTGAAATGTGAGCAACAAACTTTACTTAAGGAACGACCACCACCACAGAAACGTACAACAGGAAGATAATCCATGTTCGTGCCTGAAGATGTAGAATATTGTAAATATGTCATTTTTCTCAAATTAGCGTATAATTTCTTTTCTTTCTTTTTTGGGGGAGAGGTGGGGCTTCTGGGATCTTAGTTCCCCAACCAGGGATGGAACCCATGCCCCCTGCATCTTAATCCCTGGACTGCCAGGGAAGTCCCTTCGCACATAATTGGAAGAAAAAAAATTTAAACTTAAAGTGATTCTCAAGCTTATCTAGAAAAATAGACATGTGAGTTAGTGATTTTTTTTTAAAGAAATGAGGGGAAATTTGCCCTACAAGATTCTGAAATGTTAGAAAGTTGCTGGGTTTAGTGTGATGATGCAAAGGCACAAGGTCAGACAGACAAGTCAATGGAACAGAAACAGATGCTGGTGTAAAAAGTGCTGTGGTGCAATTTAGAGATCATTACAAAGAAAGAGTAAATAAAGGTGTCATAGAGTTGGCTAAATTTTCAGAGAAAAAAATGGAGTCTCATGTTATATTATGGGGCTTAATAAATTCCAGATGGTTCTAAAGAGTAGTTTTTGTTTTTGTTTTTAATGGAAACAATAGAAATAGGAGAAAACTAGATGGCTATTTTTGTGATGATGGAGTATTGTGATGGATTTACTAAGCATAGAAGCAACAAAACACATGCATACGTACAAAGAGAATAAAGAATATATACATTTAATTAAAAGTTTAAAGTGAATATGTCTAACACACTTAGCAAAATGATAAGATTTTTGCAGCAATGATAAGATTTCATATTGTTAACATCTTATCATTAATATTAATAAAGAATTTTTATAAATCCATAAGGAAAACATCAATAGAAAAACATGGAAAAATACAAGTGGCCAGTAAATATTTTAAGAAATAAGCCCACCCTTACTAATAAGCTAGGAAATGCACGTTAAAAAGGACACCTTGTTTTCTATTAAAACATCTGTTACAGGGACAAATGCTGGCAGAATGAGAGAGTCTCTAATGATGAGGATTTCACAGAGAAATAGCATTTTAGGAGACCGCTAGAGGTTAGGACAAATTACTACAAGCTGGGGTTAAAAATAATTTAATAATAAATATTCAGAGTAATTTATTTATTTATTTATTTATTTTTTACAGACCATTCACTTATGAATGTGTAAAACTCAAAAAAGTCCACATCACTCCTGCACCATGTAGAAAGTGCCTCAGAATTCACACAATACCAACTTTCTCATGGTTCTGGTTAAATTACATATACCAGTTTATAACAAATGGCAAACTCTGTAACTCTGTTCAAAGTTTTAAAAAATTACTTAAAAATAATTTCTTGTATTTCTATGCCACCTTTATAGTTCTGGTTTCTCATTTCTTAATTAGTAAATTCAGCGTGCAGGTTCTATCCCAGGCTAATTTATACACTTCCGGAAGAAACGGCCTCTTAAATCCACAGAGTGTTGAGGTGGGGAGCCCACAACCACATCAGATTCGTTTCACATATGATAATATTCATGTTTCAGAGTAATTTAATATTACATATTAAAAATCTTCAGAATGTCATAGCTGGAGGAATGATCGAAATATCCTGTCTCTCGATTGTGGCAGTGGTTTCACATGTATCTATAACTATCAAAACTCATAGAATTGAGTACTTTAAGTGTGTGAGTATGTTGGTCACTCAGTTATGTCTGACTCTCAACCCCATGGACTATAGCCTGCCAGGTTCCTCTGTTCATGGGGATTCTCCAGGCAAGAATACTGGAGTGGGTAGCCATTCTTTTCTCCAGGGGATCTTTCTGATCCAGGGATTGAACCTAGATCTCCTGCATTGCAGGTGGATTCTTTGCTATGAGTCAGCATACTCTCAAATACATTTAATGGCATAGGTGATTTCTCCAAATGTGATTGGACATGAAGTTCAAGAGAAAAAACAATGGTGTTTAAAATATGGCACCAACTTTATTCGAGAAACTAGATATACTCAGGAATAGAATTAAATTGGAATATCTCAAAGATTTCAAGGTTGTTATTCTATCTCTGGGTGATAGGAATCCTAGTGACTTTTTCCTTTATTTCCCAACTAATACATAGTGAGCTTCCCTGGTGGCTAAGATGGTAAAGCATCTGCCTACAACGCGGGAGACCCGGGTTCAATCGCTGGGTCAGGAAGATCTCCTGGAAAAGGAAATGGCAACCCACTCCAGTATTCTTGCCTTGAAAATTCCATGGACTGAGGAGCCTGGTGGGCTACAGTCCATGGGGTCGCAAGAGTCGGACACGACTGAGTGACTTTCACTTTCAATACATAGTGAGCATGTAAGTAGAATTTTAATTTTTGGAAAAGGATGATTAATTTTAGGAAAATAATTGAATGGTCACATACAACTTATATGTGAAAGAGGGAAGTAGAAGCAGTGCCCACTGGACCTCTCTGGCATTGCTAGTATTGAGCAGACTTTCTTCCCTTCTCTCCTCCATGTTCTTTTCTGCACATGCAGCCACATGGAGCAGGAAGGGACAAATAAGGAACATCATTTCCTGGGGGGCAGCACAGATACCCGCAGATGGAATCCAAGGCCCAATTTTTTGTCACTTCACCAGCCCCACTCCTAAAGATGTCCGATCTACCATCAGCAACTCTCCCTTGGAATTCTTTGAATTGTCAACCAAATTCTAGCCAATGAACCCAACTTTGGATACACACACACTGACATACACAGCTCTTTCTGAATATTGGAGTTCTGAAACGGTGTAAGGGTTTCTAACCCTGAAATAGTAAAATTCTATAACTCTGTACTTAACTTCTCAAATAGCCTCGAGATTTTTATCTTGCTGTATCAACTACAGTGTAAACACCAAAAGGGCAGGAATTAGCTTCCTAGGGCTGAATCCTTGACCTTTTGGGGCAGTCATATAGATATTAAGATGGTTTAATTACAGGAGGTTAGCTCATAGACCTTTTCTATTGCAGCATGACCATCCTTAGTCTGAAGAAAACAAATTGACTTTACTTTGCAGTAGCTGACTCACTTTCTGCCCCACAAGTCATCATCGTATGAAGATTAAACGTCAGTATCAGGGTTAGCCAAACGAGATGTGAAATGTGCAATTATTTTCGTGTCAGGGAGTGAAGTTTAAATATGCATCCTTCATTTGTTTTTAACTGAGTGATTACAGATGGCACCTAATAAAGTCTTCATGCTATGATATCTTGAGGTCATTGATTTATGAGTTTTGCTAGGTGTAGACACTCCAAATTCTGGTCAACCCCCCTGGCATTCCATAGCACGATTATAAAGGAATGTTAAAATGACATTTGTCTGTTTACTTTTTCTCTTGACTGATGAGGATCCTTTCTGAGAGGTGAACGCTAGTGCTGTTCAGGAGTGAAGTTTAGACTTTATTGATACTTTTCAATCAAGTAGATTTTCAAAACTGCTTCAAAAAGTGGCAGAAATTAAAAGCCATGGACTTTTCCTTGGATGCATATTAGCCATAATCATCATATAAATTGATTCTGAGTTTTTACAAAAGTAATGATCAATTGTACAAAAAAAAAAAACAAGAAACTTGAGGGACTTCCCTGGTGGTCCAGTGGTTAAGACTCTGCACTTCACAGCAGGGGGCGAGGGTTCAATTCCTGATTGGGGAACTAAGATCCTGCATACCTCACGGTATGGCCAAAATAAAATAAACCATAATCCCACCATTTAAAAAAATAAATGTCAAGAGTCAGGAGATGCAGGGAAATGGAATGTGAAGGTGAACTGTTATGCCTCTTCTCCCATTTGACTTGGACTACTGAGTGATCATTTGATTGTCTCTAGTTCTTTTCCACTTGTTTAGAGTGTTTGTAAAGGCCCATAGGTCAAGGCACCGGAGTCAGGGCAACACCTGGGCAGGTGGTTCAGCCAAGCTAGAACACAAGCTTGTGTGGCTGGGACAGAAGGCACAAGCAACTCAAACACTGGACACATCGGGTGGCTGCAATCGGGAGACAGATCAGGAAGGCAGCCCAAGAAAAGATGACAACAGTGTTGGGGGTGGGTGGTAAAAGTGAAGGCCACAGCCCAACAAACCCAGAAGACTCAGGGTGGAGTATGGATGCCATAAGCTGAGACTGAGCCTCCAGAAAACTTGTTTAGTCATCAGTGAAATCTCAGTTTCACAAGGAGATATAGGTTTTACACAGCCATGTTTATGGGGAAACACCTACATTCACGAGTAGAAAACTCCAGAACTGCCCTCAGCAGTCCTTGGTCAGCCCTGTGAAATCCAACTGGCCGGAAAAGACCTAGCGAGTGAGGCAGCCCGTTTGCATTTCTTGGGGGCCTCCACCAGGTAGTGGTTATTATTTTCTAGGAGAAAAAAAAACGAGGGACTTCCCTTGGTGGTCCAGTGGTTAAGACACTATTCTTCCACTGCAGGGGGTGCAGGTTCGAACCCTGGTTGAAGAACTAAGATCCCACATGCCACATGGTGAATGTGGTCAAAAAAAGGAGAAAGCCAGCACAGAAAAGGAAAAACCTTGGGACTAGGTTTCTCAAGAGGCAGGTCAGGTGGTCTGGTATTCCCGTGTCTTTCAGAATTTTCCACAGTTTATTGTGATCCACACAGTCAAAGGCTTTGGCATAGTCAATGAAACAGAAATAGATGTTTTTCTGGAACTCTCTTGCTTTTTCGATGATCCAGCAGATGTTGGCAATTTGATCTCTGGTTCCTCTGCCTTTTCTAAAACCAGCTTGAACATCTGGAAGTTCACGGTTCACGTATTGCTGAAGCCTGGCTTGGAGAATTTTGAGCACGACTTTACTAGCGTGTGAGATGAGTGCTATTGTGCAGTAGTTTGAGCATTCTTTGGCATTGCCTTTCTTTGAGATTGGAATGAAAACTGACCTTTTCCAGTCCTGTGGCCGCTGCTGAGTTTTCCAAATTTGCTGACATATTGAGTGCGGTACTTTCACAGTATCATCTTTCAGGATTTGAAATAGCTCAACTGGAATTCCATCACCTCCACTAGCTTTGTTTGTAGTGATGCTTTTTAAGGCCCACTTGACTTCACATTCCAGGATGTCTGGCTCTAGGTGGGTGATCACACCATCGTGATTATCTTGGTCGTGAAGATCTTTTTTGTACAGTTCTTCTGTGTATTCTTGCCACCTCTTCTTCATATCTTCTGCTTCTGTTAGGTCCATACCATTTCTGTCCTTTATCGAGCCCATCTTTGCATGAAATGTTCCCTTGGAGTCTCTAATTTTCTTGAAGAGATCTCTAGTATTCCCCATTCTCTTGTTTTCCTCTATTTCCTTGCCTTGATCACTGAGGAAGGCTTTATTATCCTTATAGATTTAAGGATCTACAGATTTAAGGCACTAGATCTGATAGAGTGCCTGATGAACTATGGACGGAGGTTCGTGACATTGTACAGGAGACAGGGACCAAGACCATCCCCATGGAAAAGAAATGTAAAAAAGCAAAATGGCTGTCTGAGGAGGCCTTACAAATAGCTGTGAAAAGAAGAGAAGCAAAAAGCAAAGGAGAAAAGGAAAGATATTCCCATTTGAATGCAGCGTTCCAAAGAATAGCAAGGAGAGATAAGAAAGCCTTCCTTAGCGATCAATGCAGGGAAAATTAAGCCCTTTAGATGTATCGTTTCATTTAATCCTAATAACATCCCTATGAGATAGACACTATTATTATCTCCATTTTACAGGTCAGTGTAAAATGTCTAGTCTCAGCAGAGCCAGATTTCAGATTCAGGCCTGGGTTTTCAATACCCTCTGCTCTTGGTTCTACTGCCTTTCCATGTAAAGAGCAAAACTGAAAACATGAAGCTCTGAGGAGATAGGTTAGTTAATAAAAGTTATGATTCTGGGAATTTTTTTTTTTCTGTTAAATTCTTAGAATCCAGTGTTTCTGGAAAGCTTGGAAATTCTGTTGAGATGATGTTCATTTATATGCTAGATATGTTCCTTTGTTCTGTTTTTTTCTGGGAGAAATACATTATTAGTTGAAATAAGCTGACTGCTTTAATAAAGTGCTTGCAAAGCCTCAGTCTGGTGAACAGTAAAGTCATTTGTATCAATCATGCAGCAGTTTTGCTTTTCAGAAGGATTTTAATGAATCGGGGAATGGAATTTAAGAAAGCAAACAATCCAAGGAAAATCGCTTATTTTTCTAAAATAGCAAAGCAAAAATTGGAATTGTTTCCAGTCTAGTTGCTGCAAATGTCTGCTGGAGTCTTAAAAATTCTTAGAGTACATGATTTATCATATAGAACAGAAAGGTGATTAATGAGCACTTCTTTAAGATCTTTTTTATGATCCTATCATCATTATGCTAGTTGTTTAGATAGGCAAATATTCCATGATGTATTCACTGTTAAAATTATAGCAAGTTGACCTTCATTTTTATTTTTAAAGGTATTTATCAAAATATACAATCTACAGAAATAAATATGATTACTAAGTAGTGAAATCAATTTTTTTTAAAGTATAGTTGATTTACAATGTTGTGTTAGTTTCCGGTATACAGCAAAGTGATTCAGTTATATATATTTATATTTAATATATATCTTTCTCAGGCTCTTTTTCATTATAGGTTGTCACAAGATATTAAATATATCGGTAGTTCCCTGTGTTATACAGTAGAACCTTGTGTTATTTTATGTATAATATTGTATCTACTAATCTCAAACTCCTAATTTATCTTTCCTCCCCACCCTTTCCTCTTTGGTCACCATAAGTTTGTTTTTATTTCTGTTTTGTAAGCAAGTTCATTTGTATCATATTTTAGATTCACATAAAAGTGGTAACATACGATGCTTGTCATTTTCTTTCTGACTTACTTCACTTAGATAATCTCTAGGTCCATCCATATTGCTGCAAATAACATTATTTCATTCTTATGACAGAGTAGTTTTCCATTGTATATATACACCACGTTTTCTTTATCCACTCATCTGTCATATGTCAATGGAAGTTTAGGTTGCTTTCATGTCATGGCTATTATAAATAGTGCTGCTATGAACACTGGGGTGCATGCCTCTTTTCTAATTAGAGTTTTCTCTGGATATATATCCAGGAGTGGGATTGTTGGATCATATGGTAACTTTGGTTTTTTAAGGAACCTCTGTCCTGTTTTCCATAGGGGCTGTACCAATCTACATTCCCACCAACAGTGTACGAGGGCTCCCTTTTTTCCACACCCTCTCCAGCATTTATTGCTTATGGACTTTTTTTTTCATTTTTGCTTATGGACTTTTTAATGATGACCATTCTGACCAGTGTGAGGTGGTGATACCTCATTGCGGTTTTGAGTTGCATTTCTCTAATAAATAACAACGTTAATATTTCTTCATGTGCCTATTGGCCATCTGTCTTCTTTGGAGAAATGTCTATTTCAACCTTCTGCCCATTTTTTGATTGGGTTATTGATTTCCTTAATATTGAGCTGTTTGCATATTTTTTAAATTAAACCCTTGTCTGTTGCATCATTTGCAAATATTTTCTCCCAATCCATAAGTTGTCTTTTCATTTTGTTTATGGTTTCCTTTGCTGTGCAAAAGTTTATAAGTTCGATTGGGTCCTATTTGTTTATTTCTGCTTCTATTTCTTTTGCCTTGGAATACTAACCTAAGAAAACATTGCTATGATTTATGTCAGAGAATGTTTTGCCTATGTTCTCGTCTAGGAGTTTTATGGTGTTCTGTCTTATGTTTAAGTCTTCGAGCCATTTAGAATTTATTTTTGTGTATAGTGAGAGGGTGTGTTCTAACTTTATTGATTTACATGCAGCTCTCCAACTTTCCCAGCACTACTTGCTGAAGAGACTGCCTTTTCTCCATTGTATAGTCTCTCCTTCTTTGTTGAAGGTTACTTGACCAATAGTGTGTAGGTTCATTTCTGGGCTCACTATTCTGTTCTGTTGATCCATATGTCTGTTTCTGTGCCAATACCACGCTGTTTTGAAGACTGGGAGGGTTATGCCTTCAGCTTTGTTCTTTTTCCTAAGTCAATTTAATATTAATTTGATTTTGTTAGCCTGTTAAAAAATTATTGGCTGTCAAATATTTTTACAAAGCCCTTTGTTACTTAGGAAGATCACTGGCATGATATGATTAAAGGCTATGAATATCAATAAGCTTGAAAACATTCCATGTTAATGTTCAGGGTCATATTTCATCCATTTAAAATTGTGGCATTTTTTACTATCTGCTGTGTTCATTTTTATGTCTAAAGACCTATCCCATATGTGAAGTAGGGATTTCCATGACAGTTATGAAAATGACCTTATTCACCACCTGCTGCCATAAGGCACAAGCTTGAGTATCAACTGTTTTCAGCTATTTGACAGTGTATGCCAATGTATTTATCATACATTAGGAAAAATCAGTCACTCATATATCTATCTAACCAGGGGATGAGCTAACGGTGTTGTTATTGTTCAGTTGCTCAGTCATGCCAGACTCTTTGCAACCCCTTAGATTGCCTTACACCAGGCTTCCCTGTCCTTCACTATCTCCCAGAGTTTGCTCAGACTCATGTCCATCGAGTCAGTGATGCCATTAATGGTGTTATATGGACCTAGAAACTGATTCCCTCATAAACATTCTAAGTAGATATAAAGAATCATGTGTGCAGTTGCAGCCATTAGCTAATCAAACAGTCAGATCTGAATACCTCAGGGAAGGCACAGAACTCATGAGGATCTAAAAGCCTTCAGTGATCCTCAGGGTACTGTCTTTTCAGTCCAGAATTGCTAGAATTGGGGCTTACGTCTACTGCCAGTTTTGGACCGTCAGGCATGGTGACCAGAAACACAGGTATGAGGATCATTGGGCTGAGCCTGGCCATGATCACTGCTGGGGGTTTGAGAGAGAGAATGGTCGATCGTATGCCACTACCTATCACTCCTGCCAGAGCACCAGCAAAACTTGGGGGCAGGAGTAACTCCCTGCCCAAATACCACCCCATTCCACCATGCCCAGTGGCTCTCTACCTCCTGCTGCTTTGGACTTGGTGGGATAAAAAAAAGAAGGGGAGAAACAGAAGTTCTTATGGTCCAGAGGGTTCTGCAATGCTCAGAAAAGAAGAGTGAGATTAAATCTACCCGAAGAAGAGCCAAAGCTCTTTTCTTCAACTTCGTTTCCAGCAAACCAAGCCTTCATTTCTTCAGTTCAGTTTAGTTCAGTCACTCAGTGGTGTCCAACTCTTTGTGACTGCATGGACTGCAGCATGCCAGGCTTCCCTGTCTATCACCAATACCCAGAACTTGCTCAAATTCATGTCCATCGAGTCAGTGATACCATCCAACCATCTCATCCTCTTTTGTCCCCTCCTCCTCCTGCCTTCATTCTTTCCCAGCATCAGGGTTTTATTCCAAGGAGTCAGTTCTTTGCATCAGATGGCCAAAGTATTGGAGTTTCAGCTTCAGCATCAGTCCTTCCAATGAAGAATGGACTGATTTCCTTTAAGATGGACTGGTTGGCTCTCCTTGCAGTCTAACGGACTCACAAGAGTCTTCTCCAACACCACAGTTCAAAAGCATTAGTTCTTCGGCTCTTCTTCTTCATTTCTTATCTCAAGTAAAACCCAAAAACTAATGATTGAGTTAAGTAGTATTATTAAATAAGAATCCTTTTTTGGTAGAAATGGTACAGTTTTCATGGAGTACATGCTAATTCTTGTTAGCATGTTCTACGACTTTGATCTTCAACCGCATCATCTTCATGAGCTCATAGCTAAGGGAGGTTATAGACATACTAGCACTGTCTTCACAGTCTCTGGCAATTCCAGATGCTGCTGGGGCCAAAAGTGACCCCAATGCTTAATGGGAAAGCTAATGAATCTATACAGGTTTTATTTTTAAAACCTGCTATTTTAGGTGAATTTTAGTAGATTTATCTGGTAATGTAAAAGGGAGTAAGGCAGTAAAGAGAAATGTGAATCAGAACCATGGAACTCACAAAGACTTGAAATACTCAGCCTTTTGCAAAGCTACAGAAACTTTGCTACTTTATAACATTTGATGGGTCAGAAAGTGTCAGTGGTTTTCCTCTCTTCTCCAAAGAGAAAGGCTAGGGAAAGCAGGACATTTTAAAACTGATCCGGGGACTCCTAGTTTCTCTTCTTGAGAACCCTCAGCCTGCACAGAAACTCACAAGACATCTTAATGAAGAAACTCGGGACCTTAGACTCTGAGCTGTGAGGGCTGCAAGCAGTACAGCCAGGAGGTTACCTCAGCTCGGACCAAGTAAATAAATCATTTGGTAAAAGTCATTAAAGGGAAAGGTTACTGGAAAGTCATAAATGAACCAGCCTGTCTATGGCTGGTTTTGCTAGAATGTAGAAACCATTTGAAATTTTTTAAATGTTTCTCTGGGTATGATTTAAGAAGATGACCATGACATAACTAACCAGTTTCCATTATTATATCAAAATGAGGTAAAAAATAATATGGTATGGATTCAATGCTAATTCATTTATTCAATTTTATGCTGTTAGGTTGTTGTTTTTAGAACATCATGAAACTTCATTTCATGCCCCAAGAAAACTAAAATGTAATGGGTTACAGCTTTTCCGTTTGTTGATTTTTCTCCTTCAAGCATCTTTGATTTTCCATCCTTTGATTAGATATTTTTTCCATGTCTTACATGTCATTCAAATTATTCTTTTTTCCTGTCTCCCACTTCACCTGTCTCTAAGACAGTTTCTAAAGTGAACCAGGACTGACAGAACTTAATGATTCCTATGAACACTTTTTGGAAACATTAGCATCCCTTTCTTGGCTGCTTCTAATGCACCAGCATGGTCTCTCCAGCATTGCGTGCATGTCTGCTCTATCGTGTCCGACTCTTTGCAACCCCATGGACTGTAGCCCGCCAGGTTCCTCTGCCCATGGAATTTTCTAAGCAAGAATACCGGAGTGGGTTGTCATTTCCTCCTCCAGGGGATCTTCCCAACCCAGGGATCCAACCTGCGTCTCTTACATCTCCTGCATTGGCAGGTGGGTTCTTTACTGGCTGAGTTACTAGGATTGTTTTTAGTTATCCCTTTGCCTCCCATCTTACCAAAGAGGAAATCTGGAGCTCAACAACACAATTTCAGGCTCATATCACATCCAAACCGGCAGCTTGTCTTCTGAACATCCTTCTGCTGATGTCCCTTCCGCTGAACATCACAGGTTTCTGCAGCTTCTCACAGCCATTAGCCAGGGAAGTTTGCATCCCCACTGATCATCTTCGTTTATAAGCCACTAACTGTCAACGCCTGTTATTGTTCCTCCTCTTCTCTTTCATAAGTCAGAAGAAAGAACTTAATTTTTCTCATCAGAAGACGTTAACATTTCTATTCTACTTCAATAGATATGCTTCTCCCCCACTATCTGTTTCTAATAGCAGTTTCTGCCCAAAAGCAATTAATCATTTAAATATCTTCTCTTGGAAACTTGCAACTACTGTAGCCCACCATTTTTTCCACCATTGGAAAAGAGCCTGATGCTGGGAAAGATTGAAGGCAAAAAGAGAAAGGGTGGCAGAGGATGAGATGGTTAGACAGCATCACCAACGCAATGGGCATAAATCTGAGCGAACTTTGGGAGATGGTAGAGGATGGAGGAGTCCGGTGTGCTGCAGCCCAGGAGGTCACAAAGAGTTAGACACAACTTAGCGATTGAGAAACAACAATCATCTTTCATAGGCAAGTTCTAGTTACAAAGACAAATTCCTATCACAATCAAACCTTTCAAAAAGATACTGTGAGAAATGTATTGTTTTATTCTCAGATTACATTTGTAAATTTTAACCTCTGTAACATTCTTACAGTATTCAAATGTTCACAGCAAATATTTACCACTGTTCTTCAAAGTAACAGCCATGGTACCCAGGCATTTTCCCTGAAGGTGGTCTTATACCTACTGGTATTAGCTTGTCAATTTCAGACCTTCCTCAAGTAAACAAATGGATCTCCTCCATAAAAATGGACAGTGGCAATGTGTATGGAGGAGATCTGCAAAGCAGTTTGGGCCTTTTAGATATTCATGCTGTCTTACAGAGCATGCAGTTGAAAATTTGATCTCAGGAGGAGGAGACAAAGCTGTTAATTCACATCCTTCTAAGACCTGGTACTACCAGTGTGCTATCAGTCACCCAGATAAAGTAATTTTAAAGTAACATTGTAAATTCTCTCCGTGGAATTAACGGCATCCTTGGAACTTCACTTCAGGCTTTCCTGACTTGGATATGGTTATTTTGAGTAGCACCTCTTATTAACCGAACTTTTTAGTGCCTGAGCAAGAGGTTAAATATCTTGCTTATCGACATGCTTGTCTTCCATGTAACAGCTACTTCCTTCAAAGCCCTTCAAGCGTTTATCAAACTCTCACCATGTTTAACATTCCAGAGAGAACATCCAAGTTGCTTGTTCCTGGGACTCACCTTAAGTTCACTTAAGACTGATCACTGTGATAGATATAACGCTAAAACAACAGCAATGAGAGTGAATTAGACCATACTGTGCTGAGAAAATCTTATCCAGAATGAATGATAAAGCAAAAGCTAGATTCTGAATATCTAGTTCATAGAGTTCAAGAACAAGGAACTACTCATCATACGGTAAAATTTACTAAGAATTTTTGTGCACTAAACCATAGCACTCCCAAATTAAGTGCTATGCTTAAGGACTTTCTATTGTCACAGATACTAGGTACAAGATCTTCAAAAAGTTCTATGCAGTTTAGGTCTTAAGTTATAAAAAAATTGGGTTGACACTGTAAAGTTAAAGAAAATGCCTTAAAATTTAGGAAAACTACATTATACAAATTTCAGGGTCTTTGACAAAAGAGCTGTCAGAATTGAAGATCTTATCAGCTATCAGAAGAAGATTCACTACTCAATATCTAAAGCTATTATTTGTTTTAGAGAGATATGCAAAAAGGCACATGATCACTTATGAATATAACTTTATGTCATATTATTCAGTCACAGAAACTGTAAAACAACTCAGTTATGTAACAATAGCAAACTAGCACGTGACATCTAAGGCATCCATAAAATGGAGCACATAAAAACACATTGCAGGGAATTCCCTGGATGTCAGTAGTTAGGACTCAGCACTTTCACTGCTAAAAGCTCAAGTTCACTCCCTGGTCAGGGAACTAAGATCCTTCAAAGCCATGCAGTGCAGCCAAAATATATACATATATATATTGCAAAGTATGACTTGGAATAATTAATACTGTAGGTGAATCCTTGTCATCAGTTAAGTTTTAAAAAACTGTAAAACTAAATGAACAGTATAGCAGAGATCTATTTTACAACTCATATACATAAATAAGAAAAAGACCAGAAGGATATATATTACTACAATAAATGTGATGATATAAAATCACTTTATCTACTTAATCTTTTTCCAAAATCTATATATCTGCATATGTGTGTGTGTGTGTATATATATATATATATGTTAGTATGTATACATATGGTTTGTATATGCTGTGTACATCATAACCAGAAAAATGAATTCTTAAGCTGTAAAAGACTTTTCCAAAAATTGATATTTAAAGCTAAAGGCTTATAAACTGCACAAGGACTTTATTTTGATCCTGTACATAAGCAGATAGGTGGCTTGATCTACATGAAGCCCTAGAAAAGAAAATAACAGAGAGATAGACAAATGACACAAAGAAGGATCCTGTGGGTGTGTCACCATCTGTAGTGTGGCAGAGTGACTGTGGGTGTCAGCAGTTGTCTTTAACACCATCAGAGCTAGACTTCGACGAAGCAATGTGTTTGCAGGGGAGGGCCTCTTCCCTGGCAAATGAGGCGCGCATGTGTGTGAGTCTGTGTGTGTGTAGAAGTCAGGTAGCCTAAGCTTGCTAACAATATACAGACTGCGAGGAAGAGAAAGAAGAAGAAACGCATAGAAAGTCAAAGCAGAACTAGCGAGATTGTCAGATGTCAGGACGTTCGGACAGAACTACTGGGTCAGTGTTTCTCTTCATCCATTTTGTTCGGATAAATCCATTTGGTTAAGATGCCCTCATCAGTCTTTGATAAGGGCTTCCACAATATTGATCCAGATAAAGTAGAAAAGCTAACAAAAATGCATTTCTCAATAAAGGTTTCAAACAGAAAGTCTATTTCAAACATTTTCTTAATATTGCCACAGTAAGTCTTCCAATAATTTTTTTTCAGAAATGTGCTTTCAAGCAGAAATGTTCAGTTCAATTGTTGCAGTGAAAATAAATCCTTCTGTTATTGCCATTCTCACGCTCAAGCCCATATTTTAATGGCAAAATGCTGTGTTGGGGAAAGCATGCGTGTCTAATTGGGTGGGATATCCTTTCAAAGAAATATAGCAGCTTTTTTATGATCTGGGTCATGAGGCCAAAGTTGGGGAGAAAAGAAGCAGGAACAAGTGCCCTCCACCCGGTGAACAAGGGAAGCAGGAGAGACTGGGGAACTGGGCCAGCTGACCCAGTGGGCACCGGGGAGCCCCTCACCCCCATGACTCGGAGCTCATGAGTGTGGGAACAGGAGAGCAGGGATGTCTCTTCCAGCCCTGACACATTTCATTCTAAGCTTTGCGATCTGAGTGGGCTTGGACAGCCACCACATCAGAATCGGCTGGGGTGCTAATTGGAAATAACTGCATTGTCCAGCCAGGTGTTCACTTGGTCGCACAGAGGGACTCAAAGGTATCCCTCAGCACCCACCCCTCAGCGGTGCCCCCACGTCTCATCTCTCCTCTGATGCTCCCCTCCGACGGAGCCCTCTCCGGGCCTACAGTAAAGCGAGGATTCTCAGATCTCTTGGGAAGTTGTTGGGTGAATTATACACTCGTTTCTCTCTTTATTGTTTACTTTTCCTCCTCTAGCTGAGAGTCTGTGGTTTCAGCTTTTAGTGGTTCTTATTTCCTGGACTCATTTTTTGTGCTTAGTAGATACTTAATGCAGAGGCGACAAATGATCAAACAGAGGCCAGGCAAGAAAATCCTCCACCACCCACCCCCAGCAACTGAGGGTAAGCGTTGTTGAATTGGCTTCCCCAGACCAAGAACCTGGGAGCCCCTCCAGTGGGCAGCCCTTACCTCAAGAGTCCATGGTGTTAGGACACTGCCTGAACAATGTCTCTAGAAACGCGTGTTTCCTTGCAGGGCTGCCTGCCTGCTGTCCTCTCAATGGGCCCTCGTGACCCACAAGCCAATTGCTTTTGCTTCCAAAATTCAAAGCAAATTGGAGACATTATAACAAGTCTTGGGACTTCCGTGGTGGTCCAGTGGTTAAGACTCCAAGCTCCCAAGGAAGGGGGCTTGGGTTCCATCCCTAGCTGGGGAACTAAGATCCCATATGCGCAAGCTGTGACCAGAAAAAATAAAACAAGAATCTTTTTTCTCGTCCATCAAGGGAGCCCAGCACTTTCAGCCATTAAAAAGAAAAAGGAAAAAAGGAGTAAATCATGTAACTTTCACTTGGCTACATAGAATCAAGGTGTTCTTGAAATTCAAAGTGAGCTCAATTTATTTTTTAATTATTGGTATTTCCAGATCTGAAAAGAAGATTGCAAAAAAAAAAAAATCCCTCTGTTGATTTTACCAACCCCAGGCTCCTAGTCAGCCATGAAGCGCTTTTTGTTCTTTTCTCCCCTAATTGCCTTACCTCCAAGAAGCTGGTCTTAACATGCCATCCATCATCCCAGTGGCAAATCAAACGTGGCCGTTTCAGCCAACACACTGCTGCGAGCCACAGTGACACACATTCATTTCCGGTGCAGGCAGCTGCAGGGGAGCCGCCTGTGTTTGAACTGTGTGGCCTCCCTGTGTAATTCAGGAAATGAGTTGACTCTATCTGTGGCGAGCATCATGTTCACTCAGTTTTGGGAGCAGCCGGCAGGGCGTGGGGCTTGGCAGCACTCCCTCATGCTGGTTAATGCCCCAGCCCCACTCCACCTGACCTTGACTTTCATCACACCTGCCACCCAGAAAAGTACACCTCTTCCCTTGGGTGCTGGAAATGCCTAGATGTACTCTGAGATGTGTAACCCCCAGTTCAGTTTTTAAAAGAGCAGGGCTTCTTGGTGAATCACCTCTCAGCTCCCCTGAAGCTGAAGAATTGATGCCTGCCTTTCGATAATGCGCCCCCCCCCTCCCGGTGGTAAAATGTGGCCGCACATCTGGTTGTTATTCAATTTGTATTCATTGCTTTTGCCCATCATCTCTGCTGGACCAGGTTCAGACAAACGCAGATTGTTGGGGTGAGGGGGCGTTCGTAGGTGTGTGTTTACTTCAGTCGAGGGAGGGGATGCCAGAACCAGCCCAGGATCAGTAAAGATGGCAAGTCTGCGGTGAGGTTTTGTTATTTTGCATATGGTGAACCATCTCGGAGGTCATAAAGCAAGGCCTCTGTCCTCTGGTGCAGCAGCTGGGTTTACACAGTATTTCCAGATTGTTTATTTTGGCCCAGAGCCAGGGCGACATCGTTTTTCCATTATGCTTCTTTGACAGATGAAGAGGAGTGGGGAGGGAGACTTCGCGGGGCAGGTCTGTGATTTCCTTGTTATTTACGTTAGAGGAACTTCTAAGAGTTCTGAAGATTACGAACCAGTCCAAATATAAAGTCAGTATGGCAAAGCTAGAAAGAGCCACTGCTTTTGCAAAAATCTACATCATGGGCAGTAAAGTAATATCCATGGATGACCTCAGCTTGTGGCCCTCTTGGGTGCATGGTTTGTCACTGTTCAATCTTGCCTACAGACAGGTTGCCCGTAAATGATATTTAGCATTATATTTAAAAAGTTAAGGGCTTTCCTAGTCGCTCAGATGGTAAAGAATCCACCTGCCAATGCAGAAGACCTGGGTTCTACCTCTGTGTTGGGAAGAGTCCCTGGAAAAGAAAATGGCTACCCACTCCAATATTCTTGCCTGGAGAATTCCACGGATAGAGGAGCCTGGCCGGCTACAGTCCATGGGGTCACACAGAGTCAAACATGACTGAGCGACTAACACACACACACATACAAAAAAGTTAAGTTCTCAGTGTTTGCTTGGCAGTGCCCTGGGAGAACAATGAGGAAACCTAGCCTGCTTGCCTTCGACTGGCAGGCATCCTATGCAGACAGGAGCACTTGGTGCTGAATGGAGCCTTTCCAAGATCATTGTGGAAGTTGTCCTTTGCAGTCCTTTCCCTGAGGATACTCCCAATGGGCTGGTCTGAAGTTCTTCCCCCAGGGACCGTGCAAGACTAGCCAAAGAGCCACAGTTTAAATTATGTTCACAGCAAGCCCTTTGCACTTGGGTCAAGTGCATGTGATCTGAATGAATGTTTTTCTTCTAAATGAAACATTTTCTTTTGCTGTTGGAGAACTAGCAATTAAAAAGTACCCCAAATGATGACAAATTAAGTAATTTAACAACATTAGTATAGAAAAATTAGGTCACAAAGATGTTTTATTGCCCCAACAGTGTTTAGATTTTTTTTAATGAATGACTGTAAATAATACATGTGACATAAAGTCATTAGCCACAAGGTCATGGTGTGTATTATATGTTTCTGCATAGGTATTAATGTTTGTAGCAAAAGTCCCTTATTGGAACATTTCTTATTCAGTCGCTAAGTCGTGTCTGACTCTTTCAACCCCATGGACTGTAGCATGCCAGGCTTCCCTGTCCTTCACTATCTCCCAGAGTTTGCTCAGATTCATGTCCACTGAGTTGGTGATACCATCCAATCATCTCATCCTCTGTCATCCCCTTCTCCTGCCTTCAATCTTGAGATGACATCCAACCATCTCATCCTCTGTCATCCTCTTCTCTTCCTATCTTCAATCTTTCTTCACATCAGGTGGCCAAAGTATTGGAGCTGCAGCTTCAGCATCAGTCTGTCCAATGATATTCAGGGTTGATTTCCTTTAGGATTGACTGGTTTGATCTCCTTGCTATCCAAGTATCTGAGCAAACTCTTAGAGACAGTGAAGGACAGAAAGGCCTGGCATGCTGCAGTACATGGTGTCACAGAGTTGGACACGATTTAGCAACTGACCACAAACAATGAAATGATCTGTCACCATAACACAGCGTTCTCCAATGGAGTGGCTCAGAAAAGCAAATAATGCTGCCTTTCCTGAAGGACCTGTGAGCGTAACCTCCCCTATCTCCCTACCCTAAAGAAATTTGACTTCTAGACATGGAAAGTTTGCTCAGGCAGGACCTTCCACTAAGGAAAGAATTTAGCAAAAAAAAAAAAAAAAAACATATGTACAGTCAACACCAAAAGTTGCCCTTCGCGTTAATCCAATCTTACAGATGGATTTAACATACAGGTTTCAAATCAACAAACCTTTATTGAGTGTCGTTATGTGCCAGGCGTGGAGCTGGGCACTGGGGATCTAAAAATGAAAAAGACACAGTCTCTTTCAGTCTGAAAACATTTTTGCTGGCTTGCAGGTTTTTCACCAGATCCTCCCAGGCTTACCAAAGCAGTCCCCTTGACTTAGAACACTCAAGCCCTTCTTTTCAGTGTCCTTAATGCCAGAATACACACAGGGCAAGGAGAAGTGGGTGGTTATAGATTTCCACTCAATTTGGAAATTAGCAGCCAGTGATGAAGCAAAAAGGTGCTAGACTGGGAATCAGAAAGCTCGATTTCTAGTTTCAGGACAGTCACTCATGCAA
The DNA here is from genome assembly GCF_049115385.1 of Moschus berezovskii. NCBI lineage: Eukaryota > Metazoa > Chordata > Mammalia > Artiodactyla > Moschidae > Moschus > Moschus berezovskii. Next base: position 93,488,359 of record NC_142469.1, read on the forward strand.
CCTCGAACCAGTCCTGTGATCTCTTGTGTCTTCAGGTTAAATGGGTTGTTGTGAGGATAGTGAAAACATGCTAATCCCCAGAGCTCCATGCAAATGAAGGGATGCTATTTTGATGGGTTGGGGAAAGAATGCAGGGGAAGGCTAGTTATTGAGCTGTTTATGCTACTTTTTATAAAGCTTTAATAATGCAGAAAGCTAACCAACTCAGCAGTCTTCCAACCGACCTTATTGTATAGTCTGGGTTTTTTTGTCTTTGCCAGCATTGGATGACCAACCGCAGAATTTTCTATTATTGGGGGTTGGCAGTGTAGAAAGGGGTCCCCATTCAGAGTCATTTCTCAGTGAGAAGCCAGAACTTGGGAGCCTGGAAGAGTTTGTCCTCACATAGTCCTGACTCTATGGCTGACTTTGGACATGTCTGTAAGGAAAAAACCACCCTTCTTTTGCTATTTAAATAAAGAGATCAGAAGTTGTTTTCTGTTTGCTTGTTTATTTGCCCTTCTGATCATTTCACAGCTCAAAGCCAGTGCCTACTTTGAGGAAATTTTCAGCAATTATTATGATTTAATGGGTCTTCTTTGGCCAGTCCCTCAAGGTAAATAAGAAAAGTGAAAAAATGAAAAACCTCCTGAAACCACAGCTTTCCTTTGCCAAAATGTATTTATTAATTAAAGGACAGGGGCAGAAAAACATGACATAGCCAGCACTGTCATTCCCAAGGGGCAACTGAACCACAAAGCTAAGCACTGGAATTTATAGACTCCAGTGGGAGCTGAAAAATCCCAGATGTGAGGGTAGACCCAGCATTCATGGGTCTCTTGGGGATTTTCTAAGAAGCACGCTCAGATACTGCCTTTGTCTCCACTTGGCTGTGTCTGCACCTCACAGACACAGGTCTGACTCCACCCTCTTCCTTCTGCTGGTTTCTTGCTTTCACTCCACAAGCATGAGTGGAGGGCGCTGTTTCCCCTGGTGCCGAGCTGTAAAAGCACAAGCATAGAGGGGGTACCAGCCCTCTCCAGACATTCTCAGCATAACAGGCTCCAGTGGAAGCGCAGCTAGGTGGGACTGGGGGAAGACAGCAAACCCAGGGGAATTTCTTTTCAAAGTCTCAAGGTGGCTCATCGGCCTCCTAAAAGGTTTCCATCTTTTGGAAACATACACACACACACGCACGCAGAGATGTACCCTATACATTTAGGCTGGCACACATAGCAGATCGACATGATCGAATAGTTATAGTAGTTATAAAAGACCCAACTCAGGACTTCCCTGGTGGTCCAGTGGTTAAGACTCTGCGATTCCACTGCAGGGGATGAAAGTTCGATCCTTGGCCTGGGAAACTAAGATCCTGCATACTGCATGGCATGGCCAAAAAATTTTAAATAAAAACTTAAAAAACAAAACCAAAGTCACTGCACTTGAAAAAGATTGCTTCTTTAAGAAAAAAAAAAGACCCAACTCCATGTGTAGTACTTAAGACAAGCTCACTGGGCTTGGTCCCTCTGCTAGGGGGTTCTGAACAAGGTGAGGAAACAATGATGCCATGAAACCAACCAGAGGGAAATGCCCTGTCTGCCCCTATGGTGAGCAGGCCCACGAGCTTATACTGTGAGCTCCGTCGAACCATAAGAAACATGAAGAGTTAAGAGTTTGGGCTCAGTAGTCAGACTGTCTCAGACCCAACTTGTGGCTTCTCCACTTACCAGCTGTGTGACCTTAAGCCAAGGTACCAAATTCCAAAGTCACATCTGTAAAATGGTGATAATAAGAGAGCCTGCCTCACTTTGGAAAGATTAAATGCATGCTAGATAACTTAACAGTCCTTGCACTGAAAAAGCACTCAGAAATGACTAAAGATGATAATGATGATAAAGTCACATTCACCACTGGTAACTCCTATGCCTGGTACAGAAAGCTCATTCCATAAATGCAGAAAGGAAGGCGCCAGGGTGACATAATACACAAATGAGGAGAGGACACACAAATGAGCTCAAACTAGAGCCTTAATCTGGACACAAAGCACTTGCTTCCTAGGTTTCTGTAACTCAGAATTCAAAACCTTTTCATTAGAAGCCTAAAATTCAAATTTCTATAGCAGCCAGGCAGGTAACATAAAACAATGAACTGACATTTAGAGTCTGAGACAAAATGGAGAGCTGTGACCTCCAGCAGTGAGGGGTAGCCCTGCTCCGCTCCAGAAGAATATCACCTCTCTTTGAGAGAAGCCAGAAATCCAGACTTCCTTGTGAAATAGACCAAATCTTAAAACAACTAAGTCAATTTCTTAAAAAAAAAAAAAATTACCCTCAGGTCAAATAACACATAGCCCGCCAGTCAGATCTCAGACTGCCCGCTTGCCTCCCCTGCCTTAATGGAAGCTGCTCTGTGTTTGAGTCTTCTTTTGAAATGTTCGCCAGGGGACCCATGAGACGTGAGCTCCTCAACGTCATCTCTGGGGTCCTGCTTCTCAAAAGATCCACGTGGAGTTAGTTCTCCACTTCTTGATGGTTATGCTCAACAGTATATACCTACCTAACGAGGGCTGCCTCACTCCCCAAAGGATGCTGATAATAAGTATGGATTTTTAAAGCATGATTGTTTTCTAGCTGAAATAACAACAGTCTCCAAAAATTCCTAACAACTTCCTCTAGTACTGTTATTACGGCAATCTGGAGAGAGGCTGATTCCATAGTTCACGTAGCTTTGTTTTGTTTGGAGGGAAAGTCTGGCATTTTACAAAAATGTAGAACACTTAGCACTGGAATGACTTTTCCATAGTGCTGATTATTGGAGAGCAAGACACTTAACCATATGTCTTCGAAATGTGATTTTAAAAATTCTCTGCTAACCATAAAAGGCAAACTGCCCTCTAGTCTTTCCATATGAAGGTGATAATTTTCTGCAGGCTCACAAAAGCTGCATGGGTTACAGCCCAGTACTTAGGGGAAACCTCATCACAAATGAAAGACCTGGGCTCCAATTTAGCTCTGTCGCTTACTCACTAGCCATGACCTTGGGCAAGTCATTTAATTTTCAAGAGCTTCTATTTCCCCATCTGCAAGATAGGGGCCATGACACCCCACAGGCTGATTGGGAATATTAAATAAAATAGCACACATATGGGCATAATCCAAACCCATAATAGATATTTGCCGTCAGTGTCGATTGCATCTGAATCCCTGCTTCTCCTGCCACAAAATAGCACTCCTGCTTTTTTATTTATTTTTTTAGCACTCCTATTTCTGACCATGAAATAACCCCCTGGCAATGTCATTTACCTTCCTATTATTTGGCAGCTCTGTGGAAAACAAAAGGACTGAGAAGCTATAACTGTTTCATATAAACTTTAGGTTTTGTGTCCACAGTGGTATGAAAACTAGAGGGTGGAGGGCTGAAGGAAACTGGTCAGAGAGGAAGAAAAGGAGTAGGGAAGAGGCAGGACTGGAGAACTGGGAGCACTACCATGCAAGGGACAGACAGGGGATGAGCCCAGGGCCTGGAGCACCAAAGGAGGAGGCCAGGACCACCAGGGAAACGCTCCTGTGAACGCCACAGGAAGGCAGTTCCAAGATGGCGTGTGTGGCCATTGGTTCTGTGAGGTCATGCTAAGAAGTCATAGAAGGCCTGAAAGATGCCACTGAGTTATCAACAAGGAAGCAAGAGGGCAATTTGTCTGGACTGGAGCACTGAGGATACAGAAACCAGGTTTTGATGAGTCCTGTCATGTGTACATGTTGAAAATCTGGTGAAGACAAATGTAGACGACTGACCTTCCCTGGCGGCTCAGCTGGTAAAGAATCTGCCTGCAACAGGAGACCTGGGTTTGATCCTTGGATCAGGAAGATCCCCGGGATGTCCATATTTTCAAATTAAAAAACCCAAGGTGATTAGAAAGTGGTGAAACAGCCTTTTTCTGTGCTTTCTTCTGAAAGTAACAGGAAGTAAAAGATGAAAAGCAGGTACATCTTGCTGCTCAAAAGACTGTATCACTTGCAGTTAGCACTGAATCCTGATCAAGTTCCATCAGTTCACATCTCGCGAAAGGGATGTTAGCTAGTTGAGGTGTAGTCACCTTGTGTTGACATTAACACCTGGAATACGATGAAATCTTTCCTAGCGTTGCTGGGCAGCCACTTTTCCCTTCTAGTCCTGGTGTGTTGGTTGAGTTTCTTCCCTTGGGATCTGCCAGGGTCACCAGGTAGCTCAGGAGCTCACCACCATCCTCTCTAAGCTGGGACATCGCAGACTATGGCTCATGTGCAACCCTGCTTCTTTTCCAGAGCATAGAAAACTTGGAAACATGACTGTGACCGTGAAGAAGACCGTCCCCTCTCCTGAGGCTGTGCAGATTCTCTACCAGCGAATGAGATACGAGTACGCGTTCTACCACTACGTCAAGGAGCAGTTCCATCTGCTGAAGCGCAAGTTTGGACTCAAGTCTCGCATCAGCCACCCGCCGTTGAGACCCCAGTTCTTCATTCCGACCCCACTGGAAACCGAGGAGCCGATCGATGACGAGGAACAGGATGATGAGAAGTGGCTCGAAGATATTTATAAGAGGTGATGCCAGCGCTGTGTTGCCTCCAGTGGCTTAATCTCCCTTTCCAGAAAGTTTGTGTGTGTGTGTGTGTGTGTGTGTGTGTTGGGGGAAGAAAAAAATCCTTAAGGGACGAAATTAATGCTTCACAGCGTTAAAAAGAACGAACGTTCCCACAGGTTGGGGTCATTGGGAGATGCCCGGTTTTGCGGGTTTTATTTGTTTTAATTTTATTCTGTGTTTTTCTGGCTCCTTGGGTCCTTCCCAGGTACATTAGATGGCATCATCACAAGCCATCTTGTCATAAAATAGCTTTTCTTCCCCTAGTATAAATGAGAGAAGAGGGAGAAATAGAGCCTACAGCCCAGTAACTCATCATTTGTCACCTGTAAAAGTGTTACCTCAGTGGTTGAAAATGTCCAGACTTGTATATTTCAGTAAAAACACAAAACCACTGCAGAGACCAGGAAGCCTACTCTAGAAGGCACTAAGAGGAAACGGTGAGACAGATAAGGACATCAGGAGGATGTCCCTGGATAAGTGATTTCTGCCCACACGGGTAGAATTCTGCCCCTGGTCCATCTCGGGGGACACTTTCATGCAGAGCAGCACATGTATTGTCTCTGAAACAGCAAGTCGGCTTCTGCCACACCCTTGATCAGTCCAGAGCCTTGAGTACCTCTCGAGGTCAAAGTGCGTGGCAAGCTCCATTGAGACATTCTGTTCACAAGCTCCATTCTGTCAGACTTCAAAGCAGCATAGCCAGGAAAAGAGTTTGTTGGCTGTGTAAGGAAGAGCATAGGCAAGACAGATCGACTCTGAAGGACATGTGGTCTCGAAAAATGGCATGACTGTGTCCTTTCTCCCTGGTACAAAACATCTCTCATCAGCATTGTTTTACCTGGAAATCCAGGAACTGATTGTAGCTCTAACGCTTGACTCCTGTGGCCTAAGTTCTAAGCCTGACCACAGACAGGGCATGATCTATCAGGCACATGTTTTGGAGGGAAAGTGATACTGAGCTCTGTGCAAGCAGCAGTCAAACTGAAGCCCACTTATTATGGAAGCAGCTCCCTCCTGAGAAACCCTTCCTAGGAGGTCAGTAAGAAAAGCAGGAGTTTCTAGGTAAGAGACTGCTTGGCCAGCTTCATAAGTAAGTGTCCGTCCCCAAAGTGATCTGAGTAGAAGCTGGGCAGGCCCATTCCTCCAAAATATCTCCTCCCCAGCCCATTCCCATCACCTGCCCCCTCTCCGTGATGCCTTGGTTCAATCATCAGCAATCTGTTTCTTTGGATTTTGAAATGTCTTCATTTGTGACCATCCCCTTCCAAAAACACGTATACTTCTGGGAAGATAATACATAGTCGGCCTGGATGCAGCAGTGCAGATGGTGGTGGTAGGCAGGATACTAGGGACAAATTTTGTCTCCTTCAGGTTTTTTCCCCTGGAGCCAGCCCTTCAGGAGACTAGCAAAGTGTGAGTTGGAAATACTTCACAGTAAATAAGACTCAGACTTTACACAAGCTACACATTTTCTACTTTTCAGAAACCAACAAGTCTCTCTAGAATTTTTTCTTCGTTCACTAAAATTGGACGGTAGCCAAGATATAAAGCAAGTCATTTGGAACCTGTCAAGTGTGCAGTAAAGCTACTTTATCATGAGATGTATTGAGAAGGCTCCACCCCGCAGGAGTCCAGTGAAGGCTGGGACCACAGAGGCACAGAGTCTAGCAGTTGGCCACTTGTGAGACTCCTTTCTGTCTCAGAGAACTGGGGCAGGAAAGTGATGCAGGGAAATGTGCTTAGAAGAGGAAATATCCTTTGTCCTGTTTAGAAAGACCAGGGCCCTATTGTTAGGCTTACTTTAAAAATCAACCCAGAGAACAGCTATCACAGTCAACATACGAACAAGAGCTGTTGCCTGGTACATTGTGAGTCACTTTGAAATCGCCTGTAAAGAACAATCCTTAGTTTACACACTGTGCAATCCCATTATCTGAAAACACGGTCCGCTGAGTGTTCTCTGCTGTTGTCAGAACATCAGGACAATTGGTCATCTTTAAAAAATGCATCCTCTTAATGCAAGTGCATGTGAGCACTTCTACCTGTGTGTTCAAAAGCAATTATTGTCAGCAGTGATCACTGTAACATCAGAGGCTGACTGATTTACTTGCCAGGACTTGATGTAATTTTGCCCCAACAAACAGCCTCTGGGCCCTAGAAGTCAAGGCACTTCATCAGTTTATTTGGCACACACGACAACATTTCTTTGGCCCTGAGCCCAACACAGTTTGTACTTCATGAAATATATTGTACATTTTACATAGTTTAATTTAAAAAATACATTTTAAGCTGGTTGATCTTTGACTGCCTTATTTATTATAACCTTTCAGCACATTCCAAGGTTTTAGTTACTCAGGAAGGAGTTAATTCAAATGATTTTATTTTGGTCTGATGGATGTTTTTTAAAAGGAAAATTATTATTATGAACCTTCAGCCTACTTTCCTTGAGTGCCCTAAAAGTGCTTGTAAATCATTTTGTTTTTGGTTGTTTTTTTTTTTTCCAAGAAGAAAGAAAAAATGCTATTTGACATTGATGGAAATTCAGAAGTATATATGGAACTGAAACATTAGCTTAGCTAAAATAAAAGCAATCTGTGTTTGAGATGAAGTGTTCCTTAACTTATTCATTACCCATGTAAATAAATGAATATAAATAAGTTGACATTTTTTCCCATTCTGTGGATAGCTGGAAATAAAAGTGCCTGCAGATTCTCACTGCCCCCTCAGCCTGCTTAATGGGCCAAAGCTTCTTCCTTAAGATGTGATTTGGGGAAAGATGCATTGTTAAAAATCTGGAAACACTCCTGTAATTGACGACACTAAGTGACTGCTGCTTGTGTTGTTATGTGCACTGGTTGGTTGGGTGTCAGCGTGCTTGGTTGGAATCCTCAGCCTTGACAGGAGGGATCCACGCTGCCGCCTGTGGTCACGTGGGAAGAGAAGGCTTGCCACCTCAGGTAGTTTGGTGTGTGTTCTGATCTCTTTCCCAAGACGTGTAGTGCTTCCACAGCTGAGTGACTCCCACCTCCTGAGATGAGCAGCTTCTGATCCAGAAATGCTCTCCCTGAAAAGTTTCTCTGGGACTTACAGAGAGACAGGGAATCTCCATGCTTTCTAGACACTGGACACTCCAGTCCAACTCCACGGGACTGTTTTGTAAAAGAAAAGAATCAGAATTTTGGTACTAAATGAAAGCAGAATCTGTTAGGGTAAAAGATAACATGCTTTACTTCAAGTAAGAATCTGAGAGTCGTAAACAGCAAAGTGATAAGTGGTTACCTTTCTTTCTCACTTAATTTGTCTATAACCTGGTCATGGGCTGTTTGAGTGCACTTTAAAGGCAAAAGGACTAAACAAAACTAAGATTCTGTCCCACCCTGGAGCTGCTTGTGTGGTCTGAAGTTCTTTATAAATGGGCTGTTACCTGCAGGCCTATCCAATAAGCTATTTGGCCTCAAATGAATTTTATAGGTAATGGTAGTATTTCTTTTTTTTATTTTAATTTATTTATTTTAATTGGAGGCTAATTACTTTACATTATTGTATTGGTTTTGCCGTACACTGACATGAATCTGCCCCGGGTGTACATGTGTTCCCCATCTTGAACCCTCCTCCCACCTCCCTCCCCATCCCATCCCTCTGGGTCATCCCAGTGCATCAGCCCCGAGCATCTTGTATCATGCATCGAACCTGGACTGGCGATTCATTTCACATATGATAATATACATGTTTCAATGCCATTCTCCCAAATCATCCCACCTTCACCCTCTCCCACAGAGTCCAAAAAGACTGTTCTATACATCTGTGTCTCTTTTGCTGTCTCGTATACAGGGTTATCATTACCATCTTTCTAAATTCCATATATATGCGTTAATATACTGTATTGGTGTTTTTCTTTCTGGCTTACTTCACTTTGTATAATAGGCTCCAGTTTCATCCACCTCATTAGAACTGATTCAAATGTATTCTTTTTAATGGCTGAGTAATACTCCATTGTGTAAATGTACCACAGCTTTCCTATCCATTCGTCTGCAGATGGACATCTAGGTTGCTTCCATGTCCTGGCTATTATAAACAGTGCTGCGATGAACAAGGTAATGGCAATATTTCTTAAAAGGCAAAATGATGATCCATAGCCATTCAGGAAAAAGATTCATGTCAAAATGGTGAAAGCCCCTTCATAAAAATAAAGATTTATTTTACTTCCATCTGGTAACAAAAAAAAAAAAAAAAAGATTTTTTAAAGTATTTTGAATATCCTGCAAAAGAAAAGGCAAGTTTAAGCTAACACCAGGTTTAAGAATCTGTTTAAAACACACACACACATGGAGCTTCTTTCACAGCTCAGAAAGCTCACTGTGGTGTAAACCAGTGTATTCGTTTGCTAGAGCTGTCATAACAGAGTTCCACAGGATGGCTTAAACAACAGAAGTTTATTTTCTCACAATTCTAGAGGCTGGAAATCTGAGCTCAAGATGTTGGCAGGATTGGTTTCTTCTGAGGCCTCGCTCCTTGGCTTACACATGGCCATCTATTCCCTGTCTTCAGTTGGCCTTCACTCCATGTTCCTTCGTGTCTATATCCAAATATCCTCTTTTTATAAGGACCCCACTCATACTGGATTAAGGCCCACCCTGAAAAGGCCCACCTTGTTTTTAATTTGATCCCTTCTATAAAGACCCTGTCTCCAAATATTAATCACATTCTGAGGTACTGTGGACTAGGGGTCCACATATGAATTTCATGGGGACACCATTCAGCCCACAGCACTCAGATTACAGCAGAAAAGTTAGAGCAGATGAGAGATGCAAGCCTAAAAAAAATCACAGAACCCTGCCCCCCTCCACCAGAGCTGCAAAAGGATCCAGCAGTCATCAGGTTCCTCATTTCGCAGATGAGGAAACCAAGATCCAGATGGAAGATGTAAACACATCACAGGCTAATTTTTCCACTCATATTAAATAGTTTGATTAACTTCTGAGTATCTAACTCTAAAATGGTGAGAGAGCCGGAGTCCATCTACTGACCTAGCATCAGTAGAAATAAGGCACATTTAGCCCCACTCAGTGCCACCTGCCACCTGAAGTCAGCACAGCGAGGTGCCCTCTGTGGCTCTGCTAGGAGTTGGTGCTGTAAGATCCTCTTCTTCAGATGGAGGCCCTGTTGGTTTCCAAACACTTCAGTCCTCAGAGACTGGTGTCAAAATAAATATTTGAAATCTTTCTCTCTACTTGAGGGACCTGCTGTGCGTGCTAATTTAATTCAGTTGCGTCATGTCCATGTCCACCAGAGTCCTCTGTCCATGGGGTTCTCCAGGCAAAAATACTGGAGTGGGTCACCATGCTCTCCTCCAGGGACTCTTCCCGACAAAGGGATCGAACCCCCAAGTCTCTTACATCTCCTGCATTTGCTGGCTGTTCTTTACCACTAGTGCCACCTGGGAAGTCCACTCAAAGGACACAGTGGTTCCTGTTTCTGGATAAACAGAGTTGGACCACGTTTGCCCATCTCAAATTATAGTTTTATTTTTCTTAAGGGCAAAATGAAAAGTAGTGTTCTGCTTCCTGTAAGATGTTTCAGGTGGACCCATGTCAAAAAATAAAGTCAAATGCGGCTCATAAAACAAGTTGAAGCTGAGTGCAGACATGCCCCTGGAAAACCAGAACTAGAAGACAACAAGGCCCTGATCGCTCGCAGGCCTCCTCGCTCCCTGACTGTTCCACTCACCCAAGAATTCCTTTCTGGCTAGAGCAGGATTGGCTCACAGCTCGGGCACTGCCAATTCCCAGGGAGCACCCAGGCCCACAGATGTTCATGGGTCACAGAATTGTGAACTGACCACTTGTGCATTTTGGATTTCAACTTGTAAACAGAGGGATTCCCTCCTTTAAAAAAGAAAGAAAAAGGAAAAAAAGGAAGGGGAAGAAAAATCATCACGCAAAGGAAAAGCGTGAGCTAAGATTTTCCTTTTCCCATCTTGGCGTGTGGGTGTAGCTATCTTCAATCTGACTCTCGCCAGACACTGTATGCTTTGAGCAGGCATGGAGCAATTTGCCTGACGCTGCACTGCCAGAACATTGAGACTTGACCTGTAACATGCCTCTTCTTCCAGTTCTGAGTGGGGACAGCTGGGAGGACGGGCTGCACCAGATACAGCCCGCTGGTTGCTGGGTACAGTTCAGAGAAGAGGCAGAAAGCAGGAAGCAGAATGTTGACTGACCAGGGCAAGCAGCAAATCCCCGAGTTCAAGTCCCAGCTGGTCGATTCCACTGGGTGTTTGAGTAAATCACTTGACCTCCCCAGGCCTGAAGTCAACCCAGCTGGAAAGCATTAAGAAGAAAACAGGACGTCCCTTGACAACCAAGAGCTGCTTCTGGGATGAACCTTGTCCCACCCTCCACCCCCATATGCTAAGAGACTAAGAATCACAGTCCCTCTGGGGCTGACCAAGGTTTTCTGCCCTAAACACTATGTCCCCAGCAAAAGAGAATAGAATTACACGTAAGTCCAGGTCTGAAATCCCCTCAGTCCCTCATGTCTTAAGTGCCGCTGCCCAGCATACCAATGAGTTGATGGAAAGCAGCACTTCTGAGGAGAAGGCAATGGCAAGCCACTCCAGTACTCTTGCCTAGAAAATCCCATGGATGGAGCAGCCTGGTAGGCTGCAGTCCGTGGGGTCGCTAAGGGTCGGACACGACTGAGCGACTTCACTTTCACTTTTCACTTTCACACATTGGAGAAGGAAATGGCAACCCACTCCAGTGTTCTTGCCTGGAGAATCCCAGGGACGGGGGAACCTGGTGGGCTTCCGTCTATGGGGTCACACAGAGTTGGACACGACTGAAGTGACTTAGCAGCAGCAGCACTTCTGAGATGTGAATGAAGCCAAAAGGAAGATGCTCATTCTACTGGACATACATCAGTGTTATTAACCAAGGCAAACCACTCTGTGGATTTCCATTTTTTCAACACTCTCTTTGGGAATTTATCTAGCTGTGAGTTATAGAATTCCTCTTTAAGTCACAGTTTCTACTAAATACAGGTTTCCTCTAATTCCTTTAGAGTACCTTGTATTTCTGATCCTGTTAATAAGAAGCTTAAAACCATCCTTGTGTATTAGTACAAGGTTGTGTATGAGGAAGGGAAAGATGTAGCCCTGAATACAGAGTTCCAGAGAATAGCAAGAAGAGATAAGAAGGCCTTAGAAGAAGTAGAGGAAAACAATAGAATGGGAAAGACTAGAGATCGTTTCAAGAAAATTGGAGATATCAAGGGAATATTTCATGCAAGGATTGGCATGATAAAGGACAGAAATGGTAAGGACCTAACAGAGGCAGAAGAGATTAAGAAGAGGTGGCAAGAATACACAGAAGAACTATACAAAAAAGGTCTTAATGACCCAGATAACCACGAACCAGATAATTCACTCACCTAGAGCCTGACATCCTGGAGTGTGAAGTCAAGTGTGCCTTAGAAAGCATTACTACAAACAAAGCTAGTGGAGACGATGGAATTCCAGCTGACCTATTTCAAATCCTAAAATACGATGCTGTTAAAGTGCTGCACTCAATACACCAGCAAATTTGGAAAATTCAGCCGTGGCCACAGGACTGGAAAAGGTCAGTTTTCATTCCAATCCCAAAGAAAGGCAATGCCAAAGAATGTTCCAACTACCAAACAATTGTGCTTATTTTGGATGCTAGTGAGGTTATGCTCATAGTCCTTCAAGCTAGACTTCAGCAGGTTATACTCACAATCCTTCAAGCTAGACTTCAGCAGAACAGAGAACTTCCAGATGGGTTTAGAAAAGGCATAGGAACCAGAGATCAAATTGTCAACATTTGTGGATCATAGAGAAAGCAAGGGAATTCCAGAAAAACATGTACTTCTGATTCATTGGATATGCTAAAGTCTTTGACTGTGTAGATCACAACAAACTATGGAAAATTCTTAAAGAGATAGGAGAACCAGACCACCTTACCTGTCTCCTGAGAAACCTGTAGGTCTAGAGGTAACAGTTAGAACCTTACATGGAACAACGGACTAGTTTAAAATTGGGAAATGAGTACAACAAGGCTGTATGTTGTCACCCTGCTTACTTAACTTCTATGCAGAATATATCATGTGAAATTCCAGGCTGGATGAATCCCAAGCTGGAATCAAGATTGCCAGGAGAAATATCAACAACCTCAGATATGCAGATCATACCACCCTAATGACAGAAAGTGAAGTGGAACTAAAGAGCCTCTTGATGAGGGTGAAAGAGGAGAGTGAAAAAGCTGGCTTAAAACTCAACATTCAAAAAACTCAGATCATGGCATCCAGTCCCATCACTTCATGGCAAATAGAAGGGGGAAAAGTGGCAGATTTTATTTTCTTGGGCTCCAAGGAAAAGTTTCAATAAAAGCTGAAAACCTGATAGGATGGGGTACTGTACTTTTTAGAGTCTTGTTTCTTGTTCTCAGAAGTGGCATCACTGCTCTGATGTTGTGGGAGGAATCTGGGAATGATCTTGTGGGCTGGTGATGTGTTCAGCATGGCAAATCTTTCTGAGGATCTTCTTTCCACTACAGAACCGCCACGGGTGGAGACTGTAATATGTTGTGTTACTAATGTTTCACAGGCAAAGGAGAGCTATGACACTGACCACAGACTTCCTTACAGCCATTGTTTTTGCCACTTGTGTCTAATGTTCTGCTTTCATTCCTCCTGTGGCACACTCTCCTATTTGTTCTCTGTCTTTGACTGAAAGTTAATGAAATTCTAGTCCAGTGCATGTTCCCAAAGGATAATTCACAAGCCAGGTGTGTGAGATGTACATGGAAGAAAAGCCCTGTGTTAATTTGTTGACATGCCAAAGTTCAAAGACTTTCATCACACAGCACAGTAACATTTTCAGAGCATGCCAAGAGCCTAAAGGAATATTGCAGCTAAAAGAATCTGTTTATCAAATCCTTCATTTCTCAAAACTAGTTGCTGTGAAACTCTTACTGAGTAAGACTCGGTGGCCTGTGGAACTAGTATTCTGGAGATGATGCTCTGAGAAGTACTGTTTTAATGTAAGTCATTTTTTTCCTCATTGGAAGAGTCTCTTTCCCTGTGCTAAGGTTCACTTTTTGGTCTTCCAGTGGTCCATGAATATTCATTGGAAGGACTGATGCTGAAGCGCCAATACTTTGGCCACCTGATGCAAAGAGCCGACTCATTGGAAAAGACCCTGATGCTGGGAAAGATTGAGGCCAGGGGGAGATGGGGATGACAGAGGGTGAGATGATTGGATGGCATCACTGACTCAATGGACATGAGTTTTAGCAAACTCTCAGAGACAGTGAAGGATAGGGAAGCCTGGCGTGCTGCAGTCCATGGGGTTGCAAAGAGTCGGACACGGCTTAGCGACTGAAAAACACGACAGTGGTCCATGTGTCCTGCTTGAGGAAAACGTATTTACCAATGATTAACGTTTTGACAAACAGAAGATGAAGGCAAATAACATCAAATAATTAACAAGGGATCATCTTTTAATTTTGCTTATTCTCCCTGATTTCATTTCCCTCCCTCCTGAGAAAATCTTTTTAAATTGTCTGTGCTTTTTAATTTGATTTGGGTCCCTCAAATCAGTTCAGTACTTCCATGATAACGGTGCTCAAATCAAATCGTGTGCAAGACATCTGCCCCTCGTCTTCCCTGGTCTGTGGTTTGTTAAACAGTAGGAAGAAAAACAGTGGCAAGAGAGAGATCTCAAGTTGTTCAGATAAGGTTGGTGTTTGGAGATAAGAACACTCAGCTCTTGAACTTGAGCTCAGCTTCTGCACACTGGGGTACCTGTGTTGCTCAGTACACTAGGGGGAGCCGTATCCATAACGAATTACTCAAGAAATCCCAAGGTCTTTCCAAACCTAATTTTTCTCCCATACCTGCTTATTTTCCTTCAAGGCTTTAGACTAGTATGGGCCAGAAGCAAGTGTTGGTTAAGATATTCAAAGCACAGCATACACACTGTCAGTCGATCAATAGGCCATTATTTCTCCCAGGCTGTGTAACCTACTTTAGTTTTTAAATGACTACAGTCTTTTTCAGTCTTTATCAGATGATCTTTCCTGAGTGTGTTGTATAATTATAACAAGATTGAAGCTCTGATTCGATGATCAAGAGGTGACTCATGTGATGACTCAGTGATCATGGTAACCCTTATTAAGCAATCCCACCATTGCAGCTATAAAGGTAAGTAAAAAGTAATACAAAGACGAAACAGAGACACAGAGGTACAGAGCAAAGGTATGGACACCAAGGAAGAAAAGGGGAGAGGGTTGGATGAATTGGGAAATTGAGATTGACACACATATACTGATACTATGTATAAAACAGATAAACAAGGAGAACCCATTGTGTTACATAGGCAGCTCTGCTCAGTGCTCTGCGGTGATCTAACAAATGGGAAGGAGATCCAAAAAAGAGGAGATATACGTATGGCTGATTCACTTTGCTGTACAGCAGAAAACAACACAACATTGTAAAGCAACTACATTCCAATAAGAATCTTTTAAAAAGAAAATGAAGTGGTACAGTAACTCAAGGATGTCAGAAGTCAAGAATACCATAATGCCTGTCATCATAGCAGCCCAAACTTAAAAATTCTTGACTTCTCAATTCAATTTGAATTGAATTCTCAATTCAAATTCTTCTGACATACAAAAACTCACTGGCACACAGAGGGGCTCAACGTGGAGGAGGTGAGAAATCAGTGAAGACCTGATCAAAAAGAAGGTTTCAGGCGGGGTTTGTGCTCCGGCCACAGTGGAACTTGCAGAAAATAGCAGAGCAGATCTAAAGCACAGAGATCAGGCTGCCCTTTCAGCAGATCTGCAGGAAAGGTCTTGTTCCCTGTGTGTATAACAGGAAATAAAGGTCCCGTGATGTTAAATAATGAGCTAGTGGTAGCACAGTTAAGTGTCAGGGTCAGGATGCATATCCAAAAAGGCAAGCTAGGACTGAGGCTGACTGCTGAGGATTTTGGAAGAACTTTGTATTTTACTCTAAGGGCAATGAGAAGCTCCCTCGGGCATTTCAGAAAAGGAAAGTAACATGAGGAAATCATTTCTTTCTCAATTAATTAGCAAGTGAGCTGATTCTTCTCCCTTTGCCCTCCTCCCCCACAATTCACCGCCCTTCTTCGCAGACTCCATCTTCTGAGATGCTGATCCCTGTGAATTGAGCTCCCTGGGCTCCCTGCCTGCTGCCTCTGTGATAGATTTGGCCGATGGGTGGCGTGCAGGAAATGGGGAACATCTGAATGGAATTCTGCCGCTGACTGTATAATAGCAGAAGAAATGCAAGGCAAAACTCTTGTTAGTCATCCCGCGTGTGCCTGGGGGATGGGTTGGGGTGTTGGCCATGAGACTGGAGAAGAAGGACAGAAGCCAAAACTTTAAGTTGGTTCCATGACTGATTTCAATCAGTGGAAAACAGTGCTCTGCACAGTAAATATTTGCTGAGTTGAATGCACCAAAAGGAGCTAAGGAAAAATACAGCATTAACTCAAATATTTCCAATGCGGGTAGAGATGTAAGTCATAGAAATGAGATGATGGGGTGAAAGAGCTGACTTAGGGGTAGAGAGGGCCAGCTGGAATGTGTGGATGTGTTTAGATTAGCCTGCTTGCTGAGGCAGAGTTCCCAGTAGATGCCCTCAGCTCTCCATGAGGCCACAAGCAGTGGGACTGGGCCCCCAACTCCCTCCAGTCAACACCAGAGTGCTACACAAATCTAACCATTTCTAGATGTGCCATGATGTGAAAGAAAGGTGGGAAACCTAGTTCTCATTTACTCTACCCCAAATACACACTGTTCTTTTATTTGTTTTCTTAACACAAGTCTTTTCTTCCCAGGTCCTGTGATCCCTTCTCTTTTATACTAATCATTATTTGACCTCCACGTAAGCATGGGTAGACACCAGAGCACTGATTCACCATCAATAAGGGAACCTGTTTAATTTTTCTAGCAAAGATGATGGATCAGAAACCTGTCCATCTTAGACTGTTTCAGGCCAGTTTGAGAACACGGCAACACTAACTGTCATAAAAGCAAATCTTTGAACTCAGCCTCATGAGCACCAGCATGAATGGACTGGCCATCCATATATCCCAAGAAAAACAGGAATCAGACATTTATTACCATTCTCATTCCGAAAATAATTAACCTGTGCATCTAGAGTCTCCCTCTCACTAAATGATTACAAGGTAAAAAGTTTCCATAATTATAAATGGTATTTATTAACAGCATTGGTCAGCTAAACTGTGATTAATATCCAGTATTGATATTCCTCTTCAAAGAGGATTTTATATATATTACTTGGCATTCAAATATATACATGCTAAAATTAAAATAGTTTTAAATTAATATTTTTGAATTTGCAAATTAAAACTGCAAACAGTGGTTTATTTGACTGGATAGTTTAGGAGTCAGAGGTAAATTTTTTATTTCAGTTGAACATAACCTGTGCTGCACATTTTAATAGTTTCATATAATGTCAAAAAATGCTTTCATATATGCTACATTAGCTCTCTGTATAGATAGCTACATGGATAGGAATATATACAGGAAACTGAAATTCAAAGAGGCAAATTGATTTAGATGAGGTCACAGAGTAGCTGAACTGATTCTAGAAATTTCTGATTTCTTGTCAGTTGCTCCCTTTTCTAAATTATGCCTCCACAGCCAACATATAGGAAATAATACTCTTTTTTCCTCATTCATTAGATATGCTTATTACATCATAACTTTGGGGTTCCCTTGGGAGACAATGGGAGTGCAACATTTGAACTCTTGGCCTAAGAGTTTGATTAAACATAATAGAAACAGCTGCTCCTCATTTAGGGCTTTTCTTTTTTTTTTTAAACTCTTATTCTAGACACAAGCCTTTCGTAGGGAGATTCTATTGAAACAAGACCTATATTTTACCTGGTTTGAGCTTTACTGTGTCCTACCTATTCGTGTAAATTTAGTTTCAAGGAAATAAAGAGAAAAACTGCCGTGTGTTCGGATTGAGTGGAAGTCTAAAAATGCCCCCTTTTCCCATTCCTGATACACTAGTGTCCATGGCTTGGTGGCAGGTCATAAGAAAGGGAAAGGTGCATGTGCGGGCAGAAGGAATCAGGCTTCCCAGCCTCCCCACACTTAAACTCCTGCCCCAAAAGGCTCCCCGTCATTTCATCCCTGGATTTCCAGGCCCTTAATCCCTGCGATGGTCAGGTGAGATAGGAGAGATTCCTGTTTTAGTTGTAACTTGCGCTGGGGCTGTTGTGAGCAAATCCAGGCCTCCAGCTATTTTCCTGGCTGTGGTCAGAACACCAGGTTGAAACCCTGGAGCACCACGAGGGCACAGGCAAGTCTCTGCCAGCTTCCTCTTCTACCCAGAGACTCAGATCCAGCCAACAGGCTCGAATCTCAGGGCTACGGATATTTGCCCTTCTATTACGCCCTCTTTTCTCGTCTTCTCTTTTCTTTCTTTTTAAAAACAGCATAAATAAAAAATACTGTTCAATATCACTTATATGTGGAATCTTTAAAAATGATATAAATGAACTTATTTACAAAACAGAAATAGAGTCAGAGACATAGAAAACAAATTTACATTTACCAAAGGGGAAGAGGGAGAAGGATAAATGGGAATTTGGGATTAAGAGATACACACTGTATTTAAAATAGATAAGCAATGAGGATCTCCTGTATAGCATAGGAAACTATATTCAATATCTTATAATAACCCATAATAGGAAAGAATCTGAAAAAGAATATACATATATAACTGAATCTCTTTGCTCTACACCTAAAACTGACACAACTTTGTACAATTTTACAAAAATAAATAAATGAAAATGATTTTGCTTTATGACCCCAAATAGGCCTCCATGCTCCAATGAATAGATAAGATTTATATTATCTTGTGCAAGTAGAATCTGATTTGAGGGTAAGGAAGGACTTTAAAGATAAACTCAGTGGGAGAAGTCACAAAGAAAAAAGTGTTCCACTCTCTGAGGTAAAAAAAAAAAAAAAAAAAGATCATAATTTAAAAGTAAATAACAAATGGGGGAAATATTTGCAGCAGAAATGGCAGTAAAAGATTTAAATTGCTACATGAAGAATTTACATATATCAATAAAGAAAAGTAAAACATGTGCAAAAAATATGTTAGTTCTCAGAACTTAGCTCTACCAAAAGCTAAAAACAGGAAAAAATTTTAATCCTCATAAATAACCAAAGAAATTGAATTGAATCAATGTGACATCACTGTTGACACTTTCGTGACAAACAAAACATGAAAACATAAGACATAAAAGTGGGCTAATGTCCAGCAGAGAGTATAGTGAAACTTTTACTCTGCTGATAGGAATAAAATCGGTGCATTTCTGAAAAGTAATTAAGTAATTCATACAAAAACCCACAATAAAGTAAACACTGAGATTCTAACTAGTTTGGAAGACTAGTTGAAAATACTGATTTCATAGCTATAAATCCAGAATCATCTAAAGATATCAGGCAAATGGCTCAAAGTCTTGGTTTAAAATATTGTGATAAGAAATATCTCTCAACCTTCAAGAAATGTGAGCATAGTTTTTACTTAGAGTATGCAGGCTATAGTATACTGAATTTTAAAAATTTAAATTGGTCTCATTATGTTATAGTCAGTCTGGGTATAAACTCTCCCCTTGACTGTGCCACCCTAACCAGCCTCCAGAGGTGGAACTGACTTCATCATGGCCTACCTACAATATTGTCCTTGCCAGACCATTTCTAAACTCAATAGAAATACACATTTGCCCATGGAAAAAATAGTTTTCCACACTTTCAGTAGGGATTTGGATAAGACTGGATTTGAAGAAGCTTTTGCTTGGATGAATTATATTTTCATTTTAAAAAGTTGTTCTAAAATTTCACAGTGTGAAGTATTCCTAAGACAATTAAGCCATGTCTCAGTATTTTTTCACTACTTTCATCACAACTAAAGATGTACTGAAAAGGAACTGGATATTCTATGGAGAGCACAAACTCACATGTACAGTGATTATTCTTGCAGAGTATCTCTATCAATTTGCAGAGATTTTTCTCTTTAGCAGACCTCATATATCTTCAGGTTGCCAAATGCAGGGATTAATTTCTAGCTCATTGAGTTGGGAAATATATTTATCTTTCATTCACTTGTAAATTTGTTATCCTGAGCATCACGATCATAAATGAGAGAAGAGACTTGTAATTTTTATGGTTATAACCAGGGTTTGAACAATCCTGTTATTGTCTGTTTCTACACAGAGCCAAGAAGACAAGTTCTACCTCCTAAAAGAACAGAACGATCTAAGGACCTGAGCCAATCATGCTGGTTTGTTTCTGATCTTTGAACCTCCTCTTTCCTGCACAGAGCCAGGCACCCTAAGCCAGCCACTTTCTGTGTCAAGAAATATTGTTGATTTCATTTCTTTCACAGCTTGGGGCAAATTTATAAATATATAAGTATACATATATGTTAATATATAACATACATTATATATTATATATAATAATATATAATATAATACTTCTGCTAATTGTGTCGACTTGGCTTCAGGTGCCTGAAACCCAACTCTAACTAGTTCAGACAAAAAGGAAATCTGTTGTAAGTGTCAAAAGTATACAATCAAAGGAAGAATTGAAAAAACAAAATGCAAGAAGGAGTGGGGAGCAGCTGGGCTCCAGGAACTATCGGTGTCTCTCTGTCTCTCTCTCTCATTTACAGGCCAGCAGGTAATATGGCCCCCTCCCAGCTTCAAAACCCCCAGACCTCATTCACAGCTTCTGCACCACAGAGAAACTGGCTCCTTGCTAGAATTCAGCAAAACCTTGGAGGAAACACACTGATTGGTTTAGCTGAGTCAAGCCCCTCCCCTCCCTGAACCAGTCAGAAGGTCAGAAGAAGGTTCTCATGGTGTGGCTCACATAAGGCCAGAGACGCCTAAATACTGTGAATGAAGCAGTCATCAAAAAGGAGTGTCTACTAGAGTGTCTTTTTAGATTTGCTTCCCTGGTGGCTCAGAAGGTAAAGAATCTGTTTATAATGCAGGAGACCAGTTTTGAGCCCTGGATTGGGAAAATCCCCTGGAGAAGGAAATGGCAATCTACTCCAGTATTCTTGCTGGGAGAATTCCATGAACAGAGGAGCCTGGCAGGCTACAGTCCATGGGGTCGCACAGAGTCTGACACGACTGAATTGACTCAGTGCATCTGAAAGCTCTGTTCAGTATTTCTATAATGTCACAAGAAACAGCTATTTTTGTGCAAATTAACTAGTGAAAATGTTTCTAAATTAGGAAAACAAAATTCCAGGAAGAAAATAAAAACCAACCACAATCTCATCACCCAAATATTTACATTTTAATGCATATCTTTTCAGGCTTTTCTATATACATGTATTCTTTCCTGTGTATAGTACATCACTGAAATGGTGTTAAATGTACAAATCTACATTGTGATGTTCACTTAAATGTAAACAGATACTTTAATAACATACTTATAAATCCCTTTAGATAAGGGAATTTGTAGTACATCAGAAGACGTGTGAACTTGACATTATATGCAAAACATCGTAAGCGTAATTGGGTGTGTATTTCTCTTGAAAATGGGTCCAAATTTTCACCAGAAATTCAGAGTGGTCTGTGACCAAGAAAAAGGTGAAAAGCTATGGCATTCAAATTTTCACAGCACTTCTACATAAATTACAATAGACTCAGAACTGCTGAATATTTAATATTTTATTTCCAACTAGTCTCAGGTGACATAAAGATTCATGGCATTCGGCAGGCACACTATAACTTGTGAATGAATGAATTTGAATCACAAATGTTCAAGCCAGACCCTTAGCTTGTGGTGAGCTGAACTGGTGTCCAGCATCTCAGCTCAGTCAAGCACCCTATCCTTCCGTTCAGTTCAGTTCAGTCGCTCAGTCGTGTCCGACTCTTTGCAACCCCATGAATCACATTATGACTAATGCTTATGAATGTTACAATAGTTTGTTTCTGTAAGCTGTGAAGGCTAACCTTTGAAGGAAGCTGGCAGGGTGCAAGGAGGAGAGCAGTGTGCTATGGAGATAAGATTGTGAGAGAACACAGGATCTGAGGGGCTTGTGTTTTGGGTGCTGCTAGTAAATTAGAGCGGAGAAGGAAATGGCAACCCACTCCAGTGTTCTTGCCTGGAGAATCCCAGGGACGGGGGAGCCTGGTGGGCTGCCGTCTATGGGGTCGCACAGAGTCGGACACGACTGAAGTGACTTAGCAGTAGCAGTAAATTAGAGAGACATGGAGAGACCTGGCCTGAACCACCTTAGTTTAAAGCTATTTCACTGCCTTTGAGAAAGAAATGGCAACTTACTCCAGTATTCTTGCCTGGAGAATCCCATGGACAAAGGAGCCTGGTGGGCTACAGTCCATGGGGTCGCAGAGAGTCGGACACGACTGAGCGACTAACACACACACACACACACACACACACACACACACACACACTTTTACTGCCTGGACTACCAGGGCTCCTGGGCACTTATAGAATATGGAACAGTGACTGCAGGGCAAGATCATTCAGATAATTCAAAGCCAAAAGCAGTGTTTTTAGGCAAGATTATATAAATTTAATAGCCAAGTATTGTTGTAGTCTCCCGTTCAGGGTGAATTGTATACAGCTTCAGTGGATTTATCCCTCTTTGATTCTGCTCTGGTTAAGCTATTTGATAGTGGCAAACTTTCCTTTTCACCCAGTGCAACATCCTCTTTACTGATAGAAGTCATATAGTCTGTTCCTTTTTGTTGTTCAGTTGCTCAGTCATGTCCAGCTCTTTGAGACCCCATGGACTGCAGCATGCCAGGCTTCCCTGTCCTTCACCATCTCTGGGAGCTTGCTCAAACTCATGTTCATTGAGTTGGTGATGCCATCCAACCATCTCATCCTTTGTCAACCTCTTCTCCTTGTGCCTTCAATTTTTCCCAGCATCAGGGTTTTTTCTAATGAGTCGGCTGTTCGAATCAGGTGGTCAAAGTATTGGAGCTTCAGCTTCAGCATCAGTCCTTCAATGAATATTCAGGACTGATTTCCTTTAGGATTGACTGATTTGATCTCCTTGGGGTCCAAGGGACTCTCAAACTCTTCTCCAACACAATTCAAAAGCATCGATTCTTTGGCAGTCAGCCTTCTTTATGTTCCAACTCTCACATCCATATGTGACTACTGGAAAAACCTTAGTTTCGACTAACAGACATTTGTTGGCAAAGTAACTCTCTGCTTTCTAATATGCTGTCTAGGTTTGTCATTCCTAGGCACACACTTTTATCTTAATCTTTGTTTGCAAACTCAAATTGTGGTACTTCACTGGGATACTCTTCCACTTTCAACTCGAACCACTTACATACTTAAACTTGCCTTGGGTCTCCATTCTCCAAGGGAGCCTATGTCAAGCCTAAACAGCTCCAAGCTGCCACTTTGATGGTGTATTCTCAAGTAGAGTCAGGTCTCCACCTGCTTTGTGACATCATGGCTGCTACTTAAAACGCCTCTGTCACCCTCAAAAATAAAATAGCCAGTTATTTAACCAGCAAAACCCAGTTTAATCAAGAACAGCCAGAAGAACTGCAATTCAGGATATGCCAGTTACAGCAGGGCATAGGCAGTCCAGAGAACAAGGAAGAGATATTTGTTTTTAATAGGAAAAGGAGGGACTTGGGAAGAGCTGAAATAACCAGAGTCCATTGGAGGAGGCTGAGAATCCAAAGTATGGAGGCTTCTTATTGGCTGGACTGCTAGTCTCTGATTGGCTATCATCTGGCAGACAAAACTTTTCTTCTTCCCACTGGATAGTGAAGTAAGCAACACCTTCCTGCAGGAGAGGTAAGGTAGGCATTAATAGCTTCCTTTTTAGAGTAATTGAAGACGCTTGGTTGGGGAGTGAGAGCTCCCTCTCCAGGCCTGTTCCAACTCTAATTTTAGCTGAAGTGAAGTGAAAGTCGCTCAGTCCTGTCTCTTTGTGACCTCAGTCCATGAGGTTTAATCAATTCCACATCTCGTTCAATGTCTCCGTTCATTCAAATTCGTTCTCTCATTGCCAAATCCAAATCCATTGCTCTGTTGGTAGGTATTCATCACAGTCATTTTCCTCAGAAACGTCAGGATCCAGTTCTACTCACAGTCTCTCACTGTTGGATTCCCATTCTGCTCTTGTGAAGCAGAATTTAGAGTTTATTTTGATGAGTGAAAAAAATGTACTGGCTAAATAGACTCTTTACTACACAGAAAGCAACTGGACCCAACAACTGAGAACATCCAGCAGAGTCAGCTGGGAGTTGTAGTCAGCATCGTCACTCACTCCCCAGTGCTAGGGGCTCAGGCTTCAGCCTAGGGAAAACCTTCTGGAAGCCCCATCTGACTCCCTGGCACTCACCACTCTGCATTGTAAATGCCCATGTAACGATGACCTTACCCTCTGGGCCACCCACACCCTCTGAGAGGGCAAGGACCTTGCCTGTCTTGTTCACTGCTGGGTCTGTGCCACCTGACAGAGCACTTGGAATGAAAGAGCGAACAAATGGCAAGCAATGAATGAGTCAGTGAATCAGTGCACTCTTCCTTTCTCTCCGATCAAAGGGAGGTGGGGAGGAGGGCAGTGAGACAGAGGCAGGGGCGAAAAACAGGAGAGGTGGAGGAGAAAGCAAGTAACCATAACTTGTTATCCCTTGGAAACCCTCACGAGGGTCTGACAGGACTAGAATATCCCTGTCTGCTTCTAAGGGGTACTCCATGGGTATTTTATTTAAACATTTAAACTTATAAAAAGAAAAAACGTGAAGAGAGAAAATCATTCAGTATGGGACTCTCACTCTGCAAGCACCAAGCAGGTAGGTCTAATAAATCAAGGCTTTCCTCTGCTCCATGGTGTGTAGAATGATTTAGTACACCCATAAAGCAAACTAAAGGACTTGGAGCTGAGAGACACTCCAGAGGCCTGGAGCTGGGATTGTGCACACAGGGCTGTGTTTGAAGGCATGGCTCTGAGGCTTGCATTTGCCCTCAGTCCATGGGAGGACAGAGTTCCAAAGAGGAGCAGTGTCAGCAGCAGCTCTGTCCATGGCTGATCAACATGATGGAATGGAAGGTCAGCAAGGGAGGTGGGGGGTGCCGATTAAGCTGCAGATTTTCTCAGCCGGTCCCCAATTTGCTGTGCTTCGTTCACATGTAAGGGGGCCATCATGCCTAATACAGCCTGATACAGTTTCATACTGTTTGTAAAAATCATTCAGTTCAGTTCAGTTCAGTTCAGTTGCTCAGTCGTGTCCGAGAAAATAATACACTCAGGTTTTACTACACAAAGAAAACAACTGTGTATAAAACAAAAATAAGCATGGTCTCAGCAAGAAATTAATTGATTTGCACATGCTGTCAGTTCAAGAAGCCAGAGAATCTAGGAAGGAAAAATTGGAAATTTTAAAGGAACAAGGGGGCTTCTAAGGTGTCTCAAGTGATAAAGAATCTGCCTGCAATGCAGGAGCTGCCGGAGCCACAGTTTCAGTCCCTGGGTCAGGAAGATCCCCTGGAGGAGGAAATGGCAACCCACTCCAGGATTCTTGCCTGGAGGAGAATCCCACGGACAGAGGAGCCTGTCGGGGTGCAGTGCATGGGGTCACAAAGCATCGGACATGACTGAAGTGAATTAGCCCAAAGAAACAAGAGGCTGCAGCTTAGAAAAGAGATGCCCTCTCACTAAAATGTCCCTAGGAGTCCTAGCTATGGTTTATCATCAAACTTGAACCAAATGTTCTCTGTCAGCAAATCCTAAATCAAATTTTCCTAGGCTATGGATGTAGCCCTGGGTTCCAGAGCTATGACAGTCTTAAACTACAAAGAGTGCCTTCATATAAAGTAGAGGTCCCAGCCTTTTGAAATTTATGGAACAAGAAAAAAAATAGTTAACAGAAACATGACCTAAAATAGTATTGTCAGGGGTTTGTTTTGGTGTGGGTATTTTTTGGTCAAGTTAAAACAAAGAGGATGGCGGAAAAAGAGAAGAAGGACTAGAGGAGGAGGAGGAGGGGGAAAGAAGTAGAGGGAAGCAGAGAGAATGATTATCTCCCATCAGCATGATTTTGAGAAAAGACTGAACAGTTACATGCACACAGAAAGCTAAGAACATAGTCTCCAAATTAAGAAGATGTGAATTCTTATTTATGGAAAAAGTCACCCACTTGTATTTTCTCATAGGCAGACTTTGGGGAATGAACTGATGGCATAGTGCAGAATATGGGCTTTGAAGCCATATAGGTTCAAATCCCGACTCGACCACCTACGAACTAACTAGGGCCAGTTGTTTCCAGCTCCCCAGACAAAGCTCTCTCTTCTGTGAGGCAGGGACACTCACTTAAGGTCAATTGTGAGAGGGAAACGAATCCGGCACATTAGGGCTTAAGAAATAGTACCTGCTGTTATTATGGGGTGTGTCCCGCTGGCCCTCCTTATCTCTAAGTGTGAGTATAGGTAAGTGTGGGGGGTGGGGCCAAGGGTAGAAAGGAAAGGTCACTCTTTAAAAAAAAAAATTATTATTAACTATTATTGGCCAAGCCCTGTGGCATGCAGGATCTTAGTTCTCTGACCAGGGATGGAACCTGCGTTCCCTGACATGAAAGCGCAGTCTTAACCACTGGACTGTCAGGGAAGTCCTGGAAAAAGTCACTGTTTATCCTCCTGCCCCCCAAGGTGAAGCTGTGCCTCTTTTGAACCCCAAACCATTCCCAACTCCCACCCCACCTCCAGCCCCTCTGAGGCCGAAGCTCTGTGGGGTATTGTTCTCTTCCCTGCTAGGGAATCCAGTTCAACTTATCTCATCTGACTAAAGATGGCACCCGAAGTGACAAACTAGGTGTGAGAGGCTTCTGGGTCTGGCCCAACCCGAGATCATTCTGGGCCAGCCCTGGAAGCCCTGTAGGGCTGCTCGGAAACCCATCATTTTGATTTAAAATACAGTTGATTTGTTTGTTGATCATAAAGACAGAAGGAGTACATGTTGCCAAAAAATAGAGGACTTGGCCGTAACTGGTTCTTACATTCCGTCGACCTTTTTAGCTACAAGATTTATCTCGGAGTAGAAGATGTGGCTGTAAAACAAATGAGAGTTAAGTGTGATTGCACTCCTCCCTAATTCCCTTCTGCAGACAAATGACAGGCAGATTTTAAAGGAAAGAGCTAAGGCTCTGGATTAGAGCTGTTCCGGACAAAATGATTTCACCTCTTCACTGGGGTACTCTGAAGTACTGCTTGAAACGTTGATTTGCTGAGATTAGAACTGAACGCTGTAGCTACCTTATTTGAGAGGAAACTGGAGCCCTACGATGAACCAAGTCCCTTCCCAGGTAACCTTTGAGGTGAGCTGCTAGCCTGGCTAGCTGGATATCTGCCCCAAGCTGAGTCTTTATTGTGCATCTCCATGAGCCTCAATTTCCCAGCAGGAATATAAAACATACCAGGCAATTCTCTCTGACAAGCCTGGGATAAAGTCAACGAACACTGTAAATTTGGAAAAAATTCACACTAGTGCAATATGGTATAAAATTGTGATTTTGGTAACTTACCGGCATTTCAGCTCCTTTCTTTCTTGAAAGGCCCAAAATTTAAAATTAAGACATATTAAATAAAATAAAGTGCTTCTCTGGTGGCTCAGACAGTAAAGAATCTGCCTCCAATGCAGAAGACCCGGGTTTGATCACTGGGTCGAGATGATCCCCTGGAGAAGGAAATGGCAACCTGCTCCAGTATTCTTGCCTGGGAAGTCCCATAGACAGAGGAGCCTGGAATAAATGCTTGTCGCAGTCCCACAGGACCTCATGGAAACTTGGCTTTCGGCCGTGGCATAATCCAGATGCTCTCAAGGGTCTCCTCCTCTTGAAACGCCAGGCAATAGGAGTTTCAGCACCATGAGTTCCAGCTCTGCAGCCAGTGGGGCCTCTGGACCCTCTTAGGGCCCTTGTTTTTCCCAGAGAGCCTTATCTTCTCTCCTGGGTCCCTGCCTCTTTGTGTTGAGGATTTGAGGAGGGTGCATGGGGCAGAGGAAAGCTACAAAGGCAGGTTTTACAGCACACAGGACAAAGGCCTTCAAAGGAGCAGTTGGCCCCACACCTCACCTACTTCCTGCCTTCCTCTCAGCCTCTCCATCCATCTCCCCTTTCCCTTCAGGAGCAAACCCCACAAATTCCTCACTTTGTCTCCTGAGAAGTCACTTCCACTTCCTGATATCTTGGGGCTGGCTGACAGCCAATGGGTCTCACTCCATCCAAGCAGGCTCATCAAGGCATTATTTTTGCAGCAGAGGTTGATCCTTCCTGAAGAGGTCAGATGCCAGCTATTAAAATAACAACACCTGGGTAAAAAAGTGCTGTCATTAGCTGCTACAAGAACAAACCAGGCCTCCCGAGGTGGTTCTCTCCACCAACCGCATCCTCATCACCCGGCAGCTTGTTAGAAATCCAAATTGGACTCTGTAGGAGAAGTCTAGGGTGGGATGATTTGAGAGAACAGCATTGAAACATGTACATTATCATATGTGAAACAGATCGCCAGCCCAGGTTCGATGCATGAGACAGGGTGCTCAGGGCTGGTGCACTGGGACGACCCTGAGGGATGAGATGGGAAGGGAGGTGGGAAGGGGGTTCCGGATGGGGAACACATGTACACCCATGGTTGATTCATGTCAATGTATGGCAAAAAACACTACAATATTGTAAAGTAATTAGCCTCCAATTAAAATAAATTCATTAATTAAAATTTAAAAAAAGCATTAAAAGAAAAGAAATACAAATGTGGGGGTGAAGAACTATTAGGGCAGAAATTCTGAAAGTGCAGCTCCAGGATGTTTTAAGAGCCTTTGGGAGAGCATGAGGACCATGGAATTCTCTAAAGATGCTCAGATCCTCTGTCTCCCTTACCAGTGATACAGCATCCAGCATAGTGCCTGGTATACAGGAGAATTTCAATAAATGCTCATCACATTAATGAGTAGACAAAGTACTGCATGCCCAGCTCCCGGTTGCCATGTGAAGAAGAAGAAGAAACAGAACATAAAGCATAGTTTCTGCCCCTGTGACTTGAAACCAGCAACAGTGAGAAAGCAGGGCATGAGCTTGAAGTCACAGAGCAACTGGTCAACTTAGAGATATGCAGTCCATGTTTCTAATGATGCAAATGAGAAAACAGAGACCACACAAATGGACCGAGCTGTGAGGGAGCAGAGTCAGCCCAGGACCCGGCTGTCCGGGTGTCCTGGCCCCTGGGGCCCTGGGATTTACTGACTGCACAGCCCCTCTGTGGTAAGAGGATGATTAACGGCTGGATTTCATGATTCAGGCCTTGTGTCTGTAGGGGCGCAAAGGGAGAACTCAGTGTGGGCTGGAGGAGTTGGAGACGGACGTGAGGTTGATAGGGAGCTTGACTGGGCTTCTTTTCAGAGCAAGAGAGGTCTGGATGAGCAGAGATTTACGGGGTTTTCTTTTCCGGTTTTGGTAACATTCCAGGGTGTGAAGAGAAAACATGCAGGGAGCTTTTTTTCAGTGGACATAAATTGTATTTGCCCAAAGAAGGAACCTAGATCCAGCCAAGCAAAGATGCAGGCCAGGCCCCCAGGCCTCGCAGGAAACCGTGGTCGGGCTCTCAGGCCCTCAAGGGGGCCTGTCTCCTCCAGCCCCAACTCGCCCCTCAAGGTTGTGGGAGCTGAGGCTCATTCGTTTCTCTCCACCTTGATGCTTCTCTTGGCTTTTTCACTTCCCTCTTCTTGGTCACATCTGCCCTGCTGCTCCATCCCTTCTTGGTAAGTTCGGGGGCAACAACAAAGTCTGAGGATTTCTCTGAATTCAAGATTCCCCCACCCACATGTCTGTGTCACTGCCAGCAAAAGATCCTCTGAGGAGTGGTGACCTGGGAGGACTTGTGGTGTGGATGAAGGTGAGTGGGTGGTGTGACCAAGCTGAGTGAACCCTTGACAGTTTTGCTTCAAAGAAGTAGGCTAGAGTGCAGGGGCGGTACCAAGAAGAGAATGCTGAATTCACTAATTTTGAAAAGAATGACTAACTTCAACCTACCACATATTGAAAGCACTAGAGCCTGTAAGTGACATTTATCACGAAGCCTCCAGCAATGATATCTGACACAACATATACATGAAGGAATGAGTGAATAAAAAGAGGAAAAGAAGGTAGTTTTTCAAGAACTTGAAGTGTAAAACACCCATGCATGAGTCGAAAGTTGTCTTTCAAAAGTCTTATAGGTTGGTTAACTCTAGGAAACCTACATAATGGTTAATAAGCTTGAATGGCTTTGTTAGAATCTTTGTTAAGCTAAAGGTAAAAACAGCATGTTTAGCTCCTGAGATGATAAACTATTCTGCAAAAGAAAGGCTACCTGAAATTAGGATGAACTACAAATCATCTAGAATCTCAGTTAATCTTATTTGTTAAGAACATCAGCTGCTTCATCACAGGTTTACATGTCGAGGGAAGTGGTAGATGAGATGAAGAAATAGCACGTGAAGCATAAGATCAATAACTCGTTAACAGCTTCAAAGGCCAAAAGAACAAAACAAACAAACAAATAAAAACTTTCCGTGTTATACCACAAAACAAGAACAAGCAATGGTGCTGGTCACATAGCAAGGAAATACCTGTGGATTTCAACTGTTGTGAGTAATACATTATCACTGTCTACTGGGGTAAAAGCATACTTCCGAAGGTCACCAAGCATTTTATGACTGGAAATCTAAATGTTCTTAATAGTTAAGCAGCAATGTACTTAGATGGAAAAGCACTATCTATTTCTTTCATTTAATTTTTTAAAAGTCGAGTCGCTTCATCTTTTCGTGTACTTTTCAAGTTATGCCTGGAAAGAGGCAACATCTAGTAATGTAACTGCCATGGGGCTGGCAGGCAGACAGGGGGTCTTGACTCAGGTGATCTGGAGCAAACCTCAACGTTACCCAGAGTTCAGGAAGCCTAATTCCCAATCTGAAAAAATGAATAGAAGTTATACATTTCTCTCCTTTGAGATCTTAGGAACTATGCAGGTTAACTGGGAGATTGAGACTGACGTATGTGCCCTGCCATGTGTGAAACAGATAGCTAGTGGGAAGCTGCTATATAACACAGTGAGCTCAGCTCCGTCCTCTGTGGTGAGTGGGGTGAGGGAGAGGTGGGAGGGAGGTCCAAGAGGGAGGGGCTACATGTGTACAGACAGCTCATGCACTTTGTTGTACAACATTGTAAAGCAGCTGTGCGTGTGTACTCAGTTGTGTCCGACTCTTTGAGACCCCATGGACTGTAGCCCACCAGGCTCCTCTGTCCTTGGGATTCTCCAGGCAAGAATACTGGAGGGGGTTGCCATTTCCTCCTCCAGGGATCTTCCCAACCCAGGGACTGAACCCATGTCTCCTCCATCTCCTGCATTGGCAGGCAGATTCTTTATCACTGAGCCACCTGGGAAGCCCTGTAAAGCAACTATACCCCAATAGAAAATAAATTTAAGGAGAAAGTAGCTTCGACACATATACACTACCATGTGTAAAACAGATAGCTGGTGAGAAGCTGGTTTATAACGCAGGGAGCCCAGCCTGGTACTCTGTGATGACCTAGACGGGTAGGATCGGGGGACGGGAGGGAAGCTCAAGAGGGAGGTGATATATGTATGATTATGGCTGATTTGCACTGTTGTACGGCAGAAACCAATACAACATGGTAAAGCAATTCTTCCCAGTTAGAAATAAATTTAAAACAAAGAAAAATAATACAGAAAAATTTTAAATAAATTAAAAAATGGAAGTTCAAAAGAGAGTCTTGGGATTTCTGACCACTGCATACATAGCTATGTGCTTTTTAACTGAGGATCTCAATGATCTGGGAGTCTTTGCCACCTTCGGTGTGAAGAGTTCAAGGATCACAAATAATAAATTAACTCCCATTGATCCCTAGTGGTTGAAGAAAGAAGCAGACCAGCTCAGCATCTATTCATTTCATCAGCTCTGTGACTCTTGCTGTCATGATTCGGGCTCATGTCTGGCTCCTCCAAACAGCCTATGAGCCCCTGGAGAGTGCATTTCCTCATGACTCTTTCCAGTGGGGACTCTGTGCCTGACATTAAGAGACATTCAATTAAATGTGTACTAAAATGTCATTTTTAACATTTTTCCATGCATTGCAACAGTGCAATTCATGTTTAAAATTTTCAAAATATTATTTCATCTTTGTATAGTCGTTATTCCAAGATATTAAACTTTCTCTGTATAGTTAATCATACATTGAAAAGTGTCTATTCTATGTCAGTCATTTGTTTTGGGTGCCAGTAAGTTTTTGAAAAGCAATAAGACTCAAGAGCTCTGAATCTAGATGTGTTAATAACTAGCATTTTCTGATCATAGACTAGCACATATATATGGAATCTGGGGGGGGAAAAGCTGGTATAGACAATCTTATTTACAAAGCAGGATAGAGACACAGAAATAGAGAACAAACATGGATACCAAGGGGGAAAGGAGGAGGGTATAAACTGGGAGATCGGGACGACGCATACGCGCTGACGGTACTACGTGTGCTAAGTCGCTTCAGTCGCGGAGTCAGACACTATAATCCTCCAGGCTCCTCTGTCCTTGGGATTCTCCAGGCAAGAATCCTGGAGTGGGTTGCCTTCCTCCAGGGGATCTTCCCAACCCAGCCGTGTTTCTTATATCTCCTGCATTAGCAGGCAGGTTCTTTACCACTAACACCGCCTGGGAAGCCCATCCCATCTAACCCATTTTATAGCACAGGAAGCTACTAGTACTCTGTGGTGACCTAAGTGGGAAAGAAATCCACAAAAGAGGATATATGTATATATATTGGCTTCCCAGGTGGCACTAGTGTTAAAGAATCCGCCTGCCAACACAGGAAACATAAGAGACACGGGTTCAATCCCTGGATTGGGAAGATCCCCTGGAGCAGGGCATGGCAACCCACTCCAGGATTCTTGCCTGGAGAACCTCATGGACAGAGGAGCCTGGTGGTCAACAGTCCATGGGGTCGCAAAGAGTTGGACACGACTGACGCGACTTAATGTGCACATGTATCCATATAGCTGATTCACAAGCTGAACTGAACTGAAAAACTAACACAACGTTGTAAAGCAGCTACACTCAAATAAAAATTGCAAAACGAAACGAACAAACAAACCACAAATGTAGACTCTAAAGGGCTCAGAAAACAAAAACAAAGAAACAAACCAAAGCACCACATTGCGGAAGCTGCTTTCTAACAGTCAGTGCCACACAGGGACACGTCCACTCGCTGCTTCTCCCCCTGCTCTCCCAGTTTCTCCTCTTCCCACCCCTCCTCCCCTCCCCTCTCCAGGAGCCTCCTCCATCTACACAATCTTCTACACATCAGCAGACCACGGAGGGGGAACTTTGTATCTCACTGTAACGGTTACTTAGATTCCCGAGAAATGGAAATTTTCTAGGGAAAGCAACACTGAAACACACTCATTGTCAAGTGTCATCACAGAATTTGCAATGATTTTTTAAAAAACTGTATTAATGACCTGAACATACACTTGACAAAGTGACTTTCTATCATTTTATAAGACAGCATTGAATTGGGGCAGCATTCTTGATGTTGGTCCCCTCTTGTCAACCAAGCTACAGAGGTTGGTGGAGGGAAGGCAAGACTGGGCTTGCGGCTCGGGGCTCCCTGGACTCTCACCCCGGAGGACACATTCTTGAGTTTCTCCTTCCACCCACAAATGCTCTTCTTGAATGTGAGTTAAACTTCTCTGACCGTATCTACCTGGCCCTGAAAGGTTTGGTACTCCGTTACTTGAAAGGAAATGCTTATTATTATTATTATTACTATTCTCAGATTGGTCCCCATGAAAGAGAAATAATGGTTCCTGAGCCAAATGTTTATTCATCTGAAAGGGAGAAAATTCAAGTGGCAGAAGGGAGAGACCTTGTTATTGCCAAGGGTATAGGTGGTGGCTACAAAGAATAAGATGTTGCAATGCTTATATCACAGATTAAAGTATAATCCTTTAATTTCCCAAACTCCACTCTGAGCTGCCATTAATATAATCTTAGCTAATCTATCCAATGGATCTTGTTCTGCATTTTATACCTCTGGCAGTAAAGTTGTGGTTAAGTGAACGTCAAAGACAAGCTCATCCACAATAGCCATGATACTTAGAGAAGAGGTGGGGATATATACACACAGGGTTATCTCTAGTTCTCTTTGACGAAAATGTTTTTTGTAGGCAGCTCAACACAGGCCCTGTTAGTTTCCTGCCTGACACCTAAAAGCCCATTCTACATGGGAAATAGGAGACACAGGAAAATTAAAAATCCACTGGTCTCTGCTCCCAAGAAACTAATGAATAGGTTGGGAAAGCAAGATCTGAACAGGAGAAAAAAATCAGATAGCAATATAATCGGGCAGACCATGAGAAAGCCAGCAAAGTGAAAAATGACCCAGACCCATAAGTTCAGAAATGGGAGGAAAGACCATAACATTTAAAAAAAAATTATGACAATATTAGCAATTTTAAGATCTGTCATGTGACTGTAGCCCTCCAGCCTCCTCCATCCATAGGATTTCCCAGGCAAGAATACTGGAGTGGGTTACCATTTCCTTCTCCAGGGAATCTTCCCAACCCAGGAATCAAACCTACATCTCCCTCATCTGAACCACTAGGGAATCCCCCAGTCATGTAGCTCACCCCTGTTCAAAAAGAACATAGGATTATGATAAAGGGTCATAACAACAAGTGTATTGTTGGTCTGGTGTGACACCCAAGCTTTAGCATTGATCCACTGAGCTATTCTAGATTTTGAGGATATTGTTTTACTGCTGCTACTGATCATGGAAACGGCTAAATTCAATACCTGATCCATCTTAATTCCAAGCCAATGTCACAGTAAGACAAGAGACAATTGTTTTTTGGTTTTTTTCATTTGAGCACATTCCTTGTTTCTATGTCATTAAAAAAAAATGGAAAAATTTGTCTTGTGTCTTGTTTTAGTGGCAGAAGGTAAAAGAGGCAGTTTCCATGTGTTGGTTCAAGGTCACAGCACCTTATGGTTCCTGTGAGGGCAGGTCCTGCCCCAGTGCTGGCATTGGAGGAGGGGGGCATTCATCCTTACAGCTGTGATGGTATCAACTCTGTCAGCTGCTTCCAGGACTAGAACTCAGGCTTCAAATGCTGCAGGTTCCTGCCCT
Organism: Moschus berezovskii; assembly: GCF_049115385.1. NCBI lineage: Eukaryota > Metazoa > Chordata > Mammalia > Artiodactyla > Moschidae > Moschus > Moschus berezovskii. The sequence goes on from NC_142469.1 coordinate 93,523,236, forward strand.
ACTCTCCTCACCCAGACCATCCCGAGTCTCCTGTGGTTTAGAGACAACGAATGAATATTGTTGTCTTTACTTTTAAGACTAGGAGACCAAACCTGAAATATGACTGGCTGCCCTTATAAAGCAGAAGGGGCTTCCCAGGTGGCACTAGTGGTAACAAACACACCTGCCAATGCAGGAGACAAAGGAGACACAGGTTCAATCCCTGGGTCTGGAAGATCCCCTGGAGGAGGGCAACCCACTCCAGTATCCTTGCCGGAAAAATGCTATGGACAGAGGGGCCTGACTGTCTACAGTCCATAGGGTCGCACAGAGTCGGACACGACTGAAGTGACTTAGTATGCATACATACATGCATAAAGCAGAAATTTGGCCCAAAGCGGGCCTATCCAGAGATGAATGCGTGAGTTACAATAGCTGAAAAAATATACAGTTGGTGGTGAATGATAACACATTAGGATGTTTTCAAATAACTTAAAGACCTTTCACTGGTGGAAGACTGACTACCTTGGCTATTTATTGGATCCAATTGAAAGTAGAAACTACTCTTGAAAAAAAGAAAAAAAGCATCTGTCTCTCGTCCAAAACCATGGAAACCAGCTCCCTCTCCAAACAATGAGCCTGCTTCCAGCCAAGGCAGGGAGAGATTCTCATTTCTCAAGATTTTCTTCCAAATCCCAAACAGCAAATGCCTTTGAAATGCACAAAAGAGCAAGGAGCCTACTGAATTGGCAATTATTCCCGTTCTTCTTTAGTAAAGGAAGGGAAAGATGTGTGGAAAGGAAAAGCATAGAAAGATCTGTGTTTTGCTCCTTCGGGGTTCCAAAGACAAGAGGGCCTTTAGGACAAGTTAACCCTCCCCGTACAGCACTGCTCAGAGCTGCAGAGGGAGAGTGTTTTTGCATTTTCGAGGCCAAGGTATGTTTTCTTTTCAGCAGAGGCTTTGTTCCAGGGGGAAACCGAAATGTACTCGTTCCAGAATGAACCCCGTAGAAACCACACTGCTTTTCAGCCTGGTTATAGTCAGCACATAGTTTGCCAGTTATAAACCACCCTCCCCCTCCTTCTCCAGAGCAGAGAGTCCTCAGTCTGCTTCCCAAACACTCTCTTGCAGCAAAGAGTGATAGCTCATATAAGCTGGAATTTTAGATATGCACCAAAATGCAGGTCGTGTAATCAGAGCCATCCTATGAGGCCCGATCTATTCACCCAGTGGCTGACCCAAACAAAACTATGAGACAGCTGAGGCCTGACGCTGGTGGAGTCTGACCACCTCTCTACCTCCTCATGCCTGTGCCCGCAGACTCAATGCAGCATCCTCTTTGACCAGGACTCTTCGTCCGTGTAGTAGAGCTGCAGATACACATCTGTGCAGGGTGTTAGCAGCCCAGGCTGGTTTGTTCTCCCCTAAGAACTTCAAAGCCGCTTACTCCTTGGAAGGAAAGTTATGACCAACCTAGATAGCATATTAAAAAGCAGAAACATTACTTTGCCAACCAAGGTCCGTCTAGACAAGGCTATGGTTTTTCCAGTGGTCATGTATGGATATGAGAGTTGGACTGTGAAGAAAGCTGAGCACCGAAGAATTGATGCTTTTGAACTGTGGTGTTGGAGAAGATCTTGAGAGTCCCTTGGACTACAAGGAGATCCAACCAGTCCATTCTAAAGAAGATCAGTCCTGGGTGTTCTTTGGAAGGACTGATGCTAAAGCTGAAACTCCTATACTTAGGCCACCTCATGCAAAGAGATGACTCACTGGAAAAGACCCTGATCCTGGGAGGGATTGGGGGCAGGAGGAGAAGGGGACGACAGAGAATGAGGTGGCTGGATGGCATCACCGACTCGATGGACATGAGTTTGAGTGAACTCCGGGAGTTGGTGATGGACAGGGAGGCCTGGCATGCTGTGATTCATGGGATTCAGTCACTGCGTGACTGAACTGAACAGAAGAACTTCTCTGCTCCATGGATCAGATTGCCCCTTGATTCCCAGAAGATCCTGTGCTTCTGCTGTCTTGACACCCTCTCGCTTCTCCAGCCCACGTCGTCCACAGGACTGGGAGTTCTGCTCCACCCATGGCTGTGTCCTAGTCCCAGTAAACTTTTCCCAAATACTGTTGAAAAAATGATTCTCACAGAGACTCATGCTAACTCTTCAGCCATCCAAAATGAATGTCTACCTGTGAGATTGCAGTGAAAGTTATCTCAATGAGAGGTGTTTTGAGCAAAGACATCTTGCGAAAACTCATTAAATAAGATACTATTTACTTATCAGGCATTCCCTGTGCAAAATCTGTAACCTTTGTAGTATCCTGGAGTGTTTTGAGAATATGATTAAATCTATATACCCTCTCGGGCATCCCTGGTGGTTCATTGGTTAAAGTAAAGAATCCACTTGCCAATGCAGGAGACGCAGGTTCTATCCCTGGTCCAGGAAGATCCCCTGGAGAAGAAAATGGCAACCCACTCTAGTAGTATTCTTGCAGGAGAATTCCATGGACAGAGGAGCCTGGTGGGCTATAGTCCATGGGGTAGCAAAGAGTCAGACATGACTTAGCAACTGGACAACAACAACGAAAATATACCCTCTAGCCAGAAAAAAATTGTGTGAGAACACACACACACAGAGATATAGGCAGTCTTATCTGCAATGTTAGGAGATTAAAGGATCCACTGAAACGCATTCCTGTATCCCAAACTAAGAACTTCTGCTCCATCTTAATTGGGTACTTTTCTCCATTTTTACATCAGGCTCCTCCTCCCTAAGGGAAGGAGGAAGGCACGGCTGGCCCTGTGTCTGCCTTGCACTTAGCGGAAACTCAATAAGTTGTCAGTGATAAAATGCACACATGCTAAGAAAGGGTGACCCACTGACCTATAGTTCCTGTGCTTTCTTCCCACCTGTCCAGACCCGCCCCCAAAGAAATGGAGCATTGCTGCAACTAGCAGAGTGGGGAGTCAGGGTCCTGCTGACCTTTATGCAGAGTCTGTGCTCTGCTGTCTGTGGTGAGGCGGGAGGTGACAAAACTGCTTCAGGGGATGATTTAAAAACTTACAGCCAAGTAACTTCCCTGATGGTCCAGGGGTTAAGAATCGGTCCTGAAATGCAGGGAAAGCAGGTTAGACCCTTGGTCAGGGAACCAAGAGCTCACATGCGTGGAGCAAGTAAGCCTGTGTGCCACAACTAGAGAGTCCGTGTGCCATAATGAACAGATCTCACAAGACACACCAAAGATCCCACACACCGCAACTAAGACTTGCTGCAGCCAAGTAAATAAGCAAGTAAACACGACCCAAGGACCATAGCCCACCAGGTTCCTCCATCCATGGGATTCTCCAGGCAAGAATACTGGAGTGGATTGCCATTCCCTTCTCCAGGGGATCTTCCTGACCCAGAGATCAAACCCGTGACTCTTGTGTCGCCTGCACTGGCAGGCAGATTCTTGACCAGCCAAGCCAAAAACAGGGTTTACTTCTTTTTTAAAAAATGTAGGAGGGTACTTTTTGGTTGCCACAAGTATTAGAGATGTCAATCAGTGTTTATTGGGAAGGACTCCAGACATTTTGCAACATGCAATCCTACATAACAAGAATTGTTCAAAGTCCCCCATGACCTCCACGTGTGCCATCAGATACTCATGTAGGTGAAAGCAGGGTTTCTTTTTATAATTTTTAAAATTCTATGGTCTTCAATGTCAGCTCTGGGTTACATACAGCAAAGTAATCTTTTGCATCATTTGAATGCACACTGAATTTTCCAAGAATGAGGCTACCACGTAAGTCACTGTAAGATTGTACATTGTTTGGTTTGGGGCTTCATCAAGCTCATTCACCTGAAAAATCTCAATAGCAGTATCAACACCTCTGATGAGATTTGAGTCACCAGCATAGCACACCAGGATGCATGTGAGAGCTATCTCTTTCATGGCAATTCTACACAGACCTAAAAGCTTAATTAAAGAAAAGAAAAAAGAATACATGCAATTACACAAAACTTGCTGCACATGTAGGATAATTTTTATCCAACAGCATCGATCCCAAAGAATAGTTAAGGAGCTTCACTGTAAGTTTATAAACCAAATTACACATCTAGTGGTGATTTGAAATGGAAAAAGCATCTGCATAATTGAATTGAAATTTTGCAATGTAGCTTTCAAATTCAATCTAGAGACCTAACAGGCTATATTACTATATTGAGAATATGACCTTTTTGAAAAAATGCAGATCTAGAGCAAAAAGGAATCATTACAGACTAAAGATTCAGTAAGATAACAAGAGAACAATCTGTCCTGTTTCAGTCCCATTGATAAGAGTCTGATCTAGTATACAGTCAGGCACTAGAGTCATGAACAGAGAAGGCGGGATGCTGTTATTTCCAACTGCTACCTGGTAAGTATTTAAATGTTCTTCTGGGATGTTCAGCATCATTAACTATTCAGTTCAGTTCAGTCGCTCAGTCATGTCCGACGCTTTGCGATCCCATGAATCACAGCACGCCAGGCACCCCTGTCCATCACCAGCTCCCGGAGTTCACTCAAACTCATGTCCATCGAGTTGGTGATGCCATCCAGCCATCTCATTCTCTGTTGTCCCCTTCTCCTCCCGCCCGCAGTCCCTCCCAGCATCAGTCTTTTCCAGTGAGTCAACTAGTCGCATGAGGTGGCCAAAGTATTGAAGTTTCAGCTTTAGTATCAGTCCTTCCGATGAATACCCAGGACTGATTTCCTTTAGAATGCACTGGTTGGATCTCCTTGCAGTCTAAGGGACTCTCAAGAGTCTTCTCCAGCACCACAGTTCAGAAGTATCAATTCTTCGGTGATCAGCTTTCTTCACACTCCAACTCTCACATCCATACATGACCACGGGAAAAACCATAGTCTTGACTAGACGGACCTTGGTTGGCAAAGTAATGTCTCTGCTTTTTAATATACTATCTAGGTTGGTCATAACTTTCCTTCCAAGGAGTAAGCGTCCTTTAATTTCATGGCTGCAATCAGCATCTGCAGTGATTCTGGAGCCCCAAAAAATAAAGTCAGCCACTGTTTCCACTGTTTCCCCATTTCCCATGAAGTGATGGGACCAGATGGCATGATCTTAGTTTTCTGAATGTTGAGCTTCAAGCCAACCTTTTCACTCTCCTCTTTCACTTTCATCAAGAGGCTTTTTAGTTCCTCTTCACTTTCTGCCATAAGGGTGGTGTCATCTGCATATCTGAGGTTATTGATTCATTATAGGGGACTGGAATGCAAAAGTAGGAAGTCAAGAAACACCTGGAGTAACAGGCAAATTTGGCCTTGGAGCACGGAATGAAGCAGGGCAAAGGTTAATAGAGTTTTGCCAAGAGAACGCACTGGTCATAGCAAACACCCTCTTCCAACAACACAAGAGAAGACTATATATGGACATCACCAGATGGTCAACACCGAAATCAGATTGATTATATTCTTTGCAGCGAAAGATGGAGAAGCTCTATACAGTTAGCAAAAACAAGACCAGGAGCTGACTGTGGCTCAGATCATGAACTCCTTATTGCGAAATTCAGACTTAAATTGAAGAAAGTAGGGAAAACCACTAGACCATTCAGATATGACCTAAATCAAATCCCTTATGATTATACAGTGGAAGTGAGGAATAGATTTAAGGGACTAGATCTGATAGATAGAGTGCCTGATGAACTATGGACGGAGGTTCATGACATTGTACAGGAGACAGGGACCAAGACCATCCCCATGGAAAAGAAATGCAAAAAAGCAAAATGGCTGTCTGAGGAGGTCTTACAAGTAGCTGTGAAAAGAAGAGAAGCGAAAAGCAAAGGAGAAAAGGAAAGATACAAGCATCTGAATGCAGAGTTCCAAAGAATAGCAAGGAGAGATAAGAAAGCCTTCCTCAGCAATCAATGCAAAGAAATAGAGGAAAACAACAGAATAGGAAAACAAGAGATCTCTTCAAGAAAATTAGAGACACCAAGGGAACATTTCATGCAAAGATGGGCTTGATAAAGGACAGAAATGGTATGGACCTAACAGAAGCAGAAGATATGAAGAAGAGGTGGCAAGAATACACAGAAGAACTGTACAAAAAAAGATCTTCATGACCAAGATAATCACAATGGTGTGATCACTGACCGAAAGCCAGACATCTTGGAATGTGAAGTCAAGTGGGCCTTAGAGAGCATCACTACGAACAAAGCTAGTGGAGGTGATGGAATTCCAGTTGAGCTATTTCAAATCCTAAAAGATGATGCTGTGAAAGTGCTGCACTCAATATGCCAACAAATTTGGAAAACTCAGCAGTGGCCACAGGACTGGAAAAGGTCAGTCTTCTTTCCAATCCCAAAGAAAGGCAATGCCAAAGAATGCTCAAACTACTGCACAACTGCATTAACTATTAAGGAAATGCTAATCAAAACCCAATGGGATATCACCTCATGCCTGTTTGATTGGCTATAATCAAAGAGACAAGAAATCAAAAGCATTAGCAAGAATATGGACCAATGGAACCTTCATACACTGTTGATGGGAATGTAAATTGGTGCAACCAGTATGGAAAACAGTATGGGGAGTCCTCAAAAAATTAAGAACAGAACTATCATACAATTCAGCTATCCCATTTTTGGGTGTTTATCCAAAGACTAAAAAAACACAAACTTGAAAAGATATTAATATATGCACCCCCATTTTCATCACAGTGACATGTATAGTAGCAAAGATTTGGGAACAACCTTGGGCTTCCCTGGTGGCTCAGTGGTAAAGAATCTGCCTGCAATGCAGGAGATCTGGGTTCAGTACCTGGGTATGGAAGATCCCCTGGAAAGGACACAGCAACGCACTCCAGTACTTTTGCCTAGAGAATCCCAAGGACAGAGGAGCCTGGCAGGCTGCAGTCCATAGGGTCAGCCCACCAGACTCTTTAGTCCAGAGTCAGACATGACTGAAGCAAATAAACAGCAACAGGGAACAACATATGTGCCCACAGTGGTGGAATGGTTAAAGAAGATATGTATACACACACACACAGAGGAATTCTACCTAGCCATGAAAAGGCGAAATCTTGTCATTTGTGACAATGAAGATGGACCTTGAGGGTATCATGTGAAGTGAAAGAAGTCAGATGGTGAAAGACAAATACCATATGATATAATTCATATGTGTAATGTAATATTTGCAGGGCAGCAGTGGAGATGCAGACACAGAGAACAGACTTGTGGACAGAGTGTGAGAAGGAGAGGGTGGGGCAAATTGAAAGAGTAGTGTGGACGCATACACGTTACCATATGTGAAGTAGTGGGAATTTGCCGTGTGCTCAGGGAGCTCAACCCAGTGCTCTGGACAACCTAGAGGGTGGGATGGGGTGGGAGGCGAGGTTCAGGAGGGAGGGGACATATGTATACCTGTGGCTGATTCATGTTGATGTATGGCAAAAACCATCACATTATTATAAAGCAATTATCTTCCAATAAAAAAAATTTTTTTAAACCTAATAAGCAAATAAAAAACAAAATAAATGAACACGCCAAACCAAACAAAAATAAACACATAGATACAAAAAAACACAGTGATGATTACCAGAGAGGAAGGGGTAGTGTCGAGAGAAAGCAAAATGGGGATCAACTGTACAGTGATGGATGGAAACTAAATTTTGGTGGTGAACACACTGTAAGAGTATATAGCAGGGGAAACACAATGTCACACACATGAAACTTAAATAAGATTATAGATCAATGTTACCACAATAAAAATAATTTTTAAAAAATATAAAATAAATGCACTTTTGGTGCTGTGCAATGCAGCCAAAGTTCAACCAGTGGTGATCATGTGTCTGGACTGGTTCGGGTAACAAATGATAAATGGTCACTTCACTAACTTATTTAAAATTTCTAGATTATAAACATGTTCTCATTCCCAAACTTCTAGCTTTAGGGCTGGTGAAGGACAAGCTAAGAGAAGGAGAAAGTTGTAGGATTGGGTAGTTGGAACAGAAGAGGGTTGGGCAGGGGTAAAAAAAAAAAAATAGACAATTTAAAAAACAAAAACATGCCTGTATTGCTATGAACCTTCCTCTTCAGTTCAGTTCAGTTCAGTTCAGTTGCTCAGTCGTGTCTGACTCTTTGTGACCCCATGTCCCACAGGTTTTGGGTTGTTGTGTTTTGGTTTTCCTTCATTTCTATGCATATTTTGATTTCTTCTGTGATTTGTTGGTTATTCAGCAGCGTGTTCTTCAGCCTCCATATGTTGGAAATTGTAATAGTTTTTCTCCTATAATTGAGATCTAATCTTACTGCATTGTGGTCAGAAAAGATTCTTGGAATGATTTCAATTTTTTGAATTTACCAAGGCTAGATTTATGGCCCAGGATGTGGTCTATCATGGAGAAGGTTCCATGTGCACTTGAGAAAAAGGTGAAATTCATTGTTTTGGAGTGAAATGTCCTATAGATATCAATTAGGTCTAACTGGTCTATTGTATCATTTAAATTTTGTGTTTCCTTGTTAATTTTCTGTTTAGTTGCTCTATCCATAGGTGTGAGTGGGGTATTAAAGTCTCCCACTATTATTGTGTTATTGTTAATTTCCCCTTTCATACTTGTTAGTATTTGTCTTACATATTGCAGTGCTCCTATATTGGGTGCATATATATTTATAGTTGTTATATCTTCTTCTTGAGATTGATCCTTTGATTATTATGTAGTGTCCTTCTTTGTCTCTTTTCATAGCCTTTGTTTTAAATCTATTTTATCTGATATGAGTATTGCTACTCCTGCTTTCTTTTGGTCTCTATTTGCATGGAATATCTTTTTCCAGCCCTTCACTTTCAGTCTATATGTGTGCTTTGTTTTGAGGTGGGTCTCTTGTAGACAGCATATATAGGGATGCAAGGATTCCTCAATATCCACAAATCAATCACCACACTAACAAATTGAAAAATAAAAGCCATATGATTATCTCAATCCTGGGTGTTCATTGGAAGGACTGGTGCTAAAGCTGAAACTCCATACTTTGGCCACCTCATGTGACGAGTTGACTCACTGGAAAAAACTCTGATGCTGGGAGTGATTGGGGGTGGGAGGAGATGGGGATGATAAAGAATGAGATGGCTGGATGGCATCACCAACTCGATGGACATGAGTTGAGTGAACTCTGGGAGTTGATGATGGACAGGGAGGCCTGGCGTGCTGTGATTCATGGGGTCCCAAAGAGTCAGACACGACTGAGCAACTGAACTGAACTGATGATTATCTCAATATATTCAGAGAATGCCTTTGACAAAATTCAACATCCATTTATGATAAAAACCTTCCAGAAAGCAGGAATAGAAGGAACATATCTCAACATAATAAAAGCTATATATGACAAACCCACAGCAAACATTATCCTCAATGGTAAAAAATTGAAAGCATTTCCCCTAAAGTCAGGAACAAGACAAGGGTGCCCACTCTCACCACTACTATCCAACATAGTTTTGGAAGTTTTGGCCACAGCAATCAGAGCAGAAAAAGAAATAAAAGGAATCTAAATTGGTAAAGAAGAAGTAAAACTCTCACTGTTTGCAGATGACATGATCCTCTTCATAGAAAACCCTAAGGACTCCACCAGAAAATTACTAGAGCTAATCAATGAATACAATAAAATTGCAGGATATAAAATCAACACACAGAAATCCTTTGCATTCCTATACACTAATAATGAGAAAATAGAGAAATTAAGGAAACAATTCCATTCACCATTGCAATGAAAAGAATAAAATACTTAGAAATATATCTACCTAAGAAACAAAAAACCTATATATAAAAAACTATAAAACACTGGTGAAAGAAATCAAAGAGGACACTAATAGATGGAGAAATATACCGTGTTCATGGATCGGAAGAATCAATATAGTGAAAATGAGTATACCACCCAAAGTAATCTATAGATTCAATGCAATCCCTATCAAGTTACCAACAGTGTTTTTCACAGAGCTAGAACAAATAATTTCACAATTTGTATGGAAATACAAAAAACCTTGAATAGCCAAAGCAATCTTGAGAAAGAAGAATGGAACTGGAGGAATCAACCTGTCTGACTCTACTACAAAGCCACAGTCATCAAGACAGTATGGCACTGGCACAAAGACAGAAATATAGATCAATGGAACAAAATAGAAAGCCCAGAGAAAAATCCACACACCTATGGACACCTTATCTTTGACAAAGGAGGCAAGAATATACAATGGAGAAAAGACAATCTCTTTAGCAAGTGGTGCTGGGAAAACTGGTTAACCACTTGTAAAAGAATGAAACTAGAACACTTCCTAACACCATACACCAAAATAAACTCAAAATGGATTAAAGATCTAAATGTAAGACCAGAAACTATAAAACTCCTAGAGGAGAACATAGGCAAAACACTCTCGGACATAAATCACAGCAGGATCCTCTATGATCCACCTCCCAGAATATTGGAAATAAAAGCAAAAATAAACAAATGGGACCTAAATAAAATTAAAAGCTTCTGCACAATGAAGGAAACTATAAGCAAGGTGAAAAGACAGCCTTCAGAATGGGAGAAAATAATAACAAATGAATCAACTGACAAAGAATTAATCTCAAAAATATACAAGCAACACTTGCAGCTCAATTCCAGAAAAATAAACGACCCAATCAAAAAATGGGCCAAAGAATTAAACAGACTTTTCTCCAAAGAAGACATACAGATGGCTAACAAAGACATGAAAAGACACTCAACATCACTCATTATCAGAGAAATGCAAATCTAAACCACAATGAGGTACCATTTCATGCCAGTCAGAATGGCTGCTGTCCAAAAGTCTACAAGCAATAAATGCTGTTGGTGGGAATGCAAACTAGTACAGACACTATGGTGAACACTGTGGAGATTCCTTAAAAAGCTGGACATAGAACTGCCATACGACCCAGCAATCCCACTTCTGAGCATACACACCGAGGAAACTAGAATTGAAAGAGACACGTGTACCCCAATGTTCATCGCAGTGCTGTGTATAATAGCCAAGACATGGAAGCAACCTAGATGTCCATTGGCAGACAAATGGATAAGAAAGCTGTGGTACATATACACAATGGAGTATTACTCAGCCATTAAAAAGAAAACATTTGAATCAGTTCTAATGAGGTGGATGAAACTGGAGCCTATTATACAGAATGAAGTAAGCCAGAGAGCAAAACACCAACACAGTATAATAATGCATATATATGGAATTTAGAAAGATGGTAACAATAACCCTGTATGCGAGACAGCAAAAGAGACACAGATGTATAGAACAGTCTTTTGGACTCTGTGGCAGAGGGTGAGGGTGGGATGATTTGGGACAATGGCATTGAAACGTATATTATCAAATGTGAAACGAATCGCTAGTCCAGGTTCGATGCATGATACAGGATGCTCGGGGCTGGTGTAATGGGATGACCCAGAGGGATGGTATGGGGAGGGAGGTGGGAGGGGGGTTCAAGATGGGGAACACATGTACACCCAGGGTAGATTCATGTCAATGTATCACAAAACCAATACAATAATGTAAAGTAATTAGCCTCCAATTAAAATAAATAAATCTATATTTAAAACAAAAAACAAATCTCTCAATAGAAAAAAAATAATAATCCAGAAGTCATTCCTCCAAATATTCTCCTCCTTGGCTTGGAGGGCCAGTGCAGAGGGAAAATCTCACAAGGGCCCAATGAATAGATGGTTTGTCTCCCTCCAAAGAGACTTAAGCTGGGCACCAGTAGTCCAAATAACCATTCTGTTTCTCAGGCAGCCTTTCAAGCTGCCTTTCAGCCGAGTGTTACAAGCCCTTCATAGAGCAATGCATTTTAAAGGTGAGTTGAAACTATTTTAACATCCCTCTAGGGCAGCAGATGGACAGAATGACAGATGGCTACTATGGTGTAGCTGTTTTCATTCCTGGCCCAACTATGCACATAGCACTGTGGGTTCATAACTAGTGTGGTCTGTGCTCTCTGCAAGTAAAATGCATTCTATGAAATATGCAACGAAGGGAGGGTGGGAGCCAGTCTAAATAAAATAGTTCTTCTAAATAAAATACAGAAATATTGACTAGGCCATAATACGACTAGGCCAGCTGATGTGGAACTCTGAGATCCAACTGAGAGAGAGGGAAGTGACAGATAGTGGAACTCTCCTTTCAGGAGTTTCATTCAACATATCAAAACTGAGAGTTCTTCGGATTGGATCAATGTCACTGAATTCTTTGGCCAAAACAATAATAAATGTTAATGTAGGTCAATAGTTAAGCATTCCAGTTCTGGATCAAAGTGCCTAAATTCAAACCCCAGCTTCACCAGTTACCAGTAACTTGAGGCAAGTTTCTTGGCCTCTTTGCATCTCAGTCTCCACATCTATAAAACAGAGATAATTATATTACTGACCTCATAAGGTTGTTGAGAAGAGTTGATGAGTGAAATGCTTAGAATAGTGCCCGGCACATAGTGGTGTTTATTAGTCTCAATTGTGGCTCATTGACACCATTAAAAAGTATAATTGCAAGATTTCATTGTAATCTCTTAAATGTACAACTTGCTATGCTCAGCTTGATGAGTCAGAGCAAATTGTTTTCTTCAGAGATAATTCAGAGTAATATTTTGATAAATGTCCTAGCTTCCTTCCCTTAAGCAGGCTGGGAAGAGAAGTTTTGTGAACCAACAAAGCTATTATAAAATATCATTACAGGGTGATACAGATCTATGGGGCTTCTATGCTGCCCTCATTACAAAACACTGAGAGAAGAAAGTCATGAGCAATTGACAGAAATTAGTGAGAGCTTTTCCAAAAGCTGGGGAGTTAGGACTGGACTGTTTTCACTCCACAAATGTCATCTAAGCATTTGCCTGAGCACAGCATAGAACTCTTCAGTGCTGCAAAAACGTATGTAATGCTAAAAGAGTTCACCATTCACCATTTATTCCACAAATTTGTGGTTGTTAATGTTATGGTGGGTTTCTCTAGTGACTTTAACAGTAAAGAATCTGCCTACAAGGCAAGAGACCCAGGTTCGATCTCTGGACAGGAAGAGCCCATAAGGGAGGCCATGGCAACCCACTCCAATCCTCTTGCCTGGAGAATCGCATGGACAGAGGAACCTGGCAGACTATAGTCCATAGGGTTGCACAGAATCAGACATGACTGAAATGATGAATGCACACACACCCACATTAATATTATACACCACAAACTGTTCTAGGGGCTGGGGATAGAATAACAAATACAACAGGGTCCTAAGCTCAGAATATGGGGATGCTGACCAATAACAATCCTCTGATGTGGGCTAGAAAAGCAATAGCAGGGGGGAGCTTGGGGAGCACAGAAAAAGTGTGCCAAACTCAGCCTCTTGACACTTGAGAAGTCAATCTTGGGCACAGACAGGGACTGCATGTGGAAGAGGTTCAAAGTGGGTAATTCCTGACTTTATATTAGACTGGGACCAATAGGAAAAGCTCAGTCAATTTGAGATGAGCAGTTAAGGGAGAGGGGGCCTTGGGCAAGCAGGTCAAATGTAGCACATACCAGCTCTGTGCTCAAAATCCAGTGAGGTCGGGGTTACTGCTGTCTTTTGACAGATGAGGAACCAGCTTTTAGTAGTAGATTTGGGTGAAGCAGGTGGGAGTGGCTCCTTGGCTTTCCCACTGTCAAAGAGGGGCTCAGTTTCAGAAAGACTAACGGAGCTCAGCCAGGACATTGTGGAAGAAAACCAAGAGCATATAGTTACATTCAGAGTGAAAAGTGACATTGCTAGGTGTCCTTAGGTATGATCAAGCTGGATGAAGAATCAGACCAATCAATTCATGGCCTGATAAACTCATAGATAAGTGTTCATTCACTCTAGGGAATAGAACTGCCCAGTCAATCAGACTATTTATAACCTTTCTGTACCTGAACTGCCCATATGGCCCCAGGACTTAAGCAAATAAGCTTTGAATGTTCTCAAAAATCTGTCTTCCCTAATGCAGACCATCCTAGTTCCTTCTCTCCCAATCCAAATCTCCTCTTTCATCTCCCTAGGTTCTTTGATTGCTTTTGCTCTCCCATTTCTAGGACCTCCATCCTGGGTCAGTTAGAGTTTATGTTCAACTCCAAGGAACAGCAAACTTGACTGACCAATGCTTCATCAATTCAGGAGGTTTCATTTTTCTTATTGGCCATCAGAGCTGATGGAGAGGTTGGTGGAGGAGTGGGGGAGGTAAGGCTGAGATAGCTGCCAATTGTTGCTGCAATCTTGTTATCATAACCATATTCTAAGCAGAAAGAGCAAGGCACCAATGAGGAATGGGCAAGGTCTGTGTTTGAAAAGCAAAACTTGTCTAGATATCTCCAACAGACTTCTCCTAAGTCTCATTGGTCAAAGCTGAGTTTCAGCCCACCCCAGCCAAGAAGGAGGCTGAAAAGTGCAGTTTTTTTAACCTAGCATATAGTCACCTCACACACCCTGATGCTGGGAAAGATTGAAGGCAGGAGAAGGGGACAACAGAGGATGAGATGGTTGGATGGCATCACTGACTCAGTGGACATGAGTTTGGGTATACTCTGGGAGTTGATGATGGACAGGGATGCCTGGCATGCTGTGGTCCTTGGGGTCGCAAAGAGTCGGACACGACTGAGCAACTAGACTGAACTGAACTGAACCTCACACAAATCAGTAAGGAAGACCTTCATAGGCAAGAACATCAAGTCAAGACAGCTATACAAAGACCACTAACAAGATCACAAGTGAGTGTCATCCTGTGAGAGCACAAGCTCCCTCATAGAGTGCTGGAGTTTCCCTTCCAGTTATGGGTCATGTCGCAATGTCTTCCACGTGCCAGGTGCTGTGTAAGACTCAGGGCAGAAGTGATGAGCAGCTTATGGGCTGGCTGTGGGGAGATGCACACAAACACATGAAATGACGGATGCCTGGCGTCTGATTTGCAGTGTGATGGTTTGGGACTCCATAGATGTGTTCAGTTCCTCATCTGAGGTGGTTTCACATGACACAGAGCAACTAAATCCACGTGCCCCAACTAGAACGCCTGTGCTCTAGAGTCGGAGAGCCTCAGTGCCTGAAGCCCAAGCACCCTAGAGCCAATGCTCCACCATGAGAGAAGCCACCGCAAGAAGAAATCCATGCACCGCAATTAGAGAGTAGCCCTTGCTCACCAGCTAGAGAAAGCCAGCATGAAAAGAACGAAGACTCAGCATAGCCATAAATAAATAAATAGAATTTAAAAATAAGAAATTAGCAAAGAACTTGCGATATGTTTTAGGAAGTTGAAGAGCGTCGGTGGCCCACGTGATTACCACGTCATCCAGCACGGAAAACAAAGCATTTACGGAAAATACGAGGATGGTGGAATATTTATAAAATAAAGGGTCAGAACTCACAAACAGTGTCCGATCACATCAGGGATCATCCTTCAACCACTAGCTGTGGGTCTCCATAGCTGGAATGTTTATAGGGAAGGTTCGGTGCTTTTCCAAACTCAGCACTTTTACCTAGGTAGCAGGCTTTCATGGGGTGAACCATGTTGCGTGGTCTGTGCCATGATCTCTTTGCCTTTTTCAGAGCAACTGAAAACTGTTACTCATTCTACTCAGGATGGTTTTTCACTGCTTCTTAATCTGGTAGCCCCTGTGCAATATTCGTTGGCATTTTCTGGTTATACATTTACTCAGAAGTGGAAAAACTCTCAAGAAATTTGCACTTACAGTGCATAGACCCAGACTCATGATCTGGCCAGTGACAATGTCACCAGAGGCCCTGGAATTGGGTCCAGGCTGGGAGGTTGCCCTGCCCCGCTGATAAGAGTCTCTCTCTCCAAAGCTGCTTGGTCATCCTACACCTGGCCACCAGTAAGAGACCATCAAGCCTTCACCAGGTGATTTAAATCATGTGGCCCTTAAGTGGTGTGTGTGTGTGTGTGTGTACCTATGTGTATCTATTTGAAATTTTTGCTTTTAAAATATTTTATTCTGAAAGGAAGCTTGTCCACCTACCTGCCAAATCACTTCAGTCGTGTCTGACTCTTTGCAACCCTCTGGACAAGAGCCCACCAAGCTCCTCTGTCCATGGGATTCTCCATGGGGTGGTTGTCATGCCCTCCACCAGAGTATCTTCCCAACCCAGGGACTGAACCCTCATCTCCTGAATTGCAAGCAGATTCTTTACCACTGAGCCACCAAGGAAGCCGGGAAAGGAAGCATAGGGTATGATATTTCCATAGGGATAAACAGGGCATAGGAACCCAAAGGAGGGACATTCAGTTTGAGGGGGTCAAGTTAGGTTCCTCAGGGAACGTGACAGCTGACACTTGAGGGATTTTTAACTCCCTGACTAGGACCCCTACCCAAACCTATCTCTGGAACCCCGTCCTAGACACTGCAGCTGAGCCTTCTTGATGGAGAATGTCCTTCTTGGGAAAACGCCAGCATCACAGGTCAAAAACCTTCTATCAGGACAGATTTATTCCACTTTGTGTTGATTGTTGCGGCCTAAAATTCAGAAGGTGACTTCCAGTGCCTTCCCACGGCCAGGGCTTCCTGTGCAGACAGGAATAATGAGACGCTCCACATCTCCACCCAACATGCTAGGATTTTTTCCTTAGATATGGGAACAGCCTCAACTCATTATCAAGATTTCCAAGACAGCCTTTAAATATCATTTTTGTGAGTTTTGATCCAAAACATTTGAACACAATTTTCTGTTTGGCTTATCTACCATGATTTAAACATGGAGTTTGGTGTTTTTATTGTTTTCGACTGTGTTAACTTTGGAAGGACTCAGGGCTGGTTTCTTTGCACGTTATCCTAAGTATGTCAAAAGGCTTTCATATAGACCCGAGCTACATTCTAAGAAGTGACTGAAAAGCAAACACAGTCCTGGTGCCAGCACTCAAACTACCACCTTAGCCAGAAACCAAGGCCCTGACATGGCCTTGCCCCAGCCCAGGAACAGAAGAGGGAGGTTAAGACAGGAGGGGGTCTGAGAAGGTCCCATGGAAGCATTAGCAGAACCAGAAGGCCAGGCTATGACCACAGCAAGCAGGCTGTGGGGTTCCACCACATGTTCAGAATTACAAAGAGTAAAAGGATTCTTCGAGGATCTCCTAAGCCCTCATAATCACATCCTTGCTAATGAATTCCCTTGGAATCCTTAGCTAAGTATTCCCTTGCTAACGAATCCCTCCCCCCAGCCTCTCCCTGTTTGCTACCAGCAGCTCCGGTCCTAGGTCCATTGTCTGTCCATAATGAAAAGGGATGATTGTGCTCATCACCAAAGAGCCTTGGGTCCCCTGGTGTACTTTCTTATTGATGTGCTGGTGTGGTCCTATGACTCATTGGTTATGTTGTAGTTTAAAATTTCTTACTTTGATGATTAACCTGAAAGATTGAAAAACTGTAGTATTATCCAAATGTTAGGCTACTCCATCCTAAAGGAAATCAGTCCTGAATATTCATTGGAAGGACAGATGCTAAAGCTGAAACTCCAACACTTTGGCCACCTGATGTGAAAAACTGACTCATTGGAAAAGACCCTGATGCTGGGAAAGATTGAGGGCAGGAGGAGAAGGGGATGACAGGAGATGAGATGGATGACATCACTGACTCAGTGGATATGAGTCTGAGTAAACTCCGGGAGTTGGTGATGGACAGGGAGGCCTGGCGTGCTACAGTCCATGGGGTCTTAAAGAGTTGGACACGAATGAACTGAACTGAACTGAACTGAACTGAACTGAGGCTACTCAAGTGATCATTTTCAAGGAGCTGGAAGGATTTTGAACTGAAAATGTTGATCGCATCAAGAAACAACAAATTGCTTCCGTGAATGGGAGGGTGCTTAATGTGCCCTGGGTCTCTAGATGAATGTCACTCTCCTGGAGGGCGCTATTAGTTTCATGACAGCTGTTGACTTTCTCCGGTCACTGTGTTCCCCCAGCCCTCCCAGCCTCTGGATTCAGGCTGCTCCATTCTGGGGCCTCCCTGGAAGTGGTTCCACTTGCCAGTGGTTCAGGAGGTGAGTTCTGAGTCAGTTCTGAGCCACCGTTGGTTTCAAGGAGCTTGAGTAAAGTCCTAACACCTTTCTTGTTCTCCCTTCTCCTCGCTCCCCAGGTTCTGCCAAGAACACAAGCAAACTGTGATGTGGGAAAGTGAAAGTGAAAGTCACTCAGTCGAGTCCAATTCTTTGTGACCCCATGGATGATACAGTTCTCTAGGCCAGAATACTGTAGTGGTAGCCTTTCCCTTCTCCAGGGGATCTTCCCAACCCAGCGATCGAACTCAGGATTCTCACGTTGCAGGTGGATTCTTTACCAACTGAGCTATGAGGGAAGTGTGACGTTATTGCAAACCCATGATGTGGCCATCTCTTTGCTAAGCATTCTAGACACAGTTTCTCTTCAAAGCTTCAGAAAAGCCTAGGAAACAGACCATAATATAATTCCCATTTGGGAGATGAGGAATCAGGTTCAGAAAAGGTAACAAGTTGCATGACTTGGAAAGGTCAGTCTGGTTCCAAAACCTTTAACCTTTCCAGTCACATCTGAGTCCTGAAAGTTCCATATTGTCCTAAATTCCTGCACTACTCCCATTGTGTGTGAGCAGGGGTGGAGAGGGGAAGACAGAAAAGTTGCCATATCCTAGGGCACCTGAGATAAATCCAGGACACCAGGGTCTGGGCTACTGAAAGTTTCCTGAGGGCTGTTATTGGCCCAGACAAGGATCAGTAGTGGTTACACAACTGCTATGGTCCTCCTAGAGGGTTAGTATCCACAATGACAATAGTGGGGGAATCCCTGAGCTCCTTTAGATATTCGATAAGAACTGAGAGAAATCATATCTGGGTCTGCACTAAGGTCAGATAAGGTGAGAATGCTGAGCTCCTTTGCTGCTGGCAGAAACCGCGTCGACTCCAGGTGCCTGCGCGATTATCTCTTCCTCATCAGAACTGTCGCTGGCAGCTCTCTGTCTCTCTCCCTCTTTCTCTCTTTCCCCAAATGACTTCTGTCTACTCATAGGAAGCAAATGAAACGGAGCATTTACAACAGACAAGAGAACACATCCTTGCCTTTTGCAAAGGGCCCCGGGGCAGAGAAGGTCTTCAGCCTGTCCCCTAACTGATCCCCTCCAAGCAAAGATGCCCACAGTGGCCCTCGTGGTCTGTCTCAAGGGGAGCTGGTATCTGCCTGCCCGTCCTGTGGGCTCGGTTCTCCAGGTCCTCATTCACTCCAGACCAGCATTAGAAGGCCCCCCTGTGACCTCTCTGGTCATGACCCGGGGCAATGTCATCTACGTGCAGAACAGGACTGCTGTGTCCACAGCGGTCTTTGTAACTTCTCAACCAATGGCTACCAAATTGTGTCACATCCTCCAGGGCAGCTGTCCAACCAGACCTCACAGTTCTCTTCGGGAGGTTCGCCCTAAGGGAGGTAAGCAGAGGGCAATCTCTACTATACCTGTTTACAAAAATGATTTGACGTGGGTTGCTGTAGAGAAGAAGAAGACAAAATAGAAGGGAAGACTGAGTGCATTAAGCCTTTGAAAAGGAGGGTCGATGAAATCTAAGCTCTTCCAACACGTTTTTTTGGGGGGCAGGGGAGTCTGTGCTGGGTGTTCATTGCTGCCCATGGGCTTGCGGCAAGCTCTTGTTGGGGCCTACTCTTCACTGCTGTGCATTGCTGTGCACCGGCTTCTCATCATAGTGACTTCTCTTGTTGCAGAGCATGGGCTCTAGGGCTCGAGGACTTCAGTAGCTGAGGCTTCTGGGCTCTAGAGCACGGCCTCAATAGTTGCGGCACATGGGCTGCTTGGCAGCATGTGGGATCTTCCCAGATCAGGGATCGAATCCATCTTGCCTGCATTGGCAGATGGATTCTTTTACCACTGACCCACCAGGGAAGACCTCCAACAGAGTTTGGGGGTGAGTTCCATGACTTACCAACGATGTTTCTGCCCAGTTTCAAACCAGGGACCTTTTGCATATTAGGTGAATATGAGGAGGACTTCCCTGGTGGCTCAGACAGTAAAGAATCTGCCTACAATGCAGGAGACCCAGGTTTGATCCCTGGGTCAGGAAGATCCCCTGGAGAAGGGAATGGCTACCCACTCCAGTATTCTTGCCTGAAGAATTCCGTGGACAAAGGCAGGCTACAGTCCATGGGGTCACAAAGAGTCAAACATGACTGAGCAACGAACATACATGGGCATATTTTCACAATCAATTTTACTTTCAAATAAATTTGTGATATAACTCACTATGACAAAGATATGTGACATCCCTAACTGAGGTCCACTGACCCACTACTAAAAACAACCTAACAAAAGAACAAAGCTGACCTATACCCACTTATAAAAATTTAATTTAATAAGTGGTTTTGATATGACCCAGCAATCCTCCTTCTAGGTTTATATACCCAAGAGCTGTTCACACATAGATCTGCCAAAAGGCATATACAAGGATGTTCTAAGCAGCTTTATTCATAACAACTCCAAACTGGAAACAACCCACATGTCCAGAGAACAGATAAGTAAACTGTGCTGTATCCATCCAGTCTCTCTCCTGCTCCCCCTAACCCCTCAGCCAATATAAGAAAACAGCCATCTGCAGCCCTGAAGACAGTCACAGTCCACATTGGAATCCACATGGGAACCAGCCATGCTGGCACCCTGATCTCTGACTTCTGGCCTCCAGAACTCAGCCCCGTTTTGTGAAGATGACGCACAGGAGCCCAAGACCAAATGCTGGGGTGGCTGAATGGTGCAGCTAGAAAGGAACAAGAATTGGTTTCCCAAGCCCGGCTCTTCCTTCTGAGGAGAGGGTGGCTGGAACAGACAAGATCTTGTAACTTGCAGGCCTATCAGCAGGGCTCCCTCTGACCTGATGCCCAAGGTAAATGGATTCCTATGTGCTCTTCCCAATTGGGGTCTCTGCTCTGACCAGAATCACCTCCTCCCTGTACCAGCGGTGTATTCCCTCTAGCCTTCCCTTGGAAGCCTTCCCCAAGGCCAAAAAAGAACAGATGTAACTTCAGCACTTTCTACATTTTCTTTAGTTAAAATACCTATGATCCTATATGGTAACCATTTATCCCTTAATCATTGC
This sequence comes from Moschus berezovskii, assembly GCF_049115385.1. Classification (NCBI taxonomy): domain Eukaryota; kingdom Metazoa; phylum Chordata; class Mammalia; order Artiodactyla; family Moschidae; genus Moschus; species Moschus berezovskii. The sequence continues at coordinate 93,544,333 of NC_142469.1, forward strand.
TCTTATGTATACTATAAACACACTAAAGAAAAGTTTCCTACAAAAAAAAAAAGATTGTGCTATATCCATATGGTTGGTGGTGGTGGTTTAGTCGCTAAGTCGTGTCCGACTCTTGCAACCCCATGGATGGTAGTCTGCCATGCTCCTCTGTCCATGGGATTTTCCAGGCAAGAATACTGGAGTGGGTTGCCATCCATATAATGGGATATAATTCAGCAAGAAAGGCTACAAACCACTCCCAACAACACAGATGAATTCCACAGATGTTATGTTGAAAAACAGACACAAAAGAGTGTGTATCGTATGATTTCACTGTGTAACATTCAAGGACAGGTGTCCAGAATGGTTTCTCCAGGTGGAGAACCAAAGGTTGACTGGAAGAATAAGGAACTTTCGAGATGCTTGTCCTAGACACATGTTATGTCTTGATCTGAGTGGTGGGGACAAAGGTGTACACATATTTAAATATGGAGCAGCACACTTCAGATCGGCACATGTTACGCTCTTCACTATTTGTATGTCGTATCTTAATAAAAAAGAAAAGTAGATTTTACATCCATTCAGTGCCTAGGAAAATTCCCCTAGTGACCTACGTTTCCCTTCCATTAACAAAAGAGAAGTTGTAACAGGCAAGGCCAGGACCTCCTGGGAGAGAAGCAGAGATTGAGCATCACATCAGGCTCAGCTGGGAAAACCAGTGAGTGAAATCAGCAGAGGCTTCCTCTGTGGATCTGCCCCCTCCTGAAGTCTCAACAAGGGGCTCAGTCTACCCTTTCTGCTTTCCACTTTCACATTTTCCTCTCTGCAGCTTGTGACAGAATGAATTATATCTCCAAAATTCATACATTGTAACCCTTGTTCCCCAATATGAATGGATTTGGAGATAGTCTTTAAAGAGATAGTTAAGGTTAAATGAGGTTATTGAGGTAGAGTTTGAGTTAATCAGATTGGCATTCTTCTCCCCTCTCTCCCTAACTGCACTGAGCAGCAATCTTAGTTCCCTGACCAGGGATGGAAACTGCCCCTGCACTGGAAGTGCGGAGAAGGCAATGGCAAGCCACTCCAGTACTCTTGCCTAGAAAATCCCATGGATGGAGGAGCCTGGTAGGCTGCAGTCCGTGGGGTCGCTAAGGGTCGGACACGATTGAGTAACTTCACTTTCACTTTTCACTTTCACACATTGGAGAAGGAAATGGCAACCCACTCCAGTGTTCTTGCCTGGAGAATCCCAGGGACAGGGGAGCCTGGTGGGCTTCCGTCTATGGGGTCATACAGAGTCGGACACGACTGAAGTGACTTAGCAGCAGCAGCAGCACTGGAAGTGAGCAGGCTTAACCACTCGACTGCCAGGGAAGTCCCCTAACTGGTCTTCTTATAGGAGGAGATTAGGACACAGATACACAGGACAGGGCGCGTGAAGACGCAGGGAGAAGACGGCCAATGGAAGCCAAGGAGAGAGACCTGAGAAGAAATTAACCCTGCCAACACCTTGATCTCAGACATCTAGTCTACAGAATGTAAGAAAATGAAATTTCTGCTGTTTAAGGCACACAATCAGTGGTGCTTTGTTTTGGCACCCAAGCAAATGACTAGACATTCTTCCCCTGCTTGAGACAACTCACATCCCCACTTCTTACTTCCTGCCGGCTGTGGTGGCTTCACCTCAGCAGCCTTAACTTTATTCCTAACCTGTGTCCAGACCTCAGTGCCATAGGGTGCTTGGCATGCTGGACCCAGGACACACTCCAAGGACAAACCATGGTAGACAAACCCTGGAAGCCCAAGCCCCAATTTCTGAGAGAGGAATAAAGAAAATGTGGAGAGAGGGATGGAGTCTAACAGCCCACAGTAACTCATGCAATATCTCAGTGTTCTTAGCTTCAAGCTTCTCCCCAAAGGAAGTGACTGCTTTGTCTAATTTGGACATTTTTTCTTTAAATAAAGAAAGAAGTGGGAGACAGAGCAGATGAGGTCCAGAGCATCAAGGAGCTGTGTTTCTAAAAATTTTTGCTGTTTAAAATTTTATTGTATTTAAGTCTCAAAAAACCATGTGGTTTTTTTTTTAATTTATTTTTGTTGTTCGTTTTGTTTTATGTCAGCATTGTTAAAACCATGAGAGACTAGTGTGTACTTCCAGGGAGATAGGGTAGATACAGTCTATTCCTTTTGTTAATACAACTAGAAAGCCTGGATGTTTCGTATAAAAACCATGAAGGATGGAAAGAAGAGGGCAGATCAGCTGAGACCTGGGGATGTAAAGAATGATACGGTGGTGAGCTCCTGGGTTTTCTTTTTGCTTCACGTATCCCAGACGTGAGCTGAAGAAGCAGGCAGCTGGGAAATACCAAGGGGCACAGATAAGAGAAAGAAGGGGACGACAGAGAATGAGATGGCTGGATGGCATCACTGACTCGATGGACATGAGTTTGAGTGAACTCTGGGAGTTGGTGATGGACAGGGAGGCCTGGCGTGCTGTGATTCATGCTGTGATAACACAAAGTTGCTTCCCTTGTGGCTCAGCTGGTAAAGAATCTGCCAGAAAATCTCCAAGCACTTGGAAATTAAATAGTGGGTTACTATGTTTTCTCAGGGGATTGGCCCTTTAACGATTATATAATCCCTTTTGTCTGTCTCTGATAATTTTCCTTGCTTTGAAGTCTCCTTTATCTGATATTAATACAACCACTCCTACTTTCCTTTGAGTAATGTTTGCATGATATATCTTTTTTTCCATCTTTCTGCTTCCGACCTACTTATATGGTTATCTCTGAAGTGGATTTCTTGTAGATAGCATATATTTGGATCATATATTTTAGTTTACTCTGCCAATCTCTCTTTTAATTGGTGTATTTAGACCATTACAAGCACTGAATATTTTCCACATATGACTGGGAACAGGGAAGATTGTCCACACCCACTGCTCTAATTCAACATAGCGCTATGAGTACTAGCTGTGCAGTAGACAAGATTTTTAAGGAAATAAAAGACAAACGCATCAGAAAGGGAGAAATGAAACTGTCCCACTTTGTAGATGGTATGATTTTCCACACAGGAAATCCCAAGTACATACCTCAAAGCCCCTAGAATTAGTGAACTGTGTAGATCACAGGATATAAAATAAGCATACAAAAACCAATTGACACTAAAGTTAAAAATATGCTACCATTGATAGTCACTTAAAAAATGAAATGCTTGGGTATAAATCTAGCAAACCATGCATAGGAGCTGTATGCTGAAAACAGAATGCTGATGAGAGCCATCTCATGGGTAAGAAGACTCAAATACCAAAGATATCAATTCTTCCCAAGTTGATATACAGGTTTAAAGCAATTGATATTAAAATCCCAGCAAGAGTTTTTTGTAGATACAGCAAAATATTATTCCAAAATGTATATGAAGTAGAATAGCTTTAAAAAATTTAAGAAGAGTAAAGTGAAAAAAGTCTGTCTATATGATTCTAGGACTTATTATGAAATATGTAATATTACATAATAAGTAATCAAAACTGTATGGTATTGACAGGGGGAAAGATACATACATCAATGGGATAGAACAGAGAACCCAGAAATAGACTTACAGAAATATGCTCAACTGGCTTTTGACAATGATGCAAAACCAATTCAGTGGAATAAAGATAGCCATCTTTAACAAATGTGCTAAAGCACATCCATCCATAGGCAAAAAAAAAAATATGTATATATATCTAAACCCTGGTCTCACAGCTTATACAAAGAATAACTCAAAATTGACCACAGACTCAAATGTAAAAATATAAAACTTTTAGGAAAAAAATAAGAGAAAATGTTTGCAATTTAGAGCTAGGCAAAGACTTCTTAGATGACATCAAAAGCACAATCTATAAAAGAAAAATGGATGAATTTGGACTTTGTCAAAATTTAAAACTTTTGCATTGCTAAAGGCTATGTTAAGAGAATGAAAAGACAAGTCACAGATAGTGAGAAGATATTTGAAAACCATATATCCAACCAAGGACTAGCATCTAGAATATATAAAGTACTCTCAAAATTCAACAGTTAAAAAAATTTGATTAGAAAATGAGCAAAAGACATGAAGAAATATTTCACAAAGAGATACAAAGATGACAGATAAGCACATGAGAAGATGTTCCACATCTTTGGCCACTGGGCAAGTAAAAATTAAAACCACCCTGAGCTATCACATCTATCAGGATGCCAAGGATGCAGACATATTGGTGAGAATACTTGTGGGAATATAAAGTGGTACCGCCACTTTGAAAAACAGTTTGTCAGTTTCTTAAAAAAAAATAAACCTGTAGCTACCATGACTCAGCAACTGCACTCCTGGGGATTTGTCCCGGAGAAATGAAACTTATGTTCACATGAAAAACCTGGCCACAAACTTTTATAGCAGCTTTATTCATAATAGCCACGAACTGGAAACAACCTAGATGTCCTTTAGTGAGCAAATTGTTGAACAAACTCTGATACCTTCTTGCCATGGACTACTTCTCAGTAATAAAAAAAGAACTAAGCTTAATATACACAGCAACCTAGTTGAATCATTAAAGAATTAAGCTGAGTGAAAAAAGACAATCCTATATTTCATATATATATATATATATAACACTGGGGCTTCCTAAGAGGCGCTAGTGGTAAAGAACTTGTCTGCGAATGCAAGAGACATAAGAGATGTGGGTTTGATCCTTGGGTCAGGAAGATCTCCTGGAAGAGGGCGTGGCAACCCACTCCAACATGGACAGAGGAGCCTGGTAGGCTACAGTCCCTGGGGTCACAAAGATTCAGACATGACTGAAGCGACTTAACACTCACTGATATATAACGTAACTAAAATGACAAAAGTGTAGAATGGAAAACAGAGTAATGGTTTACAATGGCTCAGGAGGGAGGGAAGTGAATTCGGACATGAAACATCAACTAATGATGGAACTATTCTATACCTCGACTGTGCCAATATCAATGTCCTGGCTGTGATACTCTTACTATAGTTTCATAGAATGTAACCACTGGGGGAAACTGGGTGCAAGGTACACTGGATCACTTTGTGTTGCTTCTTTCTTTCTTTTCTTTTCAGCCACACTGTGCTGGGGGATGGGGGCATGTGGCATTGGTCTTAGTTTCCTGACCAGGGATCAATCCTTGCCCTGGGAGCCTGGAGTCTTAATCACTAGAATACCAGGGAAGTCCCTCTGTATTGTTTCTTACAGCTACATGTGATTCTGCAGTTATTTCAACACAAAAAATTTAATTTAAAAAAATGAGAAAGAAAGAAGTCAGTACAAGGAAAATAATTCTCAATATAGACTCTGGTTCAGCTTATTATTTATGATGCTGGTGTATTTTATGACCACAGTCTTTCTAAGAGTTTAGTTTGTACAGATTCAACATGGAAAGGAAAGGGATAAAACATCAACATAAGGAGTAAGACATCAGCAGAGGGAATCTGTTTCCCTAATGTAAACTTGCTGCTCACCAGCAGCTGACCCTTCAATGAGAAATGGAGCGTAACTCTTGTTGGTACTCAAAGTCTATCCAGATGAGGTCCTCCCAGCTGCGTGTTGGCTTCTCTTTGTAAACATTCAATGAAGGAGAAGCTGACAAGTGTCCTGTCTTTGTGAGCCCTGTGCATCTGATTCCCAGAAAGAAGGGGAGTGTGGCATGAACGGTTTCAAGATTTGAAAAGACTGTCCTTTAGTCAAACATCGGATACATCTTTGCTTCTTTAAATGATGGAAGATCATCTTTGATTTCTGCCTAGCTTCATGGCACCTTCAGTCCACAGATGGGATGGAGGGAGATGAGCACACAGGCAGAATGGCTCCTTCTTTCTGCCCAGAGGCAGAGGAAGTGCAGCCCCCCTAGCGTGGGGCATCAGAGGAACACGACACTTGGAAGGGCACAGGGGGTGACTGGCGCAGCCCGTACTTCTGTGATGCTGGTTCCAATTATGGAGGTGCTCCCTTCTCACCCTGCAAGGTTGGGCATGACCTACCTCTTTCCCATTGCTACTTTTCACACTGCCAAGAGGGAAGAAGGTGGACAAGACAGTGAAAGTGTTAGTTGCTCAGCCATGTCCAACTCTGTTGTGACCTCATGGACTGTAGCCCACCAGGCTCCTATGTCCATGGGGATTCTCCAGGCAAGAAGACTGGAGTGGATTGCCATTCCCTTCTCTAAAGTGGGAGAGATTCTGCTATCAGCACCCAGATCTGACCCCTGACCTCTAGCTTCAGTGCAGGATACCTGAAACCAGGCGTAGATAAGTCACACGTAATACCTCTTAAATGTTTCCCCAAATTGCATGCCCCAGACATGGAGGAGAGGAAGTACAAACCCCTAGGTGATCCTAGGCTGCAGCCTGAGACAATCCACAATATGCTAAAAATTTCCTTGAGGTTTCATGTTTGCATAAAACTCCATACCATACCTGCTTTTATCATTGTAAAAAAAAAATGATGTGTTGAATTACTCACCATCCAGCAACCTGAACTTTCAGAGACTTGGTCATACTCAACTCTTAGCTTTGGACGTAGAGGTTATGTTGTGCTGGAGCTGAGGGTCTGCATTCAGGAACCAGACTGCCTGGAGGCGAGTCCAGCCTCCGCCTCTGGCAAACTGGATGACCTTGGGCAAGTCCCTGATCTTTCTGTGTCTCAGTTCTCTTATGGGAATTACAGCAATGCTACTTCATGGCTTATTGAGAAGATTAAGAGTTAATATGCATTGGGACCTTCCTGGGGTTCTAGTGGTTAAGACGCCATGCTTCCAATGCAGAGGGCATGAGTTCATTCCATCCCTGGTTGGGGAACGAAGATCTCACATGCCGCATGGCAAAAAAAAAAAAAAAATTGATGTTAATTAAAACATATAGAAAGAGAAGAGTTAATATGCATCAAACACTTGGGGTGTGTGTGTGTGTGTGTGTGTTTGTTGTCTGTTGGTTGCTCAGTTGTGTCCGTGACCCTATGGAATGAGCCTGTCAGGGTGTTCTGTCTATGGAATTCTCCAGGCAAGAATACTGGAGTGGGTAGCCATTCCCTTCTCCAGGGGATCTTCACAACCCAGGGATCAAACTCAAGTCTCCTGTACTGCAGGCAGATTCTTAAGCATCTGAGCCACCAGGGAAGCTTGGTACACATGCTCAATAAATGTTAGATGGTATCCTTGTGAGTTACTATCTGGCATTTCACATCAGTTCACAGATCCCACTTAAAAGCAGTTTATAGCACAGCAGAGATAAAAGGTAAAAAAACTGCAAGGTAAAAAATCTGAAAAATTATTCCTACTTCAGGATAGTGAATTTAGACACAAAGCAATATGTTTTTGTGGTGTTGGCAGGAATGTCTGGGCATAGACTGGTCCTATAGTCACTTTAAAGTGAGGGTTCTGAATCCATTCGGTAATCAAACCTGCCTCCCTCTTTTCACCAAGCTGCCGAAGGCTCTGTGCTCCGTGAAACACTGAATAGTATAAATGAGACCACTCCGAGCTCAGGCCCTGCAGTTCTGCGCGTCAACACTCTGCATACTCCCCTTTTTAATAAATGGGTGAATTCTACATTTCAACAACGGTGACACTATCCATGTCCTCCACGGCGGCTACTTAGTTGGCTGCGCTCAGGAAGTCTGAAAGGCTGTGGAGAACGTTAACAGGCCTCCAGTGAGGCCTTTCGTGGCAGCTCTTAGTCAAATGTGGGGCAGCGAGAAGCTTCTGAAGCTGGCCCAAGCTAAACACAGGATTTGTCACATGCATGGCAATGACATAAAACGTGTGTGACGGTGCCCCTGGTTTTCCTGAAATGCGAGACTCCAGTCCAACCCTGAGTACTGGGGGTGGTTGCCCTGGCTGGTTACCTTTTCATCAAAGATCCTTAGAAGCCAGAATCCTTTGTGCTGCGCAAGAACAGTCACCAGCTGTTTTCTGTTTCCACCGAGGGCGGGACAGGAGGAAATAAAATGGATCAAACAGTACAGACAGGATTTAGCTTAGACACAAGAGAAAACATCCTGACTGGGAGAACCCCTGAAAAGTCAGGGAGAGCTATGGGGAAAGCATAGAGTCCTCTTCTCTGAATATCCTTTTTAAAAAACCGCAACGTGGACCAAGGGGGAGAAGACACTCTCTGAAGTATCAGTGACCAGCAGCCAATGTTCCTAAAAGCGGGGGATAATTTTTTACCAACTCTTCATTTTCTGAAATACTGATGGAGAATGAAAGGCCCTCTGGACTAAATAGTGTACAAAACACTCCTGTAATTGTGGCTAATGGCCTTCTATCTTAAAGGGCTGTTGTTTAGTCACTCAGTCACATCTGACTCTGCAACCCCATGGACTGTAGCCCACCAGGCGCCTCTGTCCATGGAATTCTCCAGGCAAGAATACTGGAGTGGGTTGCCATTCCCTTCTCCAGGGGAATCTTCCTGACCTGGGGAATCAAAGCAGGGTCTTCTGCATTGCAGGCAGATTTTTTACCATCTGAGCTACCAGGAACCATGCTGAGAATTCCTAGTGTGAAAATTAGAAGATGGTCAAGATTCCCTCTACACTTATCATTCTCCGATCCTGGGATGCCTTTATCTCCCCAAAAGTCACACACTCTGTCTTCAAGAGAAGCTCAGAGAGTCCTCAAGGTGAGGCGTCATGACACGGTTAAACTTGTAATGAAGTCACTGAGGGATACAAGCGTTGAAACACCAGGGGGGGTCGAACAGTTACTAGGAACATGAACAAAACATATATAATTTCAAAACAATAGCTAAAATTTATGGAGAATTTCTCATTTGATCACCACAACAATGCTTCAATATCCCCATTCTGGGAAGCCACGTGCAGAAACCGTTTGGGCCCTTGGGATCTTACCCCAAGAGCCTAGGAACCCTCACACCTCCCAGCTGATAAGGGGGGCAGCTGGGTGTGCAGTCAGTGTGACCCCTGGGGCTGTGCTCCGCAAGTCTCTGTTTTTACTTGAGTCACCCCTCCCTTGGTTCTCTTGTGGCTTGTCTCTTGCACTGAGCTTGTGGCATGAGCCTGTTTAACAGTCATGACTGGGAGGGACCAAAGGAGCCCCAGGGATGAGAGGAAGGAGGGAGAGGCTTAGATTAGCTCAGTTCTGAAAACTGGGAGAGAAGGCAGTTGAAAGAGTAAGATCCCAAGGGCCAAAACTCTTGCTGCCTCTCCTGGTTCCCACACCCACCCCGGACTACTACCCTCTCGCTGATTCAGGAAAAAACCTTTTAGTCTTTGTCAACATAACGCTCTAGGCAGTGGGACCAGAACTGGCAGTGAACATGAAACCTTTGTGCTCTACATACCTGAGACAGAGCTGGTTTTCTTTTAAAACATCTCAAACCCATTTATACCTCAGACATAACATTTATCATAGCAGAACCACCCAATTGGTAAATTAAAATGACAATAGCAAAGGCATAACCAGCTGACCACACACAGCCCTGCTGAACCACCCACCACTTCCTTGGGACTTAGTGCAATCTTTGATAATGCTCTGAAGCGTTCTTCTAAGTGCACCCCTTTTGCTGCCTGGCCAATTCATGATAGAGGTAGAAGTAAACACCTGTGAAAGAGAAGAGGGTGCTGGAGAGGGCCCCAGGGTCCTGGCCTCAACCCGGGAGTACTGGGTGCTACACCCAACACAGGCTGGGAAGGGAGTGGAGCCCTTGAATGGAGCCTTCACTCCTGGCTTGCATACCAGCCAGAGAGAGAATGTCTGGGATGCTGCTCCAGGGGTCTGTCCCAGCTTTTCAGACATGGCAATAGATGGAGAAACAGTGGAAACAGTGTCAGATTTTGTTTTTTTGGGCTCCAAAATCACTGCAGATGCTGATCGCAGCCATGAAATTAAAAGACGCTTGCTCCTTGGAAAGAAAGTTATGACCAACGTTGATAGTATATTAAAAAGCAGAGACATTACTTTGCCAACCAAGGTCCGTCTAGTCAAGGCAATGGTTTTTCCCGTGGTCATGTATGGATGTGAGAGTTGGACTATGAAGAAGGCTGATCGCCGAAGAATCGATGCTTTTGAACTGTGGTGTTGGAGAAGACTCTTGAGAGTCCCTTAAACTGCAAGGAGATCCAACCAGTGCATTCTAAAGGAGATCAATCCTGGATGTTTTTTGGAAGGACTGATGCTAAAGCTGAAACTGCAATACTTTGGCCACCTCATGCGACGAGTTGACTCACTGGAAAAGACTCTGATGCTGGGAAAGGTTGGGGGCGGGAGGAGAAGGGGACGATGGAGAATGAGGTGGCTGGATGGCATCACCGACTCTGTGGACATGAGTTTGGGTGTACTCCGGGAGTTGGTGATGGACAGGGAGGCCTGGCGTGCTGTGATTCATGGGGTCGCGGGGAGTCGGACATGATTGAGCGAAAGAACTGAACTGTCCACCTTTTCAATTAAAGAACCTTCAGCCCCAGTGAGACCACAGTCCAGACACCTTTTCCCTCCCCAGCTCAAGGAAGAAAAAAGAAGTCTGAAGAACCAAAGAAAGCCTACCCACAGGAAATATCTGCATATCAGAAGCACTTGAAATTGGTGTGCAGAATGAGTTTTCAGAAGTAACTGAGAAGTTCTAGACATTGAAGAGGAAATGTTTCTGAAGAATGAAGGGTCCAGAGGGAGAGAATGCAGAAGACAAAGAAGCGGCTTGGTGACGACCTTTGGTCACAGCAGGTGGAACAGGAGTCCCTCTTAACTGATGTGACCTGGATGCTAATACCATTTCTTAAGGGGACAAAGCAGGACAGTTGTGTTCACTGTTTGCCTTTCAACTATTTCTCCTCAAGGAAAGAGGCTAATAAAGCTGTTGTGGGTAGGTTTGAGTTTTTCTTTTTCTCTTTTGAAGTGGCTAGTGAGCTATCCTTGCTCCATGTAGGGATTTAATTCCAAGTTCACCTTCTCAGATGAAGTCTAGAATGGTAACAATACAGCTTTTCAGGAAAAGAAACTTTTATTTCACCCTGAGGATATGTTTAAATAGATCTGCAGAAAAAGAAGATGATGTGGAAAGAGAAGAGCTGCCATGACTCTTACAAAATACTAAAAATAAGGGGGGGAAAAAGAGAGAGAGAGACTTGAGAAAGACAGAGGTGCAAGAACCCACAAAAAGACCATGAAAGATCATGAAAGAAGAAAGAAAATGAACAGAATCATGGAGAATGCCTGAACATCAGGACCCACCATCTGTTTATTCCATCTTTTATCTCTCCCATTTGGCAAGGCTGAATCTAAGAGAATTCAGGTAATAAAATGGTCAAACACTCTTGCTTCACTACACAGCAGAAGCTGTCATATCATCATCATCAACATTGTCAGTTATATTCAGGTGCCAACTTGCTAATATGGCCCACACTTTCTGCCATGATAACATCGAGAGATGAGAAAAAGGAAAAATCCCCAGAGAAATTACAGGAGATGCTGCTGGGCTAGTTCTTGCCTGACTCTGTTGAAAGTCAGTGATGGTGAAACTAAGTCTCCCTTAAAATGAGCTCCCTTGCTGAGTTTATGACTAACTACTCTATTAAAAACTGTATTTCCATTCTTGTCTTGCCCCTGTTCCCCTCAGAATTGCATAGTATCCAAAAAAAGGCAGGGGGGAGGCAGTGTAAAACTGAACAGGACCCTGTGGGGCCCTCCCAGGTACAAAAGACCCTCCATGTCTCCTGTTTGTTTGTTTGTTTGTTTGTTTTTTTGTAGAAAAAGGCTATAGTCTTCTATTCCTTCCTTGAGTTCCAAAGAGCAGACTTAAGCAGTTACTATTTAGGGAAGTGAGAGAATGAAGAAACAAGGGAAAGCAGTCAAGCAAGAAAAGTGATGACAGTTTAACCGATGGTTCAGTGATAAAACAAGAGAAGCTCCAATACTTTGGCCACCTCATGTGATGAGTTGACTCACTGAAAAAGACTCTGATGCTGGGAGGGATTGGGGGCAGAAGGAGACGGGGATGACAGAGAATGAGATGACTGGATGGCATCACCAGCTCAATGGACATGAGTTTAAGTGAACTCCGGGAGTTGGTGATGGACAGGGAGGCCTGGCATGCTGTGATTCATGGGGTCGCAAAGAGTCGGACACGACTGAGCGACTGAACTGAACTGAACTGAAATAAATATACATAACAATCTGACACATATCTCTGAGTTATTCTGAACAAACTAAGATCTCCCACCCTCCAACCCAGGTGAAAAATTGTTGCTATCACCTGCTGCCCACAAGCACACAAACCCTAGACTTGTTGGAACCAAAAGCTTGATGATTAAGATTTCCAAGATATCATGCTCTTACCTCACAACCAACCAATCAGAAGAAAGTCCAAGAACTGTAATCCTCACCCAAAACGTTGCCTTTAAAAACCCTTCCCTGACATCTGTTAGGAAGTTAGGGTCTTTTGAGCATGAGCTGCCCATTCCCCTTATTTGGCACCCTGCAATAAATGCTGTACTTTCCTTCACCGCCACCCAGTGTCAGTAGATTGGCTTTGCTGCACAGCAGGCAAGCAGATCCAAGTTTGGTTCAGTAACAGTTTAATGGAGAAATACCTAGAGTTTAGGGAGAGACTCAAAGATAGCTCCAAATCTCAAGAGAAAATCACCCTTTGGTACCATCTCGGTGACTTGTAAGTAGGCTTCTATTTTGAAGCACTGGATTTTCAGATAAGTAAAATGTTACTTGCAAAAGTAGTCTGACCACCTATCAAGCAACATTCATGGGTTCAGTAGGAGTTCATTAGGAGAAGAAAGCCAGTAAAGAGGGTCTTGACATGGTCTGGGGATTCCAAGAATGTAAAAAGATCTATATTCTAAGTAATGCTTGGCTCCTGAGTGAAAGAAGGAACAGTCGGAGGGTTCTGGGGAAAAGAGAGAACACCGACAGGCAATAAACCTGAGTTTCTGACGTTTACACAGGAGGCTTTTACATCCTTCATGTATACAAAGATTCTGAAGAAAGATGTTGAGTTTTCCACTGTTAATTTATTACCCCATCTATAACAAATAATTAATGAGAAAGAAAACCAGCATAACCAAAATTTCTTTTAAACTAACCCATTAAAGAGAGAACTGTACATTTAATTGCTGCACACTAACAAAATAATATACATTAAAGGGAAAGATAAGGGGGGGAAAAGGAGGGAGAGGGAGAGATTCTAGATAAAGAGCCATGTTTCCCACCAAAAGAAGTATGCAAACAAAATAGACGGGGCAAAAGACACTAAAGGGAAAGAGAAGGAAGCTAAACAATGACTTTATTGATTTAAGACATGTGGGTTTCATTAGAAAAGCTGAATGCATAAAAATGGGTTGTGATATCTGAACCGAGGCAAGGAGCAAAATTAGGTCACAGAGCTCCTCGGACAAAAGGAATGATGAATCTTTATTAGGTAATTGGACTCAGAGGTAGGAGGAAAAAAATAACTCTTTTCCTCCCTAACCCCACTTTGGATAGTTTTTAAGCCTTCAAAGGTAAATCTACATGTTGAACTAAAATGGCAAATCCCAGAGCCCCACTTTTTGATACAGCATCTGTGCTGCCAAAGAATCTCTGAGCCAGAAACTGGAGATTCCTGGGGAAAAACACTCATGCTGATATGGAAATAAATAATGTAGAGATCAAAGTAACACTTGTAAGATGCCCCAGTGGCCCCAATGCAAAGCTTCAGCTGAATTTGAAAGTAATAAAGTAGCAATAATAATATTTTTTCACTTGGATAGACATTTTCCTCTGAAGAGCTCATAACCCATGGTAGCTTATATAAAGTTGATATGGTATTCATATGGGAGCCTCATTGTAATAATAGTGGACAAGAAACAACAAACACCAAATGGTTTAAATAAGAAATTGTGTACTTCAATAAATATTTACATAGAGAGTAGGATGGGAACCTTTTTTTGTAAACCTCTTAATTTAATTTTGACCCTTTGACTTGGCAGGCCAAGCTAAGGCAAAAGTTTTAATTATGAGAAATGGTTTTTTAAACTCTTATAGCTTTCTTTCTGTTCTCTTCCTTCCTACATTCCTTTTCCTAGAAAAGTCTCACTTTTATCTTGTGACCTTGCTGCCTCTTCCTGCTTCCCATCAAGAAGTAGGATCCCATAAGGTGATCCTTCCCTAGAACCCTTGTATATTTGATCTCTTCAGGATCTTGTTCCCTTGTGACAGGCCCCAGGGAAGGGCTCCTCCCATCAACCCACATAGGAAGGAGTTATTGGCCAAGTGTTTAATCCCTATCAGATAATGTGCTGTGCTATACTGTCCTAAGTCACTTCAGTTCAGTTCAGTCACTCAGTCGGGTCCAACTCTTTGTGACCCCATGAATCACAGCACGCCAGGCCTCCCTGTCCATCACCAACTCCCAGAGTTCACTCAAACTCATGTCCACCGAGTCAGTGATGCCATCCAACCATCTCATCCTCTGTCGTCGCCTTCTCCTCCTGCCCCCAATCCCTCCCAGCATCAGAGTCTTTTCCAGTGAGTCAACTCATCGCATGAGGTGGCCAAAGTATTGCAGTTTCAGCTTTAGCATCAGTCCTTCCAATGAACACCCAGAACTGATCTCCTTTAGAATGGACTGGTTGGATCTCCTTGCAGTCCAAGGGACTCTCAAGATCTTCTCCAACACCACAGTTCAAAAGCATCAATTCTTCGGCGCTCAGCTTTCTTCACAGTCCAACTCTCACATCCATACATGACCACGGGAAAAACCATAGCTTTGACTAGACAGACCTTGGTTGGCAAAGTAATGTCTCTGCTTTTTAATATGCTGTCTAGGTTGGTCATAACTTTCCTTCCAAGGAGTAAGCGTCCTTCAATTTCATGGCTGCAATCAGCATCCGCAGTGATTTTGGAGCCCCCAAAAATAAAGTCTGACACAGTTTCCACTGTTTCCCCATCTATTTCCCATGAAGTGATGGGACCAGATGCCATGGTCTTAGTTTTCTGAATGTTGAGCTTCAAGCCAACTTTTTCACTCTTCTCTTTCACTTTCATCAAGAGGCTTTTTAGTTCCTCTTCACTTTCTGCCATAAGGGTGGTGTCATCTGCATATCTGAGTTTATTGATATTTCTCTCAGGAATCTTGATTCCAGCCTGTGCTTCTTCCAGCCCAGCATTCCTCATGATGTACTCTGCATAGAAGTTAAATAAGCAGGGTGACAAAATACAACCTTGACAAACTCCCTTTCCTATTTGGAACCAGTCTGTTGTTCCATGTCCAGTTCTAACTGTTGCTTCCTGACCTGCATACAGGTTTCTCAAGAGGCAGGTCAGGTGGTCTGGTATTCCCATCTTTCAGAATTTTCCAGTTTATTGTGATCCACACAGTCAAAGGCTTTGGGGGTAGTCAATGAAGCAGAAATAGATGTTTTTCTAGAACTCTCTTGCTTTCTCCATGATCCAGCAGATGTTGGCAATTTGATCTCTGGTTCCTCTGCCTTTTCTAAAACCAGCTTGAACATCTGGAAGTTCACAGTTCACGTATTGCTGAAGCCTGGCTTGGAGAATTTTGAGCATGACTTTACTAGCTGGTGAGATGAGTGCAATTGTGCGGTAGTTTGAGCATTCTTTGGCATTGCATTTCTTTGGGATTGGAATGAAGACTGACATTTTCCAGTCCTGTGGCCACTGCTGAGTTTTCCAAATTTGCTGGCATATTGAGTGCAGTACTTTCACAGCATCATCTTTCAGGATTTGAAATAGCTCAACTGGAATTCCATCACCTCCACTAGCTTTGTTCATAGTGATTCTTTCCAAGGCCCACTTGACTTCACATTCCAGGATGTCTGGCTCTAGGTGAGTGATCACACCATCATGATTATCTTGGTCATGAAGATCTTTTTTGTACAATTCTTCTGTGTATTCTTGCCACCTCTTCTTAATATCTTTTGCTTCTGTTAGGACCATACCATTTCTGTCCTTTATCGAGCCCATCTTTGCATGAAATGTTCCCTTGGAATCTCTAATTTTCTTGAAGAGATCTCTAGTTTTTCCTATTCCGTTGTTTTCCTCTATTTCTTTGCATTGATTGCTGAGGAAGACTTTCTTATCTCTCCTTGCTATTCTTTGGAAGTCTGCATTCAGATGCTTATATCTATCCTTTTCTCTTTTGCCTTTCGCTTTTCTTCTTTTCACAGCTATTTGTAAGGCCTCCTCAGACAGCCATTTTGCTTTTTTGCATTTCTTTTCCATGGGGATGGTCTTGATCCCTGTCTCCTGTACAATGTCACTTCAGTCATGTACAGTTCTTTGCAAACCCACGGACTGTAGCTGATCAGGCTCCTCTTTCCATGGAATTCTCCATGAAAGAATATTGGAGTGGGTAGTCATTCCTTTCTCTAGTGGATCTTCCCAACCTGGAGATCAAACCCATGTTTCCTGTGTTGCAGGTAGATTCTTTACCATCTGATCCACCAGGGAATCAGATAGTACTTACACTTAAATAATTGCCCTAGATGCATTTCAATATACAAAACTATAAGTTGAGCTAAATAACTATGGATGAATTTATTGTCTCAAAAAAAATTAATAGCCTCATATTTTAGAGGAGTCAATGGGTATTTAGAACATCTGATCCTGCCAAATTCTTTGAAACACCACCAACAAATACAACATGTAACCAGCCTGTTCCCAAGGATTCAAGACTTACTGAGGCAAGTGTAACTTGCATTGTGAGGCTGCTGTGTGGTGTGAGGGAGGGACACAGACACTTGGAGCTGGAAGAGTTCCTCCCTGTGTAGGGACCTGGGGACAGACACACAGAATAATGCCTTTGACTATGTTTTGAAGAAGGGTCAGATTTCAGTAGGTGGGTTGGGAGGGATAAAGGCACACAAAAAAAGGTTGAGCAAAGCTAAGAAGAGTCCTAACAGGAGCTTATTGCTCAGACAGTCCTCAGGGCTGTGTCAGAGCTACAGGCCTGGATGGTGTAGACAAGGAAAGGGGACTCCTGGCATCAGGTCAGCCCCCCACCCCCACCCCTCACAGCCTCCCTGCTGGCTAGCGTGGTCCAGACTGTCACTCAAAGGGTTCCTGAGAGAGGACTGGGAAAAGAAGGGGCTGGAAAAGCATGTTGGGATTCCCATGTGACAGAGCCCAGATGCCAAGCCAAAGAGTTTGGACTTAATTCCAAGGATATTCAGTTCAGTTCAGTTCAGTCGCTCAGTCGTGTCCGACTCTCCGCGACCCCATGAGGATCCTCAGAAGCACAGTAAGTAAACTTTTCAGACTCACCTGTGTAAATGTGTGTGACTAGGTGGGTATACATCTGTGCCCAGGTGTGAGTGTGAGTATATGTATGTATGTGGGACTCTGTGTGTGTCTGTGGATGTGTATGGGTGTGTGTGAATATGTCTACCTATGTCTGTGTGTGTGTGTGCATATGCCTAGATGTGTGGGTGTGTGAGAGCAATATGTCTGGATGTATGTGTAAATGTGTGAGTATGAATGTTGTGTGGGTATGTGTAGGAGTGTGTGAAGGCGGTCGGGGAGAACTGTGACCCTGATGGGCTACTCAGAGTGGAGGAAGTGCTGAGCTTCACGCAGGAGGCACTTGATGGGCTCTGATATGAACCAATCACTCCCCCTGAGGCTGGACAGAGCCCAGCTTGGGGAATGAGGGCTGCGAGCCCCAGAGGCCTCTGCTGCCCTGGTCAGGAGCTAAGTCCTGGCATGATCCTCTGTGACGTCACCAGCCCATCAGTGAGGGATAGTGGTCAGTGAAGGATCAGAGCCTCCTGCTGTGTGCTCATCCCCTAGTGGAATGCATGTCTTCACTTCCTCATCCTTTTCTCTTCTTCATGCCCTGTTTTTTAAAAAATTTCATATGTGTGTGTGTGTGTGTATACACGTATATAACTTTAAAAACATAGATTCCAAGGGGAGAGATGTGCTGTAGGCTTTTATTTGGATCCTCTTCTTCAAGCTGTCTGTCGCTCATTAACAATGTGACCTTGAACAAGTGACATCACTCATTCCTTCATTCTACAAATGTCTTCCTAATATATACCTGGCACTGTGCTCCTTTACTAAAGTGACTTTTACAAACAAAACAACGGTGGGGCTTCCTGTCTAGCAGGGGAGCTAGACGTTAAAAAAAAAATCATACAAATCTGTAACTATCAGTTCAGTTCAATTCAGTCGCTCAGTCGTGTCCGACTCTCCGCGACCCCATGAATCACAGCACGCCAGGCCTCCCTGTCCATCACCAACTCCCGGAGTACACTCAAACTCATGTCCACAGAGTCGGTGATGCCATCCAGCCATCTCATTCTCTGTCGTCCCCTTCTCCTCCCGCCCCCAACCTTTCCCAGCATCAGAGTCTTTTCCAGTGAGTCAACTCATCGCATGAGGTGGCCAAAGTATTGCAGTTTCAGCTTTAGCATCAGTCCTTCCAATGAACACCCAGGATTGATCTCCTTTAGAATGGACTGGTTGGATCTCCTTGCAGTCTAAGGGACTCTCAAGAGTCTTCTCCAGCACCACAGTTCAAAAGCATCAATTCTTCGGTGATCAGCTTTCTTCACAGTCCAACTCTTACATCCATACACACCATGGGAAAACCCATAGCCTTGACTAGACAGACCTTGGTTGGCAAAGTAATGTCTCTGCTTTTTAATATACTATCAAGGTTGGTCATGACTTTCCTTCCAAGGAGCAAGCGTCTTTTAATTTCATGGCTGCAATCAGCATCTGCAGTGATTTTGGAGCCACTGAGAAAAATGTGGAATAAAACGGAGAGAATGCTATGAGAGGGTGTATTGGGGGCCTTATTTTCTTCCAGAGAAATAGGAGGATGCTTCCTAATGTTAATCGAAGGTATTGGCACTGAGCCAGTGGGGTTGCTGTGAAGATTAAACAGGTTTGTGTGTGTACCACAGTGCCAGATAAGACAGTGCTTCTTATTATATCAGGTTGGCCAAAAATGTTCCTTTGGGTTTTTCGTAAGCTCTTACAGAAAAACCCAAACAAACTTTTTGACGAACCCAATATTATTGCGGTGGAGGCAGAACATTTAAAAAGTGTCCTCTTGGCTCAGGTTATGGACAGGGAGGAAGGACATTGCCTGCCAATGGCTTCTCCCCCGAACAGAAGGAAGGTTGACCCCAGCAGGGCTGGCCAAGGTGACTGAGCTGTGGCACACACAGGGCCACAGAACCATCGCTCAGAAGGAGAGCTGATCCTGGGGAGAGGCTCAAGGGCAAACCAATTACTGGCCCCCAGTGTCAGGAGGGAGCTGTCACCGCACAGTCTTCTGGTTTCCAGGCCATACCCTGCTCCAATCTCCCTTTCCCACCAATACGCAGCACCATCTTTAAGCACAGAGGTGAAATGTGTGTGACCAAATCTGATCCAAGCAAACTGTTCCAAATTAGAAATATTTCTCAGGTCAGTCCTCAACTTCTGACTTGTTCAAAGAATTTGAACCCAACTTTCCCATGAGTAACCAACTAGTAACAAGTCGATACTCTGTATTCAAGAAATCACAGAGATTACTATTAAAGAGAATCCTAGGAAAGTTTTGTTTGTTGTTGTTGTTTTGATATTTTTTAATTGTGATAAAATATACATAACATAAAATTGAACATTTTGAACCATTTTCGGAGTACAGTTCAATGCCTGTAAGTGCATTCACACTGTTGAGCAACCATCGCCACCCTCTATCACTAGAACTCCTTTCACCTTGCAGAACTGATGCTTTGCACCCATTAAACAACATCACTGACTCGATGGACATGAGTTTGAGCAAGCTCCAGGAGTTGGTGATGGACAGGGAAGCCTGGCAAGCTGCAGTCCCTGGGGTGATGTTGAAGCTGAAACTCCAATATTTTGGCCACCTGATGGGAAGAGCTGACTCATTTGAAAAGACGCTGATGTTGGTAAAGATTGAAGGCAGGAGAAGGGGACGACAGAGGATGAGATGGTTGGATGGCATCACCGACTCAGTGGACATGGGTTTGGGTGGACTCTGGGAATTGGTGATGGACAGGGAGGCCTGGCATGTTGTGGTTCATGAGGTCGCAAAGAGTCGGACACAACTGAGCGACTGAACTGAACTATTTCTTAGCTCCCCTCCCCACCCCCATCTAATTTCTGCCTTTTGAACTTGATCCTCTAGGCACCTCATGTAACTGGACTCAGGCAGTATGTGTCTGGCTTGCTTGACTTAACATAAGGTCTTCATGGTTTTTAGCAGCTTACATGTCTCTGAGCCTAGGAAACAGGTTAAATTGGGAGTATATCTGGCCAGAGAGGTATCACTGCCAACGTGATGAGTGGGCAACCGAGGCAGACTGCCTGGTGTGAAGCCTGGATCCAACATTATGAAGCTGTATGATTTGAGGGTGAGTCATTTATACTCTGTGTCCCCTGGGTTTCCTTAAATATAAAATGGAAATAATGACCGTGCACATTCATGGGGCTACTGTGAGGATCAAAAAAGTAATGAAAGTAAAGCACAACAATGCCTGGCATAGCGTCTGCTCTGGACAAATGTTAATACAGTTTAAAATAAAGGACATACATGGACATATGTCTAAATGTAGAATTATAAAGTTTATATTCTCATGAAACATGTAATTTGAACTAATTATTACAAAGAAAGTAAAAAAAAGTCAGCTCTCAAAAAGAATGTCTTATATTCATTTGGATATTAAACATGAATTTTCTATTTGAGACACAGAAAAATTTGTTAAATATAGCAGCCCCCAGTCATAAGAAAAAATGAGATCTAAAAGGATATTGGAAAGGTTTATAAAAGATATGCCCCAAACCGCAACCTGACAGACACCACAACCAAAAGGGTGAACATTCAAGAAGTAGAAAGTAAAACTTAAAACACTAAGTGATGAAGCAAAATAACCCACTATTGCTAATGTTTAGAGGTTGAGTGAACTCTCAAAGGGAGGGGGAGAAAAACACTATTGTTGCATGTATTTATGAAAGAAATTTCCCCTTTATTGAGTGAAGAAGTGGCTGTTTATCTTTGAAAAGCTCATTTTACAGATTCTAAAAAACCAAAAGCTCTTTTTGAGTGTAGATATTGCAAATGAAGTTTCTTCCTTCTCGACCGAGTTTTTGTCTTCTCATCAGAGGTCATCCCTGTGGCTTGTGGCTTAACGATGCAAACACACCTTCTAGAGTCCTGTCATCTGCTCTCCTAGGACTTTTGATGCTGCCCCATTGGTAGGATGGTGGCTTGCTGATATCATAACTGGGGAGGTTTGCATCATCTCCTCAAATGGTCACAGACTGGCTTTTCTCCCCCATCCCTTTTATTCATTTGGCACGCGATGAACCTTGGGATAGAGCAGAAAATGATGTGGTTTACTGTGGAAACGTGAAGAGAGCCATTTGAGTCACGTCATGGGCTTAAACGTGGGACAGCCAGAGATCAGGTCCATCCCAGGTCGGAAATCAAGTGGTTCTTCACTTACAGCAGGGCTATAAGGACGAGGAATTAAATTGCTTTGACCCTACAGTGCCCATTTCAGAAATACAGCTTTCTTTTAAGAGAGTATACTTACAATTCTCTTAAGTTTTTATTTGGTTCTTTTTTTGTGCTGTGCTGGCCCAGTTAGAGTCTTAAAGCGTTTTTCTGAAGTTTCCTCAGGAAACACATGGAATGCACTCTGACAAGGAAGCCCACATTCCCACTATTTACTGGGGCTCTTTGTTTTCACCTATCAAGTATCTCAGGCCTTTACACAAACGCTTTATTTGCCAGTGAAGACTCAAGACTTCATACTCGGGGAAAGGAAAGTGGAACCAGTGGAAATTAGTGGAATCCCTGTAAAAGAGAAGATGTTTAATTAATTTTATTTTTAAAAGCAGTTTTCAAGGGCCCTAGAAAATTCCCCTAGAGTTGTTTCAATAGAAAGAAAACACAGTACGTGTCAGGGTGTGAAAACAGGAAAGGGGTGTGAGAGTAGCCGCTGTTTGATCATCTCAATCAAGGGGAAATTTGTCTGAGGTAAACAGTTCTCAGAAATAGCAATCATTTCATGAACTTGATTTTTAAAATGGTTGTGGTATCCTCTCAGTCAGGCCTGGACTGAAAGTCCACGCTGTTCAGAGACATGAAAGCCAATGTAAATCAGCGGATTATTTTAGGACTGGGAAGAATTAACTTGGGACCCAAAGTGGTGATGATTTTACTGCTTAGAGACAATAAGGTCTAATTTGTGGAGATCAGAAACTCAAACAAAACAGAATTAAATATCTGACAATACTAGAATGGAAATTGAGAAGTTTTTATAGGTAAGACATCTGGACACACTTGGATTATTCAAAAGGATAAAATTTTAACATTAGAGTCGTTAATTAGAAATTCATGACAAAATTTCTAGTAGAGCCATCAAAAGACTAGAAATAGAGGGGATAATTTCCAAACTAGTAAAGGGGGGGACAGTAATACACAGAAGGAAACTTACCTCATAAACTAGTATAACCACTATATTGCTTACGGTAAAGAAATTACTGAACTAAGCATTTGATTTAAGAAGTTAACTATGAGAAACATAGCACAATCCATCCAAAGAGAGTAGGGAAAAGAAAATAATAAAGATATGAGTAGAAATTCATAAAACAGGAAAAGTAAAAATAGAGTAGATCAAAATGCCAGAAACTGGATCTTTAAAAACACAAATAAAAACATTTTCAGCAAAACTGATCAAGGAAAAAGGTCGATGGTATTAAGACTAAATACAGGAAAGGACTAAACCAAGAGTCTGCCTGTGGTGCAGGAGACCTGGATTCAATCCCTGAGTCGGGAAGATCCCCTGGAGAAGGACATGGTTACCCACCCTCTCCAGTATTTTTGCCTGGAGAATTCCATGGGCAGAGGAGCCTGGTGGGCTACAGTCCATGGGGTCTCAAAGAGTTGGACACAATTGAGCTACAAAAATTTCAAACCACAGATATAGCAGAGATTACAAAGATAAAGAAGAATATTATAAACAAGTTTGTAAAAATAAATTCAACACTTGGGCGAAGTGGACAAATTCCCAGAAAAATGTAAATGACCAAAAATGAATCAAGCACTAATAGAGAATCTGAATGGTTTGATAACTACAAGATTAAATCAATAGTTTAAAATCTTCCCACAATAAAACTCCAAGCCTGGATGGTTTTACAGGTGAGTTCTCCCAAAATTCAGGAACAGATACTTTCAAGCTTACCAAACTCTTTCAAACAGCAGAAAAAGAGGAAATACTACCTCAACTTATTTTGTAAATTTAGTATAATTCTTTTAAAAAAAAGAAAAAAAAACTGACACATGAAAATAGAGGCAAAAATTCTAAAAAAAAAAAAAGGTAAACTAAATCCAATATATTTTACATTATAATCAAGTAAGGTTTATTTTAGGAATGCAAGATTAGTTCAGATTCAGAAAATCTATCAACATAATTGACATAACAGATTAAAGGAAGGAGGGTCTGTGATCATAGATTATATAGATTTTTCCTAATAGATTCAGAAAATGCATTCAGTGAAATTCAGTATGCAACATACTAAGAATAAAAAAAGACTGGCCTCAATTCAAACTAAAGTACCCATAGAAAATTCCAGTAACTGGTTTTTTTTTTTTTTAATATTGAGGTATTAGAGACTATTGCCTTTGAAATCAAGAATGATTCAAGAACACCCATTCTCACTTCTATTCAGTGTTGTTCTACCAGTTGTAGTCATCCTAGACAATAAAAAAATGAAAGATATAAAAAATTGGAAAGTAAGAAATAAAATTATTACTATACACATATGATTATCTACATAGAAAACAAACAAACAAAAATTTACAAATCAGTAACATTCCAGCAAGGTTACTAGACATAATCCCAATCTGTGTTTTCAATAACAATAACAAACAGAGTTTTAAATTTTAAAAAGATACCATTTACAATATCAAGAATATATATATAAAATATCAATTAGTCATAAATCTAAAAAATGCATGCAATATCTTTCTATAAGCAAAGGTCTATACATGTGTATTTAAAAAGACAGTTTAAAATATCTAAATAACTGTAGATACATTACTAACTTCATAGAGCAGAAGGCTCAGTTTTGCAAGGACATCAGTTCTCACAAAACTGATTTATAGATTTAATTAAACTGCAATCAAGAATCCCAAATGATTTTTCTTGGAAGTTGAAAAACTAATTCTAATATTTATATGAAAGGTCAAAGAGCTTATGGTTGTCAAGAAGATAAAGAAGGTAGAGGAATTTTCTCAATCTGACAGCAAGGCTCACTACAATACTATAGAAGTTACTATAGTGTGGTCAATCTTAATAGAATGGACAAACAGACCAATGGGATAAACTAACCAGCCCAGAGCCACGCACATGTAAAAATTTGATATTTGTTGGAGGTGTCATTACAGAGGAAAGCCTGGACTCTTCTCATATAGAGTGGGACTATCAGTTAACTGTATAAAAAGCCATATTTTTTATCTCTACCTCATAACTTACTCAGAAATTAATTTCTGAGGGATCAAGGATTTAAGTGGGGAATGCAAATTTTTAAAACTTTTAAAAGACTATCCCTAGTTTTAAGAAATATACACTGAAGTATTTATGGGGAAGGGATCATGATTTATTTACCCTATCTTTAAATGTATCAAGAGAGGAAGAGAGAAAAAAAGTGAGGTGAGAGGGAACGCAAAAGAAAATGGAGGCAAAAATGCAACAATATGTGAATCTGGGTATAAAGCATACTACTGTCCTTTGCATATTTTTATCCTTTCATCTTATCTGCAAGCTTGAAACTATTTCAAAAATAAAGTTTTGTTTTTCCAAAACTCTTTTGGAAGAAAATATAGGAGAACATCTTTATCAGTTGGTTTCAAGCCAAGTCATTCTTAAATGCAACTCAAAGCATGAAACTCATAAAATATTGACAAAATAAGATAGATTAAGATAATTTCTATTCATTGAAAGAGGCCATATAGAGAATGAAAACTACATGCCATCAACTGGGAGAAGACATTTGCCGCATACAAACCTGAAAAAGGGATTAAATTCATAAATATTTAAAGAATTTCTATGATATGAGTACAGTTTATATATTCAAAACACATGTATATTTATACATCTTCCTATGTGCTAAGCTCTATTAAAAATATTAATGGAGTGGAAAAATAGGCAAAATATGAACACATAGAACACACAATGGGGGAAAACCAAATAGTAACAAACACTTGAAGATGCTCAGTGCATTTGTACTCAAAAACAGAAACTAAAACCTTAATAAGACATAATTTCAGACTGCAACGATTGGCAAGTTTTCAAAATCTTGCCAATATCAAGTGTTCATAAAGACATTTAGCAAGAGGATGTCTTACATGCTGCAGCACAGTAGAAATCAGAGCATTACCTATTAAAACTGACCCATCAAATCCATTCTTACATACTCATGCATGCATGCATGCTAAGTCGCTTCAGTCGTGTTTGACTCTGTGTGACCCTATGGACAGCATCCCACCAGGCTCCTCTGTCCACGGGATTCTCCAAGCAAGAATACTGGAGTGGTTTGCCATTTCCTTCTCCCCTACATACTCATCTGTTCAGTTCAGTTCAGTCGCTCAGTTGTGTCCGACTCTCTGCGACCCCATGAATCACAGCACGCCAGGCCTCCCTGTCCATCACCAGCTCCCAGAGTTCACTCAAACTCATGTCCATCGAGTTGGTGATGCCATCCAGCCATCTCATTCTCTGTCGTCCCCTTCTCCTCCCGCCCCCAATCCTTCCCAGCATCAGAGTCTTTTCCAGTGAGTCAACTCGTCACATGAGGTGGCCAAAGTATTGGAGTTTCAGC
Organism: Moschus berezovskii; assembly: GCF_049115385.1. Classification (NCBI taxonomy): domain Eukaryota; kingdom Metazoa; phylum Chordata; class Mammalia; order Artiodactyla; family Moschidae; genus Moschus; species Moschus berezovskii. The sequence goes on from NC_142469.1 coordinate 93,570,153, forward strand.
TTTAGCATCAACATCATTCCTTCCAATAGACACTAGCAAATGTCTTGTGCAAACACACCAGGAGATGAGTATACAATTATTTATAACAGCATTATTTGTAATAAATAGACTGAAAACAACATGAAATTTCCACTGACAGTGAGATGAATAAATAAAATGTAATATAGCCATTGAATGGACTACCAAATAGCTGTGGACAACAGCATAAATAAGTCTCAGAATGTTTGGGGCTGGGATGGGGGCAAATTAAGTCCCTGAAAAAATTATTCAAGCAGTCAGGAAAAGATGCAGTTTCAAAAATGGAGGAGTAAGTTAGACAAAGAGAAGAAAGGACACTGTAGTCATAGAGAAAAGGAACGGTGAGACCTATTTAGGAGCTACAGATACATAATGCCTCTCTCATTGCACGTGTCCCTAGTTCAGACTTCTGGTATACTTGAATTCACGGCTGAATACCTTTTTTTGAACCATAAGGACTTCTGTAAGTGAATTAATTGCTTGTTGGGAATTGTTGCAGAAAAGTGAAGTTGGAAAACCAATGAAAGAGATAATGCCATTAGAAAAGGAATAGAGACATTTACAATTAATTTCTCTCCAGGAAACCAGATGGGGGAAATTAAATCTTGTGGCCATGGATGGACCCAGAGAATGTCATTCAGAGTGAAGTAGCTCAGAAAAAGAAAAACAAATATCGTATATTAAGGCATATATGTGGAATCTATAAAAATGGTATCAGTTCAGTTCAGTCACTCAGTCGTGTCCGACTCTCTGCGACCCCATGAATCACAGCACACCAGGCCTCCCTGTCCATCACCAACTCCCAGAGTTCACTCAAACTCATGTCCACAGAGTCGGTGATGCCATCCAGCCATCTCATTCTCCGTCGTCCCCTTCTCCTCCCGCCCCCACCCTTTCTCAGCATCAGAGTCTTTTCCAGTGAGTCAACTCGTCGCATGAGGTGGCCAAAGTATTGCAGTTTCAGCTTTAGCATCAGTCCTTCCAGTGAACACCCAGGATTGATCTCCTTTAGAATGGACTGGTTGGATCTCCTTGCAGTCCAAGGGACTCTCAATGATCATATTTGCAAAGCAGAAAGACAGACACAGCCAGAGAGGGCAAAAGTATGGATCCCAAGAGGGGAAAGGTGGAGTGGGATGAACTGGGAGACTGGGATTGGCGTATATGCACTAATGATACTATGTATAAAATAAATAACTAAAGAGAACCTTCTATATAGCACAAGAAAGGAACTCTGCTCAGTGCTCTTTGGTGACCTAAATGGGAAGGAAATCCAAATAAAGAGGGCATATACGTCAACACGCAGCTGATTCACTCTGCTGTAAAGTAGAAACTAACACAGCATTGGAAAGCAACTATGTGTGTGTGCAAAAGCAACTATACTCCAATAAAAATTAATTAAATACAAAAAAAGTATAGTGTTTCTGTCTGCCCTCCAGTGGCATTGCCAAGGAGGAAAGGAGCAAAGATCAATATCAGTAATGCTTTGGGGTCAAGATCGCCAAGACTAAAGGATGCAACGTTGGCCTGGAGACTGGAGAGGGATTTTAAAAGTTAGAGACAGCTAACTTAAGATTTTCTCTGAGCGTTTTCCATCTCAAGCACTTAAGTTACTGTATCTCTGAGATCACAATGGGAATGATCAATGGATTTTTTACAACTTTTAAAAGAGAATTTTTGTATCTAGTAGGAAAAGTTTACTGTAGCAGAATTTAAAATTAGTATTGAATTTATTAAACCTATAAATCAAGAATCTCAGTTTTTAATGAATGTTTAAATTCAGCCTGTGAACTTTTTTTTAGAAAAATAGAAGTTGTCCCAAAATAAGAAAAGTTGTTTTTATGTTTCTTAATATTTAAATTAACTCATAAATTAAAGGATTAATTTCTCCTCTCTTAAATTACTAATGAAATTTCCTTAGACATTTCACACTGCAGTTATATATTTAGCACATCTATAATTAGTGGAACTGTCAAATGCCTGTCATGTAAATTTAACAAATTTAATAAGTACATTTTTTACTAACATCAAATCAACTATTATGACTCAAACCTTAAAATATAGGAAACCATTAACTCTAATTCACTTATTTTTAAGTCAGATAAAATATATTTAAAGTAGCATAGTAATGACAACACATTATGTTCATATAATCTCCACAAATATATATCTTACATATCAATATCCATATTACGTTAATCTCTTTATCCTGGATTTATGACCTTATTCAGAAAAGACTTGCATTAGTACTTCTGGCTGGTGGCACCAATGGGCCATTGAGCTCTCAGGGAAAAATACATCAAGCCACAGGCCGACATGAGGACTCTTGGTTTAACCTTAGGCTATGTCAGTACGTCAAGGTTGTATATTGTCACCCTGCTTATTTAACTTATATGCACAGTACATCATGAGGAACGCTGGGCTGGAAGAAGCACAAGCTGGAATCAAGATTCCTGAGAGAAATATCAATTAACCTCAGATATGCAGATGACACCACCCTTATGGCAGAAAGTGAAGAGGAACTAAAAAGCCTCTTGGTGAAAGTGAAAAAGGAGAGTGAAAAGGCTGGCTTGAAGCTCAACATTCAGAAAACAAAGATCATGGCATCTGGTCCCATCATTTCATGGGAAATAGATGGGGAAACAGTAGAAACAGTGTCAGACTTTATTTTGGGGGGCTCCAAAATCACTGCGGATGCTGATTGCAGCCATGAAATTAAAGGATGCTTACTCCTTGGAAGGAAAGTTATGACCAACCTTGATAGTATATTAAAAAGCAGAGACATTACTTTGCCAACCAAGGTCCGTCTACTCAAGGCTATGGTTTTTCGAGTGGTCATGTATGGATGTGAGAGTTGGACTGTGAAGAAAGCTGAGTGCCGAAGAATTGATGCTTTTGAACTGTGGTGCTGGTGAAGACTCTTGAGAGTCCCTTGTACCGCAAGGAGATCCAACCAGTCCATTCTAAAGGAGATCAATCCTGGGTGTTCATTGGAAGGACTGATGCTAAAGCTGAAACTCCAATATTTTGGCCACCTCATGAGACAAGTTGACTCACTGGAAAAGACTCTGATGCTGGGAGGGATTGGGGGCGGGAGGAGAAGGGGACGATAGAGAATGAGATGTCTGGATGGCATCACCGACTTGATGGACGTGTGTTTGAGTGAACTCCGGGAGTTGGTGATGGACAGGGAGGCCTGGTGTGTTGTGATTCATGGGGTGGCAAAGAGTCGGACGTGACTGAGAGACTGAACTGAACTGAACTGATGTCAGTTTACTCAATCATTTACTGCAATACTTTCATAATATCTTTCTGCTTACCCACACTCCCCTCCAATTCCCTGCCCCACCCAGATTGCAGCATTTTTTTTTTTTTAACCCAACGGGAGGTTTTTCTCAGATCAGTTTATAAAGAACTTCCTTAGTCTTTTTAATAGCTGTATTGGTTTTCATGGCATGAATAAATGTACCACAATTTAGTTAAGTACTCATCCACTAATAAATACTTATTCAATATATTTTGCAGCAGGGGAAGAAGAGGGTGGGACAAATTGAGAGAATAGCATTGACATATATACACTGCTGCTGCTGCTGCTAAGTCACTTCAGTCATGTCCGACTCTGTGTGACCCCATAGACAGAAGCCCACCAGGCTCCCCCGTGCCTGGGATTCTCCAGGCAAGAACACTGGAGTGGGTTGCCATTTCCTTCTCCAATGTGTGAAAGTGAAAAGTGAAAGTGAAGTCGCTCAGTCGTGTCCGACCCTTAGCGACCCCATGGACTGCAGCCTACCAGGCTCCTCCATCCATGGGATTTTCCAGGCAAGAGTACTGGAGCGGCTTGCCTCCTGTGTTAAATAGACAGCTAGTGGGAAGCTGCTGTATAACCCAGGGAGCTCAACTCCGTGCTCTGGGATGACTTGGAGGGTGGGATGGAGGAGTGGGAGGGAGGATCAAGAGGGAAGAGATCTATGTGTACTTACAGCTGACTCGCATTGCTGTCCAGCAGAAACTAACAACATTGTAAAGCAATTATCCTCTAATTTACAAAAGTTTTTAAATATATACTGTGTTGATTCTTTTATTAATATAATCAATGATTATATTATGTATAATATAAAACTCTATACATATGCACCTTTTTTTGTTTGGTTTGGTTTTTTGACTTTACTAAAGTATGATTAAAACTCATAATTTAATGAGTTTTAATTATGATAATTATAATTTTAACTAATTAATAATGAGCTATAATTCAAATTCAAAAATGAGGCTTAAAACCCAACATTCAGAAAACTAAGATCATGGCATCTGGTCTCATCAGTTCATGGCAAGTAGATGGGGAAACAGAGGAAACAGTGAGAGACTTTCTTTTCTTTGGCTCCAAAATCAATGCAGATGGTGACTGCAGCCATGAAATTAAAAGACACTCGCTCCTTGGAAGAAAAGCTATGATCAACCTAGACAGCATATTAAAAAGTAGAGACATTACTTTATCAACAAAGATCCATCTAGTCAAAGCTATGGTTTTTCCAGTAGTCATGTATGGATGTGAGAGCTGGACTATAAAGCAAGCTGAGTGCCAAAGAAATTGATGCTTTTGAACTGTGGTGTTGGAGAAGACTCTTGAGAGTCCTTTGGACAGCAAAGAGATCAAACCAGTCAGTCCTAAAGGAAATCAGTCCTGAATATTCATTGGAAGGACTGATGCTGAAGCTGAAACTCCAATACTTGGCCACCTGATGTGAAGAACTGACTCATTGGAAAAGACCCTGATGCTGGGAAAGATTGAAGGTGGGAGGAGAAGGAGACAACAGAGGATGAGATGGTTGGATGGCATCACTGACTCGATGGACATGATTTTGAGTAAGCTCTGGGAATTGGTGATTGACAGGGAAGCTTGGTGTGCTGTGGCCCATGGGGTCGCAAAGAGTCAGACACGACTGAGCGACTGAACTGAACTGAACTGAGGTATGATTGACAAATAAAAATTGTATATATTTAAGTTATATAACATGATGTTTTGGTATACATATATGTTGTGAAATGATTACCACAATCTAGCTAATTACCAGATCCATTACCCCACATAGTTACATTTTGTGTGTGGGGGAGTGGGAGAACATTTGAGATTTTCTTTCTTAGCAGATTTCCAGTATACACTATATCACTAATTACATTCACCATGCTATGGCCTGCTGTGATTCATGGGGTCACAAAGAGTCAGACACAACTGAGCGACTGAACTGAACTGAACTGATGCTATACATTAGATCTCCAGAACATATTATCTTACAACTGAAAGTTTGTACTCTTTGGCTAACATCAGACTGCAACATTTTTATGTCTTTTCATTTGTGAAATTCTGTATATTCTTAATAGTTCTCTTGTCATATGTTTCATCATTTCTATAATTCTTAATTTACCCAAGGCAAACCCAGAGAGGGGAAATTAATGCTCCAAATTATGAATTCAGCAAGGCATTGGACACTCTGTTAGAAAATGAGCCAAAAGTTATTCTTAGAATATGAAGTATCTACAGTAAATAAAAAATTTACAAACCTCTTGAAACTATGGGGGTGAGGGAATTTCCTAATTGTTTCTGACAAGCAAGGGTTGATAAATAAAATTACTTCGGTGCCAATGTCCTAGTTTGGGCTGCTATACAAGATGATGTAGACTAAGCTGTTTAAACAACAGAATTTTATTCCTCACGGTTCTAGGGTGGGAAGTCATAGATGAAGGTATCACTAGGGCTGCTGTCTGGTGAAGGCGGGCTTCCTGGCTTGTAGACAGTCACCTTCTTACTGTGTCCTCCCTGGCCAAGACAGCCATCATCTCTCTGTGTCTCTTCTTATAGGGCATTTAACTCTAGCATGAGGACTCCATCCCCATGACCTAATTACCTCCCAGAGCCCCCACCTTCAAACACCATCACACTGGGGATTAGGCTTCAACATCTGAATCATAGGGGACATATTCAGTTGATAACAGATAATTATGATTAGCCTAAGATGTGCAAAATATCACTGCTGTTATCTCTCTCCTATGCTAATCTCACTGGATGGACACAGATGCTGTTCCAATAATAGCAGTAATCTAAATGTAATCAGTTGTTGCCCCTACCTGCTAATGGAAGACCTTGTGTGTGCATGCTAAGTCATTTCAGTCATGTCTGACTCTGCAATCCTGTCCGTGGGATTCTCTGAGCAAGAATACTGGAGTGGGTTGCCATGCCCTCCTCCAGGAGCTATCTCTTCCTGACCCAGGGATCGAACCTGCATTGGCAGGTGAGTTCTTTACCACTAGTGCCACTTGGAAGCCCAGTGTAAGACTTTCAGTTCAGTTCAGTCGCTCAGTCATGTCCGACTCTTTGCGACCCCATGAATCTCAGCACGCCAGGCCTCCCTGTCCATCACCAACTCCCGGAGTTCACCCAAACTCATGTCCATCGAGTCGGTGATGCCATCCAGCCATCTCATCCTCTGTCTCCCCTTCTCCTCCTGCCCCCAATACCTCCCAGCATCAGAGTCTTTCCCAGTGAGTCAACTCTTCACATGAGGTGGCCAAAGTATTGGAGTTTCAGCTTCAGCATCAGTCCTTCCAATGAACACCCAGAACTGGTCTCCTTTAGGATGGACTGGTTGGATCTCCTTGCAGTCCAAGGGACTTGCAAGAGTCTTCTCCAGCACCACAGTTCAAAAGCATCAATTCTTCGGCACTCAGCTTTCTTCACAGTCCAACTCTCACATCCATACATGACCACGGGAAAAACCATAGCCTTGACTGGATGGACCTTTGTTGGCATTTGGGTGCCCCTAAATTCCACCCCAATGTTTTTGGTTCAGTTCAGTTCAGTTCAGTCCCTCAGTCGCTCAGTCGTGTCTGACTCTTTGCGACCCCATGAATCACAGCACCCCAGGCCTCCCTGCCCACCACCAACTCCCGGAGTTCACACAAACTCATGCCCATCGAGTTGGTGATGCCATCCAGCCATCTCATTCTCTGTCATCCCCAGCATCAGAGTCTTTTCCAGTGAGTCAACTCTTTGCATGAGGTGGCCGAAGTATTGGAGTTACAGCTTTAGCATCAGTCCTTCCAGTGAACACCCAGGATTGATCTCCTTTAGAATGGACTGGTTGGATCTCCTTGCAGTCCAAGGGACTCTCAAGAGTCTTCTCCAGCACCACAGTTCAAAAGCATCAATCCTTCGGCGCTAAGCTTTCTTCACAAATATCTGATATATTTTCATCAATAAGTTTGTCTCAGCTCATGCAGCCGAGTATAAGTATATGCAGCAGTATAAGTATTTTTAAATGAATGGTTTGTTCAAGACCCCAAAGCTATAGTGTTCAGCTGTGTTTCACATGCATGCAGACAGTCGTGGGTGACGTCCTACAAGAAGGCTCTGGCAGGACACAGCTGGAATTCCTCTTGGCATAGAGTTTGGAGAAATAGTGCAATGGTTCTTTCAGCTTTTCTAAGAGGCTTTCCCAAGAAACCAGATCTAAGACACGACAGTAATTAAAAATTTTGAAGAAGACAGAGAAGAAGCAGCCGCTTCTCCTTGTATCCTCACCCGGCCCCTGAACAATCACATCGTCCTCTCTTCACTCACACTTTGCAATTCCAAAATAAAAGCAAAAACCCAAACCAACCAAAGACCTACCAGTCTCCACAGAGCCTTGTCTTAAGTCCAGTATACACATTATCCTGGGAGAGGGGGTGAGGAGACGGGACTGGCACACATCAAAAATGTGTAAGTGTGTCTCAGCTGCCTATACCCAGGTTCACAGTCTTCAATTCACAGAGATCTTCTCGGGAAGAAACGTGAATAGAAGAGAACGTGGCTCTTATGATTTCAACCATGAACTATGTAAGAAGTATTTTTCAGTCTCCTACCGGGATAAAGCTCAAACCAACCCAGACAATATCCAGTTTATTACAACTCTATTCCCACTGGGGTAGCAGAAACAGCGAATATTATTGTTTTAAATATATCGAAGCCAAGTTTGGGGGGTAATTTTTTGTTAGCACAAGCCAATAAGACAGACTAGCTCCTTTTTTATTCTCCAGAACAATTGGAAGGCGTTTAGGGTTTTTTGGATTTTTTTGTTGCTGTTGCTTTAAATCTCAATGGACTCATTTGGTAGAAATAAATTTAAGTGTCGGCATGTGTTCTGACCAATATTGACTTATCCATAGAAAATAATCCATAACATTTTCAAATTACGGTTTATCCAGCAGTTATACACTTGTGCTTTAATTTTTCCTTATTCCCCAATGCTGTTGGGAAATGGTGTTGATAGACTTACTTGAGGTAAGGTTGCCACAAATGTTCAATTTGTAAAAAACACAATACCTGAGACGAGCAATAAAGCAAAAAGCAGTAAAACAAAGTGCGGCTGTTCAGTCACTCAGTCATGTCCAACTCTTTGCAGCCCCAAGGACAGCAGCACACCAGGCTTCCCTGTCCATCACCATCTCCTGGAGCTTGCTCAGACTTGTGTCCATTCAGTCAGGGATGCCATCCAGCCATCTCATCTTCCGTCGTCCCCTTCTCCTCCTGCCTTCAATCTTTCCCAGAATCAGGGTCTTTTCTAATAAACTGGCTCTTCACATCAGGTGGCTGAAGTATTGGACTTTCAGTTCAGCACCAGTCCTTCCAATGAATATTCAGGACTGATATCCTTTAGGATGGACTGGTTGGATCTCCTTGCAGTCCAAGGGACTCTCAAGAGTCTTCTCCAACACCACAGTTCAAAAGCATCAATTATTCAGCGTTCAGCCTTCTTTATTTGGTCCAACTTTCACATCCATACATGACTAATGAAAAAACCATAGCTTTGACTATACAGACCTTTGTTGGCAAAATGATGGTATGGCTGCACATATTCTAATGGCTTTGCTCCTGAAATTTCTGATAAGTTACTTTAGCTCTCTACCTTACAACATGCATGGAACACTAAGTCTCTTCAGTTGTGTTCGACTCTTTGCAACCCTATGGAGTGTAGCCTGCCAGTCTCCTCTGTCCATGGAGCTTCTCTAGGCAAGAATACTGCAGTGGGTTGCCATGCCCTCCTCCAGGGTCTTTTCCTGACCTAGGGATCAAACACATGTCTCCTGTGGCAGGGGGATTCTTTACCACTGAGTCACTGGGGAACTCCATCTTACAACAGTGGGTTCAATAAAATGAATACTATAGGGGGAAAGAAAGAGAAGAAACTACTAGTGAACTACCATGAGACAAGATTAGAGTTTGCTTTTATTTTCGCTTATCTTTTGTTCTTGTGGGAATGATTCAAGAAACCAGCAGTTTCCATGGAACTGCCATCTGACAGTAGCTGTTTATTTTCTTTCACTTCATTAATGACCTACAAAGACCCCAACCTAGCATTTATGATCAGATAGAGTGCCTGATGAACTCTGGACGGAGGTTTGTGACATTGTACAGGAGACAGGGACCAAGACCATCCCCATGGAAAAGAAATGCAAAAAAGGAAAATGGCTGTCTGAGGAGGCCTTACAAATAGCTGTGAAAAGAAGAGAAGAGAAAAGCAAAGGAGAAAAAGAAAGATATAAGCATCTGAATGCAGAGTTCCAAAGAATAGCAAGGAGAGATAAGAAAGCCTTCCTCAGTGATCAATGCAAAGAAATAGAGGAAAACAACAGAATAGGAAACACAAGAGATCTTTTCAGAAAATTAGAGATTCCAAGGGAACATTTCATGCAAAGATGGGCTCGATAAAGGACAGAAATTGTATGGAGCTAACAGAAGCAGAAGATATTAAGAAGAGGTGGCAAGAATACACAGAAGAACTGTACAAAAAAGATCTTCACGACGAAGATAATCACGATGGCGTGATCACTCACCTGGAACCAGACATCTTGGAATGTGAAGTCCAGTGGGCCTTAGAGAGCACCACGATGAACAAAGCTAGTGGAGGTGATGGAATTCCAATTGAGCTATTTCAAATCCTGAAAGATGATGCTGTGAAAGTGCTGCACTCTATATGTCAGCAAATTTGGAAAACTCAGCAGTGGCCACAGGACTGGAAAAGGTCAGTCTTCATTCCAATCCCAAAGAAAGGCAATGCCAAAGAATGCTCAAACTACCGCACAATTGCACTCATCTCACATGCTAGGAAAGTCATGCTCAAAATTCTCCAAGCCAGGCTGCAGCAATATGTGAATCGTGAACTCCCAGATGTTCAAGCATGCTTTAGGAAAGGCAGAGGCACCAGAGATCAAATTGCCAACATCCGCTGGATCATGGAGAAAGCAAGAGAGTTCCAGAAAAACATCTATTTCTGCTTCATTGACTATGCCAAGGCCTTTGACTGTGTGGATCACAATAATCTGTGGAAAATTCTGAAAGAGATGGGAATACCAGACCACCTGACCTGCCTCTTGAGAAACCTGTATGCAGGTCAGGGAGCAACAGTTAGAACTGGAGATGGAACAACAGACTGGTTCCAAATAGGAAAAGGAGTAGGTCAAGGTTGTATATTGTCACCTTGCTTATTTAACTTATATGCAGAGCACATCATGAGGAACGCTGGGCTGGAAGAAGCACAGGCTGGAATCAAGATTGCTGGGAGAAATATCAATAGCCTCAGATATGCAGATGACACCACCCTTATGGCAGAAAGTGAAGAGGAACTCAAAGGCCTCTTGATGAAAGTGAAAGAGGAGAGTGAAAAGGTTGGCTTGAAGCTCAACATCCAGAAAACGAAGATCATGGCATCTGGGCCCATCACTTCTTGGGAAATAGATGTGGAAACCGTGTCAGACTTTATTTTTTTGGGCTCCAAAATCACTGTGGATGCTGATTGCAGCCATGAAATTAAAAGACGCTTACTCCTTGGAAGGAAAGTTATGACCAGCCTAGATAGCATATTAAAAAGCAGAGACATTACTTTGCCAACCAAGGTCCATATAGTCAAGGCTATGGTTTTTCCCATGGTCATGTATGGATGTGAGAGTTGGACTGTGAAGAAAGCTGATCGCCGAAGAATTGATGCTTTTGAACTGTGGTGTTGGAGAAGACTCTTGAGAGTCCCTTGGACTGCAAGGAGATCCAACCAGTCCATTCTAGAGGAGATCAATCCTGGGTGTTCATTGGAAGGACTGATGCTAAAGCTGAAACTCCAATACTTTGGCCACCTCATGCGACAAGTTGACTCACTGGAAAAGACTCTGATGCTGGGAGCGATTGGGGGTAGGAGGAGACGGGGATGACAGAGAATGAGATGGCTGGATGGCATCACCGACTCGATGGACATGAGTTTGACTGAACTCCGGGAGTTGGTGATGGACAGGGAGGCCTGGTTTGCTGTGGTTCATGGGGTTGCTAAGAGTCGGACACGACTGAGCGACTGAACTGAACTGAACTGAACTGAATGGTCAATTGTGCATTTCTGCTCCACTGATATATAAGGAGGCCAGTAGGGTTTGTGAAAATGGTCACTCCCATCTTTTTTTTTTTAAGCAAATGTTAAGTTTGTTATTAGAGTGTTGACAAGCTTGGCAGAGTCTAAAAATATAGTTCCTTTTTGAAACAAAATATTCAGCATTTTGACAGGCTGAGGATTTATTTGGCAATAATTTCTTGGTTAAAATTTCCTGAGGTTTGTTTGTATGGCTATTTTTGTTCTTTGTTTTAAGTATATCAGCATTTTCCCTCAGGTTCAACCTATTCTCTCTCAGCAGGTAGGAAGTTAACAGGTAGCCCAGAAGCTCATTAATTCCAGCAAAAACACAGCTGGCTAAAGAAGCATGGGTCCTAGTGCTATTCTTTCTGCTATCCTGAAAGACCAAGGAAGATGACCACAAACTCAGCCTCATCAGAGCAATCGGGACCACTGGTCCTGGTGATGAGAAAGAGGGCTTGGCCATGGTCAGTTCCAAATAATCAATAGTCACTGTCTGTAGATATGAAATAAGAATCACCTGGACTTCGGTTTTCCTAATGTGACAAAACTTCAAAAGATCTTTTAAAGAAACATAACAGGGATATATTTTTATTTAAGGTGGTTGCCCACCTAGATTTTACATTTATTCCAGTGGTACCACCATTCTTCAAAACATCTATGAAATTCCTATTTGGAGCTGCTCTCAGATATATTTTATGGAATGCATTGGAAAATCAGTCTGGTTAGTTTCTAATCACATATGAATGAGATTAAAAAGTTAAATTACTAAACTTACTTACCAGACTGGGCTCCAGATGCATTTTGCATTTTCTGAATAGCAGATCTTCTCACAAAACCAAAGTTTGCCACCAATAAATCCTTCAAAAACCACATGCCTTGGTCTAAGACAGGAATTCCAATAAGAGAATTCCAAAAGGGATTAGAATAATGGCAGAATCACTGGAATAAGTGTACAGCCTTCCAACCTAACAACTCTGAACAGGGCATTTGGATCTGTAAGATCAGGTACACTTCAATTAAAAAAGAACAGCACCCTTGCCTTCTTTCATTCAACTAGTGGAGGGTGAGTGCCAGGCTTTATTCCAGGGCATGCAGTAGCATACACATAAGATTTAGCCTTTGTTCTGTGCCTATAGAAATCCTGAAAGAACCAATTTTAAGTGATCTAAAATGATATTATAGAGTTATGCTAATCTGAGCTGTTTCAAGAAAGCTGTGCATAGAATAGGGTGCCTGGAAAGTTGGAAAGAAGTAAACTGTTGAAGTCCTTCTGTTTTTGCTCTTTGGCTTTTGCTTTCGTTGTTTGTTTGTTTTTTCATTTTTGTATAGGTCTTCGGGGCCGGGAAGGGAAGTACCTTTGCATCCAGCTGGATTTAATTTGAATGCCTAGATAGCCTCTAAGAATTTGGGAGGCTATTCAATCTGGAATATGCCACTGAAACGACCTCCCTAATTCACAGCAGCTACTGTAAGATAAAGGACTAAAATCTTAAAAACGTTCTTTAGATGCTGACTGAGCGACTTCACTTTCACTTTTCACTTTCACACATTGGAGAAAGAAATGGCAACCCACTCCAGTGTTCTTGCCTGGAGAATCCCAGGGACGGGGGAGCCTGGTGGGCTTCCGTCTATGGGGTCACACAGAGTCGGACACGACTGAAGTGACTTAGCAGCAGCAGCAGCAGCAGCTGTCTGCTTTGGCACTCCTGGCCTCCTGCTCCCCTTGCCCCCAAATCTCTTTGATGAGCAAGCACTAAAATTGTGGGTCCTGAATCTCAGACAAAGGAAAATTATTTATCCAACTCAGGGATTCTGTCTTTGTTAGAAAGTTTTAATCAATCATTCCCAACTCTGAAAATATTAACCAGTTATACCTAGCTATCTAAAAATCCATTCCTAAAATTTCACTAATTCAAATTAGTTTCTCCTAACTACCTTGAAAAATGAAGTTTTCCACCCTCTGGAATTATAAGTTCCTTTCAACACACAAGCCTGTGAATATGTTAGTATGTATAAATTACATACAAATTCTCCATTTTAGTCACCATTATATAGATGAGTAATGAGTGTGACTGAAATTTAGGGATATGATTGACACTGTCTATTCTGTTTATTAAATTAATTTGATACAAGAAATATACATGTAGTAGAATTAAATTACTGAGATTAATGGTTCAAGGTGGGTAAAAATTCAAATAATTTCTTCTCATATAGGGACATTTTGTGAACAAAAAGTGAAAATTGAAACTGACCCAAGCCACTAGCTTTTTCTGTGATTTATTAATGTCCCAAAAAGCTTTAGGAATATATTTTTAAGTCATGAAAATTTGTACTGCCTTTGACATTCCAGTCACCTCAGTGGCCAGAAATTTAGATAATAAATGATTGAAATGGAAATTGCCTTCAAATTTTGTTCAGATCTAAAGATGGTGATGTAAATTTTTTTCTTCATCACCCAGCAGTACCCTGCTATATCTTGTCTGTTAACATCCTACTACACACCTTCTTTGAATCTATGCATGCTGCTGCTGCTAAGACACTTCAGTCGTGTCCGACTCTGTGCGACCCCATAGACGGAAGCCCACCAGGCTCCCCCGTCCCTGGGATTCTCCAGGCAAGAACACTGGAGTGGGTTGCCATTTCCTTCTCCAATGTGTGAAAGTGAAAAGTGAAAGTGAAGTCGCTCAGTCATGTCCGACCCTTAGCGACTCCACGGACTGCAGCCTACCGGCTCCTCCATCCATGGGATTTTCTAGGCAAGAGTACTGGAGTGGCTTGCCATTGCCTTCTCCGGAATCTATGCATAGTGAATGCTATATTCACTCTTTCAAAGTATCTTGTAACTGCATGATCAGAATATAGGTTGACTTCAGTCTTTGGTTTATACACTCATTCTTTAGACATTATATGGTGAGTAATATATGCCAGGAGTAATATATGCACTGGACTTTGAAAATATGTGAATATACAGCCTCAGAGAACTTAAAGTCTATCTGGGAAAACAGATGAATAGATTATTAACTAGACAGAATGTGATGAAAACATTAATGAAAAATGGACAAAGTGCTTTGGAGGCTGAAAAGAGGCAGTGAATAATTTATTCTTTAAAAATTCAGGATTAATCAAAGTTACTTCTGCCGCCTATGGACTAGGTTGAAAGAGCAGCTGTAAAGTGGATGAATCATGAACACACACACTCTCACACACACACTCACCTGTAAAAGTACAAGTTCCGATTTCAGCATGAAATTGTATCGTGTACCTATTTAGTTGAGGCAATGGAGACATGCACTTTTCTGGAGTCTTGGTCCGTTTCAGCGCTGTCCGGACTGACCCTGGCATTGTCTGGAATGTTTATTGATTTTCTCTACTTTGTTTGCTAGAGAATATTGTGCAACAGCAGACCTTCGTGATTTCCAAGCATTCAGAAAAATGCTGTTTGACCACTGAACAAATTCTTCATGATTGCTTTGGATTAAGAATTGCTACTCTGCTGAAATTAAGCCAAAGCAGCATTCAGGAAGCAAGGTATTTTGTTTGAATGGAACACAAATCAGAGCTGGACCTGGGGGCTGCTTGTGCTCCCTATTCTGAAGCCCTCTTGAGTCTGTGAATCCCATTGCCAAATCTTTGCTTCCAGACCTCAGGAACACGGTTTCACAGATGTGCCCGTTCCAAACTCACACTTCCCATTGCTTTCATTCTGTGGCTTCTAGGCCTGTTTCAAGAATGCAATTCAAAATCATAATTTCATGGGATATTGTGCAATTTTTTCTAACGGAAGGCCACTTAAATTATCAAATTTCATTGATTATCAAGCCATGCAGATGACTGACCAATCAATGGTTACAATTTGAATGGTCCATGAAAGGAAAAATAAGTGGAATGATTCCAAAGTAAATATGGGCTCTATCATGGCCCTTGTTGGGATCTTTCCCCTTGGGACAGAGATGCAAAGAACAGAATGATGACTGAGGAACGAGAACCATTATAACCTTTGTGCTGTGTCTCTCTGATGAACACACCCCCCACCGCCCAGAGATGACAGTGGTCAATTAGGCCTTAAGGCTGTGCTTACTCACTGTGCTAATTATTAATTGTTAACGTTATCTCCAATATTTTTATTTTATTAAAAGATACAGAAAGGTTGAAAAGATTGTGATGAAAAAGAATGTAGTATAGACCAAATAAAGATGCAATAAATTTTAATATTCATATATAATGAATTAATCAAATAGTAATAGAGAAAACAATTTAAGGTAAAAGAAATCACAAGGTATATTTCTTGGGCAAAGATGGATTATTTTAAAAGGGTGCTATCTCAAAAAAAAAAAAAAGGGTGCTATCTCATGACACAGAGAATACTAAAGTTGGAGGACTACTTCACCAATCTCACTAAATCTAAATCTCATTAAAAATATAAATGTGAAAATAAAGGTATAAAGCAAATAGAAAAAAGTAGTGGAGGATTTTTGAGAAAGTCTCCAAAAGCATAAACCATAAAAAAGGAAAAATTATTGGATTTGATGTTATCAAAATTAAAGATTTCAAGTTTCAAACGTCTGTAGCTTACACGAAAGGATATGCAAGAAAGCACTGCAAAGTGGCAGGAGAACGAAAAGGACAGCCTGCACAGAAGTGGGCAAAGGATGTGTGTGCTAAGTCTGTTCAGTCGTGTCTAGCTGTACAACCGCATGGATTATAGCCTGCCTGGCTCCTCTGTCCATGGGATTCTCCAGGCAAGATTACTGAAGTGTGTTGCCATGCCCTCCTCCAGAGGATCTTAGCAACCCAGGAGTCGAAACTGTGTCTCTTATGTCTCCTTCACTGGCAGGTTCTTTACCACTAGTGCCACCTGGGAAACCCGGGCAAAGGATATACATAGACAATTCACAGAAGAAAAAGCCCAAGTAGCTAGCTAGCCTGAGAACAAACATCCAGCCTAACTGGTAATTTTTAAAAATTCATATCCTTCAAAACATTGGCTTCACTGGCCTTGCTCTAGGACCTCCCCTCTTGTCTGCTGAAGAAGTCATGAATGAGTGAGTGAATATACCTTGAACAGGAAGAACACTAAAGAGTTTCCCTGGTGGTGCAGATGGTAAAGAATCTGCCTGCAATGCAGGAGACCTGGGTTCAGACCCTGGGTTGGGAAAAATCCCCTGGAGAAGGGAATGGCAACTCACTCCAGTATTCTTACCTGGAAAATCCCATGGATAGAGGAGCCTGGTGGGCGACAGTCCAAGGGGTTACAAAGAGTCAGACATGACTGAATGGCTTTTATTTCACAGGAAGAACACTGTCTACCTGTGCACGTCTTCCAGTCTCAAGCAAGAGGCATTGCTGGATCTCAGGCCCCACTTTGTACCTGATTGCTGCTGCTGCTGCTGCTAAGTCACTTCAGTCGTGTCCGACTCTGTGTGACCCCATAGACAGAAGCCCACCAGGCTCCCCCGTCCCTGGGATTCTCCAGGCAAGAACACTGGAGTGGGTTGCCATTTCCTTCTCCATTGTACCTGATTACCTCCCACCATAACACCTACAGTTGGATGTGATTCTGTTTTCTTCTGACCTCCCTAGCTTATCTGCTTGTAATCTTTCCCCTGCACTAGCCATGTGCTGTCTTCCATTGCAGTTCTTCATGGATTTATCCTACAACTTACCTGCCATGCGCAGGAACTCTTACTCATCTAGAATCCTCTACAGCATGAGCACAATATTTTGTATATTACAGGAGTCCAATAAGTATTTACCTATCTGAATTAGGTGAAAGTGTGGTATGTCAAACTCCCAGCTAGCAGTCAGGAAAACATACAAACTTTGAAAATGAATGAAAACCAAGGGGAGAAAGGACAAAGTTAAACTAGATCAGCAATTTCCAAATGCTCCAGGGAACACAAATCCTATAAAATACTACCCGAAGAAAGGATCCTGGGTCAAATAATTTTGGAGGGTACCACGTGATAGACACCCACCCAGTCCCTTCGGGGATCACAAGCAGTGATGTGCTGGGGCCAGTTTGTCCCCACTTGCAAAAGTCAATTGCTGAACTTTCAGGAATTTTTTGAGCCAAATGTTACACATGGCTATTATTAACAATTAAATGATATAATTTAAAACAAATGAATTGAATTAAAAACCAAGGTAATACTTACTCAAAGCAATGCTTCCTAAGTATTTACTGCATCTTGTTTTCATTATGCTATTGAGGTTGTATGCGCCTGCTGTATGTTGCATAGAGTATCGGACACACATACCACTCTGTGCATCTCTCTCCAGCTTCACGTGCATTGATGCTGTGTTGGTGGCTGGAAATGGACCTTAGTGGGAGTATTTACCCCACAGAAATCAGACACAGAAATCACCTGCAAAGCAGAGATTTATCTCGGTAGAATTGGTTGTTAAACATTTAACATGTGATCGTCTGATCACAAACGTATCAGTCAGTTAAAATCCTGATAGTCTTCGGTAAACACACCTGCTTCATCATCTAAATCACTGTTTTGAACTTTATTTTCTCATGAAATTTCTTTCATTTTTGTATGAAATTCTTTTAATGCATTATGTCTATTAACATCCTGAGACACGTCCTTTGGGAAAAACTGGACTAGATGATAGGTAAGGCTTTTTCTAGTTTTTATAGTAAGTCTTCACGTAAAAGCTTACTGTACCCACTTCTTAGCTTTCAACTTATTGATGGAGAATGTGGATAAAGTTAATCAATGCTATCTTTAAAAGTAAAGTCAAAATAATTTAAAAGGAATCCTACTTCCTACTTATAATTCCTCAATTCAAAGCAATTTGGTTAAGGGCAGAGTATCTTTAATGCCTCTAAATCTCATTTTGTTCATCTGTAAAATGGGGTACTTCGTGGAATTTTTAAGAAAGGAGAGAAGGTTACATATGAAGATGACATGGAAAGCTATGCAGTTATTATATATGAAAGGAAGTATGAATTGAGAGCTTCCTTCTGAAAGTGGTGAGATGAATGTAGCTCATGAACCATCTTCAGCTGAGTTTGTCAGATCTCAGAAGCCTTCTCCCAAATGCCCATAGCAAAGGGGTGAGATCCTTGGCTCAAACTCCAGAGTATCCTTTCCTGCTCCAAGCAACAGCTCAAATGTGACTAAGATGCCTCCTGGATTCATGGTTGAGCTCACAGAAAACTGGAGCTATGTTTTCAAAAGATCTAATCGAAGCCAACAGTATCCAGACTGGTAGTAAAGGTGAAGGGCCCAGGTGGTCTCGACACAGATGGAATTTGTGGTGGGGGGTTTTTAAGAAGTTACCCTTATGATGAATTGTGAGCTGTATTACTTTGCCAACAAAGGTCCGTCTAGTCAAGACTATGGTTTTTCCAGTGGTCGTGTATGGATGTGAGAGTTGGACTGTGAAGAAAGCTGATCGCCGAAGAATTGATGCTTTTGAACTGTGGTGCTGGAGACGACTCTTGAGAGTCCCTTGGACTGCAAGGAGACCCAACCAGTCCATTCTAAAGGAGATCAATCCTGGGTATTCATTGGAAGGACTTATGCTAAAGCTGAAACTCCAATACTTTGGCCACCTCATGCGACGAGTTGACTCACTGGAAAAGACTCTGATGCTGGGAAGGATTGGGGGCAGGAGGAGATGGGGATGACAGAGAATGAGATGGCTGGATGGCATCACCGACTCGATGGACATGAGTTTGAGTGAACTCCGGGAGTTGGTGATGGACAGGGAGGCCTGGCATGCTGTGATTCATAGGGTCACAAAGAGTCGGACACGACTGAGCGACTGAACTGAACTGAACAGTTCAGAGAAGCCACATGAGGTTAGACTTAAGCCCAGAGAAAGGTGATTTTATCTCTCAGGTCAGTCTAGTATAGCACAGATCTGCTTTGGAACAATATTTTCATAAGTATGGACATTTTCATTTTTTCCTTAGGGTCTAAAATGTTAACTTATCCCTAGGAGGTTGCTTTCAAATGTGAGGAGAGGGGAGGAGGGAAAGGAGGGAGCAGCAGCTAGCTCTCTTTATCTCTTTGATCCCAGCAGGTAAAAGGATGGCAAAATGCCCAGCACATGTTTCCACCTTGACTGGCCCCTACCCAAGGATAGGGACTCTTCATCAGAGGGCCACAGGGCAGCCCTTCTTCTGCTTTTGTCTGCAGTGGTGACCTGCTAGATGGCTAGCAACCAGAGCAGCCTGGGCATAGACTGGCTGGAATGGACACCAGCTGCGTTGCTGTGAGCCTCATCCTGGAGGCCCAACCTGTGTGCTTGGAGTGATTGGAGCCATGGTTGGAAGAAGGCCCAGGGAAGCAGCTCAGCACCCACCCAAGTGGATATAGTTCCCATTTGAACAACTGCTCTGAATATACCAGAGCATGCTGGCTGAACGTTAGCCCTGCCTGCCTATACCTCTCCTCAGAAGTAAGACTTTTCTACCAATACATTTTCCCGTTTCTCAGTTCTACCCATGTGGGATAATTCAGATATGAGCAGCTACAGAATCACTGGTGTGTAAGTACTAATACAATGACCAGCTATGACTTTTAAAAAAATACTTATTTGGCTGCACCTGCTCTTAGTTGCAATGTGTGGGGTCTTTATTTGCAGCTTACTCCTTGGAAGGAAAGTTATGACCAACCTAGATAGCATATTAAAAAGCAGAGACATTACTTTGCCAACCAAGGTCCATCTAGTCAAGGCTATGGTTTTTCCCGTGGTCATGTATGGATGTGAGAGTCGGACTGTGAAGAAAGCTGATCACCGAAGAATTGATGCTTTTGAACTGTGGTGTTGGAGAAGACTCTTGAGAATCCCTTGGACTGCAAGGAGATCCAGCCAGTCCATCCTAAAGGAAATCAGTCCTGAATGTTCATTGGAAGGACTCATGCTGAAGCTGAAACTCCAATACTTTGGCCACCTCATGCAACGAGTTGACTCACTGGAAAAGAGTCTGATGCTGGGAAGGATTGGGGGCAGGAGGAGAAGGGGACAACCGAGAATGAGATGGCTGGATGGCATCACCAACTCGATGGACATGAGTTTGAGTGAACTCCGGGAGTTGGTGATGGACAGGGAGGCCTGGCATGCTGTAATTCATAGGGTCGCAAAGAGTCAGACACGACTGAGCGACTGAACTGAACTGCATGTGGGATCTAGTTCCCTGACCGGGGATTGAACCTAGATCCCCTGCATTGGGAACCCAGAGTCTTAGCTACGGGACCACCAGGGAAGTCCCTAGCTATGTCTTGCTTAGGAAAAAAGAGAGTCACCGCCACTTCTTCACGTACCAGAGTGTTCAGGGCTTTCATTTCATGATTATCATCTTATTTTATCCTCAGAAAAGCCCTATTGGATAAATACTATCACCTTTATTTTATAGATGAACCCTTAGATCATAGCTGGTCAAATTACTAGCAAAGTCACACAACTAATAATTTGATAGAGTTAAATTTACATGCAGGTCTGTCTCTGTCCCACAAAGGGGCTCTTCCACTGTACTAGACAAGAACGTGGTTGAAGGGGACCCTGGATCGGTTGGTTTGTATTGGAAACGTGCACTTGTGGGTAAGTTGTTGATTGTCTCTAGGACTGACCAGCCCTGGGAGAGTCAGGCCTTCTAGAGTCAGCAAGGCCACGATGTCAAAGCATCAGAAGACAGAAAACGAGAGCTGGTTAGTATACCGAGCCGTGGGGCACCGGTGGCAGACAGAGGGAAGAACGCAGAGGGGGAGGAAGACAAGCCAGCCTCCCCAGAAGCACCTGTGCAGGTGCACTCAGCCTGTCTTTCTCCCCTCCCTCATCACTGCCACCTCCATGGGGCTCGAGCACTTCCTACTTCAGTTCAGTTCAATTCAGTTCAGTCGCTCAGTCGTATCCTACTCTTTCGACCCCATGGACTGCAGCACACCAGGCCTCCCTGTCCATCAGCAACTCCCGGAGTTTACTCAGACTCATGTCCATTGAGTCGGTGATGCCATCCAACCATCTCATCTTCTGTCATCCCCTCTCCTCCCGCCTTCAATCTTTCCCAGCATCAGGGTCTATTCAAATGAGTCTGCTCTTTGCATCTGGTGGCCAAAGTATTGGAGTTTCAGCTTCAGCATGAGTCTTTCCAATGAATATTCAGGACTGATTTCCTTTAGGATGGACTGGTTGGAGCCCCTTACAGTCCAAGGGATTCTCAAGTGTCTTCGCCAGCACCACTTAGCCAAGATCCTACTTAGCCAGCCTTTTCCTGTCCCCCGATCTGTGTCGTGCTGTTCCTGCCCACCTCACCCCATCCTCCTCCACAAACACCTGGCTGTCAAGGCTCCCCTGGCTGGCCCTGGAAAGCCTGGCTTCCACATCCTTGCTTCACCGATGGCAGCAACTCTGTCACACTTCAGTCCTTTCAATTAACGTATACAAACCGCCCTTTTACTGGATACCCACGGGCGGCAAATACACTCACAGACTCACAATGCAGTGCATTCATCAGTCAAATATGAACTTCTGGGTCTGGGCTTACATTTCAATGGCCTTTGTGGAACAAACTCTGTGCCCTCTTAGAGGGGCAGGGCCAGGGCAGAGCTCTGAAGCTGGCCAGGCTCAGCGTTTGGGCAAATAGCTTAAATGCCTCCTGGGTAGAGTTGAAGCCCCCTGAGTCATCCCTGTGCTGTACCAGGGTGGGCAGAAGCACCGAGAGATACCGAGGAGGCGCCCCAGAGGTGCTCTTTGTATTCCGCACTTCATGATGCTGGCAAACTCAACGTGAATCATTTGCAAAGTTAGTTGGGAGAAGGACAGTAATTTAGGGTCAGGATGGCCAGCAGTTTCCATGGGTTCTGGGGCCATCCTGAGGTCTGCCTGCTCGAAGCCAGTTTAACTTGGATGAGAAACAGGCAGCCAAGCTTCCTTCCCTCCAGCTGACCTTTTGTAAACCAAAGTCCTAGATCTAAAACCATCGTGATTTCTATCTCTTTGTTAAACTTCTCATTTTGTTTGTGTATTGTATTCCTGATTTTTTAAAATTGTTTTTCTGTGTTTTCTTGTAGTCCACTGAGCTGAAAGTGTAAGAATTGTGCTTGTAAAAATTTGAATATACCTTAATCAGAAAAGAATAATATAGTTAATTAAAAATAAAATTATTCTTAATGTTTAAAGTATTTTCTTCTAAAATGTTCAAAAATTTCTATTAAACTTAATAGGAAGTATGGTTATTATAATTTAGAAATTTTAAATTTTAATAAAATTAATTGTATGAAGTAAAAAATAAATAAAATAAAACCATCCATTTTCCTAACCTATGGTAAGATTCTGATGTTCTGCCTTAGGACTGGGGAGTTTCCCTCAGTTAAAAGCTTTACTTCTAATAAATTAAAGTGCACAGAAGGGAGGAAAACATGAGCATAATTACATAACTGTTTTCTCACTGCGAAACCTTTCCATGTGAGATATTTCAGACCACTTTGGACAAAGCAACATTTCAGTCTAAAATTTTAAAAAAAGACCTGACACAAAGAAACCTATCACAGAAAACATATAAGCATTGGCCTTTTAAATTCTGTTTTTTTGTTGTATTTTATATCTCAGAATGGCTGTATACAATATTGTAAATACAGTTTTACAATAAAATGTGTGTTTAAGCTCTTCTGCGGTAAACAAGCCCAGATGATCAGTAGTTATTACAAAATCTAGACTTTGTGGAAAAGATTTCTTTTTTCTCCAGTTTTTCTCAGCATATTTGTAAAATTTGTAAAACGTGAAGTTCAAATGCCTGAGCTTTTCCCAGCATCTCTACACAGTTTCTGCTTCTCCTGACCATATCTTTCAATCTCCCCTCTTTGCCCTCTGCCCACTTCACTCTGCCCACATAGAAAAAGCCCCATCCTTTCATCTGTGAACCACTTATTCATGCCTGTGGTCAAGTCCTACTTCCTTTCTGGCCATGGTTCCGTCTTTCCAATGCAGAACAACGGCAACTGATAGGAAACCTTGAAATTGTTCACCCATTGCTCTATTGTAAATGGTTAAACACTTTGTATGCGTAGTCGCTCAACTGTGTCTGACTCTTTTCAACTCCATGGACTGTAGCCCATCACGCTCCCCTGTCCATGGGATTCTCCAGGAAGGAATACTGGAGTGGGTAGCCATCCCCTTCTCCAGGGGATCTTCCTGACCCAGGGATCAATCTTGGGTCTCCTGCACTGCAGGCAGATTCTTTACCATCTGAGCAACCAGGGAAGTCCGGTCACACACTTTAATGTTGTTTAACTTTTCCCTGAGTTACAACACATCTCGTCTCCCCACCTGGACTGTAAGTCCCCAGAGGGCCAGCACTTCTAGCTCTTGTATCCCTAAGAGAGCCCAGCAGAGCAGTCCTAGGAGGTACTTTAACTGCTGTGAGGTCTTATTTTTGCCATTTAACCCCTTATTGACTATGTTCTGTGAGTTCACTTAAACATTTATGACATGCCATGTGTTTTACTTCTTTCTGGTAATCTGAAACTTTTAGTTCTGTTTGTTTTGGAACCTGGAACACATGCAAACTGTTCTGTGAAGAATTTTCTTTCAAATGGGAAGATTAGAAGAATTGAATAAATACGTTCTTTCCCATCAATGACTTTTAAAGATTTATAGACCAATATAAGTTATAGCCCACTCAATGTTACTTCATAAGTATGCCTAACTTATGTTTCCGGATTCTGTCGTAATCAAGCTTTCTCGTGCAGCAAGACAAGCCAAAACATTTCCAGAGCTGTGATTAAATCAAGGCAAGCAAGATGCCAGTGAGCTGGTAAGGCTGCATTACCACTATTTACTTCAGCTCCAGAACTATCAGAGGGTTCAGCTAACTGCACTGACTTGAAATATACCAGGGAGGCCCAATCTATGAAATGGTGAGAAAGATTTTGTTTTTATTGCCAGACTTGAAACCAGACCTGAGTGGTACTTAAAATCTCAATTACGTGAGCAAAGGGGCTTCTTTACACTTGAGGAGCGGGCTCACATCTCCAAGCTGGAATAGGTTCAACAAACTGGGCCTATGAGCCATATGTTGGCTGCCTCTACTCATCATGAAATAGAGTGCCTGGTTCAGCAGCTTAAAAAACAAAAGAAGGGACTCCCCTAGCAGCCCACGCTAACACTCCACGCTTCCACCTCAGGGGGTGCAGGTTGGATCTCTGGTTGGGTCAGGCCTGGGATGTTGACTCAGTGTGCTCATCTTCCCTGATCCTGTGGTTGTGTATGCACACGTGTGCATGTGTGTTTGTGTTTGTGTCGCATTTTAGTAGAAGATGGTGGTCTAACCCTTTGGTTAAGGTCTAAGATTGGGGAACTAAGATTCCACATGCCGTGCAGTGCAGTCAAATGCACAAACCATGATATATCCACAGACCTGGCTCTCACGCTTCAGGACAGAGCCACACTGAGAGTCCTGTGTCCGTTAGTCCTCTTTTCCTCCATAGACGCAGGATTCCTGCCTTGCCGGAGGCATGAGCATCTGCCCCAGCACAGACAAGCCAACTTAAATTGCCAGCATTGCCTGTAAGGGTGCTGAGAACCCTGAGTCATTTAGTCTCTAACCTGATGGGAGCCAGGAGAACCAGAGACAGCCTCAGCACTGTGTTTTGAGAAACCTTGGGGTGTCTCAGTGGCCTACAGACAAGCTTCGGATACCACCATTGCAGAGGGTTAGACCACCATCTCCTACTAAAATGCGACACAAACACAGATGCACACATGTGTATACACAACTGCAGGACCAGGGAAGATGAACACACTGAGTCAACACCCCAGGCCTGACTCTCACAAGGTCTGACCCTCACAAGACCTGCCCTGGAGACTGCATCACTCAGAATCACTCCACAAGGCCAATGTCTCAGCCAGTTCAGGCTGCCGTAACAAAATACTATAGATGGGACAGCCTAAACAACAGACATTTGTTTGTCACAGTTCTGGACTCTGAGAAGTCCAAGATTAAGGTTCTGGCAGATTTGGTTCCTAGTTAGAGCCCTCCTCCTGCCTTGCAGACAGCCACCCCTTCGCTGCATCCTCACGTGGCAGAGAGTAGGAGAGAGACAGGGAGGGAGTGCATTCTGGTGTCTCTTCCTCTTCTTATAAGGGCAGTAATCCCATAGCAGGGGGCCCCATCCGCCTGATCTCATCTAAACCTAAGTATAGGCAGACGTCAGAGATACTGTAGGGTCAGTTCCAGACCACTGCAATAAAGCTGATATTGCGATAGAGCAGGTCATGTGAACTTTTTGGTATCCTGGTACATATAAAATTTTATGTTATATGATTCTATCAAGTGTGTTATATGTCTTTAAGAAAACACTGTACATAATTAATGAATACTTTATTGTTAAAAAATACTAACCAATGTCTGAGTCGTCAGTGAGTCATAGGAGTAACATCAAAGATCACTAATTGCAAATGATCGTATCAAGCATAATAATCATGAAAATGTTTGAAACACTGTGCGGGCGAGCATGCTCAGTCATGTCTGGGTCTTTGCAACCATATAGACGGTAGCCCACCAGGCTCCTCTGTCCATAGAATTTTCCAGGAAAAAACAATGGAATGGACTGTCATTTCCTGCTCTAAGGGATCTTCCCGACCCAGGGATCAAACCTGCATCTCCTACGTTGGCAGGAAGATTCTTTCCGATTGTGCCACCTTGGGAAGCCCCTTTGAAATACTATAAGATTTACCAAAATGTGACACACAGATATGAAGTGAGAAAATACAATTGGAAAACTGGCACTGATAGACTTGCTTGACACAGGGTTGCCTCAAACCTTCAATTTGTAGAAGCACAATGTCTGCCCTAAAGTGAAGCACAATTAAACGAGGAATGTCTGTAAGGCCCCACTTCCAAATATCATCACATTCAGGGTTGGGACTTCAACACAGACATTTCAGGGGACGCAAACACACAGTCCGAAATGCATGAGAACTGAGAAACATGGTATGAATGCATCAGTTCATGGTGCACCATGTAGCTGAAAGGTCATGAAGCAAATTCAGGCCTGGAAAAGCCAAATCAGACACAAGCTGCATTTAGGGTGGGAAGCAAAATCAACGAGAAGAGACTGGAAATCACTCTTGTCAAGAGAAAGGAAAAAAAGCAACGCTGGAGTCCAGCTGAAGTATACTAATTGCAGAGCACAAGAATGGATTTCCATGCCTCAGGGCCTCCCCAAAGCAAGAATTTCCTCCTTCTAGCTCCAGGAGCAGTCCTGTAGACTCTTGTTCCAGGGTGCTATCTATGACTCCTGTTTACTGTTTACTCCTACAGTAAACCTGAGTTAGTCTGAATCAAGCTTGACTGGAGCAGCCACTGAGATCAAGTACTGTCTCAAAAGCTGAGTGAACTGAGAGCTAACCCATGTGGAAATATGGCTGCCATGGGTTAAATTGTGTCCCCAAAAAGATATGCTGAAGTCCTAGTCCTGAGAAGCTAAGAATATGAATTTACCTTGGCAGATATAGCCAAAATGTATCTTAAGATGAGGTCATACTGGAAAAGGGTGGGCTTACTGGAAAAGGAGAAAAAAGACACAAACAGACACCCACACAGGATGCCGTGTGAAGACTGAGGCAGAGACTGGAGTCCTGCCACCAAAGAACACGGAGGATTGCCAGCATCACCAGAGAGTGGGAGAAAGGAATGGAACAGACTCCTGATGCCCTCATTCAGAGAGAGCCCGGCCTTGCTGACACCTCGGTTTCAGACTTCTAGCCTGAAAGCGTGAATTCCTGTTATATTCAGCCAGGCTTTGTACTTTGTCACACTTTTGTTGTTGCTGTTGTTCAGTTGCTAAGTCAAGTCAGATTCTTTGTGACCCGGTGGACTGCAGCTTGCCAGGCTCCTCTGTCTTCTAATTTGTTACACAAGTCCTAGGAAATCAAAGGGAATTAACACAGGTGCCCTAAGTTCCAGTCCTGAGTTTGCCCAAAAAGGGCAGGGGTGAACAGGTGATAGACCAGGAGACTTTGCATGGAGGGGTATTATAAAGATGCTGCCTGGGACTTCTCTGGTGGCCCAGTGATTAAGATTCCATGCTCCCAATGCAGGGGACATGGGTTCAATCCTAGGTCAGGGAACTACGGTCCAGTAGTTGCACAGCACAGCTAAATAAAACTTTAAAATTTTTTAAAAGATGCTGCCTGCCTGCCTGGGGTGGGGCAAGGAAAAGAGGAGATGAGATGGAGGAGGCAAAGTGGGGTCCATATGACATTACTGCCACTCACACTCTGAATTCTCTTGGAAAACATCAGAGTGTCCAATGAGTAAACACTGGCTATAAGCAAAAAGGGAGGAGGAGGGGAGATTAGGGAGGAAGAGGAGAAGAAGAAAAGAATGAGAGGGAGGGAGAGGAAGAGGGGAGGGGGAAGGGAGGGAGGAGGGAAAGGGGAGGGAGGAAGTGGACCTTTGCCATCTCAGGTAGTGTATGCACTGGTCTCTGGGATGAGAACTTGGATATCTTTGGGGAACTATTATCCAACCTACCGCTGGGTCTTTAGGTCATGCATGTTTACACAGGTACAAAAACATGCCTTTCTCTGCTGCAATTCAGAAAAGAATTGATTCCGTTGACCTGCCTTTCAATTGGAGAGATGATAAACTAGAACTTTCCACATTGATTCTACTCTTTTTCCTTTAACCTCTTATACAGTACCTTGGAAGAAGAAACCTGATAACCTCCGTGGTAGAAACACACCTTCATCTCCAACTTCAGGAAATGTTTTCTGAGCCAGCATCACGGTCTAGCAGATTCTCTTTGCTCCACACAGGGAACTGCAGAATGCTGTAGTCAGTACAACAGTCCGTGTTACCTTAAGCTGGCAGTTTCCACCACAGTGTTGGGTAACAAAACAAAAGGTCAATTCAGAAGGGAAAAAAATCAGTCACATTTTTTGTTTGATTTTCACGTAGGCAAAACAACCATTTGATTGATGGACTCTTTCATTTTTCATAGTTATTTTAGCACCTTATAACTACAAGCTAACAGTGTCATTTATGTAACGGTACAGTAGTCTATTTACGAGGTTATCAAATGTTTTAATTCATCTATGAAACCAACATTAACCACTCCCAACACTTATATTTGCTTACGGCGTACCCAATCCTCACCAACCCCCACTCACCACCTCCATTTTCCCCTTTAACCCAAAGCAGAGTTTTTCATTCAATTGGGTCACTATTTTTTTTAATATTTTACTCAACAAATATTCCCTGAATGTCTGTGATGTGCCAGGCACTGAGCTGGATCCAAAGGCAAAAATTGTAGCAGAGATCACATCATGCAGATTGAACATCTTTTAGCAAGAGACTCTTAGCAGTCTCCTTGCAGTCTGTGTAAATTCAATTTGTGGAGGCTTTCCAGAGTTCAGGGAGGAGTCACTGGCATGCTCCACCAATGTAAGGTGAAGGAAAAGAAGTGAAAGTGTTAGTTGTTCAGTCATGTCCATCTCTTTGCAACCCCATGGACTGTAGCCTGCCAGGCTTCTCTGTTTAAGGGATTTTCCAGGCAAGAATACTGAAGTAGATTGCTATTCCCTTCTCCAGGGGATCTTCCTGATTCAGGAATTGAACCAAAGTAGCCTACATTTCAGGAGGATTCTTTACTGTCTGAGCCACCTAAATCTTACTCTGCTTTGATCAAATGGCACCTCAAAGTTTGCAAATGGGTAAATTTACAAAAGTGTCCTGAGTGTCCACAGGGTAGAAAGTGTGGCACTACAATCTCTGAAGTTCCAGATCCAGGAACTAGTTCTTGCTGTAGTGTTTTCAAACTTGGAAAAGGAGCTGTGCTCAAACGCCAAGTCATGGCCAACTCTCTGTGACTCCAAGGACTGTAGGCCACAAGGCTCCTTTATCCATGAGATTTCCCAGGCAAGAATACTGGAGTGGGTTGCCATTTCCTCTTCCAGGGGGATCTTCCAGACCCAGGAATCGAACCCATGTCTCCTGCATTGGCAAGCACATTCTCTAGCACTGAGTCACCTGGAAAAGGTACAGCTCTGAGATAAAACAGGAAACTCTAGCTACACAGTCTGAGAAGAAAGCCCAAAGCACCAATCAGAAATAAGATTCTATTGTACATAAAGATACATGAATATGTACTAGGAGACAAAAATTCAATCAGAATTTTCAATCTGCCATCCTAACATGACTGCAGTGGTTTAAGCCTAACTCATGGAATCGGTTGTCCTAAAGGAATTCATTCACCTCAGTGATAGTTGAAGGACAATAAGTTATTATATCAGCATGGCCCACACAAACATATATATGTGACAATTCTGTATTTCATTACCCCTCCTCTTTTGTAAAAGATGTTGTTTGATCTTTAAAATAATTTTAAAAATCGGTGTATCTATGAAAGTCACTTCAATATCCAGCTACCATCCAGTGCTTTTGTCATATACAACAAAGCAGGACACATAACGGAGACGGCAATGGCAAGCCACTCCAGTACTCTTGTCTAGAAAATCCCATGGACGGAAGAGCCTGGTAGGCTGCAGTCCATGGGGTCGCTACAAGTCAGACATGACTGAGCGACTTCACTTTCACTTTTCACTTTCACATGTTGGAGAAGGAAATGGCAACCCACTCCGGTGTTCTTGCCTGGAGAATCCCAGGGACAGGGGAGCCTGGTGGGCTGCCGTCTATGGGGTC
Source organism: Moschus berezovskii (assembly GCF_049115385.1). NCBI lineage: Eukaryota > Metazoa > Chordata > Mammalia > Artiodactyla > Moschidae > Moschus > Moschus berezovskii. The sequence goes on from NC_142469.1 coordinate 93,600,261, forward strand.
GCACAGAGTCGGACACGACTGAAGTGACTTAGCAGCAGCAGCAGCAGGACATATAAAAGAATGGCTCTACAATTCCAAGACCTTCTCCGATTGTCCTTCAGGCAAAGTACCAGATGAGGCTTTCGTTGATTATTTCATGATATTACTAAAGTAGTATATTCAGTTCAGTTCAGTCACTCAGTCATGTCCAACTCTTTGAGACCCCATGGACTGCAGCACGCCAGGCCTCCCTGTCCATCACCAGCTCCTGGAGCTTACTCAAATTCATATCCATGGAGTCAGTGTTGCCATCCAACCATCTCATCCTCTGTTACCCCCATCTCCTCTTGCCTTCACTCTTTCCCAGCATCAGGGTCTTTTCAAATGAGTCAGCTCTTCACAACAGGTGGCCAAAGTATTGGAGTTTCAGCTTCAACATCAGTCCTTTCAATGAACACCCAGGACTGATTTCCTTTAGGATGAACTGGTTGGATCTCCTTATAGTCCAAGGGACTCTCAAGAGTCTTCTCCAACACCACAGTTCAAAAGCATCAATTCTTTGGTGCTCAGCTTTCTTTTCAGTCCAACTCTCACATCCATACATGACTATTAGAAAAACCATAGCTTTGACAAGATGGACCTTTGTTGTCAAAGTAATGTCTCTGCTTTTTAATATGCTGTCTAGGTTGGTCATAACTTTTCTTACAAGGAGCAAGTGTCTTTTAATTTCATGGCTGCAGTTACCACCTGCAGTGATTTTGGAGCCCCCTCAAAATAAAATGTGTCACTGTTTACATTGTTTCCCCCATCTATTTGCCAGGAGGTGATGGGACCAGATGTCATGATCTTAGTTTTCTGAATGTTGAGTTTCAAGCCAACTTTTTCATTATCCTCTTTCACTTTCATCAAGAGGCTCTTTAGTTCTTTGCTTTCTGCTGTAAGGGTGGTGTCAACTGCATATCTGAGGTTATTGATATTTCTCCCAACGATTTTGATTCCAGCTTGTGCTTCATCCAGTCCAGCATTTCTCATGATGTACTCTGCATATAAGTTAAATAAGGACAGTGACAATATACAGCATTGATGTACTCCTTTCCTGATTTGGAATAAGTTTGTTGTTCCATGTCCAGTTCTAACTGTTGCTTCCTGACCTGCATACAGATTTCTCAGGAAGCAGGTCAGGTGATCTGGTATTCCCATCTCTTTAAGAATTTTCCACAGTTTGTCATGACCCATACAATCAGACTTTGGCACAGTCAATAAAGCAGAAGTAGATGCTTTTCTGGAACTTTCTTGCTTTTTTGATGATCCAACAGATGTTGGCAATTTGATCTCTGGTTCCTCTGCCTTTTCTAAATCCAGCTTGAACATCTGGAAGTTCACAGTTCATGTACTGTTGAAGCCTAGCTTGGAGAATTTTGACCGTGATCTTACTAGCGTGTGAGATGAGTGCAATTGTGCAGTAGTTTGAGCATTCTTTGGCATTGCCTTTCTTTGGGATTGAAATGAAGACTGACCTTTTCCAGTCCTGTGGCGACTGCTGAGTTTTCCAAATTTGATGGCATATTGAGTGCAGCACTTTCATAGCATCATCTTTTAGGATTTGAAATAGCTCAACTGAAATTCCATCACCTCCACTAGCTTTGTTCATTTTGATGCTTCCTAAGGCTCTCTTGACTTTGCATTCCAGGATGAACATTGACATTTTAAAAATCAGTGAACTAAAATAGACTGGAATGGGTGAATTTAACTCAGATGACCATTATATCTACTACTATAGGCAAGAATCCCTTAGAAGAAATGGAGTATCCATCATAGTCAACAAAAGAGTCTGAAATTCAGTACTTGAATGCAATCTCAAAAACAACAGAATGATCTCTGTTTCCAAGGCAAACCACTCAATATCACAGTAATCCAAGTCTATGCCTCAACCAGTAATGCTCAAGAAGCTGAAATTGAATGGCTCTATGAAGACCTACAAGACTTTCTAGAACTAGCACCCCAAAAAAGATGTCCTTTTCATTATAGGGGACTGGAAAACAAAAGTAGTAAGTCAAGAAATACCTGGAGTAACAGGCAAATTTGGCCTTGGAGTACAGAACGAAGCAGGGCAAAGGCTAATAGAGTTTTGCCAAGAGAACGCACTGGTCATAGCAAACTCCCTCTTCCAGCAACACAAGAGAATACTCTACACATGGACATCACCAGATGGTCAATATCAAAATCAGACTAATTATATTCTTTGCAGCCAAAGATGGAGAAGCTCTATACAGTCAGCAAAAACAAGACCAGGAGCTGACAGTGGCTCAGATCAGGAACTTCTTATTGCCAAATTCAGACCTAAATTGGAGAAAGGAGGGAAAACCACTAGACCATTCAGGTATGACCTAAAGCAAATTCCTTATGATTATACAGTGGAAGTGAGAAATAGATTCAAGGGATTAGACCTGATAGAGTGCCTGAAGAACTATGGAAGGAAGTTCATGACACTGTACAGGAGGCAGTGATCACGACCATCCCCAAGAAAAAGAAGTGCAAAAAGGCAAAATGTCTATCTGAGGAGGCTTTACAAATAGCTGTGAAAAGAAGAGAATCAAAACGCAAAGGAGAAAAGGAAAGATATACCCATTTGGATGCAGTTCCAAAGAATAGCAAGGGGGAGATAAGAAAGCCTTCATCAGTGATCAATACAAACAATAGAATAGGAAAGACTAGAGATCTCTTCAAGAAAATTAGAGATACTAAGGAAAACATTTCATGCAAAGATGGGCACAATAAAGGACAGAAATGGTATGGACCTAACAGAAGCAGAAGATATTTAGAAGAGGTGGCAAGAATACACAGAAGAACTATACAAAAAAGACCTTCATGACCCGGATAATCACGATGGTATGATCACTCACCGAGAGCCAGACATCCTGGAATACCAAGTCAAAGTAGTATATTAGTGTCGTGCTAAGACTGGAGAGTTCGGTCCCAGTTCTCTTATTGACCTGCTGCTCTATTTGGAGCCCTTGCTTTAATTTCTTTCTGCTTCTTCTCTGAAATAAAGGGTTTAGACTGAGTCCTTATAAGTTCACAGATTTTGTGGCTCTCTTCACTACCAAGTAAACAGCCTTTCTGAGGTTCCATTTTATGGAGAAGTGATCTAATAAGTTGGAAGCCTCTTGCTGTTGTTGTTGTCCAGTGGCCCAGTTGTGTCTGACTTTTCATGACCCCATGGACGGCAGCACGTCAGGCTTCCCTGTCCGTCACCTTCTCCCAGAGTTTGCCTAAGTTCATGTTCATTGCATCAGTGATGCCATTCAGCCATCTCATCCTCTGACGCCCTCCTCTCCTTCTACCCTCGGTCTTTCCCAGCATCAGGGTCTTTTCTACTGAGTTGGCTATCAGCATCAGGTGACCAAAATATTGGAGCTTCAGCTTCAGCATCAGTCCTTCCAGTGAGTATTCAGGGTTGATTTTCTTTAAGATTGACCGATTTTATTTCCTTGCTGTCCAAGGGACTCTCAAGAGTCTTCTTCAGAACCACAGTTAGAAGGCATGAATTCTTTGGTGCTCTGCTGAGGTCTATTGGCAGGAGAGAAGCTCCTAAGAATCCAAAGGGGACACCCCCGGGGAGAAATGGGGAGTTTGGACTGATAATCCAGGCTCAACTCCAGCACCAGGTAGATGGGGAAAGGACAGTGGAGGGTACAGAGATGACAGAGGCTGTAACTCCTCCAGACACAGCCCTTCTTGCACAAAGATTGCACTCTGGGGTCATTTGGTTGAGCATGTCAGTGTAAACTTAAAAAAAAAAAATGGTACCTTCAATACGGAGCAGATCTAGCTGAGAAGGGGCATCCTTGAAGCATTGGACAAGGACACATTTGAATATTCAGGTCTATTTTCAGCAGTGAAGCCACTGGAGGGCTGAAAATGAATCATGGCAACCAAAAACTAGGACCTATAAGCAGACTAAACAGACATTTCAATTCTTTACCTATTGACCCTTTGAACTGAACAAGTTCTCAGATGATTAAGGAATTGTGTGAGTGGGGGTAGGTGAGCTCAAGAGCCAGAAATATCAACTTCCTGCAACAGAAGGGAAGTGGTGGCTCCAGTGCATCACTGGAGAAATTAAGTGAAAGACAGGTGGCTCTGTTTGAATCTCAAGACCTTGACGAGGGTAAAGCATCTCTAGTTGTGAATATCCAAAGCTGAGTGACAATAGTCACGGTGACTGCTAGTGCTCCAGAATGTCTCCAGGCCAGGAAAGAGAGTGCCCTGTGTAGGAAAGAGATCCGAGTTCAGGAGGGGAGACCTGTGGAGGATGGGCAGGGGCAATGAAGCTGGAGACAGCAGGGCCACAGCAGAAACACCTTCTAGGCTCCAGATTGGCAGGATCCTCTCTTTCATGCCATAAAGAGGGCCTGAAAGTGCTGCTGGGCCAGAGCTGTGAATTATACCCAGTATCTGTTAATGCACCTGGTCTCTCGTGTGTGATTTGCCCTTCTACAGAGCTCCAGATAGACTGATCATCAGCTCAAATTCCCCATACTAGAAAAGTCACCCAAGTGCTTTTCCTTTTGATCCTCAATTTACTAAAGAACTGCAATATCAAATTTCTTTTGTATAAAACTCCAGCAGCACAGTCAGTTAAAGGTCAGCTAAAGTAAACTCTTAAAATGGAGACCAAAATTTCACACTAAATAGAAAAACTGTTTGATGGAAACTTACTCTTGAATAATAAAACTAAAACTTATAAAAGATAAATTTATTTTACACTTAACAAAATTACACTAAATTGCATTTATGCCTTAATTTTTTAAAAAAAAGATAAACTGCATGAGGTTTTTCTTGAGGGTGAGATTATCATTTTTCAAACAAATTGCATGATAAATGTAGTTCACTTGATATTTACATTTGGCTCTTTCAGTATGGCCATAAAGAAAGTTATTTTAAAAAATATCTAGGCCATCATTAATTTTCCCACGCTTTTCTCTTAATCCTTTGATAATCAAATCAGTTTCTGCCTAAGGATATATCCTGGCCTTACTTGTATTAGATTTCCCTTCTTCAAGTGTTCATTAACTCTGTCAAACTCCCATTGTTTAAAATTACAAGAATCCAGCAATTTTCCCCCTGGTTGCTCAGACTATAAAGAATCCGCCTGCAGTGCAAAAAACCTGGGTTCAGTCCCTTGTCAGGAAGATCCCCTGGAGAAGAGAATGGCTACCCACTCCAGTATTCTTGCCTGGAGAATTCCATAGCCAGAGGAACCTGGCGAACTACATACAGTCCATGGGGTCTCAAAGAATCAGACACGTCTGAGCAACTAATAGTTTTCATCTTTTTTTTTTTTTTACTTACATTAGATTTCCCTCCTTCAAGTGTTCATTAACTGTGTCAAAGACCCATTGTTTAAAATTTTGAGTGTGATTTCAGCAATTTACCACTGTTACTGTATGAGTTCCTGAATCTTTTGAATATGTTTTACTGTTGTTATGTTAATATTTGACCATCAACAAGAGACAGGCCATGAAAGGCCTTGACATAGGAGAGAAATACTCTAGTGTTAACCTGGGACAGTCGTTTGCCTAAGAACCAATTTCCTAAGCCTTCCAAGCACTAGTGACACTTTCAGGCCTTGATGGGTTTTGCTTGCCATGACTTGGCTCCCTTATGCATCCTTACAACTGTAGAGATTCTTTTAACGAATAAGAGGATAACAAGGACCTCCCTATAGTTTGAAATTCATATCATCTCAGACACTAAGCTCCCCATCCAACACCAAAGCCAATGTAGCCCCTAACATATGCAGACTGCTGCTGCTGCTGCTGCTGCTAAGTCTCTTCAGTCGTGTCCGACTCTGTGCGACCCCATAGACAGCAGTCCACCAGGCTCCCCCGTCCCTGGGATTCTCCAGGCAAGAACACTGGAGTGGGTTGCCATTTCCTTCTCCAAATATGCAGACTGGAGTAGGATAATCTGTCCACAACTGTACTCAGCTTCATTGTGAATAATTTTTATGAAAAAATCTCCCAGTCCTGCTACCCTTAGTGCTCCAATATGTTGTCATGAAGGCACACTGCAATAAATCTCCTGTATGCAGATCTGTCTTCTACTCTGATTCCCAGGTAACCTGACCTACAGCAATCAGTAAATGTGAAGGGACTCACCTGTGTCTGGTATGATCTCTCTGTGCCCAAGTGAAAAATAAATATACCTACAATCACTAGCTTTCTTGATTACCATAAATAACCAGTGGTACAATATAATGAAAAAAATCTCAATCACAATAGCAAAAAATACACAGAGAAAATAACTAGGAATCATCACAACAAGACAAGCATAAGACATATATTAATAAAACTCTACCAGAAGTCATTCCCTGGTGGCTCAGATGGTAAAGAATCTACTTGCAATGTGGGAGACCTGGTTTGATCCCTGGGTTGAGAAGAGCTCTTGGAGGACGGCTTGGCAACCCACTCCAGTATTCTTGCCTGGGGAATCCCACGGACAGAGGAGCTTAGTAGACTACAGTCCTTGGGGTCGCAAAGATTCAGACACGACTGAGCAACTAAGCACATAAGTCATTTTAAAAGACGTGAACAAATGAACAAAAATATATTGTTCATAAAACTCAGTCCTGATCCAGTGAATCTCTGTAAATCAATCTATAAATTCAATGCAGTCCAAATTTGAAATTTGATTAAAAAAATAATAGAAAATTCATAGAAGAATAATCATAAAAAATCAGGGGGGGAAGTTTAAAGAACAGGAGTGGGGGAACCAGAGAGGGTGAGCCTTAGGCTGTCAAATATTACAATATAAAGCCACACTCACTTTCACCAGGATTCTTGCTGCTTTGCAGGACCCCAACCAGAAGCTGAATGCACCCTCTGCTATGCATCTCCATGCCCGCCTCTTTCCTACTGTATAGCAATTGCCTGTTTATTTTGTCTCTCCTGTTCTGCTATAATCTCTCAAGGAAGCAATCTGTGCTTTTCCAGACTTGTCTTCAGCACCCAGCCCAGTGCCTGCAGAAAGTGACCAACAAGTAAGTAAGTGATGACGTAAAGAGACAATAAAGCAAGCACAAAACTGGCTACAGGGGGGCTTAGTTCACTACTTCTAGAGATATCTAGGAGCCACTGTCATTATAATCTAAGCTGATCCTAATGCCATTAAGAAGTAAACACTAATTTCCTGTGGATATGCCCAATTTCCTCTCTGCCTAAATTTACATTTAGGGACTTCCTTGGCTATCCAGTGGTTAAGACTCCATCTTTTCAATCCAGGGGCCATGGTTTCCATTCCTGGTCATGGAGCAAAGATCCCACATGCCACAAGGAGGCTAACTTTTTTAAAAATGCGTACATCACAAGGAATATAGCCAGTATTTTATAGTAACTATAAATGGAGCATGCTGCTGCTGCTAAGTCACTTCAGTCGTGTCCGACTCTGTGTGACCCCATAGACGGAAGCCCACCAGGCTCCCCCGTCCCTGGGATTCTCCAGGCAAGAACACTGGAGTGGGTTGCCATTTCCTTCTCCAATGTGTGAAAGTGAAAAGTGAATGTGAAGTCGCTCACTCATGTCCGACTCAAAGCGATCCCATGGACTGCAGCCTACCAGGCTCCTCCATCCATGGGATTTTCTAGGCAAGAGTGCTGGAGTGGCTTGCCATTGCCTTCTCTAAGCATAGTCTATAAAATTGTGAATCACTATGTTGTGTTCAGTTCAGTTCAGTCACTCAGTTGTGTCCAACTCTTTGTGACCCCATGAACCGCAACACCAGAAACTAATATAAAATTGTAAAGCAACTATACTTCGGGGAGGAGAGGGTGAGATATATGGAGAGAGTAACAAAGAAACTTACATTACCATATGTAAAATAGATAGCCAAAGGGAATTTGCTGTATGGCTCAGGAAACTCAAACAGGGGCTCTGCATCAACCTAGAGGGGTGGGATGGGGAGGGAGGTTCAAAAGGGAGGGGATATATGTATACCTATGATTGATTCATGTTGAGGTTTGACAGAAAACAACAAAATTCTGTAAAGCAATTATTTTTCAATAAAAAAAATAAAAAGAAAAAATTAAAATTCAATTAATTAAAAATTTTAACTTAGAAACTAAATAAAAGGCTTCCCTGGTGACTCAGTGGTAAAGAATCCACCTGCCAGTGCAGGAGACACAAGTTCGATCCCTGATCTGGGAAAATCCAACATGCCGTGGAGCAACTAAGTCAGTGAGCCACAATTAATGAAGCCCGGGCTCCCTAGAACCCATGCTCCACAAGGAGGAGCCCAGCACTAAAACAAAATAGCCCCCACCAGGCACGCTTCGTGCTGGAGAAGACTCTTGAGAGTCCCTTGGACTGCAAAGAGATCAAACTAGTCCATCCTAAAGGAAATCAGTCCTGAATGTTCATTGGAAGGACTGATGCTGAGCTGAGGCTCCAATACTTTGGCCACCTGATGCGAAGATATGACTCACTGGAAAAGACCCTGATGCTGGGAAAGATGAAGGCAGGAGGAGAAGGGGCGGCAGAGAATGAGATGGTTGGATGGCATCACTGACTCAATGGACATGAGTTTGAGCAAACTCCGGGAGCTGGTGATGGACAAAGGAGCCTGGCAGGCTACAGTCTATGGAGTCGCAAAAAGTTGGACATGACTGAGCGACTGAACTGAACTGAACTGATGCATGCTTAGTCACTCAGATATGTCTGACTCTTTGACTATAGCCTGTCAGGCTCCTCTGTCCATGGGATTCTCCAGGCAAGAATAGTGTAGTGGGCTGCCATTTCGTCCTTCAGGGGATCTTCCTGACACAGGGATCGAAACCATGTCTCCTGCAGCTCCTTCATTGCAGGGGATTCTTTACTGCTGAGCCACTCCAGTTATACACAACTAGAAAAAAGCCCACAAATAGCAACAAAGTCCCATATAGCCAAAAATAAATAAATAAACTTTTTTAAAATAATTAAATAAAATAATGCTTGCCTTTGTAAACATCTTCATGTTAAAACAATTCAACTGCATATCAGATTATGTTCCTAAGACTGCCTGACGATGGAAACCTTTAAAGGCCAATATCTCACCCCCTTTATGAGAGAAGATGCTTTAGATGTTGAGAAATAAAAGCCGATGTCCTGAGATCTGTTTTTCCCTTGGGAAAGTCAAGGAAGGACACAGCATTTACACCAGGACATGCTGACAACGCCTAACTATGTCAAATTTTATCTACACAATAAATCCCCTCACCCATTGGGCTGGTAAGAGGGCAGGCTTGCTCCACCAGTATTCCCAGCCAAGTTTTTAGCCCTTCCACTACCTAACAGACTTCATTTCAGGACAGAGGTGATAACGTGCCCAAATAGTACATTCCAAGCCCCAAGGAATTTTAACAACAATGACTACCTTTGCAAAGCAGGAGGACAAATATGCTGTCCCACAGTAAACTTCCTGTAGATCCCAGTCATCTGACTATCTGCGTCCATACCCGTTACCGCAGGGCAGGATTCACCTGGGTAATGAAAGGTTGAAACTGGACTTAAGGTTACACACACCCCAAAATGCATTTCACTTTGAGTTGTGCAATACAGCCACAGTCTACCAACAGTTGACTGAGTAGATTTTAAATTTCAGCTTTTATCAGCATGTCACTAAGAACTACAGAATTTCCAACTAGGTCATTGATTTAATGAAAGCAGAAAATATAGAAGCTCTAATATGACTATAAATCTGATGAAAGAAAATTTAGTTTAAACAATTTGTATTTTAGAGTGTCACTGAAAACATAATAAAAGCTCTTCCCAAGTTAGAGGCTTGCCCTTTTGGGTCTTTCACTGTGTAACCTTTACAAAATCTGTACAACTTTAAGGTGGGCAGGCGGGCACCTCTCCTACAGGTGATCCAGGCCAGACTTGATTCAAGTCTTGGATCCATTCAGATTCAAGACTTGATCTGAATGCTGTAATAAGGGTTCAGTCCATGGTCCTAGAACTTAGAACTAGACTCCCCAAAGTCTGAATCTTCTAAGGAAAACAGCCTTGTTGATGTTCAATTATTTCCTTTGTTGCTTTTAGCCCCAATTATCTCATAACAGGACCTGAAAAACATATATAAAATATGCATAAAAAACATGCAAAACATGCATAAAAGACCTTGAAAAGCATGTACATGGAAGAACATGCATAGAATTTACACCAGGCTGATGCCTTTTTTATCTTCATATCACCTCTAAGGTAGGAGTTGTTATCACAGCAAATTGTTATAACAGCCCCAAGATTCAAAAAGAGGATACTTAGGGCCAAAGGGGTTGCTGACTTACTCTAGAGAAGGAAAAGTTAAAAGTTTTCTGATTTCCAAGGAAAGGGAGAAATGTGTCTCCTTTCCCAGAAATCTCTTTGTGTCAGAGATGCCTGGAAATAGCTGTTTCAGGGAAAGCAATAGGCCGAATCAAAAGTAACACACTAATCCTAAATCCTGGCAATTACAGATTGAGAGCTTGCCTAGATATTCTAGGTGCCACTGTGTCGCTGATAGCTCCATGCCTATCTAGGAAAAGACACACTCTCAGTGGGCACCTCTTATAGCCACGTTATCCAACTGAAGTGTGATTCTGGAATACATTCAGCCTACCCCACTGAGGCAAGTCTCCACAGAACACCAGGCCAGCCTGGGTGGACCTGACCAGCAGAGCATGAAGGACGAGGGAAGCAGGAAAGTTATACCTATCTGGTGAGTTTTCAAGCATGACTAATACTAAAATGACACATGAAGTTCCAGCATCCCATGGCATCCAATGGAAACAAAGGCAGTCACCTGACTCAGGAGGGCTGACAGTGATCTGAATTGAGGCTCATTTTAAGCAGAAGCCATGTGGGCTTCAATGCCACAGTGTTAAATCATGAATATAGAATGATCCTGGCTAACAGGAAGTCATCAACCCACAGACAGTGTTCACAACCCCAGAATGACAGCAACAAATATTCACAGATTGCCTGTTCCTCTCAGCCCCAGACAAGACACATGACAAGTTCCAACGTCATCCTGATCTGGATGAAGCATGTCCAGCTACAGAAGCAAGAGTAACACTCATAAAATCAGAAGAAGTATGTTTAAATTGGCTAGCCCAAATAGTAAGTGATGTACCAGTTCTGAGGACACAGAAATCCTTAAGGGTGACCTGGACACCCAACGGTGACTGGAGAAAAGAATGGCAACCCACTCCAGTGTTCTTGCCTGGAGAGCCCCATGGACAGAGGAGCCTGGAAGGTTGCAGTCCATGGGGTTGCAAAGAGTCGGACACAGCTGAGAACTGGACCCCGACGGGTGCGAGATTTTCATTGGTAGGGAGGCAAGCATCCCACAGAAAGGAAGGAACATAAGCAGGGACATGTAAGAAGAAAAGAAAGGGTTGGACATGGAAAATACTAGGAAAATCAAACTGTGTGGTAAAGACTGGACCCCCAAACAGAAGATTCACTATTGATGATTGCTAGCAGTCCTGAGCACGCAGGCATACAACGGTCACTTAGGGGAGGTTGACCACCCCTCTCTTCCACTTTGGGAAGGAGTGCTGGGGCAGTAGTTTGAAAAGTTACTTCTTTATTTTTCCCATTAATTGCACTTAGGGACCTCTTTCTAGATCCCTCTCCTTAAAGGTCTCTCAGCTGTTTATAACCGATAACTGGACAGTTTTAAGGACTATTTGTGATTCAAAGATGGCTACACACAAAAGGAGGAGCCACAATTTCCAGTCTATGCTGTCATTGGGGATTGGACCCTAGGTCTCCAGTCTGACTGATCAATATCTAAACATGGACAGAGATAAGTTAGTACATTGTGCCCGTGTCAATCCTTCTATTTCAAACTCTGTTACTCTAACTTGTTCAACCACCAGCATTATTTTCTTGGAAACTGCTGATGAATCAAAATACAGGGCTTTGTGGAGCCTTTGTTGAGTGCTGATATCAGCCTAGGAGAGGCTGGGGAAACCCTGAGAAGTGCCCTCCCCATCCACCAACAAAGGGATAAGCTGTTAAAATCAAATGGCACATTTGTTGTTGTTCAGTCACTGAGTCGTGTCCAGCTCTTTTCCACCCCATGGACTGCAGCATACCAGGCTTTCCTGTCCTTCACTATTTTCTGGAGTTTGTGCAAATTCATGTGCATTGAGTCAGCGATTCCATCCAATCATCTCATCCTCTGTCACCCCCTTCTCCTCTTGCCCTCAATCTTTCCTAGCATCAGGATCTTTTCCTATAAGTTGGCTCTTTGCATCAGGTGGCCAAAGTATTGGAGCTTCAGCTTCAGCATCTTGGAATCTCCATTTTTTATCAAGTCATTTAAAGTTCATCAGTGAAGTAGATTATAGGGTTACATTAAAAATCCCACAGTTTCCAAATTCATTTAAATGGAGTTCTACTTATTACCAATACCTAACTTTAAGGACGGAGAAGGCAATGGCAAGCCACTCCAGTACTCTTGCCTAGAAAATCCCATGGATGGAGGAGCCTGGTAGGCTGCAGTCCGTGGGGTCGCTAAGGGTCGGACACGACTGAGCGACTTCACTTTCACTTTTCACTTTCACACATTGGAGAAGGAAATGGCAACCCACTCCAGTGTTCTTGCCTGGAGAATCCCAGGGATGGGGGAGCCTGGTGGGCTTCCGTCTATGGGGTCACACAGAGTCGGACACGACTGAAGTGACTTAGCAGCAGCAGCAGCAACTTTAAGGAGGTACTTATTTATTCTTATTAATGAGGAAAAATAGACTAAAATGAGTGCTGAATCAGTCTGACTTTAGTGGAGAGTTCTTAGAGTTCATGTTTCTGCTTTAATCAAACTTCATTCCAAATGATGCAGATAAGGACCTGGTTCAAACGATTCCCCCTAAAATGCACTTGGTACTGTTGTTGTCAGGGCTGCTGAGCAGAGAAACTCTAAGGGAATGAAATTTCCTCCTTCCCACTGATCTGTTGTCTTTCAAAACAGCAGAACTGCCAAGATCAGCAGTTGGAAAGTCTCCTTTGAGGTGTTCCTCATGCCTCTTTCACTGGCTTGAGAAAAACAAGCCTTTGAACCATGTTCAGTCCCCAAGGGGACACTCAGAAGACGACACAACCAGAACAGCATAAAGCCCAGCACACAGTGAAGGCAGAGCAGCCGCGGACTGCCAGGGAGAGATCCTGAAACTCAGAAACACAGGCTTAAGTCACTATAAATACCTTTGAAAAAGTGACCGGGGTGGGAGAGAGCAGGAACAGGTGGTCAGGGGCCCCTGTAGGCACATTACCAGCCTAGAACAATCGCTCTGGGACATGATCCCTGTGTTCAGTATTCCAAGTCCACATTTACCCAAAGACAGGGTAACCTGATGCACCTCTCCCTCATGCTAAGCATTGGTTTATATCTTACCAAATATCTTGCATGAATTTTTTATACTATATCATGTGGGCGCGTGTGTTAGTTGCTCACTCGCGTCCAACTCTTTGTGACCCCATGGACTGTAGCCTTCCAAGCTCCTCTGTCTATGAGATTCTCCAGGCAAGAATACTGGAGTGGGTTGCCAGTCCCTTCTCCAGGGAATCTTCCCAACCCAGGGATCACACCCACAATTTACAATCTTGAAGGGGGAAGGGAACCCTATCTCTATCCCAAATATGACAGAAAATCTTTCTGGGCACAATTAGGGAAGAAAAGAATTTCTCAAGTCTTCTAAGGAATATACAAAAAGATAGTGGAGAAATAAAAGAAGATCAACCAAGGGAGAACAGGCAAAAACTATGTATGCAGAGCTGCTGTAACAAGGCAGTCAGCCAAAGTCATTTACGTTTCAACAGACTCAAAGGCAGTGGCTCAGAGAAACTTCCTTAGCGGCTCAGACGGTAAAGAATCTGCCTGCAATGCAGGAGACTTGGTTTTGATCCCTGAGTCGGGAAGATCTCCTGGAGAAGGAAATGGCAACCCACTCCAGTATTCTTGCCTGGAGAATCCCACGGACAAATGAGTCTGGCAGGTTACAGTTCATGGGGTTGCAAAGAGTCAGACATGACTGAGCAACTAATGCGCACACAAAGGCAGGCAGAGTAGTGGGAATTTTTTAGTGGAAAAGGAGAGGGCTTCAGATATGCCCTCATTGGAGGCTATTGACCAGGAAAGCTGGGGGTGAGCTAACTAAAAGTGGGGTTTAGCTTTCCCTGGCTGATCCTAAGTTTGAAGCAACAACAAAAATTACAGAAGTTGGAAGCTATTAATCAAGTCCTGGTGACTCAGGGCCAATTGTCATAGAAGTTATTCTTTAGCTTTCTGGATTGTTACTAGAGATAGCAATCCACAAATCTGACTTACAGCAGGCTGCCTGCCTGGATTGTTTATTGTAGATAAAGGGCTTGGTTTCCTGAGCATGTTGTAGATCTTTTTATATAGGCTCTGGCCATTGTCCATTTGCCTATACAGTCTCTCTGGATTTTCCGAAACAGGGAGATCATCAGGTAGGAAGAGCAGCTTATGAGTCAAGCCATGTCATCTCCCTATGAAAGAAACCATAACTGGGAATTCATGAGGCTGGGTTAAAGTCAAGATGTGGTTGCTTTTTTTTTTCCCTGTATTTTATAACTCTTCCAAGTATTTGGTTTACTTGATCATGTGGCAGAAGCCAATGGTCCAAGTTCTCCCATTGCTTCATGAAGGAGGGCAACATTCTGCTGAGTCAGGAGGGTGGGGAGGAGGCTGTTTCTTTATCCTCCCCCAGAATTTGGGCTCCAGACATTCTTTCCTTGAAGACAAAGCAACCTTGATTTGGTAGGAATTTGGAAACTGCATTCTTAAAAAATAATCTTTACTTCAATTGAAAGAACCCTTAGCATCCATATATAGAAGGAGAGTTTGATGCTGGATGTTGCATTAATCTGCTCAGGCTATCATAAAAAATTATTATCACAGACTGGGGCCGTAAACAACAAACATTTACTTTATCGCAGTTTCGGAAGCTAGAAGTCAAAGATCAAGTTGCCGGCTAGTTTGATTTCGTATTAAGGCCTCTCTTCTCAGCTAACAGGCAGCCATGATCTCACTGTGTGTTCATGTAGCCTTTCTTCTGTGTGAGCACTGAGAAAGAGGCAAGCTCTCTAATGTCTCTTCTTGTAAGGACACAAATCCTATAGGCTCAGGACCTCACCCTACGGCCTCATTTAACTTTAATTACTTCCACAAAGGCCCTATCTCCAAATACAGTCATGCTGGGGTTAGAACTTCAGCATATTAATTTGGAGGGGACACAAGCATTCGGTCCATAATAGTTGTGGAAGGTGGACACATCTCTCTGAAAGTGGAATCCTATTTGCCTGTAGGTATGCTGTAAGAACCAGTGAGATGACCCTCAACTGTTCTTAGCTGAATAACAACACCAAACTCCCTACAAATGAGGATACAGAAAATTCAAGTTGTTGGGAATTCCCTGCTGGTCCAGTGGTTAGGACTCTGTGCTTCCATTGATGGGGGTCCAGGTTCAATCCCTGAACAGAAACTAAGACCCCACAAGCTTTGTGGTGTAGCCAAAAAATTCAAATTGTAGGTTTTTTTCTGTTTTTAGACTAAATATGCTTTTAATTCTGTTCTGTTCTGTTCAGTCACTCAGTCGTGTCCGACTCTTTGCGACCCCATGGACTGTAGCCTACCAGGCTTCTCCGTCCATGGGATTCTCCAGGCAAGAATACTGGAGTGGGTTACCATTTCCTTCTCCAGGGGATCTTCCCGACCCAGGGATCGAACCCGGGTCTCCCGCTTTGGAGGCAGACGCTTTAACCTCTGAGCCACCTTATGAGACAAAAATTTCCACCTGAAGTCAGATGTGGATTGATAGAATAATCACAATCTGACTATGTCACAATGACTTTTTAAGTTTGATTGGGTTTAAGACATAAGATATTGAGATAAAAATACATAAATATAAATATGGCATTTAGGGAATCACGGGTCCCGAAAAGTTAAACAAAGTGTAGTCACTCAGTCATGTCTGACTCTTTGTGACCCTATGGACTGTAGCCCGCCAGGCTCCTCTGTCCATGGAATTCTCCAAGCAAGAATACTGGAGTGGGCTGCCAATCCCTTCTCCAGGGGATCTTCCTGACCCAGGGATCGAACCTAGGTCTCCCTCATTGCAGGCAGATTCTTTACAATCTAAGCCATTGAGGGGTCTGAAAGAGAGGTCAATTTTCATTAAACACCACCTCTTCCATATTACTCTTCTGCTGCCAAATTCTCCTTTGTTTTCCAATCCTTATAGATTAATGTCTAATCCATCTAACCCCAGGTTATTTTTCTGAAAGTCTCTCCTACTTTTTTTCTTCACCAATAACAGTAATAACAATGGTTATCACTTGTTGTGTGCTGAACCCTCTGCTAAATGTTTTATATGTTTTGTTGTTAGTTGTTAGTGCTGTATGCTAAGTCTCTTCAGTCGTGTCTGACTCTGCGACTGTAGCCTGCCAGGCTCCCCTGTCTTTGGGATTCTCCAGGCAAGAATACTGGAGTGGGTTGCCATGCCCTCCTCCAGGGGCTCTTACTGACCCAGAAATCAAACCTGTGTCTCTTAACGTCTCCTGTACTGGCCGGCAGGTTCTTTGCCACTGAGCCACCAGGGAAGCCTCCCTTACCCATAGACTGGCTTGTTTTTCTACAAATATGCCTTTGCAACTCTCATTCTCTTAAAGACTGGTATGTCTCACATTACAGGCCCCCAAAGAATATGCTACTAAAATGTTGAACCAAGTTCAGAAAACAAACTCCTTGAAGTGGGCAGAATTTCCTAAACAAGAAAGTCATAAAGGAAAAGAAAGACATATTTGCTTATATAAACTTTTTAAAAACTGTTTGTCTTTTTCCATTCAAAAGACATATCCATTCCGTCGCTCAGTCGTGTCTGACTCTTTGCGACCCCGTGGACTGTAGCCTACCAGGCTTCTCCGTCCATGGGATTCTCCAGGCAAGAATACTGGAGTGGGTTACCGTTTCCTTCTCCAGGGGATCTTCCCGACCCAGGGATCGAACCCGGGTCTTCCTCATTGGAGGCAGACGCTTTAACCTCTGAGCCACCAGGGACATATAGTAGACTGAAAAAAATATTTGCTATACGTATGGTAGGCATAGGATTATATCTCTAACATGCAGAAAAGTGTCTATAAGTTGACAAATAAAAGACCAAACAAGCCTTTAGAAAAATGGGCAAAGGACATAAACAGGAAATTCACAGATGAGGGTATAATGGCTAATAAATCTATGATGAACAGTTTCATTAGGATTCAGGGACATTAAAATTAAAGCAACATTATTATCTATTTTCATTCATCAAATTGGCAAAATTTGAAAGCAGAAATAACCCCAGTGCTGATACAGATGCAGTGAAATAAGCACATTTATATATAGCTACTGAGAATTGGGACCTCTTTATTTTTTTAAAAACTGTCAATATCTTTTGAAATTTAAATACATATATATTTTTACCAAGTAATATAGCATTTGGGACTCTAACCTAAATGAAATAAAAGCACCAATACATAGAATACATGAAAAGAAATGTTTATTGCAGCATTGTTGTATCGGGAAAAATAAGAAATAACAACTATCATTCACTTGGGGAATGGTTGGATGAGTATAGTACATACACACTATGAAATGTCATGCAAACATTAAAAATAATGAGTTAGCTATAGCTCTGACTTGGAAGGAAGAGCAAAGATGCTGGCCCTGTTACAACTCTTATCTCAATCAAACTGTGTCACACATGGCCACTGTCAGCTGCAAAAGAGGCAGAGGAAGCAAATATTTAGTTTTTCCAGTATTTGAAGTGGAGGCAGACAAGGGAAAAGGGATTGAGAATGGGTTATGGATCAGCCAGTCAAGTGCCTGCATAGGACCCATGTCATGTATTTGTTGGTCATTCGTGCTGTGCTTTAGCGAAGGGCACCACACAAGGTAAGCATTCTGCACATTTTTATTGAGCAAATGATTAAGGAAGCTTTGGAGCAAAAGGTGAGACACCTTGAGCATCTTGTCATGGAAGGTTATGAAAAAGTACCGTAGGGAAACTGAGTCTGGAGCTCTAGGCTCAGGAGAAACAGTATCAGTTAGGGAGAATCTGAATTCAAAGTCTCAGGACTCCATACACTAGTGCCCAGGTGACTGCCCCTGACATTTACACTGGGAAGTGGGGAGAACCTGGAACTCTGCCTGGAGGGATATTACTTCTCCAGGAAGCTGAATTACTGTGTTCTGGCAGGTACCATGAGCTGTGAGATAGCTGTGAGAACATTAGGATCATACTGTTGGGAACTGAGTCTCAGCTCTTCCAGGAACTAGAACATGACCTTGGCGTCACATATACACTGTGGAAGCCAGACAATAATTCCCATTCCTATGGAACACACAGTGTCATAAAGATCACAACTTTCCAGGGAAGTCAACAAATTTAGCCAACTTAACCCTTAAAAACAGTAGCGGGTCTTTTTGTTTGTTTGTTTTTTGTTTTTTCTATCACCAAACTCAATCCATTGATGTGTGAAGCCAGAAAAAATGAGCAAGTATGTGCAGAACCCTCTGGGGTTGCAATATAAAAGTAATCCTTGTTAAGAGGATTCCTAAGACCAGGTCACCCCTTTCTCTTTCCCCCATACTCAAAAAAAAAAAGTAAGATGTAGGTTCTTAAGGAGTGTTTCCACTGGAAATCACTTTACTACCATGGAGGTGGAGAAAAATAATTTAAAGCAGCTAAAAGGTTGGATCCGGATAGCTTTTTTTCTTATCTTTTAGATCTTAAAAATCATGCCCTTTAATACCATGAATCCGTGTAAGAACGTCTTTCAAAATAATGGTTTTATATTTTCTAAATCTTTAGTATTAGTCATTTTTAGGGAATATCATGTGTCACAAGGCTGTTTTTACTTTTTTCCTATCAGACAAGAATACCCTAAGCAATTACTAAACAGCTTATTCAGTGCTCATGTTAAGAACATACGGGAGTTCTAGAAGCTGTGTGGTTCCATGGTCCCTTTAAACCTGAGGGGTCTGTAGGCATATAACTAGTAATTTTTCTCAGAGCCAGTGGTCAGTCATGTCTCAGGCTGTTGGTACCACATGGAGTTTGTACATATTGTTATTGCTCTTTGCTTTTTAAGGACTTTGAGAAATTTTAGAAGCATAGAATTTGATTTAGCCAGAGGAGCAGAACATATTATCCAAACTGTTTTTTTCATCAGAGACATTAAATAACATTGTTCTCAAAAACACTAACCATAAATTAATCACCTAAACATTAAGGAAAGGCATAGCAGTTCTTTTTCTAGATAAGATAGATATTTTCATAACTAAGTTCCAGCATCCTAATTATTTTGACAAGTTATATCTACCAGTGATCTAAAATTCAAAGCTTCCATCTTCTATAAATGGAGTATTGTTGTTGTTCAGTCACGAAGTCACGTCCGACTCTTTGTGACCCCATGGACTGTAGCCTGGCAGGCTGCTCTGTTCATGGGATTTTACAGGCAAAAATACATGGATTTTACCATTTTCTTCTCCAGGGGATCTTCCCAACCCAGGATTTGAACCCATGCCTCCTACATTGCAGGCAGATTCTTTACCACTGAGCCACCGGGGAAGCTCCAAAATGGGGTATGTGCAAGTGTGCTCAGCCACTTCAGTCTTGCCAGGTTCTTTATGACCCTATGGACTGTAGCCTGCCCCAGGCTCCTCAGTCCATGGAATTATTCTCCAGGCAAGAGTACTAGAGTGGGTTGCCATGCCCTCCTGCAGGGTAAATGGGGTATAGTGATTTCTTTTATGTAAAACCTTGTTTTATATTTGATACACCGTGTATTCACTGTATGTGTAATTAGAAGACCTCATCCCTGGATAGGAGGAAGTGACGATGCCCTAAACGTTGAACCTGGCCCATGTTGGGTGGAGTGCTCTGCTTTAGGATAGCAGACTTGCTCTCATTCATGGAATTCCATTGAAATGACAGAGTATCATAAAGCCATAAGAGTCCTGAGTACGATGGACCAGGTATTTTGACATATTTTTGAAAACCAAGAAGTACATGAGATTGTACTGATATAAAGTCATTGCTGAGGAAGCTGTAGCCCAGAATACACATGGAAGAAGTGTGAGCACTCTTCTCAGAAGAACCCTGTGCCTATCTGTAACAAAGTATCCCAAAGTTAGATACTTAGATCAAAACAAAATTATTCTCTCACACGTCTGGAATTGCCAAGTCCGAAATCTAGATGTTGGCAGGGGTGGTTCCTTTGGAGGGTTGTGCGGGAGAATCCATGCCATGCCTGTACCCTAGCTTCTGTGACAACCAGTGGCCCTGGTGTTGTCTGCCTTCTAGATGCATCACTCTGGTCTCTGCCTCTGCTGTACCATGGGACTTTCCCTCTGCATCTCTGTGTCATTCATCTTCTTATAAGTACATCAGTCATATTAGATGAAAGGCCCACCCTACTCCAGTATGACCATATCTTAACCTAACTAATCACATCATCAATGATCCTATTTCCAAATAAGTTCCCATTCTGCGGTACTGGGGCTTAGAACTTCAACATGTCTTTTCAGGGTTAGCGGTAGGGTTCAATTCAACCCATTATACCTCATCTACGTGTTTGCTCTCAGATTCTCTTCCTACTCTTTCTGTCTCTCTGGTTATTGACCCCTCCAATCTACATTTTCCAGACTCCCTTGACAAACTGGTTTCCGGCCAGTTTCAACCGATGGGAGGCATTGGTGAGGGATGGGCAATGGGAGGAGGGAAGAAATTTGGGTGTTTCTTCCCCTTCTTTCTTGGCTTTGAGCAAAGCCTCCATCAGTAGTTCCATCTACTCCATGATCCCAGTTCCTACCTGGAGACCTGACTCCAGCTCTGTGACCTACACTGGAGTTCCAGGGCCCAGTGAGGGGAATGAACTCTCATCCCCCAGCCCGTGTCTGCTTCCTAATTCTGAGCTGCTTCATCCTCCTTTTTGCTCTGTCAGCTCTTCCAAAGCCTTTATAATTAATCCCACTAATTAAATTCTTTCTATTGAACTATCTGGCACAAGTCCTGTTTTCCTGATGAGACCCTGGATTGACACAAGTTTCAAGAAATGCCAAACTCTGAGTCAACCAGCCCAGAACAGGAGTGAACCAGGGGGCAGACATCAGGGTAACTGTTGAAAGGACTGCCAATGAGACAGATGGGCAGAGATCAGCTTTCTCTCCTCCCTCCTCAGAAAATACAGCACAATTGTCAGGAGGAGGGCACATGGGAATTAATAGTCATAAGTATGAAAAATCCTTCCTCTTTCTTAGATACTAATCAAAGTTGAGAAATTAAGAAAAAGAGGTATAAGCATATTTCTTGTTGTTGTTTGGTCATTAAGTCATGTCCAACTCTTTTGCGACCCCCATGGACTGTAGCCCTCCAGGCTCCTCTGTTCATGGAATTTCCCAGGCAAGAATACTGGAGTGGGTTGCCATTTCCTTCTCAGAGGGGATCTTCCTGACCCAGGGGTCAGACTTGAGTCTCCTGCATTGAAGGCGGGTTCTTGAGCCACTGGGGAAGCCTTAAGCATATTTCTAGTAGTTCCCAAAATAATTTAGACATTGATAAATAAAAATAGTTATCTTTCAGTCTTAGACTTCAAATTGGGGTGGAATAGGCTTATTTTTATCTCCTCTATGCTGTTTGCATTTTGTAATTCTAGAAGACTCTTGAGAGTCCCTTGTACTGCAAGGAGATCCAACCAGTCCATTCTAAAGGAGATCAATCCTGGATGTTCATTGGAGGGACTGATGCTAAAGCTGAAACTGCAGTACTTTGGCCACCTCATGCGACGAGTTGACTCACTGGAAAAGACTCTGATGCTGGAAAAGGTTGGGGGTGGGAGGAGAAGGGGACGACGGAGAATGAGATAGCTGGATGGCATCACCGACTCTGTGGACGTGAGTTTGAGTGTACTCCAGGAGTTGGTGATGGACAGGGAGGCCTGGCGTGCTGTGATTCATGGGGTCGAGGAGAGTCAGACACGACTGAGCGACTGAACTGAACTGATGCATCTATTACTTAGTAATTTTTTAGGTAATAATTTCAAAGTTTGACTAGGTCTTTTTAAAAGTTTCATTTTATTTACTTATTTTGCGGGGAACTTAGTTCCCCAACCAGGGATTGAACCCGCACTCCTTGCACTGGAAATGTGGAGTCTTAACCACTAGACAGCTAGGGAAGTCCCCTGACTGCATCTTAGAATAGCTAAGGACCAAATGACGGTCTTTTTCAGTCCAAATTCTTATTTTCTGAATGGAGCAGGGGAAGGTGAAGAGTGAAAAAAAGTAAGAAAGTTTGAAAGCAGGCACATGAAAATAGAAGCTAATGACACTACTCATTAATTAAATGAGTGAATTGCTTTAAATTATTTTACATATTACAATGTGGATGAGGGAAACACATGAAAGTATGTTTCAAGTTGGGAAAAATATCTCTCTTAATACGGATGATACTGAGAATTACTGTTTGTTCTTGGGAGATGTATCCAGTATACTCAATCTAGTTTGTTTGTTTGTTTGTTTGTTTGTTTTTAATCCACACTTCTACTTCTGCTGTCCAAAATCAGGAAAAATGAGAGGTAGGGACCATGGAAGTTACCAGAGCTAAAGGGGCTCAAACCTATTCTGGACTTTTATAGTGAGCCCCAGAGTTGTTGCATAGGCTAGATAAATAGTACTGGATGATTAGAAACTTGCCTCCACAATAGCTCACTATGGCTTTTTTTTTTTAAAAAGAAGAAGACATAAGCTTTGGACAGAGGCAGGCTTGCATTTTAATCTCAGGGTTACCCTCTATGACCTCGGGCAATTTACTTGGATTCTCTGAACTTCAATTTCCATTTCTGGCAAATGGAGAAACAACATTTAGTCCATATGCTTGTCATAAAGATAATGAGATAATATATGCAAGGAGTTTTATAGAATGCTTTGCATGTAGGAGGACCTCTAAAATGCATCCGTTGCTGACAAAGAAAGAGGTCAAGTAAGACTCTGCATCTTCGCTGGACATGTACGAAAACTCCACTGAGTGGGATTCTTAGGGATCAGTGGGTTTCCCAAAGCACTAGCTTGTTTATTAATCCCTGCAAAGTGTACTTACTGACTGTTGTACCAAGGTTTTTGAGTAAGATGACAACAACAGGAATGATCCCAAGCCAGCCAGCCTTCTCAGGCCAACTTGTTGTTAGCTGTGGTTCCAGGAATCAGATTTAGATGAGGCATTCCCTGGTGGCTCAGATGGTAAAAAAAATCTGCCTGCAATATAGGAGACCTGAGTTCAATCCCCGGGTCCAGAAGATCCCCTGGAGAAGGGAATGGCTACCTACTCCAGTATTCTTGCCTGGAGAATTCCATGGACAGAGGAGCCCAGTGGGCTATAGTGCATGGGGTCACAAACAGTTGGACATGACTTAGTGACTAAAAAACAACAACAATTATAGGTGTAGTGGGAAACTCATCATAGCCCTGTAAGTACTGATAGAGTCTATGGAAAACTGGTGAGGTGGACCCAATAGAAGTCTCCTGTGTAATATTTACTCTAGGGGTTAAGCAAATCAGACGAACTTGACTTGGTGATTGAAGGGGAAGGTGACTCTGACTATCCAGCATTGTGTCTTCATAAGAATTATCTACTGCCTATGCCTCCCAATAACAGAAATGATGCCCAAGTACAGACGGTCCCTCAGATGTATGTAGCACTGGCACCATCCACGGTAAGCAGGAAAGAACACCTGGCAGAGAGGGTTATACCTGATGGAGGAGCCTGGCACAAAAGAGAAGATGGAACATGCCATTGATAGCTAGAGATAACTCAACTTGTTCAGTGGGAGCTATCCTCTAGGGACCCCCTCCCCACCCCCCAAGGAACACTTGCAGAGATTTTCACAGGCTGTATAACAGAGGGCAGCCAAAAGAGACAGTGAAACATGGGAGGTTACTCTGATCCCAGCTACAGCTTACTCATGGGTTAGTGTGGCTTAGGGAGATTCCAGCACACGAGTAAATTACACAGAAATAGTCATTCTTTGACTGCCACTACGTTGTCACCTTAAAGGAAAACAACCTTCGTTTCCTGTCAGAAGCCTATTGTTGCAGCTTATGGTCCACAATAAGAACTCAATGTAAAGCCCTCTGGAAATTTCTACAGCTATGTAGACTATGATCTTAAAGTTAAGACAGAGCTTTGCAGACAGCTCTGAGATGGGAAAACCCTGCTGTCTCATTTCAAGACCTGTGATCTCTAAGGACTTGTAGAAGATCTTGTATTTCCTGATAAAGTGCTATCAATTAATTTGTGTATTAGTGAGGTTAGGCATTGCTACAATAATAGGAAAACCCAGAAAACTCAATGCCTTAACACAACAGAAGTTTATTTCTTGATCACATAATGCCTGATATGGATTGGGTGGCCCTCTTCCATCTTCAATGCATGCCAACCAGAACACATGGCCTCCTTGGTCATCATAGAAGTGGGAAAAGACCGAGAGACTCCTGTGGGGTGGTTTTAAGTGCCAGGCCTAGTAATGGCTGAGACCACGTCTGTCCATCTCCCTGTTGGTCAGTTAGTCCATGAGGCCATGTGGTCCGTGTGAGCCGGGAAATGCACAGCAGCCCCCCAACCCTCAGGTGAACACTAAGAATCTCACCACAGCATTTCTATAAACAAATTATTAATCAAATTAATCAGCTCATTTAAATTGCCTTTATTAACTAAGTTTATCTGTGTCTCTTTCAGGAACCAAATTAGTCAAGAAAAGAGAAATTTATCAAATCATCACTTTAAATACATTTCAATTTTATTTGTCAGTTCTACCTAGATAAAGCGGAGAAAAAGAACATAAAGTAAGAAAGGACAGAATCAAAAACTGGTACCAATGCCTCTTCTGAGCCATTGCAGTGTGATTTATCTAGTAATGAGTTAAACGCCTGCCGTATATTTACCACAGAGAAAGACAGAGCAGCCTTTATATCCTCACAACAGCTCAGAAGGCTGCCAACATTAGAACCTATTTGTTTTATTGAGAAGAGGGATTGTTGGCTTGAGCACAAGGGCTCCCCATTATTCTTTCTGGAAAAAGCAATGGGAACTTTTAACTTTCCTCTGGACGGCGACCAACATCTATCAGGAGAAACACGAGTTTAACATCTCTTTCTGAAGAGCCACACTTAGAATTCCTAACAGGCCTCCCCAGCCTCTACCGGTGTCAGCAATGGCTCAAAGGTCCCAAATTCAAGCTCTTTTGTGTCTAATGAAAGCACAAAAGCAAATCAACTCGGCAAACTGTGAACAGCCAACTGGCCTGACCTAGAATACTCAATGAAACTGAAGTCTGATGGAACCGGCTAAACGGCCAGGGCCAAGGCTACCCTCACAGGATCAATTCTGAGTTCTGACAGATACTTATTCCATGACCCGGGGTAGAAGAGTTCACGACTCGGTTAACTCGAGTTCCAACTGAGTCTCTTGGGCATAGAGGTTTTTCCTTGAAGGACAATTCTAAGGGTCAGGATAAGATTGAAATGAATGGTATAGTCTTCTGTTTTCTCAAAGCTGACTTTTTCAAACTGCCTGTCTCTCAAATTGGCCCCTGATCTTCCTCTTCCACGTCGCTGCCCTCAGCTTCAAGACATCATCTGCCTGTTCGCAATTCACAGAGAAAACAGCAACTTGGGGGAGAAACCTCTCAATCCTCTGTCCGCACTGCCCGCAGATTTTCAGCTGGGTATTTTCCACTCCCTAGCCCCATCCTAAGT
Organism: Moschus berezovskii; assembly: GCF_049115385.1. NCBI lineage: Eukaryota > Metazoa > Chordata > Mammalia > Artiodactyla > Moschidae > Moschus > Moschus berezovskii. Next base: position 93,626,071 of record NC_142469.1, read on the forward strand.
ATTTGTCCCGCCACTCTTTTTCTTTTTTCATTTCAGCAGCATCACAATGTGTCTGGTTACCCCCTAGTCCGCCTAGATTTCCCCCACTCCATTGTGTGCACCCATCACGTCTGACTCTGTGACCCCATGAACTGTAGCCCACCAGGCTCCTCGGTCCATGGGATTCTCCAGGCAAGAATGCTGGAGTGGGTTACCATTCCCTTCTCCAGTGGATCTTCCCAACCCAGGGATCGAACCCAAGTCTCCTGCACTGCAGGCAAATTCTTTACCACCGAGTCTCCAGGGAAGCCTGCCTCCACCCACTGTGATCAACCCTTTCCTAAGTGTTTGTCTGTCTACCCACCACCACCTGACATTCACACCTTCACCACCACCTCTGGCTGATGCTACTGCCAAAGCCCTGATCCAGTGGACACTTGTAAGGCCTCATCTCCTTTGGCCTTACCTTGACATCCAGTACTGCCTTTGACCATTCCTTCACTTTCTTTTTTTTTTTTTTAACATTTATTTGTTTGGCTGCATCAAGTCTCAGTTGCAGCACATGGGATCTTTGTTGCATCACATGAGATCTTCCGTTGCAGTGTATGGACTCTCTAGTTGTGGCGAGGGCCCAGTAGTTGCTGGGTGCAGACTTAGTTGCTCTGCGGCACATGGGATCTTAATTCCCCAACCAGGGATCGAAGCTGAGTCCTCTTAAGTGCAAGGCAGATTCTTAACCACTAGACCACCAGGGAAGTCCCCATTCCTTCACTTTCTACTCTGCTGGTTTTCTGGATCTTCTGATTTCTTGTTTTCCTGCCACCTACCAAGGGTCCTAATGTCTACCTCTAAACTGTTCCCTGGGGGCTCACCTGGTAAAGAATCACCTGCAAGGCGGTAGACCTGGGTTTGATCCCTGGGTTGGGAAGACCCCCTGGAGAAGGGAATGGCTACCCACTCCAGTATTCTGGCCTGGAGAATTCCATGGACTGAATAGTTCATGGGATCGCAAAGAGTCAGACACAACTGAGCAACTTTTACTTTCACTAAAATGTTGACGTTCCCCCAGATTCTGCCTTTGCCTCTCTGTAATCCATTCAACAAGGCTTCCTTGAGTAAGGAAGCGTATCATGGAAAAGCCAAAGCAAATCAGCTCCTCAGACTGAAAAGGGACCCTGAGGTTGGCCCTGGAAACAAAGAATCAGATCAGATCTACCCCACTGTCAAGGGGGCTGTCTGGCTCTTGTTTAATGGCTCTGACATCTACCCAGGCCTCCAGGTTATGCAACTGACTCAGTGAGGACCCCTTACTCTCACAGTCAAAAATTCCCCAAGTATAGTCGAATCTACCTTTTGAAAATCTTTTGAATCTGCCTCCTTCTCTTCTTCCAGGGAGTCGCTGGCTGAGTTTCAGGTTTCATTATCTGTCACCTGGACTACTGCAAATAAATCTTCATTGTTCACCCTGAATCCAGTCTCACTCCCCTCCTGTCTTCCGCGCTTGATGCTTTCAGAGTTATCTTTGAAAAATTCAATGTGGTCACATCATTCTCCTTCCAAATCTCTTGGAGATTTCCCATTGTCTGCTTCCAGGGCCTTCTGTGGGCTGACTCCTGCCTTCTCCTTTACATCTCCTACTCCTCTTCTGCACAAGTCTTAGCTCCCAATATCAGTAATCACCTTGGATGTTCAGTCCTTATCACACTTCCAGAACAATAGCCTGAAGAAATCCTTCCTCATCTTCTGACTATGGTATTCTGTATGCTATGTGAGACTTGGACCTTGGACAGCAAGGAGATCAAATCGGTCAATCTTAGGGGAAATCAACCCTGAATGTTTATTGGAGGAACTGATGCTGAAGCTCCAGTACTTTAGCCACCTGATGGGAAGAGCTGACTCACTAGAAAAGAACCCTGATGCTGGGAAAGACTGACAGCAAAAGGAGAAGAGGGTAACAGAGGATGAGATGGTTGTACAGCATCACCAGCTCAACAGACATGAACTTGAGCAAATTCTGGGAGATAGTGGGAAACAGGGAAGCCTGGCATGCTGCAGCCCATGGAATCCAAAGAATCAGACATGACTTAGTGCCTGAATAACGTGTGTATATTTCACCTTGAATACCATTGGCCTTGCATGTAAAAATATATTGACTTAAATGCCCAACAGGCATCTCAGTCTTAACCTGTCCAAAATAGAATTTCATGTAAGACCTGCTTTTTCCCAGTCTTCTCCATTTCCTCTGCTCAGGCCAAAAACCTAGGAGGTAAACATGATTCCTCTCCATTTCCAACATGTTGAAGCGATCTGTCAACTCCATATGCCAAATAGGTGCCCAAGCAATCCAGTTTCTTCCATGTCACTAAGCTCCAGATTACTGTAAACACTCCTCAGCAAGCGTCCTGTATCCAGTGCCCCTCAGAATTCACTCTCCACAGTGCAACCAGCGTGAACTTTTAACAACATCAATCAAATCATGTCACTCCCCTGTTTAAAACCCTCCAATGGCTTCCTTGAAATTCACAGTGAAATTCAAACCCTTTCAAAGCCCCATGTGAATCAGCCACGTCCCCCCTCCAACCTCCTGTGTACCCTTGCCTCCCCCTCACCTCCCCCTCACCTCCGTGCTCCAGTCACATGTTAGTTGCTCAGCCATGTCCAAGTTTGTGTGACCCCGTGGACTCTCGCCTGCCAGGCTCCTCTGTCCATGTGATCCTCCAGGCAAGAATACTGGAGTGGGTTGCCATTCCCTTCTCCAGTTCTCTAGCCACACTGGGCTTTTTTTCATTCCCCAAACACACCAGGCTCATCCCAGTCCTTCTCTCAGAGCCTGGCTCCTTCCTGACACTTGCTCCCAGTTTTTCAGAAATGCCTTTCCCAATCACCATGCCTAAAGTAGCCTCCACTGCACCATCCATCTGTTGTTGCTTCTGCTGCTTTTTAATCCAAGTTTGCATTTCATCTCTATTGACATTCATTCAATCAAAAGTTAAATATCTTAATACGGTAATCTAAGTACAAGACAAAAATCAGGAAAGGTGTCACCCCCATGGCATCACCCTGTTTTATTTGCTTTATGGCTTTTTCTACTGTGTGACTTCTTTATTAGTTGATTTTCTTTGCCCCATGGACTCTCTCTTCTCATGAAAATATAAGTTCCACAAGGGCAAGAAATTGTTTATGTATTCAGTGGTACTATTCAAGTTAATTAAAACAGGTAGAGCATAGTCTCCAATGCATCAGAAAGGACATGGATCTCAATGCACTGACTGAATATCAGCCTTCTTATTCTTATTCCCAGCATCCCAACAGAGGCTTGCTCTAAACAGTTGTCGCCAGAGGTGTGAATGAATAAATCAACAAATGTCCCTGGTTAGTTTCATTGCTCCATCATGAGTACAGGTCTACGTTAATTTGCTGACCCTTTGTGACCCCATGGACTATAGCCCGCCAGGTTCCTCTGTCCAGGGGATTTTCCAGGCAGGATTACTGGAGCAGGTTGCAGTGTCTGACTCCAGGGGATCTTCCTGACCCAGGGATCAAACCCACATCTCTCGTGTCTCTTGCATTGGCAGGCAGATTCTTTATAACTGTGCCACCTGGGAAGCCCCATGGGTCTATATTAATAAAGAAGAGTTTGGTGGCTTAGTAGGTAAAGAATCTGCCTGCAGTGCAGGAGACTCGGGTTCAATCCCTGGGCTGGGGAGATCCCCTGGAGAAGGAAATGGCTACCCACTCCAGTATTCTTGCCTGGGAAATCACATGGACAGAGGAGCCTGATAGCCTACAGTCCATGGGATCGCAAGAAGTGAACACAACTTAGCAACTAAACCTCTACCACATTAGATGCCCATCATATGTCCAGGCCTGATTTGTACCTCTTATGAGGCCCTTGGTTTTCTTCCACTGGTTTATTCCTTTCAAGGACTGCTACCACTGCTTTTCTGTTATTTTGACTAGTACCTCTGGTGTTTGGGTAAAATCTGTTGTCTTCAGAGGACATACAGTACACACTGTATACACTCTGAAGGACCCCACAGTTGAAAAATAGTAAGAGGGGCAGTGAATTCAAGTTCCAGCAGTATAGAATATGTGTTGAGAGTTGTCAAGGAAATTATCTCCTCTGACTCCACTTCACCCTCTGTAAAATGGGCCCATGATAATACCTGCTTCCTAGGAAGACTGAGTTCACGTCAAAGTACCCAGGCAATCACACAAATAACATCCAAGGTCAATGTGCGTTAGTTTTATTCTGTTTAACCCTTCCCTTTAGAGTTTTTATGAAGATTAAATGAGATAAGGCATATACAAGCAATCTGAAAATCATATATATATTGTTCAGAGTATTGATATTACATCAATAATAAGCTTCCCCATTTTTAGACATCTTTTTCTCTATTGTATTTTTTCCAATTTTATTGAGATATAATCAGCATATAGTGAAGTGAAGTCTCTCAGTCGTGTCCGACTCTTTGTGACCCCATGGACTGTAGCCCACCAGGTTCCTCTGTCCATGGCATTTTCTAGGCAAGAGTACTGGAGTGGGTTGCCATTTCCTTCTCCAGGGGATCTTCCCAACCTGGGGATCGAACCCGAGTCTCCCGCATTGCAGGCAGATGCTTTGACCTCTGAGCCACCAGGGAATCCCTATATAATCAGCATATAACATTGTATCAATTTATGGTGTACAAAGTAATGATTTAATACACATCATAAGCTGTGAATTAACCACCACAATAAGTTTAGTTAACAACCATCACCTTACATAGTTATACATTTTTTCTAGTGGTTAAAACTTTTAAGATCTACCCTCTTATCAAGTTTCAAATATACAATGCAATATGATTAACTATGGGGGCTTCCCTTGTGGCTCAGTGGTAAAGAATCCACCTGCCAATGCAGGAGACTCTGGTTTGATCACTGGATCAGGAAGATCCCCTGGAAGAGGAAATGGCAACCCACTCCAGGATTCTTGCCTGGGAAATCCCATGGACAGAGGAACCTGGTGGGCTACAGTCCACAGGGTTGCAAAGAGTCAGACACGACTTAGCTACTAAAACAGCAATGACATTATTAACTATAGCCATCACACTGTACATCACATCCCCAGGACTTATTTATCTTATAACTGGAAGTTTGTATCTTTTGACTTTCTTCACTCGTTTCCCCCACCCACCCACTGCCCACACCCCAGTCTCTGGCAACCTCCAGTGTGTTCTCTATTACTCTGAGTTCAGTTTTTAGATTCCACCTATGAGTGAGATCGTATAGTTATTTGTCTTTTTCTGTGTGACTTCTTTCACTTAGCATAATGCCCTGAAGGTCAATTCATGTTGTCACAAATGACAGGATTTCTTAATAAATTATCCCTGATTTGAGAACTCGGGTGTCTTTCCAGGAGTCATAAAGGAACTGGAAAGGAGCTCTGGCCCTGAAGCAGCTGAGCATTGCTCCAGCAGAGGAGGCCCGGGCTTTGCTGAGCTGAGCAGCTCTCCCGGGAGACAACATCGTTCCAGGGAAATCTGTTTACACATCACACAAAGCCACTAGACGCTGGAAAGTGACTTGCTGTTTCCTCTAGAGAAAAAAGGCTCTCGGCTGGGTTCAAGCATTTCCCCCAAAGCGACCACTGTCTCCTTTGCCTCTCCTCCCACCGAAATATTTGAAAGAAACCTCACCTGGGCTCTGACCTCCAGTGACATGGGAGGAAGTTTCCGTTTTATTTCTCCGACTCAACCAAGCTTTTCTTAGCCTCTGAGACCCTGTCTCTTTCCACCCTCACTTAACCCTGGGACCACCTCAGACAGTGATGCAGAAGTGAACTGCACAGCCCCACAGGGCCACATACCCCTCGCTGTCACGCGGTAGCATTTGGCCTTCCCAACGAACTCACACACCTCTGTGCAAGTAGGCCCTCCCACCAAGAGCCCCAGCAATGTGTATATAGCAAGTTATCCTGATCCAAAGAAATTAGGATGCCCAGGAGAACACTTAAAGCAGCTCCTAAACCAACAATGTAATCCGTGATGTGGCTCACAACAGGTTTCCTTACCAACCGTCTCTATGTAAAAGCTTCTTCCCATTTTAACTACGCTTGCTAATGATGTGCTAAGCTTTTAAACTCATTATCTAAGTCTTGTGTGCCCTCTAAATTTACTGCCTTGGTGCAAATCCCTGGTTGCCTGACTCTGGTTACCCTCTTGGTCCAGCCTTCTGGGGGGAGCCGGGGAGAGTGGGCCGCAAAGTCAACGACCCCAACCAAAGCCCATCTGTCACTTAGCAGCTGTGTGACCTTGAGCAAATCACGTAACTTCTCTGAGCCTCAGTCTTCTCATAGATAAAACTGATGATGATGAAGAAGAGACCTGTTTCATAGAGTTTTTGCAGGAATAGTTTAGAAAATGCCTTCTAGGTGCTCAGCACAGAGCCTAACACATACACAGTAAATGGATAATAAATATTATTTTTAGTATTAGTATCACTGCTTATTTAACCCAGGGTGAAAGAAACTAATGCCAAATCCAACCACACACATTTACATCTTGTCTATGTGTACTTTCACTACAGTAGAAGAACGGAGTAATTGCAACAGAAACAGTATGGCTGCAGAGCCTAAAATATTTGCTATCTGGCCCTTGACAGTTCACCAAAGTTTAGCCCATGGCACCACTCCCTGCATGATGAGATTAACGTGAAAACTATAGGTGGCAGAAGCTGCTCCTTGCCTTCTTCTCCTAGAGTAATATAATCCATGTTTAGCTTGCACATGATTGCCTGGAATAAAAACTGCATTTTCCACATTCTCTTCTACTAGATGGAGCCATGTGCTTAAGTCCTGGCCAATGGGGTGTAATGTGAAGTGCTTTATGCCACGGGTCCGCAGATTCCGGGATCTAATGCCTATAGTGGTCTGAGGTGGAGCTGATGTAATAATAATAGAAATAAAGTGGATGATAAATGTTATGCCCTTGAATCATTCTGAAACCATCCCCCAACCCATCTGTGGAAAACTGTCTTCCACGAAACCAGTCCCTGTTGCCAAAAAGGTTGGGGACCGCTGCTTTATACAATTTCTAGAAAGAACCCTTATAGGCCTTCCCTCTCCTCCCTCCTGATCCCTAAGAATGTGACATGAGGGCCAAAGTCACAGCTGGAAGGATGGCCTTACACCATGACGTGACCTTGAGAATGGAGGCCACTCATGACAGAGCCACCGAAAGAGCAGCCCGCGTCCCTGTCACTGCAGACCTGCATCCTAACCCAGGAGCATTCCCAGATCCCTATTTGGAATTGTCTGTGCTTAGCCATCGGAGAAGGCAATGGCACCCCACTCCCAGTACTTTTGCCTAGAAAACCCAATGGATGGAGGAGCCTGGTAGGCTGCGGTCCATGGGGTCGCTAAGAGTCGGACATGACTGAGCGACTTCACTTTCACTTTCATGCACTGGAGAAGGCAATGGCAACTCACTCCAGTGTTCTTGCCTGGAGAATCCAGGGCCGGGGGAGCCTGGTGGGCTGCCATCTTTGGTGTCGCACAGAGTCGGACACGACTGAAGTGACTTAGCAGCAGCAGCAGCAGCACTTAACCATTAGCCTAATCCTAATAAACAAACTAGCCGAACCCACCTGGAAGAACAGAAAGCTTATCGTTAGTTCTCAAGGGCTCCTATTTCACATATGACCCCAAAAAATTCTTTGTAGTAAATTTGGTACTTGAATAAATTGGTTCTTGGCCACACAGACCACTTCTTGCAGAATGCCAAAAGAACATTGCATGTGTTCTATACTTATTCAGGAAAAAAGATTAATGTTCATTTGGGAGAAAAAGATTTATTAAAATGTTTATGCAGGAAAGAAAGATTAATTTGGAATAAAGGTTTAGAAGGACATTTAAAGAGAGGGAGAGTGACAGAATTCAAATCCCATGCATACAGCAATTCAAGCTGGGTCTCTGGTCCTCTCAGCCAAAGAGGCTAAAACAGGCCCTAGCTCCCAGAAGGGGCTTTCCCCTTAAAAGCAAGGGCTCTGAGCTAGCAGGGCGAAAAATAAAGATAAAAAGACCCTGCTTTCGTTGTCTTACGGATGAGAAGTCTGAGGCTCAGAGAAACCAACTCATCAGGGGTTACACAGCTGGTGAAGAGTGAACCCCACCTTTCTGCCTCCAGGGCATCCCCCTTCACCCCACTCTCCTGGGCCAGGAGGATCTGAGACTGAGCTTGCTTCTCCAGAGCAAGCCAACCAAGAATACAGCAACAGCCAATGATTCTGGGAAAAGAGTCTTCTGTGATCTTGAGTTCTCAGTCAGCTGAGCTTCAGTGGTGAGGCCTGGGAAATCTACTAATGAGCACAGAAGGGAACTCTCAGACTTTGTAAAATGTCATTAAAATCCCTGACTGCAAAGAAAAGAGACTGCTGGTATACTGCCAGCATAAACCAGATTTGGGAAAGCAAGAGCTGTGTCCAGGAAACTCGTGAACTCTTTTTGTTCACTCATCTTTTCTCTATAAACTTTCTTTTATTGTCACTTGCTCAGTTACTCATTACAATAGTCTCTGGGGAGGGTTTGGGGAGGAGGGGGTTGTCAGTGACGGTCAGATGGATAAAGGAGCCCACCGACCCGTGTCTCAGAACTCAAAACCAGAGAGTCCAGAAGCTTCACAGTTAGAAAAAATCTCTGTCTAGATGAGGAAGGGCCACCATTTGCTATAGTCATGCCACATTTATTTCCAAAATTAACTCTTGTTTTCCTAGATGTTTCGTATTCTGGCCTTTCTCTCTGTATGTGCATGTGTGTGTGTGTTGCTAACATCTATTAAGCACTTACCATGTGCAAGGCACTGAGTTGGGCACGTAAGAATGGAGTGCCACACTTTAGACCCGATAACTTTTGATGCTACTGTCCCATTTTACAGATAAGGTAAACACTAAGATCTGTTCAAATTACACAGCTAGTGAAGTGGCCCTGCTGAGATTCCAACCAAGTTTCTGTTCATTTAAAACCTGCTTTTTTAATTGCAATTCTCTTTTTAAACAAAGAGGTAGAAAAGGTTTTAGGACTAATTAAGGGAAGTTCTTGCCTGGAGAATCCCAGGGACGGGGGAGCCTGGTGGGCTGCCGTCTATGGGGTCACACAGAGTCAGACACGACTGAAGCGACTTAGCAGCAGCAGCAGCAGCAGCAGCAAGGGAAGGGCAGCCTGTTACTGCTACTTTTATGTTGCCTTTATTTTCAATCAGCAACCTGATTCACCCATGAATCAGGCTTTTACGTGCTATCCTAGAAACAGTTCACCCTTGCTTCTAAGAAACTCTTCCCCATTTCCTGGGCTCTAAGCTCTTCAGTGACTTTGGATAGTTTCCCAGTATATTTCTAATGGATCTGAGAACCCCAGAGAACATTACTGTAACCTGTAGAAGAGCACTTATAAAATTTTTTTTAAATCTCAGGACTCTTTTTCACTTTTAAAAATTACTGAAGACCTCAAAGAGTTTTTGTTGATGTGGGTTCCGTGTGTGCTAAGTCACTTGTAGTGTCCAACTTTGTGCGACCTTACGGACCAAAGTCCACCAGACTCCTCTGTTCATGGGATTCTCCAGGCAAGAATACTGGAGTGGGTTGCCATGCCCTCCTCCAGGGGATCTTCCAGACCCAGGGACTGAACTCACATCTCTGCATTGGCAGGTGGGTTCTTTACCACTAGGAAACCTTATGTAGGTTATAGCTATTGATACTTAACCATTTTAGAATCTTCAACTGGGAAAATTTTAAGCTATTGATTGATTCATTTAAAAATAATAACACCATTGCATGTTTATATAAGCAACATTTTCATGAAAAGTAGCCATGATCTGAAGAAATTAGTGTGAGATGTATATTTTTACAAATCTCTTTAATGACTGTCCAGGGTCTTATATCTTCTACATTGTTGTGATATATTGTTTTCATTGAAAGAAAATTCAGCTCTGTACAGATGTGTGTTTGAAAAAGGGAGGACTATTTTCATAACCTTTGGATATTCCTCTTTGATGCCATACCGAAACTCACCGAGTGGGAGTTTCTCTTCAAAAGGTCAGCTGCACGTGGAGTCTGAATCCATTGTCATTGAAAGTTTCTCACTCTGTATTGGGCTGTATCCCCTATGAACCCACGTGTGATTTTGTAACATCCTGCACGGGTCATTTGGAAACTCAGCGAGTTATTCGAGTCTTCCAAATGTTGATGCATTTCATTATATAATATCCTTTTAAAAACGTATGGTCAATATGACCACAAATCTCGTTAGAAAAATACTGGAGTTTGGGGAAATTATCAAACCCACAGTGGAAAGCACAGGTATTTTACACATCTAATCTTCACTTAAAAACTTGGATTTTATCATTAGCAACAATTACTGTGGGTTCTTTTCCTTGAAATAACAATTTGCTTAATTCATTTTCAAGATTACATCTGCCAGGGTATTTCCTGGTGGTCCAGTGGTTAGGACTCCATATGTCCACTGAAGGGCCCAGGTTCAATCCCTGGTCAGGGAACTAAGATCCCACAAGCCATATGGTGCAGCAAAGGAAAAAAAAAAAAGGAATACATCTGTCATATAGGCAAGTCAGAATAACCATGGTTTGCCGGTCAGTTATTCTTTCAAGAAAAAACAGTATCCCATGAAAAAAGCAACTGGTTAAACTCAGGACTCAAGAAAAAGTACCACAGTGATGGTACTTTTGTATGCAGCAAAGTGCTTTTTTAAAAAATTATTTATTTTTAATTGGAGGATAATTGCTTTACAATGTTGTACTGGTTTCTGCCATATAGGAACATGAATCAGTCATAGGTATACGTATGTCTCCTCCCTTTTGAACCTCCCTCCCACCACCCCACTTCACCCCTCTAGGTTGTCACGGAGCACTGGGTTGAGTTTCCTGTGTCATACAGCAAATTCTCACTATCTATTTTACATATGGTAACGTATATGCTTCAAAGCTACACAGCAAAGTGCTTATGTGTGCTTCCCATGTTGTCAAAATATTAAAAAATGATCTGTAAACTGAGAATCAAGATGAATGAAATTAGTACTTTTAACTGCTTATAAGGGCACTCTTAAGTGGAATTAACATACTTCACAAGCAAGCGCAGGGACAGTGAAGTTTGCAATGAACTGCTGTGACAGGTTGATATCACCAGCTTGACTCTGGGCTTCGGCAGCTTTACCCACCATTGCTGTTGCATCATCAATGCCAAAGCCAACAAGTGAAAAAGGTAAACAAATTCTCAGTGGTTTGACCTCATAAATCTCCTATAAAGGGCTTGGGGATCCCCAGGAATCCACAGATCACACTTGGAGAAAGAACCAAAGCCACCCTGAACCTAGGGAGAACCCTCAGAGGCCAGATGCTGTCTGTCCCTGCCACTCCCCACCCCCCTGACAATGAAACAATTAATATACTCTCTAATTGCAGCATTTAACCAACTGGGTAAAAGTCTGTTTATTCTAGGGAGGAGGAGGTAAAAAATTTCTTTATAAACTTTAGGTAGAATAGGTTCTGGAGAAGGAAATGGCAACCCACTTCAGTATTCTTGCCTGGAGAATTCCATGGACTGTATAATCCAAGGTGTCGCAAAGAGTCAGACATGATTGAGTGACTAACACACACAGAATAGGTGCTGCTAGGTAATCAATCCTGGAATAAAGGCAGAAATGATTTCCTGATTAGCTGAGTCCAAGTCTGATGTTCAGAAATGCTAGGATTCCAAATTCTGATTTCCACTTCCACTACCAAACTTGGAACATTACTCATCCTTTCTTGACCACACGAATGTATGTAACAAATTACTCCCTTTGAAAATAAGGAACTCATGGATGATTGAAAGTATTATCCGCACTTTTCTTGCTGATGCCCAGCCACACAGGCAGCTGTATAATACTGCCTCTCTCTCTCTCTCACACACACACACATACATCTCAGATTCTGTACAGTTAGAAAAGCTATTTTGCTGGAATCATTTTTCGCAAGTAATCTATATCCCCCCTGTTAGGAATTACTGATTAGTAAGCAAAGTTAACACAAAATCAGCAGTATTATAAATTCATCTTCCTGTTAGGTGGTAACCACTACCTTCCTTCTACCCATTATATTCTCCGTCTGCCTCGTTTTCTGAATCAAGATCAAGTCAAAAAAGAACAACTTTTCTTCTTTGCAGAGTAACAATGATTATGCAATGAATTATCAACTCAAAAAACTATCTTACTAATGTCAAAAGGAACATTTCATCACCAAAGGCTTTGGGGTGAGGATGTGGAACTTCATCATCTCTGTCTTAGTGCAAACAGTAGAGCTGTTCTGTGTTCTTCCTGTGACGTGTTCTCAGAACTCTCTGATCTTTCAATGAGGACAACAGCTCAGATGATCTCTTCCTGCACTTCCTTTCCTTTGTTTTGGCTTGCAGAATCGTTGCAACTGGAGAGAAATTAAAACAGTTCATCTCTAGGACTCATCCAACTCTGACATGTAATCATTCTAGAACCCTCATTAGCTTCCAAATTGGAGCCTGTGTTGCTTGCTGTTCATTGTCTTGCCATTTCACAAAGAATGGTCCAGATTCTCTGCGCCATCCCAATCCACTGGAAAATGCTTTCAACTTGTAATGCAAACTTTGTGGTCGTTCAGTCGCTCAGTCATGTCTGACTTTGCGATCCCATGGACTGCAGCACGCCAGGCTTCCCTGTCCTTCAGTGTCTCTCAGAGCTTACTCAAGTTCACGTCCATTGAGTCGGTAATGCCATCCAACCATCTCATCCTCTGTTGTCCCCTTCTCCTCCAGTGCAAACTTCAGTTCAGTTCAGTTGCTCAGTCGTGTCCGACTCTTTGCGACCCCATGAATCACAGCACGCCAGGCCTCCCTGTCCACCACCAACTCCTGGAGTTCACTCAAACTCATGTCCATCGAGTCAGTGATGCCATCCAGCCATCTCATTCTCTGTCGTCCCCGTCTCCTCCCGCCCCCAATCCCTCCCAGCATCAGAGTCTTTTCCAGTGAGTTAACTCGTCGCATGAGGTAGCCAAACTATTGGAGTTTCAGCTTTAGCATCAGTCCTTCCAATGAACACCCAGGATCAATCTCCTTTAGAATGGACTGGTTGGATCTCCTTGCAGTCCAACTTAGATGGTTATAAATGACAATTCTCTCAACTCAAATCTCCATCATCCAGGTTTTCTGTGGCTTCGGTGACCAAATGCCTGCTTTGGAGTGATTGACTCTATTGTTCTAGAGAGTTCTTTTGTTGTTTCAGCTGCTTAGGTTAAAATAAAAAGTTACACTCTGTGATTATTTGAGAATTTGATTTAGTGATGTTTTTGATAAATGCTTTCCATTTTTTTAAACACTTCATTCAATTTCTTATGTACCATACCTAGTTTAAACCTTCCAGCCCATACTTTAAAGGCATCAGTAGCTGAGACTGCATGCAAATATGCCTTCAATCTGACTGAGACGACACATCTCCCCCATTAGGAGAAAAAAAACTGGAGGGACTGTCATAAATAATTTTACTTAAGTGAATGCTGAAATTAGGCCTCGCATTTCCTGGCTCCTAGTAACCTATTTGCAGCCAGATATGTCAAGTACCCACTAGCCAAAGCCTCGCCTTTTCAGAAATGAGGAACAGGAAAAACAATACGATCATCTTTTAAAGTGGCATGTTGGACCCATCCCCAAAGTTAAATATACCTAGACAGTCCTTGGTGGGGGAACTACAGCTGACCTTGGAAGAAAATGATGGTTATAGCAGCCCATGAGCTGGGAAAGGTGATAATGAATGAGATGTAGTCATGTATTTCTGGCACACCCTTTGCATACTACAAGGAGCTAATTGCATTTAAGTATTATCTTACAATATGGTGACCCAATCATTTTGGAAGATAACCAAAGTCTCCCCTTTTGGAAGAGATGCTCTATTTTTAGCAAATATGCATTCATGTTGCACTCTGAAACTCCAAAAACTCCTTCCTGGATCAGGTCAAATCACATGGATTTTTTTCCCCATAAATCTTCCTATCTGTACTGTCAAATGCTGACATGTGTGTCAGTGGTTCCCAGGCTGAACTCTGAAATGATGGATCCTGTTTTCCTTCTGCTCCTGGTAATCCTTGGTTTAGTGTAACTTGCAGCACCGCTTACTGGGGTTCTCACTCAGATTAAATGAAGGGAACATTCGTCCTGCTGGCCCGGTGCCCGTGCAGGGGAGCATGCCAGCCAAAGGTGCCACAGAGGGGAGGGCGAACGTGAATGTCTCATAGAACAAAAGAGCAACAGGAAGAACTAGTCCTTCAAATGGCAGGGGAAGAATATTCTTTGCTTTGCCTTTTTAAATCATAGACAGGTTGATACACAGATTAATGTTGCCCTACAAACCTTTATGGAGGAGTTGAGCAGACTCTTGAAAAGTAAAAGGAGAACTGACAAAAGAATTAAGGTATTTTCCCCTACATACATGCTTTTTCAGAATGTGTCAAGTGTAACTGATAGCGTACAAGGCTCTTGGGCCATTTTTCATTTATATTTAGATACAGGATGTTGGGATTAATTGTCTCTTTCTGGAATTTGTGTCTTGGTCAAGCGCCTGTGACTTCTATTGAGATTTTTTTAAGCTAGTATTTTTTCAGTTAAAGTGTATTTAAACCTCAGTGTGCTAGGCATGTTAAAGCCAAACAGAAAACAACAAATGGACTCTCTCTCTGCTTTCCGGTGTGTGCATGCTACATGACAGAAATGGAGAATTTGTAATTATTTGTAAAAGGAAGCAACAGGGACACAAATCTCTTGAAAAATCAGAAGTAACAACAGGAAGAGTTGTTTCTAGGCCTTCAACATCCATCCAGGTTTTAAAGATTTACCATCATGAAATTCAAATTGTACATCAGAAAATTCAGAGAGGAAAGAATATGGATCTATTAATAAAAAGAAAAAGTGGAGCTCAATGGTTCAGGGAAATTTTTAGAATTTTCCAGATGCCAAATGTGGCCCAAAGTTTTTTTGACATGACCCAGGGGACACCAGGCAGAGTGGAAGACGAGATAAACATCTTCTTGCAGTTTCGGGCAGGATCAGAGCTGGGCCACAGGGTAGCTGGGTGCTTTTGTTAGGACTTCTCCCCTCTCATGGATCAATCACTCTGTTAGAAGAGCAATGGGGGGACTTTCCTGGTGGTACAGTGGATAAGAGTCCACCTGCCAGTACAAGGGACATGGGTTTGACCCCTGGTCCAGGAAGATTCCTCATGCCTCCGAGCAACTAAAGCCCATGCTCCGCAACTACTAAGCCAGTGCTCTAGGGCCTGCCAGCCATAACTGCTGAGTCCGCATGCCACAGCTACTGAAGCCCAAGTTCCTAGAACCTGTGCTCTGAAACAAGAAAATCCACCAAGATGAGAAGCCCATGCGCTGCAACAAAGAGTAGACCCCACTCGCTGCAAGGAGAGAAAGCCCGAGAGCAGTGACGAAGTCCCTGTGCATCCAAAAACAAATAAATGAATAAAAAAAGATTTTTTTAAAAAGAAGAGTAATGGGAATTTTATTTGTCCCAAAGCTGGGGACAATTTTAAACTGAAGGGCCTTCCTTATCACCCCCCACGGAGTCAACTTTATCCACCATTACAGTCACCAGGCAGTCAGCAAAAAGAGGACTTTCTCTCTGTTGGAGCCTGTGAATGAACAAGTATGTGTTGGTGTTAGGTCGTTCCAGTGTTTAAGAATTGGGAGAAAATAGAGCGTAGCATTTCAAACATTCCCAAAACAAGCAGAATTTGAGAAGCAGAATATTAACAGCTAAGAAGCCAAGATCAAAGCATTAGAAGTTCAAGGAGATAAACAAGGAAAATAGGCAGGCACCCGGCCCAGGGTGCTGAAGTGAAAAGGACTCAAGTCCTGCTGACGCTGCTCCCCTCAGACCCTCCAAAGGCAGAACTGGGGGAGTGGGGGAGTCTTTGTTGGGGGTGGCGGGTCAAGCAAACAAAGTACAAAAAGCCCTTGACAAAAGCACAGGAGAGCAGCCACCAGGAGCAGACGTCATTTTAGTTAGATCAGGCAGAGACACAGGAAGAATGTCCCGAGTTCTAGAAATGCAAGTTTGCAACTGTTGTTGGTACAGCGGGGGACTTGCCTTTAGAGTCAGTCACTTGTCACGAGCTCTTGACACGAGAACCCAGGAAACACCTTCAGTTAAGGCAGGGCTATGGCTGAGGGTGAATCCAAAAGAAGGATGTGAAGGGAGGTGTGAGGGCCCATATCTGCTTCCATTCTTTAGTGACTGCAAAGAATATGATCCTACGAGCCGTCGGCTACGTGTGTGTGTGTGTGTGTGTGTGTGCACGCTAACACTCATGCACAAGCCTGTGTCTGCGCGTGTAGAGGCACCCTACCTGACACCTGTGGACCTTTTCAGCCCCTGGACCTGCATCCAGTCCCCACTGCCTCAGATCCCTGCCCTGTAATTTTTTACCATTTCAGGGTGGCTTGGAAGTAAAGAACCTCCCTGCAGTACAGGAGACCTGGGTTTCATTCCTAGGTCAGGAAGATCCCCTGGAGGAGGGAATGGCAACCCATTCCACTATTCTTGCCTGGAGAATTCCGTGGACAGAGGAGCCTGGTGGGCTACAGTCCACGGGGCCACAAAGAGTCAGACATGACTGAGCGACTAACACATTCACATTCAACACTTACTCAGGATAAAATGCTAATTTAGAAAAATAGACATTTGCTCACTTTCCCTGGAAACACTTTCTTGATGGAGCCTCCTCTGGAACAAGCCAGAAAGCAGAGATAGATGGAGACACGCAGACCTCTGACCCTTCAGTCTCCCACACCCGGCTATGTCTTTTCACTCACCAGTGCCTGTATGACAGTGAGAGTGAAAGCAAATATAAGGCCTTCGAGTTTTCTGAATACTGATGTGCTTTTATCTCATGAGATTTATATTAGTTACTCCGGTCAATGAGGCCACTGCTGAGAGAAAAAAAAAGGCCAGTTAGATAATGTTGTATGCACTCAAACCCAAATTTACAAATTGTACAAGTTCACAAAGTAACTAGAGCTCAAAAGTGATGGGTGAATGGATGGATGAAGGGGGTGTTTATTCAGTTTTTAAAAGAATCCTTTGCTTTTCAAGTAGATTTATTTCAAAATCCCTGTGGAGGATTCCAGATTCAACAGAAATTGCTAAGCACTCCCCTCCACCAGAAACCAAGCAAAATACTGTATACATTGCTTTTCACATACACACATATATATATTATATAATAAGAATATATATATTACAGAAAGTAAGGCTTACCTCTTGTAACGAAGTTTAATATTAGAATTACAGAGGGTTTTTTTCTGCCATGTTATCCGAATTATAAGAATTTAGAAATGATAACAAATCCTTCAGCCTTTTCCTGTACATGACTAAGTATTATGTCCAGGGACACTATCTTGAAATGACACTCTTTTCTTGGCTCCAGTAAACTTTCATCATCCTAACCACAATGCTAATTGTCTGCTTTGTACTGAAAATATGAAAGGTGAGTGAAAGGTTGCTTGCGAAAAGTCTAGCTCCTCCACGTCCCAACCATCAGCGTGTATGAGAGACTTAAAAAACTTGATATGGGCTCAAAGAGAAAGAGAGTCATGTTACCACCAACAAGCAGACAAGGCAGATTCCCGTGATGCCAGGCCTCGGCCGGGGGAGCGGGGGGAGGGACTTCAGGGCATTCCTTCAAGGGATTGGTTTCCTAGGTGATGTCACTGGGGGTGAGGCCAGGTTGCAACTTGCCCTCCACTCCCATGAAACTACAGCTGCCCTGAAGCACATCAACCATGGGTCTTTACTGGACCTTGAGTACAATATGGTCCATATAGACCTTCCTTCCTAAAAGTCAAGAAGAGTTGCTCTCATGCTAATATGTACTGAATGAAACAGAGGAAATGGCTTTTTAATGTGAGATTGCTTTAAAGTAATCTATGGGGATAAAAGGGGATGTCTTGATAGTATTAAAATCGGAACATGGACCCCTGGGGGTTCATTATACTATTGTCTTTACATTTTGTGTATGGTTGAATCTCTTCCTAATAAAAGGGTTTGCTTTTTTAAAATCTGCTAACATAGTTGGGGCAGGAAGCAAGCACGGCTGCAGAGCGGGAACAGATAGAATGTCTATGCGAACTTTATTTCTCAGAATGAAGAAAGCAAATCGGTACCTGTTGTTGGGTGAAATACCCCCACAGTTAAGCACTGTCCTATTCAATCAACACTGGCAAAGCCATTCAGTCCAGCCCCAATTCCAATCAAACAGCTGCAAAAATAGAGGCTGCTCCAACCCTGAAACCTAGGGAAAATAATAATTTAAATGTTTTTAATCTCTGAAATGAATCCATTTCCTTCGCATTTACAATAACAACTTTCCACTTGAATTATGCATCACCGTGACCATTTCAATTACTAATGTATGAATTATTCATTATCTGCAATGTGGCTGAATGTTTGGGGGCCGTACGTTGAAAGCCAGTACTGAGCTTGCCCAGGATCTCGCTGGGCCAGGGCAGAGTGGCATCCGGGGACTCTAGCAGTCACGTGGCCCATCAGAATCCTCGGCCACTGGGGTGGAAGAATGGAAGGGCCCCTTATACTGTATGCAGTTGTCAACTTTGACCTCTTTGTACCATAAAACGTCCCCACTGTCTCCTGGCTGCCCAGCCTGTAACAGCTGCTACCCACTGGCACCACCTACATTTTAAACCAGCTGGAGACAGAGTTCTACGTGATAAGCCTGTTATATTTGCAGAGAAAGCAGGAACACCTAATGGCTTGGCCCCCTAACGATCCCGGGCCCGGCCTCTGACAGGCTACAGCAGTGCGTGCTGGCAAAGCAGAGGAAAAAATAATTAAAAGAGCCTTTGTCAAAGTTCTCTCTAAATCAGCCTTTTAAACCTGCTCAGTTTAAGAGTCCCGAAGTGCCAATTCAATCACACTGACCCTGAAAAACCACAGAAACCCCCAGGATAGCCATGGCCAATTAGTTAACAAGAGGGAGTGTGAGTGTGTGTGTGCATTCAGAGAATCAACAGAGATGCTGAAAGAGCCCCCTGAAGAGAGGGCAGAGTAACCCCCAGACAGAACTGAACGGTTCCTGTTCTGCTTGAGAGGCTGAAACAAAGGGGAAAGAACAGTTAGAAAGATGGTAGTAAAGACTCTCTCTGATAATAAAATTAGGCGGAAAGTTAGCACACAGGGGACTTTTAAAGGAGTGGACCTAAAACTAGTATTCTTTTTTTAAAGCTTTTTATTTTATATTGGAATGTATCTAATTAACAATGTTGTGATAGTTTCAGGTGGAAAGCAAAGGGACTCAGCTATACACATATATGTATCCCTTCTCCCCTAAAGCCCCCTCCCATCCAGACTGCCACATGCTTTGCTCATATTTCTAATGAAACCTAGTATTCTTAACATAATGCACAAAGAAGGCAAACCAGCCAGCCAGCCACAACTGGAGTGGATGAGGCAGGGGAGCTGGAGAGACAGATAAAGAGGAAAACACAAGAGATGCCAAAACCAAGAGGGAAGAAAAAAAAAAAAAAAACGTGGTGTCAGAAACCAAACACAAGAGCCAGGATGAAATTGACAATGATGCAAAGTAAAACACTGAACCAGCCCTGTGCTTTTGCTAACAAAGAAAACGTGCGCTTTTGTGGACAGCCCGGTAAACATGAAGAAAGGCTTGCGTATATATTTTTTAAAGGGGCGGCAGCAACAATGGACAGCCTTCACCACCACCTTGGCACTTGGTTTTTCCTCCTGAGAACTGCAGACCCACCCCGTCTGCTGGAGGCAGGCCGCCGGTACCCAGAGGTGTTGTTTGGTTGCCGGGGATGCCGAGAGTCACATCAATGCTGCATGGGCATCGTTCCATGGGGGAAACTGGAGCCTGCACACTCAGCTATGCACAGAAGGGAGGCCTGGCAATGGGTGGCTTCCCAGAGGAGCAGTGATCTGGGACTCAGTGGGTGTTGTGGACAATCAGACCTGCCATCTCCTGCTCTGCTGGCTTAGTAAGACTCCTGTCTAAAGCCTTGCAAGTTCTGATCTTCAGCTTCTTGTTGCATTGCTGGGGGCCTACAGAGTCAGCCTCGACTCCAGCAGAGCCCTGGTCAGTTAAGCTTTCAAACCATTGCTGTTGTGTTGGTTTATTTGTTCTTTTACTTGTCATGTTATCATTTGGACCCAAGTTTCAATTCCCCTGATTCTAATTGCAGTTTGCTCAGAACATTGGTTAGTTTCAAGTTCTGGAAATGTGTTTGAGTACCTCTCCCAGAAGTGGGTAAGAAGTTAAAATAACGGAAAGGCTTGGCTCCAAGTTCAGTGGAATGTCAAAAAGCCCATGTTTGGCTGAATGGCCTTTGTGTAATGAAATCCCAGCTTCCCTCTCTGCTCTTCCAGGCCAAATATAGTGGATGAAACTGATGAAATTCGGCAAAGCAAGAGGCTTTGGAGTATTAATTGCAGTAGTCTACTGATGAGGAATATTTACTGAAATAGGCTATCGACAAGTAATAATGGCTAGCTCTTCTGTTTCATCTTGCATGAACATGGGCAATCATTTACGAATTCATCTGCTCATGTATTCGATGACTAAGCCCCTCCCAGATGCTAGTCATGACAGGGAGAGTGATGAACCCTTTATCAGGGATGACCTTCCCTCCCCCCTCTTCTCAGAAGTGCCAACCTGTGGAAAACCCCAAGTCTCTGCAAGCCTGAGAAGTTGTGCTATTCTTCCCAGACCTGGAGGGCCAGCTGTTTCTCAGGTTCCTTCTCCCTGATGCGTTGTTCTATAAAAGGGACTAATAATAAATCGGTCTCTGGTGCAGCCTAGATCCATAATGTGCTGTGTGTGCTCAGTCACTAAGTCACGTCCAACTCTCTGCAACCCCATAGACTATAACCTGCCACGCTCCCCTGTCCATGGAATTTTCCAGGCAAGAATCCTGGAGTGGGTTGCCATTTCCTCCCCTAGGGGATCTTCTCGACCCAGGGATCCAACCCATTTCCCCTGCATCTCCTCATTGGCAGGTGGGTTCTTTACCACTGTACCACCTGGGAAGCCCAGATTGCTAAAGTCTGATCACCACCAGATCAATAATACTTTTTCCCTGTCAAGTGCATGGAGCAAGGAATAGAGTTTAAAAATAAATGTATCAAGTTCTCTAGCTAGGGATCAAAGCCAAGCTCATTGATCCATGCAATGGCCAACTCCATTTCCTTGATGATAAGCTAATGGATGACTTAAGCTAGCCATAATCCATAGAGCACAAGGAAATCTGTAAACTGAATCAGCTGGGCCACCTCACCAGCCCACAAACAAGCTGACTTTGATGGAAACCTCTTTGCCCTACAAGACCGTAAAGAAGAGCTGTTCAGTGAACTGAAAGGTCTATTTTCGTCCTAGGAATTTGACCCCACTTTTGACACACTGGCATTCACAATAAAGGTTAGGTAATTATATTAAGTGTTTTTCTACGGTCAGGTTGGTATTCTGGCAGCTTAGGGGAACTGAAAACAGACCACTTAGCTCCCTGGAGCTTTTTTTGTATTCACAGTCTGTGGTTTTGCTGCAGGAGAGGGAGGTGCTGTGGAATAGAAACCAGGCCAGCTCACCAACTGGGCAAGTCAGCCCACTTCTGACTAGGGCTCACAGCAAAAAGGCCTTCAGCAAGAAAGAGAAGATAGGTCTCTCTGCCTTCAGAACACTTCTATTCTAGTGCGAGGTTGCCACGCTGAGCTCAGACCCTGACCTTAGAGATCAGTTCTTGCACTTCTGAACTTTGACATCAGTATTTGGAGAACATTAGGAAAGAGGGATGAAATGTAGACAATGTGATTCCCTTTTATCACATATGTAAAAAGGACAATGGAGACAATGATGAACAACCACATGCTCTGCAAACTTGAAGAGTCACTGCTTTAATACCAAGGACTTTATTCTCTGTTCCACAGAAAAAACTGGAAAAAGTATGAGAAAACAGACATGCATCTGTGGCTATATACTGATGCGCTTAGAAGTTTAATTGCATTCTGTAAATCGCATGTATCTAGGGAGTTAAAGCTTGTTTACCCATGTTTGGTGGTGTTTTCTTCTGATTTTTCTACAAATTAAATTTTAAACCTGATTTGGGGATTATATTCAAAATAAGTTTACTATGCTTTAAATATCTTTTCTATATAATATTGATAATCTGAGAAAAAGCACTTAAATATCTCTCTGTATGTAATACATAAATGAATTTACTTTCCCTTGAAAAAAAAATTTAACTAAGCTTAGTTAAAGCTCTTGCATTAACATAATTAAAATAAAAGTATTTTTTTTAAATGAGTGTAGAATTCTCTTTTGAAAAGTTGACAATCAGGAAGAACTCTAGACTGTATCTCTAGGCCTTGGTAGAGATGCTCAGCATCTGAGAATATAGGAGGCATTTACATTTCCTCTCCCAGATGAAGTGTCACAATCTTGGAAAAAGAAAAAAATGAGGAGTGAACAGGTAGATTTTACATGGTGTCCAAGAGCAGGGTTTGGGTTTCTGGAGCAGGGCCCATCGCACTGAGAAATGAGAGGGCAAAGGACAGCTAACGTGTCTACAAACGCTAGGAAGAATGTCAGCAAGAAACTTGCTGATCCAACCAGGAGGACCAAAAATGGAAGTTTGAGGGAGAAAACTGCCCAAACAGAACTGTGAGCTTTATAGGAAAGGAACAAGAAATGTGCCAGAGAGAGAGAGGAGAGGGTGGTTGAGGCTGGGGCCCATTAAAGATGACCCAAGGAAGCCAAGCAGACCACTGGCCAAATGTTGGCCACCCATCTTCACCTAACCCTGAGCTAACCCACTGTTATCTTCTATGTACTGGGGTTTTCCTTAAGGTTTTGTTTGGAGGACTTGGTGAAATTATGAAGAAGAAGGTAGAAAATCAACCTCCTCGTTTCAGAGATGCCCCCTGCCCTCTACATGCATACACTATATATGGTGTTTTCAGCCAGACATCCCACCATGCCACTCATCACTCTCTTAAGGAAAAGCAAGACGGGAAAATCTAGTGTCGTGAGGTTGGATCCTCAGCAAGCAATACACTGTGACCAGACTATTAATGAACTGATTTCCACCTACAGGGAGGTCTCCGGTGCTTTACCATTGAACTGAGAAGCACTTCCCCCAATGATCTGAAGGAAACATCAAAGACATGTTTACCAAATGAGTAGGTAATAAAAAGATGTGGGAACTATTAATATTAGAAAGTGTCAAAAAAGTTTAATGACATTGGCGTAAGAATAGAGCAAAACCAATAGGCACAACATTTAACAAAAATAAATGCTAAATCCCATTTTTAAGTTTTCAAAATCAATTGCAAATATGCAGAATGGGAGACCTGACACCAGCAGTTCTTATGAAAAAGCCTGGAGGTTTATTATTAATAATAACCTCAGCCTTTTAAATGCCTGCTATGTGACACTCAATCCGAGTCGAGTGTTACATAAAAACTAATAAAATCTCCTGCAAGTTCTGTTTGCAATCATATAAATAGAGTATGGAGGTTAAGGAGAGAAAAGTCTCACCGTAATCTGAACTGATCAAAGTACCAGATGGTGATCATAGTCTCAATCCAAGATGACACACTGTAAGAGGGACCTTGATAATGGCTTGTATACCGAATAAAACAGTGAAGGCTCCATAAACCATAAGGTGAGGAAGTGTTTAAGGAAATGAGGATGTTCATTTGAGAAAGAGAAATCTAGGAGGGACATGATGAATGTCTTTAAAACTTTCAGAGGCCATATTGAAAGGGGAGTCAGATGTACTTCATGTAGCAGCAGAGACTAGAACTAGGATCAGGACTAGCATCCTAGGATCCTAGGATCCAGGATCAGGAAGTTCTAGAACTAGGATGAGGGCTAGTTCTAGGATCTAGTCCTAGAAGAAACAAGAAGTATACGAGAGAGTGAGAGGAGAAGGGTGATTGAGGATGGGGACCCTTACAGGTGACCCAAGAAAGCCAAGCAGACCACTGGCCAAATATTGTCCACCCGCCTTCCCTTAACCCTGAGCTAACCCACGGTTATCTTCTACATATGGGGGTTTTGCTTAAGGTTTGTTTGGAGAACATGGTGAAATTATTAAAAAGAAGATAGAAAATCAACCTCCTCATTTCAGAGATGCCCCCTACCCTCTACATGTATACACCTCATATGGTATTTTCAACCAGACACCCCACCATGGACCAGAGCTAGGATCAGTACGGTAGTTTGAGCAGCAGATGTCAGTTGGCATTCTGAGCAATCAAAATCACCCAAGATTCCCCAGGCACTGGAAAAACTGAGAAACCAGACTTGGAGCCAATAAGAAAGAGATGGCTCTAAAAGATCTTGACATCAGAAACCTCTTGACAGTTCTGCCTGGCACTGCCTCCAGATTAAAAGAATTCCCACCATTTCCTTGGTGTTTCTATCTCTTCATATTAAGTCCCAGAAGCATGAGTTTCACTAGACATGCTTAGGTCGCATGCCTGCCCCTTGACTGTCCCAGGGAAATAACAGAAAGAGTTTGGCGGAAGGAACCACCAGAGATTTCTTTGACTTCACAGCAGAAGACATTGAGAATTGGTTGTCCGAGGCAGGATGCTCCAATGCAAAGCAGGTTATGCCCCCGAAGAAAATCATGGTACTCTTAGAAAGTGGGAAATGGATTTGAGGCATCTAAAAATTGAAAAATGACCACTAGATAGAGTCCGAGATGAGGAAATAGTTTCTAAATGTTAAAATGGTCATTCAAGATGTGGCACATATATAAATGGAATATTACCCAACCATAAAAAATGCACTTGCAGCAACATGGGTGGACCTCAAGGTTGCCATACTGAGTGAAGTGAGTTAGACAGAAAAAGACAAATGTCATATGTTAGAGCTTATATGTGGAATGAAAAAATAATGTACAAATGAACTTATCTGCAAAACAGTTAACCATAAGTTAACTGGGTTACTAGGGGATAAGGGAGGGAGAGATAAATTGGGAGATTAGGATTGATATGTACACAGTACTATTAATATATACAAAACAGATAACTAATAAGGATCTACTGAATAACACAGGAGGGGCTTCAAAGGTGGTGCTGGTGGTAAAGAACTTGCCATCCAATGCAGGACGTGTGAGAGATACAGGTTTGATCCTTGGGTCGGGAAGATTCCCTGGAGGAGGAACTGGCAGACCACTCCAATATTCTTGCCTGGAGAATCCCATAGATAGAGGAGCCTGGTGAGCCACAGTCCATGGGATCACAAAGAGTCAGACACGACTGAAGTAATTTAGCACATGTGCATGAGTGTATAGCACAGGGAACTCTACTCAATACTGTGTGCTGGCCTATATATGGAAAAAGAATCTAAAAAAGAGTAAAGAGTGGGAACAACAGACTCCAAACTCCTGGAACAACAGGTTCCAAATAGGAAAAGGAGTTACGTCAAGGCTGTATATTGTCACCCTGCTTATTTAACTTATATGCAGAGTACCTCATGAGAAACGCTGGGCTGGAGGAAGCACAAGCTGGAATCAAGATTGCCGGGAGAAATATCAATAACCTCAGATATGCAGATGATACCACCCTTATGGCAGAAAGCAAAGAACTAAACAGCCTTTTGATGAAAGTGAAAGAGGAGAGTGAAAAGGTTGGCTTGAAGCTCAACATTCAGAAAACGAAGATCATGGCATTTTGTTCCATCACTTCATGGCAAATAAATGGGGAAACAGTGGAAACAATGGATGACTTTATTTTTCTGGGCTCCAAAATCACTGCAGATGGTGATTGCAGTCATGAAATTAAAAAACGCTTACTCCTCGGAAGGAAAATTATGACCAACCTAGACAGCATATTAAAGAGCAGAGACATTACTTTGCCAACCAAGGTCCGTCTAGTCAAGGCTATGGTTTTTCCGGTGGTCATGTATGGATGTGAGAGTTTGACTATAAAGAAAGCTGAGCGCTGAAGAATTGATGCTTTTGAATTGTGGTGTTGGAAAAGACTCTTGAGAGTCCCTTGGACTGCAAGGAGATCCAACCAGTCAATCCTAAGGGAAATCAGTCCTGAATATTCATTGGAAGGACTGATGCTGAAGCTGAAGCTCCATTCTTTGGCCACCTGATGCAAAGAGCTGACTCATTTGAAAAGACCCTGATGCTGGGAAAGATTGAGGGCAGGAGAAGGGGATGATAGAGGATGAGATGGCTGGATGGAATCACAGACTCGATGGACATGGGTTTGGGTAGACTCCGGGAGTTGGTGATGGACAGGGAGGCTTGGCGTGCTGCAGTTCATGGTGTCACAAAGAGTCAGACATGACTGAACAACTAACTGAACTGAACTGAACTGATGTATATATATAAACTGTACATTTTGCCGTACAGCAGAAACTACACAACATTGCAAATCAACTCTACTTCAATAAAAAAAAATTTTTTAAATAAATAAAATAAATTGTCTTTCAGGTTATTCAAGCTAGATCATGGATCCAACAGGGGAATTCAGATCTGAAGTAGGAGGCACTGTTGGCTAAACTTAGAGATCCCTTAAATTCTAAGATTCAGCAACTACGGAGTGTTCAACCTGGGGACATGTCAGAATCATGGGAGGAGGTTTTCAAATATTCCTGAACCTGGCTCTCCTCCCTGTCCCCAGAGGTTATAATGCCCCCTGCCCATCCCTCATCTCCAATCTCTAGTTGAGAACCAAGAACCACATCACCACCTCACCTCTGAGGTCTGTACTGCTCTGTCAATACCTGGTGCTGGTGAAATAGCCTGGAAAAGGAGACAGGACGCTAATCAAATGGGAAAATTCTTTTTTTATTTAAAAATCTTTTTAAGCACTTGGAATGTCTAATGTGCAGAGTTCAGCAGTGTAAGAAATATCTGTGAAAAATAAAAAGGGACTTGGTTGAGGAAAATTAATAGTTGGAGTTATCTAACAATGCTGCAAATGTTGGCTTCCTTCTGCTACTGCTATTTTGTTTGGAATGGGTCCAGTTTTCCCCTTGCATAAAAGGAGACAGAATCTGTTTGAAGCCATTAACAGCACCAATAGGAGGGACATTTGAATTAATAACCAGGGGGCCAGTCAGCCAGGAGCAATTTTGAACATAATCTTTTCCTTTGACTTTTTTTGTAAGACTGACGTTTTGAGTATTATACTTGGTCCAACGTGCCACTGCTGAGCCAAATAATTTATCTTTCCGACCCTCTTTACTTTTAAATTGACCTAAGTAAAATATTTTAATTTATTTGTATGGAGGTCCCTTCTGTGGATTGTGTTAGGTGCTATGAAGCATTATTCTTGAGCGTAAAGAATTCTTTGGAATTTAGCAAGAAATAACAATACATCTAAGGGCATGAGCAGATGCTCTTGAAATAATGTTAAGTGAACAGCATAAGGTAAAAAACCATGCACGATCTTCAATTTGTTTCTTTGAAAGTAAATTTTTTTATTTTTATTTTATATTGGAATATAAGTGACTAATAACGTTGTGCTAGTTTCAGGTGTACCACCGAGTGATTCAGTTATACATATATATTTATACAAAAAAAATTCTTACTCTATTTTACTCACCCCTACTTACACACTCCTGGAGAAGGGAAAGGCTCCCCACGCCAGTATTCTTGCCTGGAGACCTCCATAGACTGTATAGTCTATGGGGTCGCAAAGAGTCGAACATGACTGAGTGACTTTCACTTCACTTATTTTGCAAAGTTTTCTTATTATGTGTTTCTGGAGGCCTTGGGGGACTGTCATATGCTCTCAGAAGCTGGTCCCCAAAGATGCCAAGTGGCCCTCTTTGCCATTTTCTTCTCCAGCTCCAGCCTCCTTCCACCAAGAAACACAGCGTCTGCCCTGCACACCTCCTGCTTCTCCAGAGACAGACAGTCCCCTAGACAGCACCTTCCTGGGACCACCAGGCACATCTCTGACACAATGGAACTACCAAGGTGCCAAATCTGGGCCAAGTTCTGCGGTTGGGGTGGGAAAGCCTTCTCCCACCTCTCCTTGGGCTACTCACTGTTACCTCCTCCCGCAGTCTATATAATGCCCCAGGCTGATTTTCCTGAAATTCACATTGGAATCCAGGTCTCTCTGCTTACAAAGCCTTCAATGGCTTCCAAAGACCTACATCATGAAGCTAAAACCCTTAGCCTCACTATACAACATTCAGGGTCTGGGAGGGACTCTTTCCTAGAACTCATCCTCTCCTCTTGGGAACACCTAAGGGCCTCCCACGTGATAGCCAGTCACCTGGCACGATTCTGATTCCCCTGGGCTTGAGCTGCTCTTCTGCCTCAGATGTCACCCCTCATCAAACCCACTCGCCTGACAAACATCCACTTCTTTAACACTTGGCTCTGACACTTCCTCCCTGTGAAGCTTTCCTGGGCCGTCTTACCTGGGGACTATGTACAACCCACTCAGTATCCCCACAGTGCCTGGCTCTCCTTTTCCCTCTACTTCTCTTAGCCTTTGACCGGGCTTCTATTTGCACGTACTGACATCTGCTCATCTACATCCTTCACTAACTAGGAGGTTCCTCATCACTGCTGTGTCCCCAACACCAAGGACAGTGCCTAACACAGGTCACACATCCAAGGCCCAGCGAGAAAGAACCTAACAACAAGCAGCTCTACACTGAAACCTCGGAATTTCCAGCACCCCCTCGTGTCCCTAAAATCCATGTTTCTTTCCTCTTATCTCTGAGGGCCCTGGTCGTTCTGTGTTCCTTCTCTCCATCCAAGAGGGGAGTCCTAAGACATGCTGAATTTCTGGCCCATGCTCTTCCAGGATGCAACACCTGGGAGCAAGTACACAAGGGAGAGTGGACAGACTAGGTTCAACTCACCGATGAAGGCTGACACTACATGACCTAACCTGGTTCAACTGACCGCTTTAGATTGATGCTATGTGATCTGGTCTGGTGACCCTGTGCTAAGCATGGGGTCAATGCCCACCACTTGGGCCCTGGCCTAGCAGGGTGACTCCCCCTTCAAGGGCAATACACAGTCTATTATGCTATCCAGCAGTTCCCACCCAACCCTGTCAATAAGAGTAATTCTCCTTAACACACACTGGAAACAAAACCATGGTTACCGAAGGGGAAAGGGAAGCAGGGGAGAGAGGAATTAAGAGTATGAGATTAGGTTGTTTATATATATTGAGCTTCATGAGCTATTTGTTTATTTGGGAGATGAATCCCTTGTCAAGTGCTTCGCTTGCAAATATTTTCGCCCGTTCTGAGGACTGTCTTTTCATCTACTGTGACATAAGTGGGAAGGAAATTCAAAAAAGAGCGATCTATATGTAAACATTTAGCTGATTCACTTTGTTGCACAGCAGAAACTAACATCACATTGTAAAGCAACTATATTTCAATAAAAAATAATTTTAAAAGTATGAGATTAACAGATACACACTACTATACATAAAACAAAGAGGCAACAAGGGTTTACCACATAGCAGAGGGAACTATTTTCAATATCTTATAATAACCCATAATGGAAAACGATCTGAAATATATGTATAACTGAATCATTTTGCTATCCACCTAAAACTAATACAATATTGTAATAGGTCCCCTATACTTCGGTTAAAAAAAATAGCAATTCCCCTGTGAGAAGAGGATCTGAAAGACACAAACCTGCATAGTCTGGAAGCTTCCTCTGTCTTTGCACTTCATGTAGGCTTTGTGAACACAGCCATGTTTCCTGTTCAAAGGAAGCCTCTTGACTTACCCATGGAGGCAATCACATTTTAGATGACACAGCCAAGACTTGCCTTCCTTTCACTTCTTTAACGTGCATGTTCAAAACACCTCACTTCACAGGGCGAGGGCTGACGGAATAGCTAATCTTAGCAGTAAAACTCGAATTTATCATATTCGGATGACCAGTTTAGAAGAGAAGACAGCAGCAGTGGAAACATCTCCAGGACCTCCGCAAGGGATTAACTCAACTGACCGTGGAATGCCGGTGCCTCACCAACTGATACCCAGCTCTGAGCGTGTTCCTCTGTCTGAAATGCAAGTGACTCTTAGAAAGGGATCATGGCAGATATATCACACATGCCGGGCACTTGTGTTCCCAGTAAGCCTGGCAGGTCTGACTGTTATCGACAGAGATGTCACAGGATCGCCCAGTAGACAAGCCCAAACTCATGCAGGACCTAGCCTTGTGGTCACCGTTCCTTTAAACCTTGCCCAAGGTTGTCAGGGCCAGGGCTTACTGGGATTATGTAGTGAGGTCACCTGAGCCAGCAGGCAAGCCAGGAAGCAAGGGCTAAGCCGGGTTTGATGGGCAGGCCCGGCTCCAGCTATAAAATCACCGTCAAAACAATGTCATGGGCAAGCCTAGAATTTGTGGTGATCAAACAAGGTGCTCAAAGCCTGCTAAGGCCTTTCTGCAATCCTAGGCTTTTGATTAGAAAGGCATATGTAAATGTTTTGACATCGTGTTAGGACATTTCAGTTAAATTTAGTGAGCTCTAGGTACCGGCAAGAAAAATCAGACTGTATTTTACTCAAGCAGCTTCTGCAGAATTCTTTTTTGTTGCTGTGAAAGTAGAACTGATGTGCAATATTATGTAAGCTACCAGTGTACAATGCAGTGATTCACAATTTTTAAAGATTATACTTCATTTACAGTTATTATAAAATGTTGACCATATTCCCCGTGTTGTACTCTGTATCCCTGTAGCTTATTTTGCACATAATAGTTTGTACCTCTTACTCCACTACCCCATGTTGTCCCTGGTAACCACTAGTTTATTCTCTGCATCTGTGAGCCTGCTTTTTTTTTGTTCAGTTCAGTTCAGTCGCTCAGTCATGTCCGACTCTCCGCGACCCCATGAATCACAGCACGCCAGGCCTCGCTGTCCATCACCAACCCCCGGAGTTTTTTTGTTACATTGACTAATTTGTTATATAACACACTAGTTATACACATGTAAATGATATCATGCAAATACACATATAAATGATATCATACAGATGTTTGCCTTTCTCTGACTAATTTCTCTTGGCATAATGCCCTCCAAGTCCATCCAGATTGCCATATACCTGCTATATTGCTTCAGTCATGTCTGATTCTTTGCAACACCATGGACTATATCCAACCAGTTCCTCTGTCCATGGAATTCTCCAGTCAAGAAAACTGGAGTGGGTTGCCATGCCCTCCTCTAGGGGATCTTCCTGACCCAGGAGTCAAACCCGAGTCTCCTAAGTCTCCTGCATTGACAGGTGGGTTCTTTACCACTCAGTCAGCCAGTCAGTTCAGTCGCTCAGTCTTGTCCGACTCTGCGACCCCATGAATCACAGCCCGCCAGGCCTCCCTGTCCATCAACAACCTCCGGAGTTCACCCAAACTCATGTCCATCGAGTTGGTGATGCCATCCAGCCATCTCATTCCCTGTCGTCCCCTTCTCCTCCTGCCCCCAATCCCTCCCATCATCTGAGTCTTTTCCAGTGAGTCAACTCTTCGCATGAGGTGGTCAAAGTATTAGAGTTTCAGCTTTAGCATCAGTCCTTCCAATGAACACCCAGAACTGATCTCCTTTAGAATGGACTGGTTGGATCTCCTTGCAGTCCAAGGGGCTCTCAAGAGTCTTCTCCAGCACCACAGTTCAAAAGCATCAATTCTTCGGCGATCAGCTTTCTTCACAGTCCAACTCTCACATCCATACATGACCACGAGAAAAACCATAGCCTTGACTAGCACCACTGCAAATGGCAAAATTTTATTCTTTTTTGTGGCTAAGGAGTATTCCATTTTACAGGTTTCTTTATTTTGTTCTCTTCTTATGTTAATAAGGGGTGGATTTTCTATTGGGATGGGTACTCAGTTACTTCCCAGGACTCAGAATATCAGTGTGAGTGCTTGTCTGACAAAGACTTGTTGGGCACCGTTTATGTACCAGGCACTGAACAAATCACCCAATACAAGGCCGAACATGACAGAGACACCGCCTGTCCTCACAGGGGTGACATTCTATTGGACAGTATGTCCTGGAGGTGACCCCAGCCTACCGTCAGGCTTTTCTGTACAGGGTCAAAGTGGCCTATTCAAATCCTCAGCCCAGGAAGGGTTGCAGCCCCCAAATTGTAAAAGGGCCCCTATGACCACAATCAGCTCAGCTGCGGGCATCTGTAGGCTGAAAGTGATGGGAAGCAGAAGGAGCTGCAGGCCTGAAATGGCCACACTGATCTTGCTGTGCTTTTACTATTATTATTAATTTCTACTACACTTTACTGAAGATTCTCTAGGGCCCCCGCCCTTGGCAAAGAGCTATACTCTTACAGCCTGTTTCCTCTGTCCTACAGGGCTCTTCCAGCTGAGCTTGGGAGGAGGAGAAGAATCTGAGAATTCAGTCTTACTATCCCTTTTGCCAGAAAAGTCATCCAGCTTGCTACCTCCTGCTGTGGTGGCAGGATTTCTCTGGGCTCTGAAACAGTGGGGGACACTCCCTGCATCCCCAGGGAGACAGTTCCTCTCTGCTGGAAACCTACCTCCACTCAAAAGACATGGACACTCTGAACGTTTTGAAGTCCCAATGTAAGGTCAGGTGGATCACAAGGTTTTGTAAACTGTAAAGTGCTATAAAACTCTTTTTTAGTTTTATAAAAACTGTATTTTTAGAACTACATTTTATATAAAAATACAAAAAACTATATTTTATAAAAACAGTTTTTTTAAAACTCTATTTTTAAATATACGTTAAATAGCATATCACTATTACTGTTATTAAAGGAGAGTGGTAACATCACATCTCTGGCTTGCCAACCAGAGAAATTCAAATCAAGAACCATCACAACTTTATTTTTCTACTCTTCTCATCATCTTTTTATTCTTTCTTTAGTCCAGTGTATTTTGTCTGCAATACAATGAACAGATTTTAAGTATAATATGCGCCAAGTTTTGCTTACTACTTTTGGACTAAAAAAGTCAAGCAGTTATGTTTTAACATAAAGTACAAAGTCAACTTGTAATATTTTAATTAATATAAATATTTAGAGCTACACATTTAATTACAATATGTGTTACAGACTAAATGTTTGTGGCCTCTCCCCCAAAATTCATTTACTGAAGTCCCATCTCCCACTGTGGATACATTTGGAGATAAGGCTTATGAGACGGTGATGAAGGTTAACGAGGTCATATGGGTAGGGGCCTAGTCCCATAGAGGAGGAGCCCTTATCAGAAGAGAAAGAACCACTGGGGCTGTCTCCTGGCTACACAAAGAAGAGACTATGTGAGGACACAGCAAGATGGCAGCCACCCACAAAGACAGACAAGAGGCTTCAGAATGAAACCTCCTGTGTCAATACCTTGATTATGGAATTCTAGCCCCAGAACTGTGAGAGAATACATTTCTATTGGTTAAGCCACCCAACCTATAGTATTTTGTTATGGCAACTGGAGCAGACTAAAATAATACATATGGGCTTAAGTTTAATATGTACAGTTGATCATACATGTAGGCAATCACTCTTCCCTCTTTTTGTTCTCAAAAGGTGATTTTTTAAATTTTCAAATGGTGACTTTTTGCCTAAATTCTCTTAATCAATAAGATGCTGGTTCTGTGTACTATAAATAATCTCGATGTTTTTAAATTGCCATTGCAAGTAATTATACTTGCTATATTTGTTCTGTCAGACACCAATCCAATAAATGTCTGAAAAGCTCGAATACAAAGGTATTTTAGTTTGAACACACAAATTAATTCTGTTCACAAGCCACTGATTCAACACTATGGGTAAAGAAGAGAACGCAAATGAGATAACTTGAAAGGAAGGCCAGGCTGACTGCAATCTTCTTCAAGAGAACACATGAGACTCCAGACAAATATTACCAGAAATGAATTTCACACTCTGCTATCTGGAGTGATTTACAAGTAAAATTGTGATTTCTATCGTGATTCAAGCCACAGATTTAGACTTTGATTGCATCCCAACATAGCCATCACATCAGACTTCAGGATAGCCTCCCTGAACAGATAAGTACAAATAAGATGCAGGAAGAATTGGGAACAAGCAAACATGACCCGAAGCTGACCCTGCCTTCTCTCCCCACTGCTCGGAAGGAGAGCTCTAGGAGGCCCCGAGGTCTTCCTCGGGTACCACATCCTCTGCTGCCTTCCCCAGCCTCCTGACCTTTCCTTAATCACCCTCCCCACCAAAGCTTATCTGCTTTCTGCCATCAACCTCCACTCTCTGTTAGGAAACAGATAAATTGATCTCTATGTAATCCCGGCCAGTTAAATGAAGCTGTATTCAAATAACCTTCTTTCAGAGATCATGCTTAAACTTGTACAATCATTTTGAGGATGCCAACTCATCTTTGGTCTCTGGTGGTACTCATTTTACAGACCCAATATTCATCTTTATTAACTTTGGCTAATTTTTTTTCTTCATAGGAATATAATATCACAAGAATCTCTTAGGGTTTGAGATAACTCAAATATTACCCTTGGGCTCATTAATGCTAGTGTCAATTAGAAGCAATTTTAAAACATATATCAAAACCAATTAGCACTTTGAAATCTAAATAAATCTTTTTTTCTATTTATTGTATGGTCTTCTTGTCAGTTTGGGCTGCCATAACAAAAAGCCATAGACTGTGTTGCTTAAACAGTAAACATTTATTTCTCAGGTTCTGGAAGTGGGAAAGTCCAAGATCAAGGTGCCTGCAGATTCATGTTTGATGAGAACCACTTTCTGGCTTGCTGTGTCCTTACATATTGGTGGTGGGGGCACTCTAGTCTCTTCCCCTTCATGTGAGAATACTAATCCCATCATTGGGATTTAGGGCTTCAACATAAGAATTTCAGAGGGACACAAACATTCAGTCTGTAGCAGTTAGTGTGTGTTATCAAAAGGTGCATAAAGTTGTCTTTGAGTAAAATAAGAAATGGATTTCTCCCAGTGAAACGTAAATGAAGATTTAATAACTAGTTCACAATACCCCAAAGAAGACACTTCCTCCAGGACAGAGCTGCCAACAAAATCGGAGTGTCCCACAAGGTGTGGTTTAAAAGAATTTCTGATCTGAAACAAGCCATAGCTTTCTTGGGGAGCAAGTAAACCTTCTCTTCGGACAGTCCTCTGTGAACCCAAAGCAGCTTCTCATTCTGGACTGTTTTGTGGCAGAGAAAGGGATCTTACATAAGGATGGCCTTTCTCCTCTCCAGGGAACTGTTAGACTTGTCCCCACGTGGCCATTGAATCCTTGGACAAACCACCCAAGGATCACAAGGTTGGTCAAGTCTCTTCTTCATGGGAATAACCAGCTATACACCCTGGGAAAGCAACCGTTTCATCACTTTGTTATAAACTAGAATTCCTAGAAATTAGAATCTGAGTCTGAAATTCCAATAGGATCTCCCCATGTGCCTGAAATCTAAAGAGAAGAAACCCACTATGCCTGCTGTTGGTCTCAGCATCTGAAAGAGTTCCTTGCTGATTCATAATGTAAACACAGGAGTTAATTCCCTCTTTTGAGAAATCTTCTTGTATGCACCCAAAATTATTATTATCTGTGTTCAACCATGCAAGCATGACGAGCTGAGTGGCTGCCAGCATGGCCCTCTGCCTACCCCAATTTAAATAAATAGATCTGGCTCTGGGCAGGCTTTCCAGACCGACATGTACTCTAGACATGAATGTTATTATATTAAGATATATAGTGACATTAAAATATTTGTATAATCAGTATATCTTATTCAGCTTTAGAATCTAGGACAGGGTTTTCAAGTAATCTCACTTTCCCAGATTGAGTTGACTAGTCAGAAGCAATGATGAATTTTGGAGGAGACATGGTGCTTATTTATAACAGATTGATATTATATCTAGTTTCTGGTACTAGGAAACGGAAAGCGTTTCGTGCAAACCGCCCCCCCCCCGCCCCCATAACCTAAAAAACAAGAGACACTTCATCTGAGACCTTTTACCATATCATGTAATATTTTATCTTTAAATGAAATAGGGATGGTATGCATTTCCACCTTACAAACTGAATTCAAACTTTTGGCTTGGCCAAAAGGATTTCATGACTGACTAAAGGGATATTTGAAATGAATCCCTTCCTAACAAGGTCCCTTTTAAGTAGCCTATCTTTCCGAATTGTTTTCACTTCAGTACCCCATCAAAGGGGAGGAGTTGATGAAAAGAAATGAAACTGACACGTGGACCTGGATCAAGCTGACTGAAAGTTCTTCATTTATTTATTTTTTTTAGAATATACAATGTGTTTATATCATTCACTGAGTACATGGCATTTAAAAACAACATCGTTACAGAAAGATAACAAAAATACAAAGTCTTAAAACCTACCGGATATGGAAAACATTATACACTGAGGCCTTAAATGTAGTAGACTTTACATAAAAAGGAAAAGCAAAGAGCATACCAGTATACAGCCAATTCAAGAAGTCAGCAAGATAAACAGAATAATCATAAAGAAAAGAAAGCACTCAACACATACCAGATATCAATGCAACACAAACAAAGATAAAATCGAGAGGCTCAACAGAGTCAAAGCTGCCTTAAAAAGCTTCTCTAAAAAGGGAAGCATCAGGTAACAATAATCAACAAGAAAAATCTTGCAAATAAACAATATTCAAAATGGGAATTATTCATAGAAGCATTAAGAATATAACTAATAGAAATAACTTTATGCTTATATATTCGAAGATTAGTTGTCTCATACACAGGGTTATTGTTACCATCTTTCTAAATTCCATATATATGCGTTAATATACTGTATTGGTGTTTTTCTTTCTGGCTTACTTCACTCTGTATAATGGGCTCCAGTTTCATCCACCTCATTAGAACTGATTCAAATGTATTCTTTTCAATTGCTGAGTAATACTCCATTGTGTATATGTACCACAACTTTCTTATCCATTCATCTGCAGATGGACATCTAGGTTGCTTCCATGTCCTGGCTATTATAAACAGTGCTGCGATGAACATTGGAGTACATGTGTCTCTTTCAATTCTGGTTTCCTCGGTGTGTATGTCCAGGAGTGCGATTGCTGGATCATATGGCAGTTCTATTTCCAGTTTTTTGAGGAATCTCCACACTGTTCTCTACAGTGGCTGTACTAGTTTGCATTCCCACCAACAGTGTAAGAGGGTTCCCTTTTCTGCACACCCTCTCCAGCATTTATTGCATGTAGACTTTTGGATAGCAGCCATTCTGACTGGCATGAAATGGTACCTCATTGTGGTTTTGATTTGCACTTCTCTGATTATGAGTGATGTTGAGCATTTTTTCATGTGTTTGTTAGCCATCTGTATGTCTTCTTTGGGTAAATGTCTGTTTAGTTCTTTGGCCCATTTTTTGATTGGGTCATTTATTTTTCTGGAATTGAGTTCCAGAAGTTGCTTGTACATTTTTGAGATTAATCCTTTGTCAATTGCTTCATTTGCTATTATTTTCTCCCATTCTGAAGGCTGTCTTTTCACCTTGCTTATAGTTTCCTTTGCTATGCAGAAGCTTTTAATTTAATTAGGTCCCATTTGTTTATTTTTGCATTTATTTCCAATATTCTGGGAGGTGGGTCATGGAGGATCCTGCTGTGATTTATGTCAGAGAGTGTTTTGCTTATGTTCTCCTCTAGAAGTTTTATAGTTTCTGGTCTTACATTTAGATCTTTAATCCATTTTGAGTTTATCTTTGTGTATGGTGTTAGGGGGAGAAGGCAATGGCACCCCACTCCAGTACTCTTGCCTGGAAAACCCCATGGACAGAGGAGCCTGGTGGGCTTCAATCCATGGGGTCGCTAAGAGTCAGACACGACTGAGTGCCTTCACTTTCACTTTTCATTTTAATGCATTGGAGAAGGAAATGGCAACCCACTCCAGTGTTCTTGCCTGGAGAATTCCAGGGACGGGGGAGCCTGGTGGGCTGCAGTCTATGGGGTCACACAGAGTCGGACACGACTGAAGTGACTTAGCAGCAGCAGCAGCAGCATGGTGTTAGGGAGTGTTCTAGTTTCATTCTTTTACAAGTGGTTGACCAGTTTTCCCAGCACCACTTGTTAAAGAGATTGTCTTTTCTCCATTGAATATTCTTGCCTCCTTTGTCAAAGATAAGGAGTCCATAGGTGTGTGGATTTATCTCTGGGCTTTCTATTTTGTTCCATTGATCTATATTTCTGTCTTTATGTCTGTTCTTCA
Source organism: Moschus berezovskii (assembly GCF_049115385.1). Classification (NCBI taxonomy): domain Eukaryota; kingdom Metazoa; phylum Chordata; class Mammalia; order Artiodactyla; family Moschidae; genus Moschus; species Moschus berezovskii. Next base: position 93,664,322 of record NC_142469.1, read on the forward strand.
TTTAAGGAGTTGGTTCCTTTTCTCTCATTATATTGTGGAATCTGAAAACACCCCTCGAGATTCTGGTCACTGTCATTAGGACACCCCAAGAAAGCCACCTCCATGCTTCTTCCCTCCTAAAGGCTACCATCCCAGTTCAGTTCAGTTCAGTTGTTCAGTCGTGTCCGACTCTTTGCGACCCCATGGATTGCAGCACACCAGGCTTCCCTGTCCATCACCAACTCCCATACTTGCTCAAACTCATGTCCATCAAGTCAGTGATGCCATCCAACCATCTCAACCTCTGTCATCCCTGTCTCCTCCTGCCTTCAACCTTTCCCAACATCAGGGTCTTTTCCAGTGAGTTAGTTCTTCGCATCAGGTGACTAAAGTATTGGAGTTTCAACTTCAGTCCTTCCAATGAATATTCAGGATGATTTCCTTTAGAATTGACTGGTTTGATCTCCTTGCAGTCCAAGGGACTCTCAAGAGTCTTCTCCAACACCACAGTTCAAAAGCATCAATTCTTCAGTGCTCAGCTTTCTTTATAATCCAACTCTCATGTTGATACATGACCACTGGAAAAACCATAGCTTTGACTAGATGGACCTTTGTTGGCAAAGTAATGTCTCTGCTTTTTAATATGCTGTCTGGGTTGGTCATAGCTTTTCTTCCAAGGAGCAAGCGTCTTTTAATTTCATGGCTGCGGTCACTATCTGTAGTGATTTTGGATCCCCCCAAAATAAAATCTGTCACTGTTTCCATTGTTTCCCCTTCTATTTGCCATGAAGTGATGGGACGAAATGCCATGATCTTAGTTTTCTGAATGTTGAGTTTTAAGCCAGTTTTTTCACTCTCCTCTTTCACTTTCATCAAGAGGCTCTTTAGTGCTTCTTTGCTTTTTGCCATAAGGGTGGTATCATCTGTGTATCTGCTGCTGCTGCTGCTGCTAAGTCACTTCAATTGTGTCCAACTCTGTGCGACCGCATAGACAGCAGCCCACCAGGCTCCTCTGTCCATGGGACTCTCCAGGCAAGAATGCTGGAGTGGGTTGCCATTTCCTTCTCCAATGCATACATGCGTGCTAAGGCGCTTCAGTCGTGTCCAACTCTGTGCAACCCCATGGACAGCAGCCCACCAGGCTCCTCTGTCCACGGGATTTTCTGGGTAAGAATACTGGAATGGGTTGCCATTTCCTTCTCCCTGTGTATCTGAGGTTATTGATATTTCTCCCGGCAATCTTGATTCCAGCTATGCTTCATCCAGCCTGGCATTTCGCATAATGTACTCTGCAAATAAGTTAAATAAGCAGGGTGACAATACACAGCCTTGACCTACTCCTTTCCCAATTTGGAACCAGTCTGTTGTTCCATGTCCAGTTCTAACTGTTGCTTCCTGATCTGCATACAGATTTCTCAGAAGGCAGGTCAGGTGGTCTGGTATTCCCATCTTTTTAAGAATTTTCCACAATTTATTGTGATCCACACAGTCAAAGGCTTTGGCGCTCTACCATCCCACTTGGCAAAAAATAGTCAGGCTCGGACTCTCCTAGTGGGCAACTGAAAAACACACCAAACAAAGTAAATATACACCAAGAACCAAGAAACAGACAATTCAAGTTGGAACATGACTGTCCAAAGATACGTTAGATGACTTACACTCATAATAGGTAAGTGGGAACAGGTGTATCCACGTGCACACACAGCACCGTGGGTCCCTGAAGGATTTGGAAGCAGCCTAAATACAGGTCCGTGGGACAGATTTATCCGTCCACTATTGCTTCCATCCTTTCGTTATCAATTTAGCCTCTACTCCATGCTGGGAGCTGTGCCAAATGCTGGCCACTCAGAGATGAAGGAATCTTGAGTCCTGCCCTCTAATTACTCAAAGCCCAAGAGTAAGGGGTAAGGGTGGACAATTTGCTAGAGATAACCATGGGACAAAACGTACCCAGGACACTGGGCAGGCTGCTGAGGGAACAAGAGGGAAGAGTCAAAAAGCTGGAGAGACATGATGTGTCCTGGAGAGACATGATGCCCAGAACGACTCTGGAGAGATGAATGGAAATTAAGAGAAGCAATGTCTGTAACAATACATGGCAGACGCTGCTCTAAGCCTCTTTTAATGTATTAATATTGTGGGTATTATTCACTCAGTCACGTCCGACTCTTTATGATCCCATGGACAGTAGCCCTCCAGGCTCCTCTGTTCATGGGATTCTCCAGGCAATAGTACTGGAGTGGGTTGCCATTTCCTTCTCCAGGGGATCTTCCCAACCCAGGGATCAAACCCGCTCTGTTGTACTGCAGACAGACTCTTTACCAACTGAGCCACCAGGGAAGCCCAATGTATTAATATTAACTGTATTAATATTAACTTGTTTCATTCTCATAAGACTCTGAGTGAAGAACCAGTACAACCTCTATTTCATGAAGTACAGAGAGATCAACCAACGGGCCAACTCAAGCAGCTTCCACATGACAGAGCTGGGGGTTCAGCTCAGACCTCCAGTTGCAGGAGCCACACTCTTAACCAAGAAACTGGGAGTTTGTCAGACAGGCATGAAGCGACATTTTTTAGAAGAGGGTTAAGGTCACAGATTTTGTGAAGTGGCAGAGGGAGAGCATGACAGTGTTAAAGATCCAATATTTGGCAGGTGTATGGTGCTCTAGATGGAGTTGGCCTTTGACTTCTCAAACTGCACTAAGTGCATTCTTGGGTGCATGCAGACAGGCCAGAGGACCCACAGCCGTTATTCTTTAATGCCCCCAAAGATTCACGAGAAAGAGAGAGCTTTAGTGCTTTTATCTCACAGCCCATCACTTTAAAATGTATCACAAAGATCTTTTTCTTTGTTTCTTCTTCCTTTTGCCAACTGATTCAAATTGTTCTCTTAATGTATTTAAAAAGTCAGATTTTTATAGAAAGAATTCATACTTATTAAACTCATGGGGCTCCCCTGGTGACTCAGAGGTTAACGCGTCTGCCCGCAACGCGGGAGACCTGGGTTCGATCCCTGGGTCAGGAATATCCCCTGGAGAAGGAAATGACAACCCACTCCAGTATTCTTGCCCGGAGAATCCCATGGACAGAGGATCCTGGTGGGCTACAGTCCAATGGGTCACAAAGAGTCAGACAGAACTGAGCGAGCGACTTGACTTAACTAGCTCATACTTATTTAACATACTTATAAAAGAGCCCATGGTCACATAAATTATTTCTCTCTTCCTGACACTCTTTCCTGGTGGCTCAAATGGTAAAGAATCTGCCTGCACTGTGGGAGACCTGGGTTTGATCCCTGGGTTGGAAAGATCCCCTGGAGAAAGGAATAGCAACCCACTCCAGTATTCTTGCCTGGAAAATCCCATGGACAGAGGAGCCTAGAGGGCTACAGTCCATGGGGTCGCAAAGAGCTGGACATGCCTGAGGGACTGACACAATACCCTTCCAGACTTACTTTCCTGGTGTAATACCTCTATCCCTGCTTGTATAACATGATAATAACACACATGCACAAAATCAAGCTGTTTTGTAGTTTCTTTAGATGAATGTGGAAGCAGTGCACCTTTACTGCACAGGTGCTGTGCCCACTTAAGTATACGTCCTGGACCACCGTCTAGAACAGCATCCCCATCAGTGCTGCATCCACTCCCCTGCTGGTGGATAGCTTCCAGCTTCATATCTCTCCAAGCTATGCTGAAACAAGTATCTCTGTTTATCCACCCCTTCTTCTTGTGCTTTTCAAGTTTAAAAAATTCACAGTGGCCACTAGACCTTTTATCAAAAATGTACTCCTACCTCAAAGGGAAATGGCTGCCAAACAGCTAGTCCAGGCCTAAAAATTCAACCACGTTCAGCAGTCTACTTCTTCTAGAACACAGTTTCCCTGGCATGTTTTGGGAAACAATTTTCAACAACTGTGAACTCCCATTTAAGATGATTTCCTTGATTTGTGTGCCTAACTTCCACAAAGCTTTTTATAAAAAGCGCTACTTGGAAGTGTTTCTGTTTTCTGCTTGACAACACCTTTTCCCTCTATTTTTATTTGCTTCCAGTTTTTGGCTGCACCATGCAGCATGTGGGATCTTGGTTCCTAAGGAGTCAAACCTATGCCCCCTGCAGTGGAAGTAAGGTGTCTTAACCATGAAACCTCCAGGGAAGTCCTGATAACACCTTTTTAAAATAAAAATGGAAATGTCAGAGAAATCCCAAGTGCAAAGCAGGTGCTCCTGGACAGACCATGAGACATGGCCGGTTTGACAAGGGAAGGACGGCCAGGAAGCCAGGAGTCAGAGGGCTCAGGGTGAGGCCTTGCTCTTCTCTGCAAGAGCTAGTGCTCTTTCGATTTCCCTCTCCAATACTTAGGTTGTTTCCATCTCAACTTTATTCTTAATGGCCCAAAAGACTAAAATGAAACACAAAGGGCACAAGTTCTGCTTTCTCTAAGTTATTTGCTCTGCTGTCCATGCCCCACAGTCATGGTCCCCTTTCGGTTCCTTACCCCACTCAGCAGGAGGCCCCCTCTACTCCTCTGCCCTCTCACCCCCTCTCCCCTTCTCAGTGTAAATGTCCCTTCCTCATATAAGCACCCCCCTCTCCCCGACACCCCCGGCCACAGCCAGTCACACTCTCATGGTAGCCTGTGCTTCTCCCTCGTGAACGGAAGCTTCAGGAGGCTGAGGATTGCATCTGTCTGGTTCAGATGGCACCATGTCCTTGGTGCCACGTCCCTGGTGCCTTTAAGGACACAGGTGGCCTCGGGCACTAGTAGATGCCTCCCCACATGGGCCAGCAACTGTTCCAAGTGTTTAATACACAGTATTTTGTGTAATTCTCTAAACAACCCTATGGGATAGGTACTGTGCTGTGCTAAGTTGCTTCAGTCGTGTCCGACTCTTTGCGACCCCATCTACCAGGTTCCTCTATCCACGGGGATTCTCCAGGCAAGAATACTGGAGTGGATTGCCATGCCCTCCTCCAGGGGATCTTCAGGACCCAGAGATTGAACCCGTGTCACTTATATCTCTTGCATTGGCCGGTGGGTTCTTTACCACTGGTGCCACGTGGGGTAGATGCTACTGGTGGAAGGCAGGAGCCCATGCTCTTAACCACTGGGCTTTCTTGTCACCCAAACTCTTACCATGAACTTCTGACTTAATGTGACTCTCCAGTCTTCAGCCCCTGTCGCAGGACTCAGCTCTTTTGTGTGTTTGGCATTTCTGACACTATTCTTAAGGTTGCAAGTCCCTTCTATCTTGACTATATGCTTCTCTTCCCAGTTTTTGCACCTGCCCCTTTAGACATAAGGTTCAGTAGACAGCTCCTAGAGCAGCTGCTCTGTTTGGAGTACGAGGGGGCTGCCTTTTATTTTTTATAATATCAGGGGTCATGACACAGCCTGAGTCCCAGATGTGAGCTCACTGGGTCTTCTTGAGCCTCCCCCTGTTCCAAACTCCTGGGCCATGGAATCATGTCCATCTTTCCCCTGAATTTTAAGCAATCACCATTCCACCAATTTAGAGTTCATAAAAACTGTATGTGTCTGAATTTCCCTCACCAGCTATCTCAGACTTTCTCCCAAGGTGCCCATAAGTAGCACTGCATGAACTGGAATGCTGCCTTGTTCATTAAAATTTATCGAAGGGAGTGGCTTCCTTAGTTCCTCCTGTTCCCTCTGGGAAATGAAATGATCAACAAGCTAAGTCAGGAATGTTTCTGGAGCTCTGCTACAAAAAGAATGAGATGGCCAGGGGACTGTGCCCTCACTGCTCTTCCTTGGCTCCTGACCCGAATCTGGGGGCATCGGCCGTGTCTTTCTGTCTTCCTTACCTCATGAGCAGTTCTATCCCCACTCTCAGTCACAACCGTTTCTATACACTTTGTCATAGGACACAAGGCAACTCTCTCCCTGCTCCTTACCCATCCTCCCAAACACACACACACACACACACACGCACACACACAGAGGCCAAATTACACAGAAGACAAAGCTAGGTGGACACAGCCATACTTGGAGATTCCTTCCAATATTTTCTTTAATTTTCTCTTTTCTCAACTACTTTAAACTTTACTATGCTACAGCCTCTTCTCTCTACTCCCCGCTCCCCTAGACACACACACACACATATACACAAACATATACACATGCACAAGCGAACACACACACATATATATGCACACATATACACACACGCAGAAGCGAACACACACATATACACATGCACAAGCAAACACACACACACATATATATACACACACATATACACATGCACAAGAGAACACACACACATATACACATGCACAAGCGAACACACACACACATATATATACACACACATATACATATGCAAAAGTGAACACACACACATATACACACGCACAAGTGAACACACACACATATATACACACATATACACATGCACAAACACACACACATATACACACGCACAAGTGAACACACACACATACACACACATAAACACACGCACAAGCAAACACACACACACATATACACATATACAAGCGAACACACACATATACACACACACATATACACATGCACAAGCGAACACACATACAACACTTGCACAAGCAAACACACACACACATATATACACACATATACACATGCACAAACACACACACATATACACACGCACAAGTGAACACACACACACATACACACACACATAAACACACGCACAAGCGAACACACACATATATACACACGCACAAGCGAACACACATACACTTGCACAAGCAAACACACACACATATACACACACAAGCAAACACACACACACATATATACACACATAAACACACACACAAGTGAACACACACACATATACACATGCACAAGTGAACACACACACACATAAACACACGCACAAGCGAACACACACACATATACACACATACAAGCGAACACACACATATACACACGCACAAGCAAACACACATACACTTGCACAAGCAAACACACACATATACACACGCACAAGCAAACACACATATATATACACACATATACACACACACAAGTGAACACACACACATATACACACGCACAAGCGAACACACACACATATATATACACACATATACACACACACAAGTGAACACACACACATATACACACGCACAAGCGAACACACACACATATATATACACACATATACACACACACAAGTGAACACACACACATATACACACGCACAAGCGAACACATACGTGTGCACACACTCACACTTAGGCATTTACTTTTCTAGCACAATTCCTTGTCACATCTCCCCAGAGCTTGGCGCAGTGCCTGGCGCCCTCTTTGCTCTGCTCCCGTGCTCACTCCAGGCCCTCACTCACAGGTTCTCACCTTCTCACGTGCAGACGTACATCTCCTTCACTCTTCTTACCTCATTTCCTTGTGGTCAGTTATTGCCTACTCTGTTTCAGGCCATCACTTGCCACTGGTTTTACAAACCAGTTCAAGAGATAGATAATCAACTAATAGTAGGAATAAAAGTCTTATATTTGAAATATTAACTACCGAGCTATTTGGTGACAGAAAAGAGGGCAATTGTTTCTACTTGTGGTGGAAGGCTAAAGAGAAGAGCTAAGTGCAGACTGGATCTTGAAGGATGAGTAGGAGTTCTTGGGCAAACGATAAGAAGGGTATGAGACAGGCTCAGCAAGAGGATAGCTGGAGGCTACCATAGGAAGCATGGGAAACGGGTGGTTTTTACTTTGCCTTCTTTTTAACCCGTGTATACAGATCCTGAAATAGTACCCAGTAGGCCCTCATTAAATATTCATTAGAGATTTTTAATGAAGTGGAATAAAGCCTGATTTTAAAGAGAACTTTATGTCATTCAGGAAGTCTACAAACAAAGTTTAGTTTGTAGATGGCAAATATTAACTTAATTAGCTTAATTAATTAGCTAAGTTAAGCTTAACTTAGCTAATTAATGAAGTGCTACTGACAGGGAGGCCTGGCGTGCTGTGATTCATGGGATCGCAAAGAGTCGGACACAACTGAGCGACTGAACTGAACTGAACTTAGCAACAAACTTTTACATATGTATGCAGCATGCCAATTATTTATGGAGCGTTCTCTGCTTCAGACTTGATTATACCACCCACGGTTGTCACTGTAGACTCTCAGCTCTCTATATTTGCTAGTGGTTTTATTTTACAGGTAAGTATTCTAACTTTTTGTGTGTGTGGCTGTGCCACGCAGCTGTACAGGATCTTAGTTCCCTGACGAGGGATCAAATCCAGGCCACAGCAGTGAAAGCTTCGAGTCCTAACCACTGGACTGCCAGGGAGCGCCTCAACAGACTTTTTAAATCAAGGAAATGTCATCATTACATCTGGCTTTTTTTTTAAGAAATAACTCAAGATTGTATATAAAATAGATTTCAAAGGGGAAATTTAGAGGGGAAATATAGCATCATGCTAAGTAACTATTTTTAATGGTTGTGTTGATTTTGATTAGACTTATCCTTTCATTTGCTATATTTGCTCCGAATCTTATTATTTAGAAATCACATTTACCACCCCATATTTTAAATTCTCTTTGTACTGATGTTAGTCTGTCGCCATAGAGGCCTCTGAAGTTCTCAACTTTGCTTCTGCCTCTCCAAATACTTTTCTTCAAAAACCTCACACGCTGCTTGCTACCTTCCACCAGTTTTCACCAGCTTTTCAAGGATTTATGCTCTCTCTCTCTCTGTCTCCACTGAACATCCCCCTAGATGCACAGCTCTGTGCATTAACCCACATGTTAGTACCTACCTGAGTTAATTTCTGTGTTGCCTTTTGACTCACTTCTAGGAGACTGAGTGCCTTAATTACTTATGAATGACTATCAAGGTGAATACCTTCAGCTCCTTGTCAGACCATCACAGGAAATATTTTGAGGCTAATGGATCACTTCACATTGGTCAGTTCTCATCACATAACAAGATTCCTATTTGTCCTTGGTTTGGCTCCAGCCCTGCCCGAATCCAACCCCTCCTCTCTCTAAGTCTTTGGGTGCAGCTGGATTGCAGATGTCTGATGAGGTGGAAAGGTGAGTGTCACCCCATATGACCCAGCGTATGAGTCCCACTGGGACAAATTTAGGGAAAATAAGTCGTATCTCTAGCTCTTCAAGCTAAATTTCTGGATCCAATAATTTTTCCTTCCAGTTTCTTTGAAAATTATTCCCCGTGTGATAATTCCCATGGCATAATTATTCCCATGCCAGGCCATGGACCATGGCAGTTCCACGCGAGTTCACAGGATGAGTCCTATGAACTTGAACTTGGGAAGTTGTTTCTTTCGGACAACCCTCAGTGCTGGGACCAGTACGTCAGTCACCACACAAGATGGGAGCAAGGCCTCCTCACTCTAACACAAGGTCTCCCCACACTAACACATGCTCTTGAATTCCTGAGCCAATCTCATTTATAAAAAGTTAAGCACCCATGGCGTAACTTGTGATTGAGCCAAAAAGACTTTCACTGTACTTTGTCAAGACATGTACCGTATTTAAAAACCTAGAAATATTATGAAATTCGGTCTCTAGAGAACATTGTTTCACTCTAATTTTAAATTTTATGGAATTATATAAATTCTTAACTAGCAAACAAGAAATGGATTAATATACAAGAACCATTGGATGGAACTCCATTTTTTTTCCTGTTTTGTTTTCGTTTTTACCAATGAAGACTCAAGAAATATTTTATACTTCAGGATATTTTTTTGGAAATCATTCCTATTAAATTTCTTAGAGACATCCAGGAAAACCAGATACTGAAGCTACAGACCTAGAAGGAAGCAGGCAGCAAACCTCAAGAGAGAAGAGTTATTTTTAAGGCTCCTTAGACTGGGGCATGAGAGTCCTATAACTGGAACATTGTGGTTGGTGGTTGATGGTTTGGGGTCCTAATTCTTTACCTTTCCCCATACCAACCCTGTCTCGCTTTAAAATTTTATTAGCTTGTTCGTGATGGATTTTTTTGCATTAATTTTTATTTTTTTAAATGTTTCATCGAAATATAATCAGTCTTAATTAAATATCTTGGTTCCCCTCAACCTTTTTACTGAAGACGAATACTTACTCACTTCCCCCTACTCTTAACTCTGCCCACAGCCTCTGCCTTATGATTTTGAAGTTCCTCCACTAACCAGAGTATATTTCTCCTCTGCTTTAATTTTAGCCATGTGACTCACTTAGGCCAATAAAATGAGGCAGAAGTGATGGTGTGTTACTTCCAAACCAAAGATGTATGAGACCTTGCATGCTGTCACACGTCCTCTCTCACGTCTACTCTTACCATGAGAAAAAATGAGCTTGTGGTCCCGGAGGAGGAGCTGCATGGAGCAGAGACAGAGAGATAAACGAGCAGAGGCAACCCAGCCAAGTCATATCAGCAAGGCCCATCCTAGATCAGATGATTTCCAGCTAACACATAGATATATGAGCTAAATAAATACTCACTGTTGAAGCTTTGTGGTTACTTGTTACACAGAAATGTAGTACACATATTAAAAGTTATTACTCTGGATGTTTAATGTGAGTTAATCCTAATAACCCTTGTCAGTAATTGGCTTCAGAGTGGACATGAATAGGCTCATTGCAGCCAACAAAATATGAGAGCAGTTTGGGGATGTCTTCAGGAGAAATTATTCCTTTCTTTTATAGGACATGCCAAGTCCTCTCTCTTGTTGCCTTCCTTACTCCTCTGTGAACAAGAAAGTATTATAGCTCTGATGCCCAATAGCTGCCATCCAAAGACGCTTAGGGGAACTAGTTTGAGAATATAATCAGTAATAAAGGAGTACAGAGCTGTGGCAACAGCCAAAAAAGAAAATAAAAGGCTTGATCAAACCATGCCTGAAGTCCAGCTTACCTCTGGATTTTCATGATTACAGAACACATCCTTATTGTTTAAATCAGTTTGAATTGGGCTTCTTGCAACTGAAAACATTCTTACTAGCTAATTCAGACTGGATGACTATTTCTGATGTCACATTAGGACTCGCTTTTCACGTTATTTCAGGTTTAATAGGTGAAGTCTCTGAGTGATCTGAAATGAAGTCCAGGCATAAAGTTCATAGTCATTATTCATGTGGGAAGGAGAGAGTGGGACGCACTGAAGAGTAGCATTGAAATATATACATCACCATGTGTAAAATAGATAACTAATGGGAAGTTGCTCTGTAGTGAAGGGAGCTCAGTGCTCTGTGACTACCTAAAGGGGTGGAATGGGGTGGGAGGGGAGGTTCAAGAGGGAGGGGACATATGTATACTTATGGCTCATTCGTGTTGATGTATGGTAGAAACCAACACAACATTGTAAAGCAATTATCACCCAATTAAAATAAATATGTTTTAAAAATTCATAGTCATTATTGAAAGTTCCACACTCCTTCCCTCAGACTTTCTCCATAGAGACCTTCATATAGCTTAACTGCCTTCTTTGCAACTGGTGTCTCTCCCTCCCTCAATGTGGTCATAATTATCAAATGACTTCTCACCTTTCCCCATGCCTTCTACTTTAAAATGGAAAACAGAAGGAACTGATGAAATACACCTCAGTACATTCATATGATAGAATATTACATATTTTAATATCCATTAAAATAATTTGTTAATTCAGCAAAAACACCTAGGGAACATGCTAGGGAAAAATACTTGCTGATGGGGGAAATGTTAAATACAGAAAAAAATCAAGGTATAAAACATACTTACCCTATTGATCTTCAGTACTTGAAAAAAGAGTGTATATAAATGGAAAATTAGACTGGAAAGATAGTCTTTAAATATTAATAAGGTTTCTCTCCAGGTATTGGAATGTGCATGCTAAGTTGCTTCAGTCATGTCCAACTCTTTGTGACCCCATGGACTTTAGCCCACTAGGCTTCACTGTCCTTGGGGTTCTCCAAGCAAGAATACTGGAGTAGGTTGCCATGCACTGCTCCAGGGGATCTTCCCAAACCAGGGAATAGTGAACAATTTATTTCTTCTTTGTGTTTTCCCATGTTTATCACATTTTCTATGATTAATTCCTATTACTTCTGTAAACAGAAAAAAAAAAAAACCCAAGGAAGGAAATTATGCTTGTGTCCTAGATAAGTTTAATAAATCTTGAAGTGTTTATTATCTAGATTCACTAATATTTCTTCTTTTAACGAGCCTCAAAGTTCAATTATATTTACACAAGTTCACTTTTTGCGTGAACTACAAACAGAACACAGGAAAAGGATGTTTTTAAGTAATCAAAAAGTCATATTGACATTTTAGAACCGCCTCTCTTTTTCACGTCCAATTTGAAACTCAGAAAGAGGAAGAAGAGCCAGACGGCTCCTGCTGACCACATTTATTGCTCAGGCCTCAAAAGCCTGGGTTCACATACAAGGGGTCAGGAAAAAGGAGAAACTGAGAGAGCATCATGAGACTCAGGAACTGAGGGTGAAGAGCGAGTGAGACTCACTGCTTCCATCCCAGCTTGCAGGAAGCAGCTGACTACCTTTAACTCTGACCGACTGGCACGGGGAGACTCACATCTGCTGAGATGTTCCCAGGGGCTGGCGGGTTACTATTTAAAAGAAAGCAATTTCCAAAAAGAAAGAGAAATGGAAAGGAGATGAAGCACATTTATGACTTAAATGATAATACTATCATTCACCTTAAATCTGGATCCAGTAACTCCATCTCAAAAAGATGGTGCAACAATTCTAGAGGAATTGGAATAAAGGAAAAGAAATTGGCATGATTAAGGCTGGAATGTTCTTCTGGCCTATAGAATTTAATAGGAAAAACTCTATTCATAAACTGTGTTGTATTATTATAAATGATATTATTCTGTTCTTACACTTTTACAGAAATTCTTTCACATATGCCATTGCATTGGAGTCTCACAATCTCCCTAGGTGGAACCTATGAGAAATATTCTCCCCATTCATGATAGGCTCCCTGTTAATGAGACCCATTGAGACAGAGCTAGGATGTAAGCCCAAGTCTTATACGATCAGGGGTGTCTTCTATTAAATAACTGAAGTTATTCTGCAGGTGAGATCTAGCAAATACGTCATGTGCTTTTTAAAATATGTTTAACTAGAAAAATTGATTACAGTGGATACAACTTTCCACACATGGAAGCACCCAGTACAGTCTATATTCAGTGGATGTTCCAAAAATATAAGATGACTGACATGCGCTTGATCTTAATCACTAACAGACTTCTTCACGAAATTATAGCCTTTATATTAGATTTTTCATTACTCTTCCCTCTACTTGAAACTTGCCTACATGCTACTGAAAGATTGCATCCTGGGGGATAAAAAAAAAATGTCTCAAATATCAAAAGACTTGAGGCCAGAGTCTCTTAAGGTAGTAATTTCTTGCTCTCTCTTTTTTAATCAACTCAGGAGAAATTATTTTGCACCATATTTTTAAAGGAAACCAATCTGGATCTTGAAGAGTTCACGTGTAAAATGAAAAAGAGTAAAGTTAAAAACCACATAACCATCCCCAAATTTTCCTGCCACAGTTCAAATGGTTTGCTGCTAAAAGACAAGTTGGTTTGGTTCTGATAAAGATGGACTCCTCCTCTCAACAGACCGAGTGACTGGGAGATTTATGTCTGCCCGATAAACAGTAAACACATCCATGGAGAGGGAAAATTTTCAATAAACCTTTTCAGTTCAGTTCAGTTCAGTTGCTCAGTCGTGTCCAACTCTTTGTGACCACATGAATCACAGCACACCAGGCCTCCCTGTCCATCACCAACTCCCGGAGTTCACTCAAACACATGTCCATCAAGTCGGTGATGCCATCCAGCCATCTCATTCTCTGTCATCCCCTTCTCCTTCAACCCCCAATCCCTCCCAGCATCAGAGTCTTTTCCAGTGAGTCAACTCATTGCATGAGGTGGCCAAAGTATTGGAGTTTCAGCTTTAGCATCAGCCCTTCCAATGAACACCCAGGATTCATCTCCTTTAGAATGGACTGGTTGGATCTCCTTGCAGTCCAAGGGACTCTCAAGAGTCTTCTCCAGCACCAATTCTTTGGTGATCAGCTTTCTTCACAGTCCAACTCTCACATCCATACGTGACCACGGGAAAAACCATAGCCTTGACTAGACGGACCTTTGTTGGCAAAGTAATGGCTCTGCTTTTTAATATGCTATCTAGGTTGGTCATAACTTTCCTTCCAAGGAGTAAGCGTCTCTTAATTTCATGGCTGCAATCAGCAGCCGCAGTGATTTTGGAGCCCAAAAAAATAAAGTCTGACACTGTTTCCACTGTTTTCCCATCTATTTCCCATGAAGTGATGGGACCAGATGCCATGATCTTTGTTTTCTGAATGTTGAGCTTCAAGCCAACCTTTCACTCTCGTCTTTCACTTTTATCAAGAGGCTTTTTAGTTCCTCTTCACTTTCTGCCATCAGGCTGATGTCATCTGCATATCTGAGGTTATTGATATTTCTCCCAGCAATCTTGATTCCAGCTTGGGCTTCTTCCAGCCCAGCGTTCCTCGTGATGTACTCTGCATAGAAGTTAAATAAGCAGGGTGACAATATACAACCTTGACCTACTCCTTTTCCTATTTGGAACCAGTCTGTTGTTCCATGTCCAGTTTTAACTGTTGCTTCCTGACCTGCATACAGGTTTCTCAAGAGGCAGGTCAGGTGGTCTGGTATTCCCATCTCTTTCAGAATTTTCCACAGTTTATTGTGATCCACACAGTCGAAGGCTTTGGAATAGTCAATGAAGCAGAAATAGATGGTTTCAAATCCTCAGAATATTTAGGCTTATAAGTACCAATCTCAGGAAACATGGGAATTTTTCACATCCCTGGTGGCTCAGAGGTTAAAGCGTCTGAATACAATGCGGGAGACCCGGGTTCGATCCCTGGGTCGGGAAGATCCCCTGGAGAAGGAAATGGCAACCCACTCCAGTATTCTTGCCTGGAGAATCCCATGGACGGAGAAGCCTGGTAGGCTACAGTCCACAGGATCGCAAAGAGTTGGACATGACTGAGCGACTGAACGGAACGGAAAGCTTTCAAAACGTGTCCTTCTCTCTGGAAACCTAGGGGCCTAGCATTCTGTACCCACCTGCACACCTGATATCATAAACTTTGTATGTGGATGGGAAGAAAACTTCCTAAAGTCTAGGAATCTGTTTCTTTAAAATAGCTCAGCTCACTCCCCACGGAGAACCCACAGTGTATGGACAGGATGCAGCTGAAGGAGCTTCCAGCTTTCCAGAAGCTTCCAGGCTGGAGCAGTCAGTGTTCATGAACCTCCTGCCTCAGAGTCCCTTGTCTAGAATGCGGATCCTTGAGTTTCACCCAGACCTTCAGAGCGAGAATCTCTGGGGTCAGCACCTTGGAAACTGCATTTTAATGAGTGCTTGCTGGTAGTTCCCCTGAAGTTTGAACACCAATGACCTCAGAGCTACTGCAGGAGAAGATAAACGCAGAGAGGACGAGAGATGGTGAGTGTAAATGATGGAATGATGACAGGGATTGGATTGGTCAGGCAAACCACCTAAACAAATGCCAGAGAGCGCGCGTTCAAATAGTAGTGAGTAGTGAAGAAGCAACATTTCATCCATGTGAGAGAGAGCTTAGCTCCCCGTCCAGCCCACGACAGCAGCTAGGGCGGTCTGGACCGCATTGGGAGAGCTGCCAGCTGGTCCTGATGGAAAGTGAAACTCACCCGTCTCCAGCTACAGGGCTGGGGATCCCACAGGTGTGGTGTTGCCACAGAGTGTTGCTGCGTGTGTGGACTGAAGGCAGTGAGTCTACCCCGGTGGTGCTAATGGCTAGTGTTTAATAGTCAGGTCTCCAGGAAAAATAAAACCTGGTCTTGTAGCATTCGCCAATTTCCATGGTGTAAATGGTCCCACCATGGCTAATTCTGAGCCATTTAACATGAGATGTCATTGCACGTGGACTTTGGGAAACAGACACCTAATGGCTCACATAAGCTAATATGAGCCAGTTCTACCACACAACTGCCTCAGGACACCCACATACTTCTCACATAAGGACTTTCTTCATCTTTATATCATTTTTTATTTCTCATACTCCTGTGTCTAAAAGAAGAAAAGTGGCCCTTAATTATTCTTTGCTAATAATGTATTTATTAAGATGGCATGTATTTTTATGCAAAAGATGATTTTCCTTAATTAAAAAGTGTGAATCCAAAAAATGTTAATCACAACTAACTTATCTATTTTTGATTGGACTAAGAAAGTACCAAGTACTTGTGTGAATAATGGCACATAAAAGGCAGTATAATGCCTGTCCCTAAGATGTCCTTTAGCTACCTGATGTGAAGAGCTGACCTATTGGAAAAGATTCTGATGCTGGGAAAGACTGAGGGCAGGAGGAGAAGGAGATGACAGAGGATGAGATGGTTGAATGGCATCATCAGCTCAATGGATATGAGTTTGAGCAAACTCCGGGAGACAGGGAAGGACAGGAAAGCCTGGCATGCTGCAGTCCATGGGGTCTCAGAGTTGGAATTGACTGAGTGACTTCACAACAAAAACCAAAATATCCACACCCTAATCCCTAGAGCCTGTATGTTAAGTTACATGGCAAAGGGGAATTAAAGTGGAAGAAGGAATTGAGTTTGCAAATTATCTGATTTTAAGATACATAATCCTATTTATTCAGATGAGCCCAGTGTTACCACAAAAGCCCTTATAAAAAGAGAAAAAGTCCTTAAATGTAGAAGGAAGGCAAGAGTCAGAATCAGAGAGATGTGATTCAAGAAAGATTGCTGGTTTTGAAGATGGAGGAAGAGGCCATGAGCCAAGGAACATGGGCCCCTCTAGACGCTGGGAAAGGCAAGAAAATGAATTCTCCCCTAGAGCTTTCAGAGAAAAACATGTGGCTGCCCTCACCATGAGTTTAGCTCAGAGGCCCATTTTTGGACTTCTGACCTCCAGAATTTATTATTGAAGATAATAAATCTCTGTTATTTCAAGCCACTAAGTTTGTGGTAAGTTTTGGCAGTCACACTAGGAAACTAATAGAGCCTGTTTTTCAGGAAAGAAGCAAAACAAAGCAAGAAAAATGTATAACTGGAAAGCCATAAATGGCCCTGGAAGTGCCGACCACATTTGCCTGTAGAACAGAGCGCTGTCCACAGCACTCCTCCTACACACAAACACACACACACACACATGCACACACAAAAGTCATTTGGATACCCTAGAACAAGACCCTCAGCCTGAAGCTAACACCTGCACAGCAGTCAGGACTGGCACCGGCCACCACGCTCCTTGGCCAAAGGCAGAATATTCAGAAATCTCCAGAGGGATCAGGTAGCCTGTCCTGCAGATGCTTATTCATACAAGTCGGGGGGAACCTTGAGGTATAAAAGACACACTCTGTCCAAGTCTCTAAAAGTCCTCCATGGTGCTAAAAGGCTCATTAGGCAAACATTCACGTTTTGCAAAGGAGGAATAAGACAGATGAAGGGATGGGCTCTAAGTTACCCATTAAATTCATTAGCATCAGAACCAAGACCACAGTATTCCTCTCTGCTCCCTAGGCCTTGGTTTCCCCACTGCAGCCATGACATGGATTTCGTGAAATTGCAGGGGCTTTATTCTATACTCAAGAGTCAAAGACTATCTATTAGTGTTCTGCAAAATAAGTAAATCATATAGGATTACAGAAGATAGGTGGAACTCCCAGCCCCCTACCCCTTTACTTGGCCTCCTTACCTACCCTGTTCCTCAGTCTTCCTCCAAGGAGAGGCAATATTAAAGGTAAGCTGTTAGTCTCTCTGTTGTGTCCAACTCTTTGCAAACCCATGGACTGCAGCCCACCAGGGTCCTCTATCTATGGAATTCTGCAGGCAAGAGTAGGAGTGGGTTGCCATTCCCTTCTCCAGGGGATCTTCCTGACCCAGGGATCGAACCCCCACATCTCCCACATCACAGGCAGATTCTTTACCATCTGAGCCACCACAGAAGCCCAGGAAATATTTAAGTGGCTTTCAAATGCAAACCTTGACCAGACCACATTTGTCCTGAGAAGGAAATCACTGGATTTTAAAATATCATACATGCTTAATGTTGTATTTTCCAAATGAAGGGAAAAGTAAGTAGCCTAGGACCCCTCTCTTCACTGAGATGCACCCCAGCCTCACTCTCCTTTGCCTGAGCGTTCCAGTCATGGTACCACGTGGCTGGCCAGGTGAGTCCACAATAGGAGTCTGACATGGAGGAGAAAGGTGTGAAGGAAGCCTGACTCGCTGTGAGCACTAGTTCAGCCACATCAGTGCTCTGCCTTGGAGCAGGAATGTAGGGTAAATACTTTATAGGTTGCCCACTTGGCTAATTGTTGAGTAATGCTGACTTTTGTTATTTTCTTAATATTGATTTGGCTGTACCAGGTCTTAGAGGCAGCATGAGGATTTTCGATCTTCAGTGCAGTATGTGGGATCTAGTTCCCTGACGATGGTTCCAACCTGGTCTCTCTGCATTGGGAGCGTGGAGTCTTAGCCACTGGACCATCAGGAAGTCCCAGTGCTTGACTTTTGAATAAAATATTGCTACACACACACACACACACGCACACGCACACACACAGACAGACAAATCATCCCACAAGACCTTACGCTGACTTGAAAAAGCCAGACACAAAAGAGCATTTTCTTCATACCTGAAGATCAATAACAGGCAAGACTAACTCATGGTGATTGATGTCAGAATAGCAGTGACCAGGGAAGAAGGTGAAGGATGGGGGTGGTATTGACTAGGAAGCAACACAGGGAGCCTCCTGGGGCACTAAAAATGTGCTCAACCTTGATCCAAGTGGTAGTTACACAGGTGTACACACATGGAAGGCATTTATGGACCTGCGGTTAAGAGTTGTGAACTTTACAATGTGTATGTTATTCCTCATTTAAAACAAAATCCTTGTTTGCTGCATAAAATGCATAATTTCCAGATAGTTCCATAAATGAAGGTGTATTTCTATTTTTAGAGCATTGAAACCCTAAAGATTAGAATCTTACAAGCTATATTTACTCTTGATTAGGTTGAAAAAGATTTCATTTAAGTCATGTTTGATGATAATTCTCAACTTAAATTTTCTTTCTGATTAGAAACATCAATGGAAAGGCCTTGTATCATCCACTCTCTCCAAAAGGGCCCCTTTTTTATTTGAGGAAAAGCAAGGCAAAAATCAGATATTTTAAGAGTTACCACATTTTGGCTCTTCTACATTTTTATCTAAAGAAAGCCAAAATCTTCACCAGCATTTGAGATTTTCTCACAGTGTTCGCTTTACTGCACAAATTTTATGTCGTACATCTCTTCCATATAAAAGGACATGAAAAGATATATAAAGTAGTTTCAGAGAGGCAGCTATTTTGGTATACAAAAAAAAAATTATCTTGTTGAAGAGTTTCAAGGAGATGCTATAAAATATGCATGTGCTGGTACTGGAACAGATGACAACATAATATTTTAATTTTTAAAGACGAAAAGAGCTATTTTAAAAAGCATGTGTTTTTCATAGCATACTTTACTTTATACCAATGATTCTAAGGTTTCTATTAAACAGAAAAACAAATTACAAGTCTGGCAACCACAAAGATGAAAGGGAGGAGAAGTCTCCATAAGTGAAAGGGATTATAACCAATAGCAAAGTGATGACAAAATACCACGGTGTATCGACAGCATTGTTAGAGCTCTAAATTATATTTAATGATAGCTAACTGATGTCTGGGGGGAATGAGAGCCCAGGGATGTCTGAGTGTTGACGAAAAAAGGAAAAAGAGAAACAAGGCATCATGCTGCCTCCAAAGAACTCCGAAGTTAAACTGCTGCAGCTGAGATACAATCGTTTCCAGGGTAAAATAATTTCTACTCTAGTCAACTGCATGGTCGAGCCAGCCACTCCACAGCAGGCACAGCCTAGGCTACTCTGTCAGTCCACTGGGAATAAATTTAGTACCAGCACAGTAGTCCTGGATCCAAATTCCAAAGACACTAGTTCAGGTCAGGACTCTTGTCTCTAAGCAGGTGGAACTTTGATGGTCAAAGGCAATTTAAATGTGATACTGAGTATCAGTTGAAGTTCAGTGAAATCCCTGTTCCTTGAAGAAATGTAATATTTACCAGGAAATTGTTAGCTAAGGGAACCAGGTTGGGCAGAAACATGTGAATGTTTAAGGGTGTCTAAGCTTTTAACAGGGAAATTTGATCAATGCAAAAGCAAGAAGATTATTAGACTCTAACTGAAGGCCACCTTCATATGCCGAGCATGAAATCTGGCCATTACAAAGGCTGCTTTTCTAGGTAAAAATTTCAAATGATAAGACTTGTCACCTGGCAAAGTAAATTCCAGAGCTAATGGGGGAAACTTGAGAGGGCTATGTTCCTTGGTTGAATAAAAATCCTGGCCATTTTGGGAAAATGACAGGACATCAAGAAGCAGCAAATCCACATCACTATCCATCATTTTCAACACCAACCATTAGCTTCCATCATGAATCTATCCCATATATAAAAATTAAATCCAGAGGGGAAAAACTGAATTTCATATTTAAGACTTACTATTCTCTCAACCCTTTTTAAAAGTTAAATATTCTTTTGTGAAAGAAAAATTCAGCAGATCAAATTTGAATTCCGCATTTTCCTCCAGGATTCAAAGCAAAAATGTTGTGAGGTTTTGATAATGATATCTAATTTTCAGAGCTGTTAAAATATTGTTGTTTATTCATTAAAAGGAGTCATGTTATAGCTGTTAAAAAAAAAAACAGATGTGGTTAATTAGAAATAGTTATCTATATCAAAACATATTTTTTCACCTAAACTTAACAAATTACTATCCAGACACAGAAACCTCAATTTAATTTGGCTACTTACTATGCACAAAACATTATGTTAACTTGTGGGAGCCAAGGTTCACCAGTCACCACCCCGGAGGAATTTATAGTATGAAGGCTGAGTGCAGGCAGTGAGTTCAGGAGGAACTGGGTCAAGGGAAATGTGCCATTTTAACCAAACCAAAGGACTGGATAGGATCGAGTATCAACCTATGGAGATTGACAAAATATTCCAAGTAAATGGCATGAGCAGTTGCCCCTAAATGGTGAAAAATAGTTCCTCCTCTGCCCTGAAAACACAGAGTAACTTAATAGGCTTCCTCACTTCCACAACCCCAGGCATACAACTTCCCTAAAAGGAGTTGCTAACGGCTCTTATGGGACTGGCCAGCCGTACTCATACCCAGGAGCTGTCCCAAGCATTCCGGCGTGGACACGCCCTGCACAACGGAGCCATCTCTGCGGACTCTTTGGTAGGCAGTCAGTTCTGGGGCACCAACCAGATCTCTTCTTGACTTTGGAAACTGGAGAATCTGGCAGGGTCATTTTCTCCTTTCTGTGGCATATTCCCAGCCTGCCTCTTGCCAGCTTCAAGGGAGGATCAAGTGAATGTTTTTCAGTTTGTCTGAAGGCGATACCTATTTTGTATGCCCTCGTGGAAATTCAGAAATGCAAAGGCGGGCATTGTGGGCTGGGTTAGCCCAAGGGCTCAGTGGGACAGACAGGTAGTGCCTGGTGTGAGTCTCCTGCAGGAGGAAGAGGATCTAGGGCCACCCCTTGCCTCCTTGGCCAGGCCTGGAACCCGGGTAATTCCCTGGCCTCACAGTGAGGCTGGAAGGGAAGCATCCACGCTGGGCGCAGGAATTCTTGGTGACCATCAGGGAGGCACAGTCTCTACAGACGAAGAAGCATCTGCCTATTCCCCCCAGGAATGTGTGCCATGGTCCCCAACAGAGGGGTTTTGTAAAAACCAAATACCAAGTTGGATGAGACTTCTAACATTAGGGGCTAATAACTAGTGACTAACATTCATGATTAGTAGAAGGAGGACGCCCAGCCCCATCAGGGGTCTTATAGAGAACTGTAACACTGGCTGGGGAGAGAGTTTCTTACCCCACACAGTACAGTAACCACTAAAGAAGCAGAGCAGGAAAGCAAGGAATGACACGAACATCGGTGACCCTGCAGAGGTGATGACAAGAGTGATGTCTGCAGGGCAACCACATCCCATGACCCAGCAAGGTGAGCAGCTGCAGAGAACTCCAGAGGCCACGGGAAGTGGCTCCGGATGAACAGCATTGGCCTTGGAGAAGAACTTCATGATGTAGGGGGAGAAACTTTTCCCTTTTCTCCTTCTTGGTTCTTTGGCAGGTCTGATAATTAAACAGGCGTAAAGGCAGATTAACAGGAGAAAAACAAATTTAATTTCAGACGTTGAGGACCTCATAAAAAATAATGAGACTCAAAGAAGTGACCAAAGCAGGCAGCTTATCAAAGCTTTCAGACAAAGAAACGGTATGTTTTTGAAGAATTGACAACACAAGGAAGTTTGGGCTTGGGGTAGTAAGTTAGTGAAGAAATAACATGTCTTGTCTAGATAGTCTTCTTGGCCCTAAATTTCCCATCTCTGGTGATAAGGATGTCTCTCTACCTCCTGGAACAAGAAGGATACCTTTCCCATCGGAGATTTATTTTCTGCTTTTGAGAGAGAGAAGGGAGGCTCAGGGTATCCTTTTTGCACCAGCTGTTTCTTAACTAACTTTAAATCAAAATAAACAATATGGCCGAGTGAGTGGCAAGCTTTGGGGTGACATACTCTGCTGTCCTTTAAGGAGAAAGAGAATTTGTGAGCCCCTGCTGGAAGCTGGGGATGTGGCCACATGTCCGGTGACTGCCGGGTTAGAGGAAGGGTTAGAAAGCCCAGATGGTTATACCTTGTTGTTTTTACCCAAACGTTTCGCACCAGTACAAGGAATGGCTTGGGAATTTAGGAGGTACTTATCTTTGGAATTGTATCCTTTCTAAATCTGATTTAGACAAAGTGCATTGGGAGCCGTAGAAAGAGAGTGGAAGAGACAATTTTGACTCATTTGAAATGATGCTGGAAACTGCATTTTAATGACAAGTGTTCAGAATCCTTTTTTTCAAACACAGCAGTTTCCAAAGTTGACGATTTTGTGGGTCTCTAATGGCCAGGACCCTGCAGAGCAAGTCCCAGCCTTGCCAGCTTTCTCTTTAGAATGCTCTTGGAATTGGGTTGAGGTTAAGGATGTTTCCATAACGTCTAAGTCTACACCTTAGCTGTTTTCCAACATCTGAACATCACTGTTCATGGGACGGCTTCTCTTTTATTTTGCTGTGGCCTTTCTCGGCTTCCCACAATTGGGATCGTATTTCGTATCCACAGGAATGGAAATAATAACCAATAGCTCACTTTCCTCTTCTGTGGTTTATGTTTGTGTTTTTGCTCCTACTTCCTTGAGCTTCCTCAGCCCCTCTCCTCCCCAACCACTTATCCCGTCAAGCACTGGTGCACTCAGCATCTTTACTGAAAGGAAAGTTTTATGAAGAATAAGATAAAGGAATATAACAAGGGCTTATGCCCAGAGGCTGGTTGTCTACAGAGCAGTGAACTTGGAGTCATAAGCCTTTAACCTTTCAAACCTCACACAAGAGTCTTCAAGTGTTGCCCCATGTCTATATAAGGTACAACTCCTTAGCCTGGAATTTGGAGATTTCTGCAGTCTAACACTGACCCGCATCGGTCTCCTGCCACCATACTCACATAAATTCTCTTCTCCAGCCAACTGGGAAGTCACTCCTGAACAGGGCATGTTCATCCCTGCTCTCTGTGCTTTGCTCTGGGCTTCGCTGGATGACAATGCTGGCACATCCTCCCCTAAATCGATTCTATTGACCTGAACACCATTCACGAGTGTTACAATGTGTTGCCACACTCAAACTCAGTTAAAAGTATTAAAAGTTCGTGAGTGAATGAACAGGCATACAGTCTGTCGTAAGCAAGCATTAGCAATGCATGATACAGAAGAAATATTTGCTTTAAATTTTTTTAATTAAAAAAAAGTGGGATGTATTAAGTGATATTAGCTTTAACAAAAGTCACTTTAAAAGATCTTTGAGACATGAAAACATAAAACTCTTGAATGAGACCACGGACAAAACATTCTCTGACATAAATCATACCGATGTTTCCTTGGGTCAGTCTCCTAAGACAATAGAAATAAAAGAAACAATAAACAAATGGGACCTAACCGAACTTACCAGCTTTTTTACAGAAAAGAAAACCATAAACTAAACGAACTGGGAGAAAATATTTGCAAACGATGTGACTGACAGGGGCTTAATTTCTGAGATATGCAAACAGCTCATACAGCTCAGTAACAAAAACCAAACAACCCGATGGAAAAATGGGCAAAAGACCTAAATAGGCATTTCTCCAAAGACAGCATACACATGGCCAACAGGCACATGAAAAGATGCTCAGCATCACTAACTGTTAGAGAAATGCAAATCAAAACTACAGTTAGATACCATCCCATATAGATCAGAATGGCTATCATTAAAAAGTCTACAAATAACAAATGTAGACAGTGTGGAGATCCAACCAGTCCATTCTAAAGGAGATCAACCCTGGATGTTCATTGGAGGGACTGATGCTAAAGCTGAAACTGCAATACTTTGGCCACCTCATGCGACAAGTTGACTCACTGGAAAAGACTGTGATGCTGGGAAAGGTTGGGGGCGGGAGGAGAAGGACACGACGGAGAATGAGATGGCTGGATGGCATCACCGACTCTGTGGACATGAATTTGAGTGTACTCCGGGGGTTGGTGATGGACAGGGAGGCCTGGCGTGCTGTGATTCATGGGGTCGCGGAGAGTCGGACACGACTGAGCGACTGAACTGAACTGAACTGAACTGAGACAGTGTGGAGAAAGGGAGCCCTACTTCACTGATGCTGGGAGTGTAAATTGGTGCAGACACTACAGAAAACAGTATGGAGGTTCCTCAAAAAACTAAAAACAGACTTGCCATATGATCCTACAATCCCACGCCTGGGCAATACATCCAGAGAAAATTATAATTTGAAAAAGTATGTGTACCCCATTGTTCATTGCAGCACTATTTACAATAGCCAAGACATGGAAGCAACCTAAATGTCCATTGACAGATGAATGGATCAAGAAGATGTGGCACATATATAAACTCTATTGTGTGGTATATACCACAGAACAGAATATTATTCAACCACAAAAAAGAATGAAAAAATGCCATTTTTGAAAACATGGATGCACCTATAGATTATCATACTAAATGAAGTAAGCCGGAGTCAAGTACCATACAATATCATTTTTATGTGGAATCCAAAATATGACACAAATGAGCTTATTTGCAAGACAGAAGCAGACTCACAGGCACAGAGAACAGTCTTGTGGTTGTCAAGAGGAGATGGGGTTTGGGAGGGATGGACTGGGAGTTTGGGTTAGCAGACGCAAACTATTATATATAGAATAGACAAACAAGGTCCCACTGTATAGCGCAGGGAACTATGCTCAGTATCTTGTGATAAACCATATGGGGAAGAATATAAAACTATGTATATATACATATGTGTAACTGACTCACTTTGCTGCACAGCAGAAATTAGCACAACACTGTAAACCCACTATGCTTCAATAAAATAAATTCTTTTAAAAGATGTTTTTAAAAAATCTTTAAGTCAAATGAATAAATGGAACTGAAAACATCATCTGGTGTTAACCGAATGTAAAAGAATGCAGTAGTCAAACTCATACGCAGGAAGGATGTGTGAATGAAAAAAAAAAGAAAGATTGTATGAAATCTAGGAAAGGGGAGCCCAAAATTGCCCAAGGAGCCACAGATTGCTGGGGTGTCTGTGTCACTCTCCAGGGCAAAAGGCATCCTCACTGGTTAACGTGACTGTTCTCATCCATTGGGCAGACTGTCTCTTAGTAGAGATGAATGTGCTAGAATATAATAATCTGGTCACCTCGAGCTGCGGAGACCACCCGCTCTGCTCAGGTTTCATGCTGACCAAGGAAGTTTTGATCACATGTGCCCATGTAGGTTTCCTTAAGGAAGAGAAGAGTGAACTGGAGAGCATGCATATCCCAAACCCACATCATCCAACAGTCATCGTATTTGCACTCCACGCCTTCAGGGTGCTTTGCAGGCACCCATCAATGCGAGCCTGACTAACTGGGCAGTGGGCATCGAAAAAGCAAAAAGGGAACATCAACACTTTGCGGATATAAAAACTGCAAGAAGTTCCCACTTCTAGGAAGAAAACACCTACCTGCTGCTCATGCTGATGTTTCTGAAGGAAATGGATGAGCCTGGCCCTGCAGGACAAACAGGAACGAGCGTGCATATCCTTATTACTCTTCCTATAGTCCAGGTTCTCTCTGCGCTCCGTATTGGTAGAATCTAACTGCAGGAAAAACAGAAAAGTGTCCTAACTCCAGAGCATTCCAAAGCAGAGGAAGGATATGTGTGCTAAGAAGGCTTCCCAGGTGGCTGGAAAAAGAATCTGCCTGCCAATGGTAGAGAGGCAGGAGACGCAGGTTCTACCCCTGGGTCAAGAAGACCCCCTCGTGGTGGATATGGCAATCCACTCCAACATTCCTGCCTGGGAAATCCCATGGACAGAGGAGCCTGGTGGGCTACAGAAAAGTGTCCTAGCTCCAGCATCATAGAGCAGAGGAAAGACGGTGTGGAACTATGAAAGTAACCTAATAACTGATGTTATATTGTGTATACAGATTTTCATTCATTGTCTCTCTCCCCCAGTTGAATATAAGCTCCAACAGGGTAGGGATTTTGTTTTGTTCATGGCTATACCACCAATGTCTAGAATAGTCTGACAAACGGTGAGAACCCAATAAATATACATAAAATGATTACATGAATTAGTATCACCCAACAAAAAAGGTGAAAATTAAAGGCTATAGAGAAATAAACTCTCCAAAAGTACATCATAATCCATGTATTAGTTAGACTTAGACTAATGTTAACTACCAGGAAAATAAAAATGGTAGTGACTTGAACAAAAAAGCAGTCCCAAAAGAGGCTGTGATTGATGAATCACTAGTCACCCAAAACTATCACAACATTGTTAATTGGCTATACTCCAATACAAAACAAAAAGTTCCAAAAAAACAAAAACAAAAGATCATTAGTCCAGATCTGATGTAGCCCTCCATGGCGTTAAGGACCCAGGTTACTTCTTTGTCATCGTTCTACCATCTTAGTTCCATGTCATGGTTCAATATGGCTGCTCCAGCTCCAGCCATCATGTCAGCATTTCAGCTGAGGGAAAAAAGAAAAGCAAGAAGAAGTACTGTCCTGTCTCCTTTAAGGGCAGTTGTCAGAAGTTGCTCACTGTGCTTCCTTTTACATTTAGTCATGTGGCCCACATATAGCTGGGCAAAATGATAGTCTGGATTGTCATGAGCTTACTTGAAAATGATGGCTACTATTTACAAAACAAGAGTAAGAATGAACATGAGAGATAACTAACATTCGCTGCCATAGGGAGCACTGAGAAATTATCTCTGTCATAGATATAAAAGGTGAAAAGTAAATATGACTTGTTTAGCAATGGTTCTGCAGGTATTATCTGAGAATGCTACACTTATTCCAGTTGCTCCTAGGATTTGTCCAATTCAGGACTATGGAAGTCATCACAGGTATCACCCTCTTGCTTCTTTAAACAGGTGTCCTTTGATTCTGTCTTGATCTCCCTCTAAAAACGTTGATGAAAATGGTAGGTATTTGCATAACATGGGATCAAATGCATGAACTCTGAGGTCGGAAAGCCTGGATTCAATACTAGGCCCCAACACTTGCTAACTATGTAAACTTGAGCAAGTAACTTCACAACTGTTTCTTCTCTTGTAAAATAGGGCTAATGATGATGGAGTCTGCCCCACAGGCTATTGGTGGAGACTGTCAAGCACCAGCTAAATGCTCAATAAATATTTCCTAATATTATAATTACTCACTGACAGTTTTAATCTCTGAATATTTCTCAGACCTCCTCCCTCCTTTTCATTCACAAAGGCACATCTTCCTTGTAGGCCTTTATCAGTTCTCAGCTGGACCAATACTCACAGGTCTTTCTTACTGATCTTCTTGCCTTCGCCCTTATTCTTTTACATCTACCCTTCCAGAGAGACCTTTATAACTAACATGTCTGATTATGCCCTGCAGTTTCTTAAATTTCTGCGTGACGCCCCTTCAACACCTGACTTCTCTGGGTTCATCAGTTGTCACTTCCCCACAAAGCTCGCTACAGTTCTCACAGGACACTGGTTTTGGACAATTTTTTCCCTCCGCCTGGGATACACCTGAACCTCTATTAAGTGACTCCTCACCTTTCATGGTTCAACTCAAATGTCCCTTCCTCCAGGTAGCCTTCTTGGACCTCCTTAATTGAGAATGAATGAATGTATAGTACACCTGGAATAGTGTATGACACAGTAACTTCTCAATAGTTGTAAATTTTTATTACTGCCCTTTTACCTCTGGGTTTGCAGAGTCCCTTATATTTTATTAAAATTCTATTAAATTCTTGTAATTGTTCTCAAGTGTCTCTTTCTCCCCCACCAGGCTTTTTTTCTACCATGTACCAGAAACTTTTTTCATCCGAAGCACCTAGCACAATTCCTGGTACACAGTCACCACTGAATTGGTGCACGATGATAAGGAAGAAAGGAAAGAAGGGAAGCAGAGAAGGAAGAGAAGAAACGTGAAAGAAGGAGGAAGATGACTCAACCCTAAATGGGCACAACAAAAATTTAAGAAAAGGAATGAGAAAAGAAGTGGGAAAAACATGTCCTGTGATGTTTTGTCACTGAACAGGGCTTCATTCAGGGTGAGTTTGAAGGCACTGAGCAAAGTGCCTGCCACCCTATATGAATAAACAGATAGAAAGATGCTTCAGTGATGTTCATCTACTGCAGTGGGAACTTTGAGTGACACTTTTTGTTCTCTACTTTGTATATCTCCCCATCCTTTGTCTTATTTATTGTAAGCATGTGGTTTTTCTTCGTTGGGAGATCCTGAAAATAAATATGGCACATGGTTCATTCTGAGTGGGAGAAATACGGATGATTCTCAGTCTCTGTTGTACGTTTCGTGGCTCTTAAATTCCTTCTCCCACTCCCCAGATTTTTGTTTAATGAGTCTACAAATTTTGCCTCTTCCTTCTTTGACTCATTTCTGTCCCTTCAGCTATTACTGGTTAAGGTAGCAGACTCTGGAGCCTGACTGTCTGGATTCAAATTCTGCCCATATTATTCACTAGCTGTGGTTCCTTCGTCAAGTTATTTCACCTCCCAAAATCCTCAGCGTCCTCATAAATAAAACAGATTTGTCCTTCCATGTAGAATTGTTATGGTCAGTATCTGGCACAGAGTGAAGCTGTTATTATTATTCCCCAGCATATGAATCTTGAACTGAGCTGAGATTTTTTTTTTTCCGAGTACATTTTTCATGGTACTTGCTCCAGGCCTCCTCCAAACTCAGACGTGGTTTTGCTTTATCTCCATGAAAACTGGAAAACTCCCCCACCGGAAGCACATTGGCTGCCACTAGCTGCAGAGACTCTCCCTGTCTGAAGGCCAGAGGGGAAGTTCTAGTGTGGGAAGAGGAGGAAAGTATTCCTTCCTCCATCCCTGAAAAAAGGAATTTGCTGGAGCTGTTTCGAAGGTAGAGAGGACAAACTACCACAGTGATTGCAAAAACAAATCTTCTCTCCTGCATTAAAATAAAATATATGTGTCTGTGATTTCTTGTATCTGGTTACCCCGGATTTCCGATTTCTTTATAACAAGCATGTAATACATGTGTAATAAAAACTTTAAAAACACACACACACAGTACAGTAGTTGTTTCCAATTCTCATGGTTACAGAATGAGTCAATCTTTTTAATGTCAAACTTTTTTTCAGAGAGTGACCTAGTAGACGGAGCATGAAAAGTTTCTGGGAGCTAGAAACTTCCAATTCCTTATCAAAGCACCGAGAGTCCCTTGCTGTTTAGCTTTCACAATTCCTTTAGCTTCTCTGAATCTTAGGTTCCTTGTGCAATAAATAAGGATCCTTAAGACATTGGAAAGTTCAGTTGGTTAATTAATGTTCACTAGGTCTATTAAAACATAATGTGCTATTTTTATTTAAGAAAAGTCAAGAACTGACTCAGAGGCTTAACATCTAAGTAAAACTGCTGTCATTAGCCTTTGTGATGTGAAAAAATGGTGCCCCCTTTGAGGATGTTTTAAACGGAAGAGTTTCAGTAGACTGAAGTCTCACAATTTGTGACTTGCTTTGGTTGACATGGAGGGAGAAGATCAGGATATTCTTGGTTTACTTTACTCATTTGCCAGACTATAAAAATAAGTCGTTTGTAGTAAAGGTACCATCCATTGTACCTTTATCTCCAGGAGACAGCAAAGGACAGAAGAGCCATACAGTCGATGGCATTGCAAAGAGTTGGATACCACTTAGCGACTGAACAGCCACAACAACCAGCCTTTGCCTCTCCCACAGGCCGTTATAAATAATCTCTGCCCATAGCCCTGGTATCTCTGTTCTTCATAACATAATCTCTCTGGCTACATCTGCTTGCACTAAACTGAAGAGTTAGCCCATGAGTTGCTGAGCTGGCCAGAGTCTGTCTCCTTTGAACTGAGATTGAGTGAGGGATTACTTGGAACTTGGGGCTGGCTGCCATGTTGGGCCATGAATAAGTAGAAGAAGAACCTAGGATGCAGCCAGGGCCGAGGAGCCTGTGTAGACAGAGCAGCAGAGAGCCGAGACCTTGTAACCAAGGCAAGAGAAATGAGGGAGTGGGTGGGGAGAAAGCTGCCCAAGGCATCCTTGTTTCCATAGATTAGGAAGAGTTTTTGAATCTGGGCTCTCCTAGAGTCCTCTCCATCCCCTCATAAACTCCTTTCCTGATATGAGTTGAGTACGTTTTATTTTGGGGAAGGAAATGGCAACCCACTCCAGTGTTCTTGCCTGGAAAATCCCAGGGACGGCGGAGCCTGGTCAGCTGCCGTCTATGGGGTCGCACAGAGTCGGATACAACTGAAGCGACTTAGCAGCAGCAGGTTTTATTTTAATTGCCGCACAATCCCTGATCGAATCTATAGAGCCTGGCCTTTTAAGGCAGTGAATCCTAGGCTGAGGTTACATATACCAGGAAGAGGTCCACCAAAAATCTGAGATTCCAGTAAAAAGTGGCCAACTTCTTATTCTGCGAAATAAAAACCAAAAAATGTTACACTGTACTATCAACAGCATAGTGCTACAATTTATAAGGCATGTGTAATATATAACATTTTAAAATTAAGTAGTTTTATTAAAAACTTACTACAAAAGATTTTTTTTTCCATTTTTGAGTTGAAGTAGGAGATCAATCCTGGATGTTCATTGGAGGGACTGATGCTAAAGCTGAAACTCCAATACTTTGGCCACCTCATGCGACGAGTTGACTCACTGGAAAAGACTCTGATGCTGGGAAAGGTTGGGGGCGGGAGGAGAAGGGGACGACGGAGAATGAGATGGCTGGATGCCATCACCGACTCTGTGGACATGAGTTTGAGTGAACTCCGGGAGTTGGTGATGGACAGGGAGGCCTGGCGTGCTGTGATTCATGGGGTCGCGGAGAGTCGGACACGACTGAGCGACTGAACTGAACTGAACTGAACTGATAATTTACATACAGTCAAGTTCAATGTTTTCAGTGCATGGTTCTTCAAGTTTTGACAAATGGATAGAGTTGTATGACCCCACCACAATGGAACAGTTAAATAGAATAGCTCCTTTCCCCTAAAAAACTCCTCTGCACCCCTTTGCAATCTACTCCTATCACCTCCTCTAGTCCCCTGGCAACCATTCATGTTTTCTGTCACCTGATCTGTAGTTTGGTCTTTGCAAGATTATCAGAGAAGGAAATCACACAGCATATAGACTTTTAAGTCTGACTTCTTCACTTAGTACAAGGTATTTGAGATTTGGCCACATTGTGACATGTATCAGTAATTCATTCCTTTTAACACTAAGTAGGAAATGGCAACCCACTTCAGTATTCTTGCCTGGAGAATCCCAGGGACAGAGGAGCCTGGTGGGCTGCTGTTTATGGGGTCGCACAGAGTCGGACACCACTGAAGCGACTTAGCAGCAGCAGCAGTAGTCCATTGCATGAATGTATCATATTATGTTTCTGTGTTACTCCATTGAGAGGCATTTGATTTGTTTCCAGTTTTTGGTGATCATGAATAAAGCCACTACTAACAGTCACATACAAGCTTTTGTGTGAACCTAGGTATTCATTTCACTTGGTTAAATACCTAGGAGACAAACTGCTGGCTCGTACGAGAAGTGTATATTTAACTTTACAAGAAACTGCCAGCCAAACTGTTTTCCAAAGTGGCTGTGCCATTTTGCATTACACCCACAGCAGATGGGAGTGCCAATGGCTCCTATCCTAGCCAGTGCTTGATAATGTCAATTTTTGCTTAATTATTCTAATAGGTGTTTGGTGGTATCTGTGGTTTTTATTTGCATTTCCATAATGATTGGTGATGTTAAACACCTTTTTATGTGCTTGTTTGCTTTCTTTTTATCTTTAAAGAAATGTCAGTTTATTTATTTTGGCTTTTTTAAACTGGCTTGTTTGATTTTCTTATTACTGATTTTTGAAAATTCTTTATATATTCTGCAAACAATTTCTTTATCAGACATATGCTTTGCAAATATCTCTCAGTCTGTGACTTTTCAGTCTCTTAGCTATTGCATTTTTCTTATTTTTTCATTTTGACTTGGACGGTTGAAGACCCTGTCAAGAATGTCATTAGCATGACAATGTTGGGAATTCCTACTATGTGGAACACAGAAAGTGGACAGAGATGTGAATAATTTTGCCAGTGAGTTAGTATATACTGTAAACAACTTAAGCTTACTTAAGGATGGGCAGGCAGCTCTACCCCATGGGATCATCCAGGAACCTGGATTCTTTCTATTTTGTGTCTCAGTCATCCTCTGGCATATTGTCAATCATCCGCTTGGTTGAAGCTGTTTCACCATCATTTTATCTGCATTCCTACACTAAGGAAAAGAAGAAGTAGAAGGCAAGCCACTTCCTTTTTAGGAAATGACCCAGAGGTTACTAACATCCTCTTGGCCAGATCATAGTCACTTACCTAAAACTAGCTCCTAGCAAGAGTGGGCAGCCAAGTGGTTTCCTTAAAACTCTTACTGTGGAAGAGAATATATTGGGGGACAGTAGAGTCCACCAGAGATAGGAAATGAAGCTAAACCTAAAGTCAGATGTTCTTACTCACATTCATGGACAACAAGGAAGCAGAAGTAACCAAAGGTTTTGCTTAAAGCCACTACTGAGGTTAATAGAAAGTGGGATGTGATTTTCCTTTTGTTTTGGGCTTAGCAAAGAGTTGGGCAAAGCTGAGTACCAAAGAGAACCAAGGTCAACTGTGTCAGACACCCCCACAAAACCTATGCCACACACCGCCAGCCCCACCCCCTACCCCGCAAAGACTGAGTCGGAAAAGAGGTAAGAAGAAGTTGTTGAGTAATTGCCTCGCAGGAAATGTAATTTTCTGCAGTAAGAGACAAGTCCTTCCTCATCCTGAGAGAAGGGGAAGGGACATGTTCCTTCTCAAAGTTAAGTGAGCAAAGTTCAAGGGAACTACTCCTAAAAATCAGAGCAGTACTTCACATCAAGGGGCAATTTTGTGCCCCCCGCCCCCCAGGTAGGAAGACCCACACCCTGGTTTGGGTGGGACAGAGGAGTTTCTGGATGTTTTCATTTTGTATTGCTGCTATAACAAGTGTAAATTTAGTGGCTTAAATGATGCAAATTTATTACCTTACAGTTCTGGCGACAGAAGTCTCCCTAGGTTAAAATCAAGGTGTTAGAATCACGTTGCTTTCACAGGTTCTCAGGGAGATTCTATTTCTTACTTTTTTCAGCTTCTAGAAGCTGACCGCATTCCTTGGCTCATGGCCCCCTTCCATCTTCAAAGTCAGTAATCGCACCACTCTGATCTCAGCATCTTCACATCTCTTTCTCTGACCCTAACACACCTGTCTCCCTCTTATAAGAACCCCGATGATCACCTTTGTTGCTGCTGCTGTTTCATTACTAAGTCATGTCCGACTGTTTGTGACTCCATGAACTGTAGCCCACCAGGCTTCTCTGTCCATGGGATTTCCCAAGCAAGACTACCGGAGGGGGTTGCCATTTCCTTCTCCAGGGGAATCTTCCAGACACAGAAATCAAACCCACATCCCCTGCATTGGCAGGCAGGTTCTTTATCCCTGAACCACCAGGGAAGCCCTGCAAGTACAGTGAAAGTGAAGTCACTCAGTCGTGTCTGACTCTTTGTGATCCCATGGACTATAGCCAGAAGGCTCCTCCGTCCATGCAATTTTCCAGGCAAGAGTACTGGAGTGGGCTGCCATTTCCTTCTCCAGGGGATCTTCCCAACCCAGGGATCGAACTGGGGTCTCCTGCATTGCAGACAGTCGCTTCACCATCTGAGCCACCAGGGAAGCCTAAGAGTGGGTGATTACAGCGGGCCCACTCAAATCATCCAGGATAACCGTTCCATCTCAAGACACGAAACTAAGCACACATAAGCACATCTGCAAAGTCCCTTTGCCATGGAAGGTAATATATTCACAGTTGGGGGTGATTTGCATGTGGACAGCTTTGGGGGCAGTATTCTGTGTACCATACCAGGATATGGGACTTTTCAGACTTACCACCAGGAAAGCTGATCACATTATCACTGGGAGACATTTGGCAATATTTGGGGACATCTGTGACAGTCACCACTGTCATCTAGTGGATAGAGATCTTAGGAAGTGGCAATAAGCAGTATGAGTTTCTGCTGTTGGCCTAGAATAGACAACTGAGTTTCCTGTGGCTTAGTTCCTGTGGAATAGATACTTGAGTGAGTGGGTGCTGAGAGGCATCTGCCCTGAAGTGTCACACTCTAAAGATCTGTCTACTAAGTGAGTGGGCTCTACCAGCAAGGGCAGGCTGCCAGGGCCGTGCTGAAGGAGGCTGGACAAGGTTGGGCCAAGGCCAGACCACGGAAAGGGATTCATGCAGTAGGAAGATTCTTGTGGTGACGTATATATTCCACGAGCAAATCAGCCTTTGGATACCTGACACAAAGAGAGTATTCACAGCCCATCTGTTTAGCAAAAGAACCAGCAACAATCAACACAAGGAGGTGGTCGTTGTACCTCCTCCTCCTCTCATCCCTGATCCTCCAAGTGAAATGGGGAAAGGGAGCAGAAAAGCAGAACACATAGCTTCCTTGCTCAAAGCCCTTTAAGTCAGAAGTCTGACCTGCGATGGGGAGAGGGAAGGTTTCAAGTAAGATGTGTGATTAGAGTTGAGACTAGATGCATTTCAATAAATTGGAAGTGGCTGGAAAGAAAAAGGATCGATCCCAGGTGTCTTAAAAATCTGCTACCTAATAGAACAAAAAGAGCAGACAGAGGGCAATTGCAAGTAGTGACTGGAGAAGAT
This sequence comes from Moschus berezovskii, assembly GCF_049115385.1. Classification (NCBI taxonomy): domain Eukaryota; kingdom Metazoa; phylum Chordata; class Mammalia; order Artiodactyla; family Moschidae; genus Moschus; species Moschus berezovskii. The sequence goes on from NC_142469.1 coordinate 93,699,765, forward strand.
GAAATTTTCCACTTGCACCTCCCCAGGTTAAATCTCCTTTAATCATCTCATTTTACGTCTTAAAAGTGTAAGATTTCCATTGGCCAGTATCATTGTTGGAAACATGATAGGAACTCAGTTCAAAACTTAAAAGCATGATGGAATCTTGCATCCAGGGTCCAGAACCAGCAGTTTTTATGTGACACAAATAGCAGTGCATTAAAATTGCTGTAGCTGGGTGATCCTGCCTTTTGTCATCCAAAACTCTCTTGAGACCAGTGACCCAGTTAAGGGATCCCATTGCAACATGAGTGGATGCAGCTTAAGCATTTTGCTCCTAAACTGTACAACATCAAAGCACAATAAAAAGTGTGTTTTTGGTCTCATATCTCAAATTAAAAGCATTTTATTACCTTGGTTTTTCAAACCCACCATTACTTACTTATGGCAGAAGTGGAATGAAATAGTATCTTGTCTTTATTCTCTCCCTCCCACCATTTCAAGCAGGTAGTCAGATATTCTTGCACCCTATAATCACAGGGGTGTCTAAGGAGTTGGCCTGGCAAGATAATTCCTTTTCTTGCTTTTGAAAAATCTTTAGTCCTTTAAAGAAGCTGCACTTCTTGTCCTGAAGGGAAAGGACCTTTGAGAGTAAAGAAAGAGTGGAGACTTGGGCTTGGATTGGAAAAAGGAAGGAAGTTGGGGTTTCAGAGAACTTGAGGACCAGGGCAATGGTTATGAATGACCCCAAGAGCTGCCAGACCTCAGTGGCGACACATACCCAGAGCCAAAGCCTCTCCTCCAATGAAGTACCACTCCCTTACGTGTGGCACAAGTTGTGGAGCCTTAGGATCCCCTGGACTCCTGCCACAGACAGTTCAGCAGCAACAAGAATGGAAAGAGAAACCTGTCACAGTGCCAAGACCCCTGGACCTTTGGATAGCCCTGAAGAATTGGGTCGCAAGCCTGTTTGAAATGGGATTTCCTTTACTCCAAGAAGACAAGAGCTCAGAGTTAGATGTAAGTTGATTTAAAGGGAAACAAAGAACTTGCGTTGTGGACTGATATTTATCTTCAGGGGCTTCACTGGTGGCTCAGCTGTAAAGAATCCGCTTGCCAATGCAGAGGCGTGGGTTCAATCCCTGGTGCAGGAAGGTCCGCTGGAGAAGGAAATGACAACCTTCTTCAGTATCCTTGCTGGGAAATCCCATGGAGAGAGGAGCCTGACAGGCTACAGTCCACGGGGCTCACAGAAGAGTCAGATAGGACTCAGCACCTAAACAACATTTATACCCTATGCATGCCTACTCAGTCACTCAGTCGTGTCTGACTTTTTTGCGATTCCATGGACTGTAGCCCACTGGGCTCCTCTGTCGATGGAACTCTCCAGGCAAGAATATTGCAGTGGATTCCATGCCCTCCTCCAGGGGAATCACCCGACCCCATTCATCTCCCCAGTTGTCAATGGAAGCCTACAATGGAAGGCCTCGAGATGCAGCCTTCTCTTCCTCCTGTTCCTCCTCTGATCCTCAGCTCCAGGATTTGCCCTTCTCTCCCACCTCCTCCTACTCGGGGTCCAAGGAAGCACTGTCAGGACTTCTTCCCCAGAACCCCTTGTCTCACACATCCCCTTGCTCCCAGTATTCTTCTGCTCTCCACTCTGACTCTCTCCTAGATGAACACGAGTGACTTCCCAGCCTCTCCAGCTTTCAGTTTGGCCACAGCTGTGGCTCCATCCACGTCCTAAAGCAAGAAATATATCTGGGCTCATGGGGACACCAGAGGCTGATGCATAGCTTCTGTCTCATTCCCTTTCCCAGTTCCCCCTCCCTGAGCTTCCCTCCTATTTCTTCCTCTAATAAATCTGCGCTTCATATCAAAAAAAGAAAAAAATTGAAAGAAGCCTACACTCTGAGGTTATATAATTAAAGTGTTCATTTCCTATCTTAAAAGTCTTACACTTGAGGATGTTAAAATGACCCATGTGATAGCAGATTAGAGTTAGAAACGGCAGTATGATTGTTAATCAGTTTATATGTTTGTAGATTGGTTTATATTCTGTTGGGACCCAAAGAAAATGTTATATAGTATGAGATATTAAGAGTGGCAGATGTTTGAGGTGGTACTTAGTAATCCTGAGAAACATTTATTGTCTTTAATAGGAATTTTATGGTTAAAAATGTTCAAATGATTTGAAATTTTCCATCTTTGATCTCCCTATTTCCTCCAAAGTATTTTCTTGATGTTCAATAAATCAATCACACACTTTTTGTTTTAAATAAAAAGACAGAAACCCAACAATGTACCATTTAATAAAAACTTCACTTCAGAATTTGCTGTGTAGCACAGAGAACCCAGGCTGGTGCTCTGTGATGACCTGGAGGGATGGGATTGGGGGAGGGGGGAGGGGGTCAATCATACACTTTTTGTAATTCTATCCTCAGCTTTTAAACATTTGAAAAGCTATTCAATCTCATCTATAATGAGATACACAACTCAAAACTGAGATTCCGTTTTTATCGCACACTGGATACAAAAATCTAAAAGTACCCTATGCTGGCAAAGCTGTGGGGAAATAGTCACCTTCATACAATGCTAATAGGAATGTAAGCTGATAAAACCCCGATGGAGAAGAATTCAGCAATATAAAAATTACAACTGATTATCCCTTCAATCCAACAACTTCATTTCTGGGAATTTACCATACAGATACACCCACACATTTGCAGATAACATTAATACAAGTAGGTTCATTGCAACATTGTATGTAACTGCAAAAAAATTGAAAGGTCAATGAATTAAGTGTCTGTTTAAATAAAGAAGCACACCTACACTGGAATACCACAGAATTTTTTTCAAGAATAAACAAGTTCTTTAAATATCGATATAGAAAATCTTCAAAATATACTGTTAAGTTAAAACAACAAGATATATCATTAACATATTAAGGAGATAGGAATTGGCTTGTAAATGTATTTTTTAAATCCTTGGAGAGATAAACCAAATATTAATAGCAGTGATTAATTATCTGGTTGGGGATAAAGAGTGGGGGTGGGTGTAGGAAATGGATGAACGGGAGACAGAGGTAGGAGGTTTTCACTGAATACCTTTTTGTACCATTTGATGTAAGAACTACATAGATATACTACCTATACAAAAATGTAAATGTTTTAAAATTCTACCTGATAAGAAATAGGAGGCTTCTGTTTAAGATACAGAATTCTTACTCAGATAACAGAGGATCTAAATGCACTTACCACACAGAATTCAAGTTAATTCTTACATTTTCTGTTTGCTTTGAATGACTCACAACAGAAACATCAAAATTAATGCCTGATATTCACAATTTTCCTATTTGCTATCATTTTACTTGAAAGCAATCTAAAGGTAGCTTTAGAGACATGACTTATGGTACATTTAGTACTAATCATAGCACTCTTTGAAACTATCTTAACAATATAAAATTAAATGATACCAAGTAGCATTATGGATCTACACAGAGGAATGGAGAGAATTAGAAATGGTAACTGCTTGGGAAGATACAGAAGGTTTTTCTGTAATTGTTTAAATCTCCTTTTAAATGAAAACAATGTAGCCTGGAAGTATATGAAAAGTTGTATTAAGACATATAACAATAATAGGAAACAAAGAAGGAGGAATGGAAATGAAAGCACACTCTCATAAAACTCTTATGCTAATTTGAAGTGATGGATAAAGTATGATAAGTCAAACACATATACAGTAAACCTGAATCATCCACCAAAATAATAAAGCAGAGTGTTATAACTAGCAAGTCAAGAAAGAAGATTAAAAGGAATCATAAAAACACTTAATTAATTCAGAAGAAGGCAGAAAAAGAAAAATAGGAAGGAATAAAGAACAGATGGAGAAACATAACAAATAGCGAGATGACCAAATTAAACCTAACCTTATCATTGATCATATTAATGCAAGTGGAGTCTGAATGCTGCAATTAAAAAGCAAAGACTGCTCAGAATGGATTAAAAAAGCAATACCAGAATGTATTTCCTAACACTTTATATAAAGACACATGCTTTTATATAAAGACACAAGAGGATTAAACTTAAAAGGATGAAATAATATACCATGCCAACCCTAATCAAAAGAAGGCCAGAGTGGCTATATTAATATTCAGGAAAATCAACTGCAAAGCAAAAAATGTTACCAAAGAATTTTTAAATCCATTTCTTAATGGTAAAGGTGTCAATTCATCAAGAGAACATAATAATCCTAAATGTTTATTCACCTTATAACAAAGCTTCAAAATCAGAAAAGCCAAAACTGATACAACTGCAAGGAGAAATAGACAAATTCATAATTATGGTGGAAGAATTCAATAATCCCTGTCAATAATTCATAGAACAAATAGAAAACCAATAAGAATATAGACTCAAACAGAATTATCCATTAATTTGGCCTGATTTACAGGGACAAAACCTCTCCCTTCTCCTATGCCATCGATGAAATAGACATCCTTTTAAAGTGCATATGGAACATTTACTAAATTAGATTGCAGTCTGAGTCACAAAGCAAATTCAAAGAATGTAAAAGGGTTTAAATCATATTCTCTGACTACAAAGGAATTAAATTAGAAATTAAGGGAAGGGAATGAGAAATCATTGAGATGACGAAGAGTGTGATTTAAAATGTTACTCCCTTATTTTCAGATAGTGCTTTAGAGCAAGAAATCAGAACAAATGTGAATCCAGCAGGAACTGACTCTCTTTCCACAATGAAATCCAAGTCCGTGACTGAGTCACGTGAATCAGCCACAAACTGAAGGAGCTCTGCGTGGGGAAGCAGTGCTTCTTATGTACAGGTGGAAGAAAATATTGCCTGTGCTAAAAATAAAAGCTCTTCCCACCCACCTCAGGCCATAATACATCACAGAAAAGCTTTCTTGACTGCTGGTTCATAATAAATCGCAACTGATTGGGACAGCTTAGGGGATTTTGAGGCAGACATTAAAAAAAGAAAAAAAAACTTTAAGTAAGGATTTTATTTCCTACCTTAATAAACAAAGGATTGACTTTTGTCACTGTTTTGTTCACTCTAAAAAGATTAAGCTCACAGGTATTTAATAAATTAAACGTCTCTCCAGTTAGTAGACTTGGCTAGCTCTATTGTGGGAAGCTCCTTGGCTGGAACCTCCTAGGAGCAACCCGCTCCTCTCCCACTTTGCTCTGTTTGAACCACATGGTTGATGCTAAGTGGGTGCAGATATTAGAAGCCAAGGACGTCAGGTCAAGACTTATACAAATAGATTGGTAACTGACAAAGGAAATAAAAAACTGATATAAGTATGATGAAAATATGGGAAAAGGGGAGAGGGTATGTTCATCTTTCTATAACATAACAGGAAGTTATTGATAATAACTAGAATCAATAAATCACAAATTAGAGGCAGAAGAGGATCCTTTGGAGGTGAAAAATAACTGCGAGAAGAAATAACTCAAAGAGAAGTGGTGGCTTTTGCACAACAAGATTAGAGTTGAATGAAGGAGGGCAGGGCACTGCTTTGCAATGGTTTATAACTGTGTGTGTGTATCTTTGATTTAAAAAAAAAAATTTCAAAGTATCAGTCAATTCAATCACTCAGTCTTGTCTGACTTTTTGAGACCCCAAGGACTGCAACACTCCAGGTTACCCTGTCCATCACCAACTTCCAGAGTTTGCTCAAACTCATGTCCATTGAGTCAGTGATGCCATCCAACAATCTCATCCTCTGTTGTCCCCTTCTCCTCCTGCTCTCAATCCTTCCCAGCATCAGGGTCTTTTCCAGTGAGTCAGTTCTTCACATCAGGTGGCCAAAGTATTGGAGTTTCAGCTTTAGCATCAGTCCTTCCAATGAATATTCAGGACTGATTCCCTCTAGGATGGACTGGTTTGATCTCCTTGAAGTCCAAGAGACTCTCAAGAGTCTTCTCCAACACCACAGTTCAAAAGCATCAGTTCTTCAGTGCTCAGCTTTCTTTATAGTCCAACTCTCACGTCCATACATGACCACTGGAAAAACCATAGATTTGACTAGACAGACCTTTGTTGGCAAAGTAATGTCTCTGTTTTTTAATATGCTGTCTAGGTTGGTCATAGCTTTTCTTCCAAGGAGCTGCTGCTGCTAAGTCACTTCAGTCGTGTCCAACTCTGTGTGACCCCATAGACGGCAGCCCACCAGGCTCCCCCGTCCCTGGGATTCTCCAGGCAAGAACACTGGAGTGGGTTGCCATTTCCTTCTCCAATGTGTGAAAGTGAAAAGTGAAAGTGAAGTCGCTCAGTCGTGTCCGACCCACAGCGACCCCACGGACTGCAGCCTATCAGGCTCCTCCATCCATGGGACCCTCCAGGCAAGAGCACTGGAGTGGCTTGCCATTGCCTTCTCCATTCAGTGTCTTTTAATTTCATGGCTACAGTCACCATCTGCAGTGATTTTGGAACGGCCAAAAATAAAATCTGTCACTGTTTCCATTGTTTCCCCATCTATTTGCCATGAAGTGATGGGACTGGATGCCAGGATCTTAGTTTTTTGAATCTTGAATCTTGAGTTTTAAGCCAGCTTTTTCACTCTACCTTTTTACCTTCATCAAGAGGTTCTTTACATCTTCTTCACTTTCTGTCATTAGGGTGGCGTCATCTACATACATGAGGTTATTGATATTTCTCCTGGAAATCCTGATTCCAGTTTGTGCTTCATCCAGTCTGGCATTTTGCATGATGTACTCTGCATATAAGTTAAATAAGCAGGGTGAGAGTATACAACCTTGCAATCCTTTCCCAATTTGGAACCAGTCTGCTGTTCCATGTCTGGTTCTAACTGTTGCTTCTTGACCTGCATACAGATTTCTCAGGAGGCAGGTCAGGTGGTCTGGTATCCCTATCTTTTTAAGAATTTTCCACATTTGTTCTGATCCACACAGTCAAAGGCTTTGGTGTAGTCAATAAAGCCAGAAGTAGATGTTTTTCTGGAATTCTCTTGCTTTTCTATGATCCCACAGATGTTGGCAATTTGATCTCTGGTTACGCTGCCTTTTCTAAATATAGCTTGAATATCTGGACATTCTTGGTTCACATACTGTTGAAGCTTTGCTTGGAGAATTTGAAGCATTACTTTGGTAGCGTGTGAGATGAGTGCAATTGTGTGGTAGTTTGAACATTCTTTGGCATTGCCTTTCTTTGGGATTGGAATGAAAACTGACCTTTTCCAGTCCTGTGGCCACTGCTGAGTTTTCCAAATTTGCTGGCATATTGAGTGCAGCACTTTCACAGCTTCATCTTTTAGTATTTGAAATAGCTCAGCTGGAATTCCATCATCTCCACTAGCTTTGTTCATAGTGATGCTTCCTAAGGCCCACTTGACTTCACATTCCAGGATGTCTGTCTCTAGATAAGTGATCACACCATCGTGATTATCTGGGTCATGAAGATCTTTTTTGTTCAGTTCTTCTGTGTATTCTTGACACCTCTTCTTAATATCTTCTGCTTCTGTTAGGTCCCTACCATTTCTGTCCTTTATCGAGTGCATCTTTGCATGAAATGTTCCCTTGGTATCTCTAATTTTCTTGAAGAGATCTCTAGTGTTTTCCATTCTATTGTTTTCCTCTATTTCTTTGCGCTGATCACTGAGAAAGGCTTTCTTACCTCTGCTTGCTATTCTTTGGAACTCTGCATTCAGATGGGCATATCTTTCCTTTTCTCCTTTGCCTTTCACTTCTCATCTTTTCTCAGCTATTTGTAAGGCATCCCCAGACAGCCATTTTGCCTTTTAGCATTTCTTTTTCTTGGGAGTGGTCTTGATCCCTGCCTCCTATACAATGTCATGAACATCCGTCCATAGTTCTTCAGGCACTCTGTCTATCAGATCTAAACCCTTGAATCTATTTTCAAAGTATAATAAAAACCATTAATGTTAGTAGGGTGAATAGTTAAAAATACAAATAACAGCAATCTTGTAGAAGTGTGGTCATTAGGATCTGATCACCAATGATTAATTTCAACATCTGTCTCACTCAATTTCTTCAAACTTCACACTCATTTGCCAGCTCATACACTTAAAGTGCAAGTTGACTTTGTCATTTCTCTTCTTAGAACTTTAATAGCTTCCCCCTTGCTACATCCCCACTAGCTTCACAATACCCAAATGCTTCATCTCCCTTGTACCCCGCCTAAGTGCCTCTCGCCCTGCTCTGCACTCTTAATTTGTATCCACTCTCCAACAACAAGCAACACCTTGCTTCCACTGCCCAGAACCCTCCTCTGACTTCCCCCAGACTGAGTCAGGTGCCCCTCCTCTGTCCCATCGTTCTTGGTGAACATCTCCACCACCGTGACAACAAAGTTATACCGCGTTGTAGCTTTAGTGTCCCTACCAGATCGTTTTTGAAGTCAGTCTTTATATCTCAGTGCCTATTACTGAGTTTCAGCAAATGCTCAGCGAGTGTTCTTTTAGTTTTGAGAATGCCAGTCTCACAAAGACTAACAGAAGGGAGCGTCTAACAAAGATTAGGGCAGATTTTCACTCTGGGTTCATCTGTGTCTGCCACACAATGATTTCCTTCACACACACACACACACACACAAACGGACGCACATACACACACTCCCAAAGCACATAAGCAGTCTCCTTATTTCTAGGCAGAATAGGCAGTTGCCTGAAGGGCATATTTGAAAAGTTACTAGAAAGTTCCCCTAAATCCACTCCAAAATCCACCTAATCCATCAGTTTCTATACTGTCAGAGAGGTCACTCGCACACAGTTAACATCTAAAGAACTGCCTCTTGAAGCTTTCTTCCTTTAGGCACAAACAATGTTTGACAGAGGTTACCCTGAATTCTGCTATCTCCTCGGAGTTATTTGCCCATGCCCACCACCGCCACAGAGCCAGGAGCATCAGAGACCACAGTCAAGAAGAGCAGAGTTGGCGAAAGGCAGGGGGAAGGCAGCTCTGCCACCTGGGGCGCTGCCTACAGACATCCCGCCTGGGCCACAGCTGCACGGAGACAGTTGCTGGAATCAGGCAAGTCTGGTTTGACTTGCCTCTTATACCTCTGTGATGCTGGCCAGATTATCTTACCTTTCTGAGTCTTAGTTGCTTTTAAGAGGCCGAATTCTGCTGGTATGGTTGTAGGATTAAATGACGCAATGCCCACGGAGCTCTTCAAGAGGGCGTAGAACAGGCGCTCAGCAAGTGTCAATAATGTTAGCTATCGCTCAGAGTCCCATAAGTGGGTAGACAGAAAGCACGAACCTGGGGAAGAGAAAGCCAGAAGGCACTAAAGACAATTCGCAAATATTTGACAGTTTTACCTGGAGCCTAGAGTCTTGCACATTTCCTAGAATCTCTTTACAAAGGAATGACTTTCCACATCTCCCAAGGGTAGTGTTAATACTAAACCTGTCTTAAAGAGTGAACAACCTCCTCCTCTTAACTTTCTCTCCATTTCCACCTGTCATCCCTGTAAACTCTGGGAGCAACAAAGAATCCTTCCTTCTTATAAAGTAAGAAATAGGGGGTAAGTTCCAAGATGTGTATTTTAATATACTTGCATACCCTCTTTGTCACATACAGTCCTATGGGCTGATTAAGCACGTTCAGTGATTTCCCGAATACTTGCAGATAAACAAAACTTGGAAGGCAGAGATGTCCTTCTGTTGGTTGCTATCTCACCTCAGGCTGTGGTGGTCTAGGAGGTGGACAAACTGATTTGCTTTTAAATCCTCAGTCAGTGGTTCTCAGTCTTGGGGATGCACCAGAAGCATCAGGAGGTCTTGTTAAAACACATTGCTGGAAACTATGCTCAGAATGTCCAATTATTAGGCCTTAGAGTCTGAGAATTTGAATTTCTTGCAAACGCACCTGCTGCTAGCCTGGAGACTACTTTGAGAACCAGTGATATAAATAATACTGTACACAGTTTAAAACAACTAAAATGCTAGTTTCCCTTTTAGAGAAAGAAAGTCACTGAAAATATACTTCACAAATTCTTTGAGCATTCTTTTAAAATAATTGGCTCATTTTTTAAAACGAGGTATATATTACTTTTTTAAACTCTTTTTAATAACCTGGCAGTTGCAATCCAGTTTCTCAAACTTAGTTACATACTGCTACTTAATTTTTCCCAAAGCTCTGGTCTTAAGCCTTAGAGTTTAGAATAATTCCAGCTGCTGTCAGTGAGTTTTCTTACCTGACATATGCACAAAACATGAAAAAACAATTTTAAAATATTATTATATGATGCACGTGTGCTATGCGCTTGGTCACTCGTCATGTCTGACTCTCTGGGACTCTTTGGACTGTAGCCCACCAGGCGCCTCTGTCAATGGGATTTTCCAGGCAAGAACACTGCAGTGGGCTGCCATTTCCTCCTTCAGGGAATCTTCCCAACCCAGGATCGAACCTGTATCACCTGTGTCTCCTGTATTGCAAGCAGATCCTTTACCCACTGAGCCACCAGGGAATTCCAAATTATTGATCAAGGTGTACAGAAATAGTTTGTAAGAAGTGTGTAAGATATCATGCACGTTTCTTACAAATTATTTCCGTACATGTAGGTCAATGATTTCCCTTTAAGGCTGTTTTCAGTTTTCTAGGTTATCATCAATACCTGATGCTACTCGACTTTGTGTTTTCAAAAAGGATAAAAATAGCATTAAAAAAAAACCCTCTAAAAAGTAAAAAAAGGAAATAATATTTCTAAAAGATAAATGTTTGAAAGTGCATGGTGCTTTAAAGTCCCACAGAGGGCAAACTGGTTGAATCTTTCTGGAAAGGACTTTCCATACATATCAGAACCACTAGAAGTTTTCACATATCTTGACCCATTCATCTCTCTTTCAGAAACCAGTCTTGAGGCAATAACCTGACAATAGCTTTATACACAAAAATGTTCCCCACTGCATTATGTACTATAGCAAAACTTTGAGACCCCACTATCACAACAGGGGACTAATTCAGTAGACTATGATACATCTGTACATTGGTATATTGGCAGCCCTTAATAATGAAGAATTTTTAGTAGCATAGGAAAATATTTATGATAAAATGTAAAGGGAAAAGGCAGGTTAAAAAATTGTATATATCACATAACTTCACCTTTGTAACCATAAAAAAATGTACCTTTTTAAGTCTGAAAGCAAAACTGAAATGTTGACAGAAATTATCTTCAGATAAAAGGATTAAGGTGATTTTCTTTTCTTTCTCATACTTTCCTACATTATGCATGTATCAATTTATAAATAGAAAACAAAAACATTGCTTTAGAAACAAGTATAAAAACAGTAGAAGCCCCTGAAATGTGTAAATTTATGCCCAAATTGGAAATGTTCCCAGAAATATTAAATGAATAGAAAAAATAAGCTTCCTCTACACAGTGAGTGACAAGGGACTATTGACAAGCAAACTTTGTTTTCTGGGCCTTTTTTCTTTTAAGGTTAGTAGGACATTTTGACTTTTTCTAAAGAAAAATGAAATCTGCTTTTTAAAAGTTGTTGTAAAGGTATTTCTTTTGATACAAACTGCTCATGTGTTTACCAACTTCTTACCCAGCCCACCAAGCGCTGTGCACTCTATCAGCCTGTTACTGAGTTTGTTTTCAATGTAATACTGTGCCTGCTTTATATATGTGGTTGTGTGTGCATGTGTTTGTGTGTGTGTGCTGAAATAAAGACACTGTGCCCACTTAAACTGCCAGATAGCACTATTCCCTGTGAAGAGAAACTCAGGAAAAAGCAAGTTAGTACTGAGCATTTCTAAAGTGGATTAGTAAATAAAAGTCCTGAGAAGGTAGCATTGGACATACTCTTTACAAGGAGGTCTTCAGCCTTAATCTCAGTCGAATAAAACTCCACAGAATTTAGCTTCTCACTAAATAATATCCGGAGCTTTGATGCTCTCATAAAAATGTGTAGCATGTTTAAATTCAATCACCAAGAGCCTCTCAATTTTTTCTTTATTTTTATTGCATTAATACCTAGTATGTATTAGGTGCTTTCTTTTCTTTATGATTATTCTGTTTATCTTGCTAATTTCTTAAACTGGCTGTATACTTGTATACTCATTGCTTTTCCTTTTTCTGTAGAGTCTACTGCATTTAAGGCCTTAGTGGATAATGTTTTCCATTAAAAAAATTCAATCACCAAATTACTGTCAAATCAAAGAATAAAACTGTGATTATAATGAATGAGTTAAATGCTTACAACTATAGAGTGAGTGAGAGTGTTAGTCGCTCAATCGTGTCTGATTCTTTGCGACCCCATGGACTGTAGCCCGCCAGGCTCCCCTGTTCACACCATTCTCCAGGCAAGAATACTGGAGTGGGTCACCATTCCCTTCTCCAGGGGGTCATCCCAAACGAGGAATCAAACCCCAGTTTCTTGCATTGAGGCAGATTCGTAACCATCTGAGCCACCGGTTCAGTTCAGTTCAGTTCAGTCGCTCAGTCGTGTCCGACTCTCCGCGACCCCATGAATCACAGCACGCCAGGCCTCCCTGTCCATCACCAACTCCCGGAGTTCACTCAAACTCACGTCCACAGAGTCAGTGATGCCATCTAGCCATCTCATTCTCCGTCGTCCCCTTCTCCTCCCGCCCCCAACCTTTCCCAGCATCAGAGTCTTTTCCAGTGAGTCAACTCGTCGCATGAGGTGGCCAAAGTATTGCAGTTTCAGCTTTAGCATCAGTCCCTCCAATGAACATCCAGGATTGATCTCCTCTAGAATGGACTGGTTGGATCTCCTTTCAGTATAAGGGACTCTCAAGAGTCTTCTCCAACACCACAGTTCAAAAGCATCGATTCTTCGGCGGTCAGCCTTCTTCACAGTCCAACTCTCACATCCATACATGACCACGGGAAAAACCATTGCCTTGACTAGACGTACCTTGGTTGGCAAAGTAATGTCTCTGCTTTTTAATATGCTATCAAGGTTGGTCATAACTTTCCTTCCAAGGAGCAAGCGTCTTTTAATTTCATGGCTGCAATCGGGAAGACCCTTAAAAATACACGAAACAAACAAATAGCATGATGACGGTAACTATTTTAAAATCCTTACTAAGTTCCTGCTACTGTGCAAAGAACTTTAGGTGGATTATCTCACTCATCCCAAAATCACTATATAAGGTGGGCACTGTTCTCTCCAGACAAGGAACCCGAGGTGCCAAGATCCTAATACCATGGTCCCGGTGTCATTTCCCTCTCACACCAACCTCTGCTCAGCAGAGTGGATGTTTTTCTGATTCTCTCTTCCTTCACTTTCACCTCTCTTTGAACCAATGGAGGATAGATTGTTACAAAGTCACAGAGATTAGTTGTACCTTAAGGCAAAGTGAAAGTGAAGTTGCTCAGTCCCTCTTTGCGACCCCATGGACTGTAGCCTACCACGCTCCTCCATCCATGGGATTTTCCAGGCAAGAGTACTGGAGTGGGTTCCCACTTTATTCTCCAGAGGGTCTTCCCAACCCAGGGATCAAACCCAGCTCTCCTGCATTGTAGGCAGACACTTTACCATCTGAGCCACCAGATAATTCTACCTTAAGGCAAAGCCTCAAGCAAATGCAAGCCACCCCCAAGGCTGCATCACTGCCCTACCAGCTCCTTTTCCTCTATCCCTGCTCATCTCTTGGGTCCCTGAGACATGAGTGATGAGGGAGAAGGATGTGCCACTGCTAGCAGAGAAAGAAAAGTGCCTTCTCTTCCTCCAGCAAAACGTCTCCAATCCATACCATTGCAGAAAAAGAGCTAATAAACTAGTGAAAACCTTGATTTCAGCATACTTCTAGAATAATGCAATTGTACTATGCACAAAGTAACTCATAATATACTTGATTTATTAGGATCAAGCAATATTTGATAGTGGAACTTAGACAATATCTGATAAGAGTGGTTTTTTGTTTGGGGTTTTTTTTAAGTCTGATGCTGGGAAGGATTGGGGGCGGGAGGAGAAGGGGACGACTGAGAATGAGATGGCTGGATGGCATCACCGACTTGATGGACATGAGTTTGAGTGAACTCCAGGATTTGGTGATGGACAGGGAGGCCTGGCGGGCTGTGATTCATGGGGTCGCAAAGAGTCGGACACGACTGAGTGACTGAACTGAACTGTGGCTTGTGGGATCTTAGTTCTACAACCAGGAATCAAACTCATGTCACCTTCAGTGTAAGTACAGAGTCTTCACCACTGGATCACTGGGAAAGTCCCCTGATAAGAGCATCTTGAATTCATGGCAGTTCTTTGTGAAACTGCACACAAGTAGTTTAAGTCATGGAGAAGACAATGGCACCCCACTCCAGTACTCTTGCCTGGAAAATCCCATGGATGGAGGAGCCTGGTAGGCTGCAGACTATGGGGCCACTAAGAATCTGAAATGACTGAGCGACTTCACTTTCACTTTTCATTTTCATGCACTGGAGAAGGAAATGGCAACCCAGTCCAGTGTTCTTGCCTGGAGAATCCCAGGGACGGGGGAGCCCGGTAAGCTGTTGTCTATGGGGTCACACAGAGTCGGACACGACTGAAGCGACTTAGCAGCAGCAGCAGTTTAAGTCAATGGTTTTCCTACTTCTGCACTTGCACTCCAACATAGGAATCAAGGGAATTCTTTTTAAATGATAAATCATGTCTTTCCTGTGCTCAGATCCATCCAATGACCCCCACCTCACTCAAATAAAAGTCAGAGAGGGAAATGTATGTCTTCACTCATAGATAAATGGATAAAGAAAATGTATACATACACACAATTCAACTATAAAAAAGGAAATCTTGCCACTTATTAAAAAAATGGATGGACCTTGAGACCATAATGCTAAGTAAAATAAGTCAGACGGAGAAAGACAAATACTGCATGATCTCACTCATAGGATCTGAGAAAAACTGAACTCAGAACAGATGAGTGGTTGCCAGAGGCAGGGGTTGAGCGGGAATGGATGAAGGTGGTCAAAAAATAGGAACTTCAAATTACAAGTAAGTCTTAGAGATATAATGGTTATTATAGTTAACAATACTGTATTGTCTACTTGAAAGTTGTTGAGAAAGTGATCTTAAAAATTCTCATCACAGGAAAAACTAATTTATAACTATGTAATGTGAGAACTCTACGTGGAACAACAGACTGGTTCCAAATAGGAAAAGGAGTACGTCAAGGTTGTATATTGTCACCTTGCTTATTTAACTTATATGCAGAGTACATCATGAGGAATGCTGGGCTGGAAGAAGCACAAGCTGGAATCAAGATTGCTGGGAGAAATATCAATAATCTCAGATATGCTGATGACACTACCCTTATGGCAGAAAGTGAAGAGGAACTCAAAAGCCTCTTGATGAAAGTGAAAGAGGAGAGTGAAAAGGTTGGCTTGAAGCTCAACATTCAGAAAACAAAGATCATGGCATCTGGTCCCATCACTTCATGGGAAATAGATGGAAAAACAGTGGAAACAGTGTCAGACTTTATTTTGGGGGGCTCCAAAATCACTGCGGATGCTGATTGCAGCCATGAAATTAAAAGACGCTTACTCCTTGGAAGGAAAGTTATGACCAACCTTGATAATATACTAAAAAGCAGAGACATTACTTTGCCAACCAAGGTCCGTCTAGTCAAGGCTATGGTTTTTCCCGTGGTCATGTATGGATGTGAGAGCTGGACTGTGAAGAAAGCTGATCGCCGAAGAATTGATGCTTTTGAACTGTGGTGTTGGAGAAGACTCTTGAGAGTCCCTTGTACCGCAAGGAGATCCAACCAGTCCATTCTAAGGGAGATCGATCCTGGGTGTTCATTGGAAGGACTGATGCTGAAGCTGAAACTGCAATACTTTGGCCACCTCATGCGACGAGTTGACTCACTGGAAAAGACTCTGATGCTGGGAAATGTTGGGGGTGGGAGTAGAAGCGGATGACCGAGAATGAGATGGCTGGATGGCATCACCGACTCGATGGACATGAGTTTGAGTGAACTCCGGGAGTTGGTGATGGACAGGGAGGCCTGGCGTGCTGTGATTCATGGGGTCGTGGAGAGTCGGACACAACTGAGCGACTGAACTGAACTGAACTGAATGTGATGGATGCTAACTTGACTTACCATGGTGATCATTTTACAATGTATACTTATATTGAATCATTAGGCTGTACACTGAAAACCAATATAGTGTTGTATGTCAATTACATCTCAATAAAACTGGAAAAATGTTGAAATAAAAGCAAAACCCCAAGTTCTCATCATGGCCTTCAGTGGATCAGCTGAGGAACTTCGAAACCCACAGTTTCATATACACACTGCTATGTGTAAAGTAGACAGCTAGTGGGAAGCTGCTTAAGCTCAGTGCTCTGTGATGACCTAGAGGAGTGGGAAAGTTGCAGAGGCAGGGGAGGCTGGTGGTAGGGAAGCTCGAGCGGGAGGGTATGTGTGTATACATACAGCTGATTCGCTTTGTTGGACTGATACTGAAGATGAAGCTCCAATACTTTGGCCACCTGATGCGAAGAGCTGAGTCATTGGAAAAGACCCTGATGCTGGGAAAGATTGAGGGCAGGAGAAGGGGATGACAGAGGATGAGATGTTTGGATAGCATCACCAACTCAACGGATGTGAATTTGAGTAAACTCTGGGAGACAATGGAGAATAGAGGAGCTTGGCGTGCTACAGTCCATGGGGTCACAAGGAGACACAACTTAGCGACTGAACAACAATAACAAAATAAAATTTTCAGTTCAGTTCAGTTACTCAGTCGTATCCGACTCTGCGACCCCGTGAACCGCAGCACGCCAGGCCTCCCTGTCCATCACCAACTCCCGGAGTTCACCCAAACCCATGTCCATCGAGTCGGTGATGCCATCCAACCATCTCATCCTCTGTCGCCCCCTTCTGTGACATGCCCGCCACCCTGGCTGCTTCCCCAGACCCGCGCCTCCCAGAACGCCCGGGTCGCAGTGCCTCTGCCTCCGCTCACTTCTAGCTGCTGTGTTCGAGCTCTGGCCCCACGATGAAGGCCAGGGGTGATGGCTGAGAGGAGCTACCCCACATCCAAGGTAAGGGTCAGCAGCTGCGCAGAGATACCCCATGTCCAAGGTAAGAGAAATCCAAGTAAAACGGTAGGCACTGAAAGAGGGCATCAGAGGGCAGAGAGACAGAAACCACAATCACAGCCAATCTGATCACACGGACCACAGCCCTGTCTAACTCAATGAAACTAAGCCATGCCGTGTGGGGCCACCCAAGACAGGCGGGTCATGGTGGAGAGGTCTGACAGAATGCGGTCCACTGGAGAAGGGAATGGCAAACCACTTCAGTATTCTTGCCTTGAGAACCCCATGAACAGCATGAAATGAAATTTTTAAATTAATATAAAATTTTTTTAATGAACCTATAGTGTCCGGTTTGGGGCTTGAGTCCTTCCAGCTCCACAGTTGATTCTCATATGCAGGCAGTGTGGAGAACCAGTTCTGCAGGATCCAACCTCATTTTCCACCGCCCTCCCACTCTAGGCCTCTGGGTTGCTCACGGGTGCCTGTGCCTGGTGTTTGCAGGTTCACCCATGGCTCAGTCATCACTCTTTGTTCAAATAAAGGTAGTTACCTAACCACCCTCCGTGTCCTCTCCCCTGATCCTGTCTCTTCTCTATCTTCCCTCCTTGCTTTGTTTGCCTCTATAGCAACTGTCACTATCCCATATATTTACTAGTTTTTCATTGTATTTCCTGCCCTAATCCTCTCCACTAGGATGTAAACTCCATCATGGCAGGAATACTTGCCTGTTTTGCTTTCTTATATGTCCCATGAACCTAAAAGCGCATATGACACTTAGTAGGTGCTAAATAAATAGCTGTTGAATGAAGAAATGATTTACAATTCCCTCATCTTCTTGATAATTTACTAGATAAACCCCCTTCAAGCGAAAAACAAATATGCTCAGCCTGAACCTTGGACAATGTATCTCAAAATCTAAACTAATAGGATCCAAATTAAAGTAGACAGTTTCTACTTGGGCGGGGGGCAGGGGGGTGGGACAGAGTCATTCCATTTTGTTAAAATCAAGCACAGTCCCTGAACTCCTGCTGTATGCAGAACACCACATAATAAACTCCTGTTTCTTCAGAACGAGTGGGAAATGGGTGTTTCGTAAACTGAAAGTGATAGTGTACATTGACCATTCAGGGACTGTCAAATTTCAAAAAACTAAGAGTCCAGAATGAAGCTCCTTTAAAATTTCCTTTGATTATTCAGAAAACACTGAAGAATTTTACTGTGACTGGATGTTATCATTAAGAATATTATTTGCGTTTTCTAGGAATACATGAATACATGCTATCTCAGGGATGCTGCTGATCATACGAGCAATAGAAGATAGTGCCTGCCTTAAGAGTTTACAGTCTAAGTATGAAGACGCATCGTAAAAACTAAATCATTAGAAAACAAGTTATGAGGCAATATATCAATGAATGGCCATTTAAGTGACACAAATTAGAAACATAAATGAGGAACATAACCTTAGCAGCCTTCCAGGAGGAAATGATTGACAACTGGATTTTGCAGAATTTAAAAGCGAGGACAGCAAGCAGGTTAACTCACTCAACAGAAGTACAGTGCTTTGATTTTAGCACTTCACTCTGTAAAGAGTGAATGTTTGAGTAAATTTTTGACAACATGGACTGATGAAGCTCATTTCCCTATGCCTTGATTCACAGATTGGACTCCATCCGCATTGGCATCAGAAAACTTGTTTCTTAATCAGGAGTCCATAAGTCCTGAACAAATCCAGATAAAAAGCACAGTTTTAGACTGAGTGATTGATGCAGTTAAAGTTATTAGTAAGTATGGGCTTAGCTATAAATACAGAGCTGCAAGTTCAAACAATGAGACTATACCTGGTAGCATTTCTAGAAGTTTTTGCTTACTTTAAAAAAGAGCATAAAATTAACTAAATAGACTTCTTTAAGTAAAGGAAAAACTAATCATCAAATTGCCAACATCTGCTGGATCATGGAGAAAGCAAGAGAGTTCCAGAAAAACATCTATTTCTGCTTCACTGACTATGCCAAAGCCTTTGACTGTGTGGATCACAATAAACTGTGGAACATTCTGAAAGAGATGGGAATACCAGACCACCTGACCAGCCTCTTGAGAAACCTGTATGCAGGTCAGGAAGCAACAGTCAGAACTGTACATGGAACAACAGACTGGTTCCAAATAGGAAAAGGAGTGCGTCAAGGCTGTATATTGTCACCTTGCTTATTTAACTTATATGCAGAGTACATCATGAGGAACGCTGGGCTGGAAGAAGCACAAGCTGGAATCAAAATTGCCAGGAGAAATATCAATAATCTCAGATATGCTGATGACACTACCCTTATGGCAGAAAGTGAAGAGGAACTCAAAAGCCTCTTGATGAAAGTGAAAGAGGAGAGTGAAAAGGTTGGCTTGAAGCTCAACATTCAGAAAACAAAGATCATGGCATCTGGTCCCATCACTTCATGGGAAATAGATGGAAAAACAGTGGAAACAGTGTCAGACTTTATTTTGGGGGGCTCCAAAATCACTGCGGATGCTGATTGCAGCCATGAAATTAAAAGACGCTTACTCCTTGGAAGGAAAGTTATGACCAACCTTGATAATATACTAAAAAGCAGAGACATTACTTTGCCAACCAAGGTCCGTCTAGTCAAGGCTGTGGTTTTTCCCGTGGTCATGTATGGATGTGAGAGCTGGACTGTGAAGAAAGCTGATCGCCGAAGAATTGATGCTTTTGAACTGTGGTGTTGGAGAAGACTCTTGAGAGTCCCTTGTACCGCAAGGAGATCCAACCAGTCCATTCTAAGGGAGATCGATCCTGGGTGTTCATTGGAAGGACTGATGCTGAAGCTGAAACTGCAATACTTTGGCCACCTCATGCGACGAGTTGACTCACTGGAAAAGACTCTGATGCTGGGAAAGGTTGGGGGCGGGAGGAGAAGGGGACGACAGAGAATGAGATGGCTGGATGGCATCACCGACTATGGACATGAGTTTGAGTGAACTCCAGGAGTTGGTGATGGACAGGGAGGCCTGGCGTGCTGTGATTCATGGGGTCACAGAGAGTCGGACACGACTGAGCGACTGAACTGAACTTCATTTTTGAAAGAACTAAAGTCTGTTATTAGCAATGTTCCCATAGGTAAATTAAGAAGCGTAAAATGTATATATTAAGAAATCCAACATATTTCAAACTTGGAACAAAAGCACCCCTGAAGTTTCTATAAATCAATATACCTTAATTAAGCAACAATGAGCTTATTCAAAAGTTAAGGTTAGTTCCTAGTTAATCATATGACCTATTTCCTTGACAATCTTAATTAAATTCCTTTGTTTTTCTTTAATAAAAATATATAACTCAACCTAATTATGAAAGTTTTCATTGTTACTCAATATATGAGGATTGAATTAAAATTTTCTGACTAGATGAATAAATTAATTTTTCCAGGCACATATCTTTACTAGTTTCCCTCATTGAAAGCTGACAAGTTGGAAGTTTTCAGCTGAGTTTTCCTTCCCAGTGAAAACAACCCTGGGAATTCCAGAAACTGCTCTCTTGGGCCAGGCTTCGTGCCCACAAGCCTCCAGTTAGGGAGCTTACTAATTATAATAAGACAGTAGAAAACTTTTGAACTGTCTCTCTTCTTCTTCATTTAGAATTAGGGACAGGGAATGGGGGGATGGAGAGAGGAGAAATTTGTAATGAAGTGTAAGTGGAATTATTTTATTTTGAAAATCACTGAGTATAAAATGTTCTGAAATATTTTTTAATATTAATGTAGAATCAATTTGTTTTATATAACCCATCATCTTGTTCACTTAACCCACCTTGTTTAATTCTAGAGAGAAATCCGGGAATGACTATCGAGACTTTTTTTGTTGTTATGTTCTCCAGTAAGCTGTCATTAATTCACTTCTTATGTGTGTTGCTGTTGTTTATTTGCATGGGTTTTCTGGTTTCAAAACAAGACTGGTCTCAGATGCAGCTGTCCTGGCTTGTTGTTTGAATCTTTGCACATTCCAATAGCATCTTCCCCTGGAATGTTGAATTTAATGAATGAAAGACCAGATGCTCCAGGTACATCAGCCTGGGTGAGAACGGCATATGTGACAGGCCCCCGAATTATCATTCATGTCAACTCTTCAAAATTACCATACTCTAAATATAAGCTTAACATGATCTGTTAAGGAGAAATTTATGTCATCTTTCAAAACGCTAGTAAGACCACTTCACAGACAATACGACTTCATTTACATCACCTGATAATATTAGATGAGTCATCATAAAGGTGCTTATTCTGCTGTGACAATTTAATTGATGATAAACCTAAATAGCTCAATACAATGTTTAAAAAGCAATCGATTCAATGGTAAAAAGGCAGAGACTAGAGAAAGTCAGACACTCAATAACAAAGTTTTTTTTTTTTTCAGGGAAAAAAAGAGAAAGTTTTTAAAGCTATAGATAAATGAATAGCTAAAAGTATCACTGTACAAACCCAGCATCACTTTTGCTCAAGAGTAATGGCGTGTATGCGTGTATGTTACTGGTTGTGTTAGGTTGCTAGGGCTGTAACAGTTTGGTAGGCTGTAACAGATGACAACAGACTGGGATAGCTAAAGCAATAGCAATTCTTTTCCCAGCAATTCTGGAGGCTGTCTGTAGGACTGATTCTTCCTTAAGGCCATGAGCGAAGGATGTATGCCACCTCTCTCTCCTTGGCTTTTAGATGGTCATCTTCTCCTTATGTCTTCAGATAGTCTTCCCTCTGTACCCATGTGTGCCCAAATTTCCTCTTCTCATAAGTCATAGTTGATTAGGGCCCACCCTAATGACCTCATTTTAATTTTATCTCTTTAAAGGTCCTATCTCCAAATCCAGGTTTCCCAGGTAGCTCAGTGGTAAAGAATCTGCCTGGCAATGGAGCAGACACGGGTTCAATCCCTGGGTCAGGAAGATCCCCTGGAGAGGGAAATGGCAACCCACTCCAGTATTCTTGCCTGGGAAATCCCATGGAGAGAGAAGCCTGGCGGGGTTGCGAAAGATTAGGACATGACTAGCGACTAAACAACAACCTCCAAGTACAAACATATAAATTAGTAGGCGGAGGGCTGGAGTGCACACTCAAACTATAACATTAGCTTTATCCATGGTTTCTAACATAATTTTACCACCTGCAGGTTTGATAAGCCAAGACACTCAGGTAAAGCAGCTGCATTGATCATATTATAGCTTCTTTCTCCTATCTAATGCCAAGGTCACATATCCATTGGTATTGCTTTATAACAACTAGTACCACATATGATATAAAATATGTTCTCAAATAAATAGATTGCTTTATGGACAACTGTTATTGCAATGTATGCCATAGTAAAAATACTTGTTAACTGGAAAGACTCTTGAAGAGTCAGTAGACCTGGGTTCTAGCGCCTCTTCTAACTGACCAGCTCTGTGACCTGACCTATCTGAACCTGAGCTTCCTCACAGAATTGTGATGATCAAATACACTGAAAGCCATAAAGTGCTAAGCAAATATAAGTAATTTTTAAAATGTTTTTAAAGTGAAATATAATTCAGATATAGAAAAGCATATAATCATACCATTTAAATTACAGCTTTGTTTCCTTTCCAGACATTATAATTTTGTTTTTCCTTCTCGTCTTATTATACCTCCAAAGCCCCCAGAACAATGTTGACTAGCTTTCATCATGAATGGATGTTACAGTGGACTCAAGATAAACTCAAAATCCTCTGGAAGAATTTGTGAAAGATATGATTTATTTCTTTTATAAATGGTTAGTAGAGCTGCCAGTGAAGCCATTGGAGCCTTTACCCAACACAACTATCTCTCCTTTGAAGACAATATGTCTTTCTCTTCTCTGATTGCTTTTAAGACTTTGTCTTTGTCACCGGTTTTGTTTGGTTTCATTAAGATGAGTTTAAGTGAGGGTTTTGGTTTGTTTGTTTTTGTGATTACCTTGCTTGAGAATTTATAATGTGTAGATTAGTATCTTTCATCAGTTCTGGAAAATTCTCAAGCACATGTCTTCAAACATTACTTTGTCCCATTGCCTCTCTCCTCTCCTTCTGGAACTTCAGTGAAACATGCTAGATTTTCTCTCAATAGCTCTGTGTTTTCCAGCTCTCTTCTTATTTCTCTGCTCTCAGGATAATTTCTTCTGACCTATTATATAGTTCACAGATTCTATTTTTATTTGCCTCTGATCTTGGGCTAAAACCATCTACTAAACTGAATTATTTCACATATGTGTTCATCTACATCTGGTTTTTATATTTGATGGCTTCAAATCCAGCACAATCTCCCTTCTCAGTTATCTTTGTGCCTAGTTATCTTTAACCATGCACTGCATATTTGTAAAAGGAATAATTTCTAGGAATAATTTGAGGCTTACAGTAAAGACACTTTCCTCCAGAGATGATTGGTGTTTACTTCTGCCAAATCTGGCATTACCAACCCCAGACCACCTTACACCAAATTCAAGGTTTGACATTCCCAAAGATCTGAAGGAAATCAAACTGACCAGGAGATTTGAGTGGAGCTCAATATCTCTGAAAATATGTGTGATATTCCTTGAGAATACAGTTTTGTTGGAGAAAGATACATAGTTTTAAAGTCAAAAGACATCATTTTAAATCAAAACTGTGTCACTTTCTACATGAATAACTTCGAAGCAGCCATTTAACCTCTTTGAAATTCAGTTTTGTCATCTATGAATTGGAGAGTATAGTATTTGCTCTTCAAGATAGTCTAAGGAAGAATTCAAATATGGAAGACATTTTACAAAGTCTAGGACACACACAGAGAAACATTATTTGTCTTTATTTCAAGGCAAATCCCATAAAATGATGTTATATTTTCTCACTTGATAGAACTTGTTTGAGAATTTTGCAGATTATCTCAGCTAAAAGGATTAACTCCATAACTAGCCAAGCACATTCTTTCTACTCAAAGTTGTTTTTGAATTAAAAATGTAAGCCTAGCCCCATTATTACTATTAATCATAGCTTTTCATTGGGGATTTATTTAAAGAATCTTTTCATGCTAAGTAAATAGAAAGATTTAATTTTTTTCCTTCACTGGACAGCTAATTCTGAAATTTTTGTACATTTTGAATACAATAGAAAATGAAAAGTGTTACTGTGGAAGAGAAAAACTATGTTAAGAATCTGTCTGATTTTAGTGGAAATGTTCATCTGTGAATATAGCATCAGTTTGAAATATTTAATTCTGGTCAAGAGGCTATAGGGAACTTCCCTGGTGGTCCAGAGGTTAAGACTTCATTTTCCAATGTAGGGGATGTGAGTTCAGTCCCTGATCAGGGAGCTAAGAAAACCAAAACAGGAAACAGATACAATATTGAAACAAATTCAATAATGATTTCTAAAGTGGTACACATTTAAAAAAAAAATCTTTTAAACTAAAAGAGACTATAGTAATTGCATTAGTGTTTATTGTCAGCTGCTGTTGTAAATTGCAACAGAAAGTTAACAGTGCAATACAAATAAAATTTGCTTTTCTTACATCCGGGATTTTGCTAGATAAAAATGAAGCTAGATAAACTAGATGATATTTTTACTAGGAAAAAGAGAGAGCTTCTGGATGAAGACAGAGGAATTTTTTCTTCTTATTGTTATTGAAGAATGTTGGTCTCAAAGTATTAACAATAAAAGAACATTCACTTATATAGGACTAGAAAGATGGTAAACTGAGGATAGACCCAGCGATCCTGATCATTTGTGAGTGAATCCATGTAAAGGGATTCATGGATATAAATATGGCTGATTCACTCTGCTATACAGCAGAAAATAACTCAACATTGTAAAGCAATTGTACTTTAATAAAAAAGCTTTTCTTTAAAGTCTATGCATTGTTAAGTTACTCTGATTAAATTTTAAGCCCCTATTGGTATATTTGGCTCGCGACCTCAACTGTCTTATGTCCTTCATATAAAAGGAAAGTCAGACAGAATGATTTTGATCAACAAGACATGTTTGCTGAATTGTGGATTTAAAATCAACTGGAGTCACACACACATGAGTTTGAGTGAACTCCGGGAGTTGGTGATGGACAGGGAGGCCTGGCGTGCTGTGATTCATGGGGTCGCGGAGAGTCGGACACGACTGAGCGACTGAACTGAACTGAACTGAACTGGAGTCAAATAATCTTGATTCTAGAACTAATTCTGCCAATAGCTCTGATCTTGGGCAACCATTTCCTTCCTATACAGGTCAAGTGAAGTTGCATGAAATGGTCTTTAAAATCCCTTCCAGTTGTAAAATTCTGTAGTTCTGTGGGTTATTTTAAAATTCAGTGTAGGACTGAAAGTGACTCTTTAGAGTCATTCCCTTTTCTTCAAACTTCTCCTGGTTGAACATTAGTCCTAGAGAACAGTGCAGTGTTATGCAACAGAACTTTATGTCAGTCATGCTTCTAAAACAATCTCTCCCACCCCTTACCTCACCCCATTCTACCCACCCCCCACACACACACGCATATACTCCACTGTGGTTAAAAGACAGACCCAATGTCAAACTGAGGAAAGGACTAGGGGTTTCAGCTTTCAAGAAATTAAGGAGTCAAAGATAGGGAGAGTTGGGCTGAAGATTGAGAGAAGGTGGGGGAGTCTATCCCAGTGAGCCTTAGCTTCAAGGCCTAAGTCACTGGCGTGGAATGTTCTGGACTCTGCATCTGGCTGCACTGAAAGGGAGGAGCCTGACTCAGTTACCCAAGTTCATAGGATGCACCTCGGCTAAAATGAACCCATGTGTAGACTGAAACACTGCATCAGGTACTCTACCATTCAGGACTTAGGGATTTTTGCTAAGAGATAACTGGGGTAAAGACTGAGTGATGACAGGAAGCTACCTTCCCCGTCAGCCTTGGAGTCATCATGAACTGGGATAATTGGCAGAGGTCCACAGTGGGGTTGGTCAGATGTCCCCAGATACATCTCTGTGGGATAGAGGGGGCTCTTGACATGGTGGTCAGCAACCGTATAACATCAAGAGCAGATCTCTGCATGTGAGCCAACCAGCACCAGATGGCATGGCAAAGAGCCAACAGCTACAGAGATTAGCCCAAAGGGACATTCGCGTTCTCTCCCGTCTAATGAATATTAAAAGAGGAATTACAATAACCCTGAAAAAACCCTGGAAATCCTGCTAATCAAATTACAGAATCTCTGGGGCCATTGTAATGTAGAGTAGTAAGGTAACAGTTGAGGTTGTTGAAGCCAGCAATACACAGATTATCTTTTCAACCATTAAAATTTCTTAAAATGAAGTCCAGTGGAGAGTTAATATGAGGATGGAATGGTGATTTCTGCATATTATAGTTAGACATTCATCAAGAAAATATAGTTAGGAGTAACAGGAAGCCATGTTTATAAATCTTAACTCTATGAATGTCAGTTCATTTTAAAATTTCTTTTTGTTTATTTGTTCGATCCATGTGACAGCTATTTTGTGTCATAGAGCTATAGTACCTTCATCTATTGTTTCCATGTAATATTTTGTCTTCAGGTTGTGCATTGTGACTGAGAAGAGTGCTATATATTCAAAATATGCTGTCAGAAAACACTATACTGAACATGTCAACATCCTTTAAAATCTTATTTTTATGATTCCAGAATAAATCACTTTTATAAAGCTATGAACTCAGTAGTCACTGAGCCACCATTTTGCAGAACAGAATGAAACTTACATGATTAAGGCATTTTGTAATACAAAATATAGGTTTGTATTTTATTTGATACAAACCTGTATATGCCATTTGTAAAACAGTTTTGACAAAAGTATAAAATTAAATCTACTTTCAAATCCAAGAAAGAAATCATTTTGGCATATATAAAGTCTTAAAGTCCTGCATGTTGAAATCAATCCACGTCTATGGACTTCCAGCCTGTTCTGTTTCATATAGTGATTCAAAATTATGCCCAAGAAAGGCTCAGGAACAGATCCCACCACGCTCACAAATGCTAGAAAACTATGACAGTATGAGTGTGTGCATATTTTTTGTGTGTGTATTTTTACTTTATACACATAAATATGCATGTGTTTTATTTATGTGTGCATGTTTATATATAAATAAATTAGAATTATTACCAAGTTTTGCGTTCAGTTTATTTTCCAGTTTTTCTAAAGTGGCCAAAGTATTACTTGTGAAAAAGTATTTATCAGAACACTATAGGTGAATAGTTTATGATTTCGAAAGACATTCAAAATAAAAGGTAGCTACTTGGCAGCTGAGTTCCAACTTCAAAGAATGTAATTTACCAAGGGCTTCTGAGACTGTGCTCTGAAATCCGTCCAAAACATTGGTGCCAAGGCCACACCCCCAACGGCAGCTCCCAACCAATGGTAGCCTGACAGGGTTAGTAAGGCGGGCCTCTTCCAGTGGGACTTGGGACTCCTCTGATGGACGAATCTTACTCCAGGACTCCCCCAGAGACTTGCTGAACTTTCCCTGGAGGACATGACAGTGCAGCCCGCCACCACTCAACCTGCTCTCTCTCTCTCCTTCATTTGGGGTCAAACCTAGGTCATAGGCCGATGCCCCTCCAGCTTCTCTGAGCTCCCTCCCCGTTTTCTCTCACAGGTGCTTTCCTAAGGAAATTCATGTACATTTGGTCCTGTCTTGGAATCTGCTTCTTAGAGAACCTGAAATAACACAGGCTACACAGCAATATAGCATATTATTATACTTTTTTTTTTAGCCATGATGTCGTGTCCGATGCTTTGTGACCCCATGGACTGCAGCCCTCCAGCCCCTTCTGTCCATGGGATTCTCCAGGCAAGAATACTGGAGTGGGTTGCCATTTCCTTCTCCAGGGGATCTTCCCAACCCAAGAATCAAACCTACATCACCTTCACTGGCAGGCAGATTCTTTACCACTGAGACACCATGTAAGCCATCAGATCAGATCAGATCAGTCGCTCAGTCGTGTCCGACTCTCTGCGACCCCATGAATCACAGCACGCCAAGCCTCCCTGTCCATCACCAACTCCCAGAGTTCACTCAAACTCATGTCCACAGAGTCGGTGATGCCATCCAGCCATCTCATTCTCGGTCGTCCCCTTCTCCTCCCGCCCCCAACCTTTCCCAGCATCAGAGTCTTTTCCAGTGAGTCAACTCGTCGCATGAGGTGGCCAAAGTATTGCAGTTTCAGCTTTAGCATCAGGTATGTGTTATTGTGTAATAAATTAAAAGCAAATTTCTATATTATTAATTTAATTTGATTTGTGACAGATATATTTTTATGCCTAATTTTATTTTACCAGATTGGTGGAAGATGCATCCATTCATTCATTTCTTCACAGAAACATGAATTATGCCTGTTATGTGCAAGCCCTCTGCTAAGAACCATGACAGAGGCAAAGGTAAAGATGAATCAGGACATCAAGGAAGCTGGAATCTGAGTGGAGGTGAGTGGCCATGAGAAGTGCTTTGAGAGGCACAAAGCAAGTGTTGTGAAAGCCCAGAAGTTGGAAAGAGACCAGGATCTCACTTTTCAGCTAGACTCAGGAGGAATAGGTAATTTTTAAATTATTTTTGAATTTTATTGAAACCACCTCAGCAGTTTGGATCACAGTTTAAAAGGGCTTCAGGTTTGAGGAGGTGTGTTTATACTTTCTCATGCATACCAGTGCAAGTAACATTGTTGATGGCGCATTGCACTTCCCATGGCCATTTTCCTATCCACCAACTTTCTCCTTCTGGGGGTCTCCCCGCCAGCCCAGTCCCGAACCTGAATCAAGGAGTCATTATCATTACTGTTAGTTTTCTAGCCAACTAATATGGTTTCCTCAAGTTCCTCTCAAGCAAAAACAGAGAGACACAGACATAAAGTACAGATGTATGGACACCAAGGGGGAAGTCGGGGTGGGATGAACTGGGAGACCGGGATTGACATATATACACTACTATGTATAAAATAGGTTACTAGTGAGAACCTAAAAAAAATTCTTCTCTCAGCTTAAAGGAGTTCTCATTAATTCAAAGGATGCTCTTGGTTTTCATACTGATCTCACCTTCATTTGTACTAATGGGCACAGTGGGTTTTGCCAGACAGCTCAGTATCCTGCTGACTTCTCCTACTCCTTCAGTAACAGAAGTCTAGGAGTTCAGCCTTCAAGTGTCTGTTTTATTCGGATAAACTCTCTTTTGGGAGCTTCAGAAAGTTGGGTATGTCCCTCACCAGAGACAGACATGTTATAAAACAGGTCACTCTTTGATAAGTAGAGATGGGAAAAATGACAGGTGCAACAGCAAGAGGTTAGGTCCCAATGCTGTACTTTCAGTTCACAAAGCAGTTGATTTTACAAATTAATGACTTGTACCTGGTTTATCTATGGAAAACGGCACAGGTAAGCCACGACTAGCATCTCCCAGGAGCTCTCATCATTTCACCTTTAGGACTAGACTCACTTATTTAAAGGGGGCTTAATGCTGAAGTTTTTCCAAATGTGGGAGCCATTGCTTGGAAAATGTTGAAAATTATTTTGTCACTATTAGAATATCTTTCTTCTTGTTCTTACTGAAATGTCAAGTATTAATATAAGTGGGATAGAGTTGGAGTGGGAGTGCGCATTATTAAGATAATCTAAAATCAAATTCTGCCACATGAGCCCGTCTTGTTAGTAATACTTGACTCACCACAAGCTTGAAATTCAAATGTTGCAATAGCTTGTCTCTCTGAACACGTTTCCTTTTTCCAAGAGCCCTATCCAAATCTCACAAGACTGTTCAAACTCAGGAACCATTAAACATATAAAAGCACCTCCAAGTCATTTTCTTATCTCCAAAGTCCTGCCTGTTCTTTGCCATTCATAGATGAGCTGTTAGAAATGAAAAATCCTGACATTATCTTGTGGAAAGAAAAGTAGTTTGAAGAAAAAACAACAGAACACAAAGTTCCTCAGTGAAATGCTGACTTTGAGTGTAACATAGACAAAGCAGTTATTCATAAATCTGAGGTAGCATTTTTTTGAATTTTATTTAACCAAATGCTATAGTAGCTGAAACTACATTCTAAGGTGTTTCCTTAACATGTCATTTTTTCCTCCAATTCAGATACATAGACTTATTATTATAAAGTTCTTCACAATTCATAAGGTTTTCCATTTTGCAATAGTAAGCATTTCAGCATTTATTTTGGAAAAAATGTTTAGAAAAATCTGTGAATTTTTCTAGTAAGTAGACCAATAATTAGGTCTAGGATCAAGAAGATTACGGTGTCTCTCCTCATCCCTACCTCTGAACAATCGAAGCTGGTTTTCATTTTTTACTTTTTGTTCTTGTATTTATATAGGAATTTTGCTCTAAAAGAAGAGGAAGAGTAAGAAGAGAGGGTGCTATTCGAAACGTCTACAGGATTTGGACTAAATCATCTTACTGAAGACAAACTTCATACTCCATGCTCCCGCTGGGTTCACCAGGGCAGGAAAGCAGAGTTGGATGGGGATGACCGCATATACGGAGACATGAAAGACCGTACAAAGTTTATTATCTCAATTTTGTAGTTTGTAAACATTTTGAGAATAAGAACTCTTTTTTAATCTAAGTATCCTGATAAGGTGGTTCCCTCCATACAACAGCAGTTGTGCTTTAGCCAGTTCAGTGTTCAGACTATACGGGAGTTGTATGAAATTACTGACTCCTTAAAATAGCCCCCCGATCTATGGAGTCGGGCTCCCTTCTCCATCTCCAAAGCCTGAGGCTGCGACACAGTTCTTTTCTGTTCAGAGATGGGCAGCAAGTGTCGTGAGTCACAGAATGATTCTGTTAAGCATGAGGCCCCGAGTCCCACAACAAAGTAGGTTGAACTAAAGATTTTCAACCTTTTTTTGTGCAATAATGGCCAAAGAGCCAAGAGGACTTAACATCCAGATGACAGTGCAGAAAAGATCAGGTTCAGCAAGGATAAGGGAAGAGGGACAGGGACCAGGAAAGGCGTTCTCTTGTACCCTGAAGCCTTACATACATGGAAATTTACACAGATTGGGGAAGAGTAAGGCAGGATGGAAAACCAAAATAGGATCAAACTACCTGTCTCTCCTCCAGTCCGCCTCCCCCACATCCCCACTCCTGGTTCTGGCCAGAGAACCTGCTGCGAACTTCAGGCCGCCAGTGCTGCTGAGATTTCTTGTCCGCTGCCCTGTCAAGGTTCTTTCTCTTCGATTCTTTTAACCATGGTGGAAACGAGGTCAGTACTCTGTGATTTTCATTCAATCCAAATTCTTGAAATATTTTATTATTTACAAAAGATTTCCCTACTGACTTAGGACAAGAAAACTATGAATGTACAAAACCTGAGAGTCTTAATCATAAAAATTTCAATCTTCATGGCTTTAGTTAAGCAAAGGTTATTCCTAAAGGAATTTTGAAAGAAAATATTTAAGAAACAGCTTTATTTTATTTTTATTAAAGAGTTTTATTTTGTCTGTGGATGTATAAGTAACATATTCACTGCTAAGAATTTAGAAAATACCACTCCCCCCAAAAGTATAAAACATAAAATAAAGATGATCTCTTTCTTTTTGTAATTAATTAATTTTTTTTATTGAAGGATAGTTGCTTTACAGAAGGGTGATCTCTCTTGTCATCACTCGATGTCATGTTTTGGAGCCTATCTTTCGAGAATTTTTTCTATACCTATATATGCACTGTTTTCAATGTGACCAGCTTTTTATTTTCTTTTATAATCTGTCAGGCAATCTACCTTCTTCACTTAATATAATATTGTGCCATCTTGTCCTGTAAATATGTGTAGTACATCGCCCTTTTAAATCACTGCATCGTGTTCTTTATCAATGCACCATAATTTAGCCCTTTACTTATTAAGATATATTGCAGTTGTTTTCTATTTGTTTTATTGTCGAAAGGATGACTGAAGTAGAAATCCTTGAACACACGCCTTCAAATATGTTTCTTCTTAGGAGTGGAATGGCTAGGTCAAACAGTTTGCATATTTAAAATACCAATACATGTTATTAAACAGCCTTTGTGGAGAGCTTACACTATTCTACTCGCACTCCTAGGATATAAGAATACCTCTGTCTCCACTATACCAACACTGGGCTTTTATTTGTTTTAAATTTTCACCATTAATAAACAAAAAGTTCATTGCTTTAGAGTGAAATTGACTAATGAGGATGACTTTACTTTTCTATGTTTATTGACCAGTAAGAATTTTTAAAATAACCTCTTGATGTCCTTTGTCTTCTGTTGGCCTGTAGGTTTCCAACCTTATGATCATTAATAAGTTTTTGTGTTTTAGGGATAGTAATATTACTCTATATAGACTATAAGCTCCATGAGGGCCAAGACCGTTTTCATCACCACATAGCCTGCCTTTAGTATAATGCCACACTCAAGGACAGAAACTCAAAAAATATCTGTGGAATGACTGACCTTGTCCCTCATATATGCTGTTCAGTTCAGTTCAGTCGCTTAGTTGTGTCCGACTCTTTGCGACCCCATGAACCACAGCACACCAGGCCTCCCTGTCCATCACCAACTCCCAGAGTTCACTCAAACTCATGTCCATAGAGTTGGTGATTCCATCCATCCATCTCATTCTCTGTCATCCCCGTCTCCTCCCACCCCCAATCCCTCCCAGCATCAAAGTCTTTTCCAGTGAGTCAACTCATCGCATGAGGTGGCCAAAGTATTGGAGTTTCAGTTTTAGCATCAGTCTTTCCAATGAACACCCAGGATTGATCTCCTCTAGAATGGACTGGTTGGATCTCCTTGCAGTCCAAGGGACTCTCAAGAGTCTTCTCCAGCACCACAGTTCAAAAGCATCAATTCTTTGGCAATCAGCTTTCTTCACAGTCCAACTCTCACATCCATACATGACCTGTAAGTATACTTTTTTCAGTTTATGTTTTTCTTAATCTCTTTTCCCCATCCAAAAATTTTTTAAACTTCATGCAGTAAAAATTTATCAACACATTCCTTTACATATTTGAGTCTTATAGTTCCCATCTAAAGATTATAAAAAATAATATCAGCAAGCATTTGTGTGTACACCAAAGGTTCCAAAACTGTTGCAACCACTTTACCTATGTTTCTTCATTTAAATCTTGTAACGGGCCTTTGTCTAGTTATCACAATCCCATCCTACTCCCACCTCAATTATTTTTCTTTAAAAAAATCATTCTAGCTCTTCCTCTCAATCGATTTCATTAATTTTAATATGCGATACTTCCATATTTTCTAAATCAGGAGGAAAAGGAATAAAGTGAGATGCCTGTATATGTCATATGATATCACTTACATGTGGAATCTTAAAAAGAATTGGTACAAATGAACTTGTCTACAGAACAGAAACAGGATCGCAGACGTAGAAAACGAACTTATGGTTAACAAGGGGGAAGCAGGAGGAGGATAAATTGGGAGATTGGGATTGGCATGTATACATTACTATAAATAAAACAGGTAACTAATAAGAACCTACTGCCTAGCACAGGGAACTCTACTCAATACTCTGTAATGGCCTATATGGGAAAAGAGTATGTACAACTGATTCACTTTGCTGTACAGTAGAAACTAGCATAACACTGTAAATTGGTTATACTCTAATAAGAATTAATCTTGTAAAAGTGAGCTGTCTCCCTCGCTCCCCTTCATCTCAGCTGCCCCTGATTTCCTCCCCAGTGTGTGTGTATGTATGTATGTGGATTTCCGCCTTTTTTTTATACAAACTGCAGCATGCTGTACACACCGTTCTGCAATTTTTATTTAATAAAATATCCAGATGTTCTTCAAAATCACTTTTTCAATATTTGATTGTGGTTGAGTTAAATTTATAATCTTGAAGACAATTTTGTTCCTAAAATAGTATCTTGCAACTCAAGAATATGTTATTTTTTTTTTTTTTTAGTTTTCTTTTGTTTTCTTCAGTAAAGCTTTTCATTTTCTTATAAATCCTAAATATTTCTTAATATTTAGTCTTTTCAATCTTTCTACATCTGATAGACTGGAAGAAAAAAATACCTCCTTTTTTAAGCAATGTCATTTGCCTTATTACCAATGAGGTAACATATTTTCATACATTTATTGGCCAATCATATTCTTTGTAAATTCAGTCTCTCATTTTTAAACATCTGAATGACAGAGGCTTGAAAAGGTGCAGAGGGCAATTAAAACCATTGTTCAACACACTAAAAATCTGATTTACTATTCCCACCAAAAACACTTCTGGTTCTGTTAATTAGGATAACAGTTCTCCATTCTTCAGTCTCTTTTGATAC
The DNA here is from genome assembly GCF_049115385.1 of Moschus berezovskii. Lineage (NCBI taxonomy): Eukaryota > Metazoa > Chordata > Mammalia > Artiodactyla > Moschidae > Moschus > Moschus berezovskii. The sequence continues at coordinate 93,734,027 of NC_142469.1, forward strand.
GCTTTTTTCTTCCTCACATGTTACTCTACTTCATTTGCCTAAAATGACTTTTCATAAAATCTACTGTTGCAATTTCTCTTGCTCCTGTCTCTTCGTTTTTACTGCCACAAGTTTGTTCAGGTTGTCTAGAAATGAATGGCTTTGTGGTCTTCCCACTCACTCTCTTCCTGCTCCACCCAAATAGAGGATAGATGAACCACAGATTCCGGGCTTCCCTGGTGGTTCAGAGGGGAAAGAATCTGCCTGCAAAGCAGGAGAGATAGCTTCAATTCCTAGGTCAAGAAGATCCCCTGGAAAAGGCCATGGCAACCCATTCCAGTATTCTTGCCTGGAGAATCTCATGGACAGAGGAGGCTGGTGGGCTAGGACGCGAATGAGCAGCTAAACACACACGAAGTGCAGATTCTAAGGTATATTGCATTGCTCATAAGACCTGAATGGTATGCCACTGCCCACTAAACTTAGTTGATAGTGCTACTTTTTCTGTCTTGTCTCCTACCATCATTTTGCATTTTTCCTACACTTCAACAAAACCAAACTCCTTAATATTCCCAAAATGCACTCTATGCTTTTCTGACTCAGTGGCTGTGCTCTTGCTATTACAGGGATCTGGAATGCCTTCCCTTTTTTGTTGTTTGCTTTTTCGTTTGGTTTGGGGTTTTTTGTTTTTTTTTTTTTCTGATCTTTTGCAATCCTATCAGTTCTTCAAGGCCCATCTGGAATATCATCCCCAAGAACCCTTTCCTGTGATCTCCTCGTTTTTTGAATTCCCAGAGTAACTTTGTTTCTCTTAAATTGCCCACCCTATTATTATCATCATTATAAATTGTTTCAGCAAAGAGAAGATGTCTTGCAAGATGGTAGGGTGAAAAGGAGCTGGGTTATGTGATCAGAGAATCTGTTCAAAGCCCCACTGTTCACTTAATAATTGTTTTAAATTACTCAATCTAAAGTAAGTCCTTTAACCTCTTGAACCTTCAAAATCTTTAGTTGTGAATTGGTGGTTGTAGTAAGGTATAAAACAGAAGAAATTGTGATGAACATAGAAAATATATATGAAAAAACCCTTGTAAATTGTAAAGTACTGTATAATAGTGGTTTATAACTAGTGAAGTTTGTATGGTTCCTGTCACATGTGTTTCACACTAATGTATCAACCTGCTATATTCTACATCAGACGGGAGCAACATTTTTCTGATAGGGTCTTGCATCATGATCTAGTCTCAGAAATGGAAAACAGTATGACTGGCTGGTTGAGAAGATAACAGACTTTTTAAATAATGGTTTTATAGTTCTCCAAAGGTGAAGACAGGCCTTAAAAGTACTGAGCACCCAGGTCTAGTCTAAAGATAGATTATGGATTGTAAACACTTGCTAATTATGCTGACATAAGCTATTCTGAATGAAACAGATTTTTATTAAAGAGTTTATGATCTAGGGTGAAAGGAAAGGGAGACACCAAAGGTGAGAAGACTAGCCATTCTAGTTCCCTTGGTTTTCAAGTCTAGTCCGGAGGCAAAGGGTAGCTGAGTCAGTGAAAAGGACCGGTGATTTCTCATGGATCCATCTATTATTATTATTCTCCTGGAATAAGTTTTCAAATTATTCATGATGACTTCTGGTGCTTCCACCCACCGTGGCATTACACAACACACACATACCATATTTTGTATACATGAGAGCCCATGCCATAAATCACATTACTGTATTTACCCTAAAGAGAAACAAGGCAACAAGGAATGAGTGACCTTCATCCTTCGAATCTCTGTCTCCTTCCCGTAAGTTTTTAATCCCATTCCCAACCCTCTAAGTAAAATTCTTGCTTTCCACGTGTAAGAAAACTTAGAGGCCCCCACAACCTCTTTCTTGTCTCTCTTTCTAAGATTAAATTTCTCTACATTGTTACCCATTGTCGTCCTTTTAGAAAATGTTTTTATTGAAGTACAAAATATACTCAATAAAGTACCTAAAGTATGTTTACCTTTAGTGTGTATATAGCTCGATGGGTTTATGCATGTGTTTAAATCCAAACAACCACCACCCAGACCAAGATGTAGAATATTCGAGTACCTCAGTAGACTCCTTCATGAATCCTAATCAAAACTCCTCATCCTATAGCCCCCATGGGCAGCCTGCATGCTCAGTCGTGTCTGATTCTTTGCGACCCCATGGACTGTAGTCCATCAAGCTCCTTTGTCCATGGACGTTCCCAGACAAGAATACTGGAGGGGGTTGCCATTTCCTTCTCCAGAGGATCTTCCCAACCCAGGGATCAAACCTATGTCTCCAGCATCTCCTGCATCTGCTGCAGTGGCAGGCAGATTCTTTACTGCTGTTCCACCTGGGAAGCCCATCAGCAATTAATTCTTTTTAAATATGCAACATTTTATTAAGATATAATTCACATACTATATAATTATACTTTCAAAGTGCAAAATTCAGTGAATTTTAGTATACTCAGCATTATTAAATCATCACCAATATATAATTTTAGAACATTCTCATCATCCCCTAAAGAAACTCTGTACCAATTAAAAATCACTCCATGTTCCAGCCTTTCCTCCAGCCTCTGGCAACCATTAATCTACTCTCTATCTCTAGAAAGATGAATTTACCTATTCTGGACAGTTCTATAAATGAAAATATACAATATGTGGTCCTTTATGACTAGCTTCTTTCTGTCAGTATAAGGTGTTCAAGGTTCATTGCTGTTGCAGCATATTTCAGTATTCCATTTCTTTTTATTGGTGAATAATATTCCATTGGTGGATATATCACCCTTTGTTTATCCCTCTATCAGTTGATGAACATTTGGATTGTTTTTACTTCTTGACTATTATGAATAATGATGCTATAAATGTTCATCTACAAGTTTTTGTTTGAACACATGCTCTTACTTCTCTTGGTTATGTATGAAAGTTTTTAATTCTGATGAAATCCAATTAATTTCTTTTTCCTTGTCACTTATGCTTTTGATGTCATATCTAAGAAACCACTGCCCAACTCAAGGTCATGAAGGTTTATTCCTATATTTTCTTCTAAGACTTTTAAAGTTTTAGCTCTCATATTTAGGCTTATGATCTATTTTGAGTTCATTTTTAGATAATGGTGTAAGGTATAATTTGAACTTCATACTTTTGCGTATGGATATCCAATTGTCCCAGTACCATTTGTTGAAACAACAATTCTTTCCCCTCTTAAATTGTCTTGCGGAAAATCAATTGACTATAAATAAAAGGGCTAGTTTATTCTTTTTATTGCTAAGTAATATTCCATTGTATGAAAATACTACAATTTATTCATCCTTCTCTTGATAGTCATTTGGACTATGGCCAGTTTGGAGTTATTAAGAGTAAAGCTGCTATGAACATTCATTATTGGGCTATTATGAATAAATATGCTATGTATACTCATGTATGTATTTTCTGATGGACACACATATTTCTTTCCCCTGAGTATATACACAGGAGTGAAATTGTTGATGTATAAGAGTTCTCCGGAGAAAGAGAAACAATAGAATACTTAGAGAGAATGAGGGAGAAATTTTAAGGAATTGGCTCATACGATTATGGATGCCAGCAAGTCCCAAATCTACAGGATGAACAGGCAGCCTGGGTACCCAGGGGTAGTCAATGCTGTAGTTTCAGTTCAAAAGCCAGCAGGCTAGAGAACTAGAGCCTATGTTCCACTTCAAGTCAGAAAGCCAGCCACTGGACAATTTCTCTTCGTTGGGGAAAAGTTGTTCTTTTGTCCTATATAAGCCTTCAATGGTTGGATGAAGCTTATCCATATTGTACTGAGAGTCCACCAATTTAAATGTTTATCTCATACAGGAAGACCTCATGGGAACACCCAGAAAAATGTTCAGTCAGCTGTTTGACCACCAGACCCAGCCAAGTTGACATAAAATAAATCAACATATTATATTGTATTTAGTTCAGAAAGTAGACAAATGTTTAGCTTCAGTAGACACTGTCTAGGAGTTTTCCAATGTGGTTGAATCATTTTACACTCCTATCTGCAGTCTGGGTTTCCCTGATGGCTCAGACTGTGAAGAATCTGCTTGCAACACAGGAGATCCAGGTTTGATCTCCTAGGTTGGGAAGATCCCCTGGAAAAGGTAATAATTACTCTAGTATTCTTGCCTGGAGGATTCTCTGGACAGAGGAGCCTGTCAGGTCATAGTCCATGGGGTTGCAAAGCATCAGATGTGACCAAGTGACTAACACTTTGTTTCCGCAGCGTATGAAAGTTCAGGTTGCTCTACACTCTTCTTTGCTAATATTTGGCATTGTCAGACTTTTTAATGTTAACCATTCTGGTGAATATCACAAATACGTCATTGTGTTTGTAATTTGCATTTCTCTTATAGGACTTACTGGCCATTTGTAAATCGCCTTGCAAGGATACTTTTTCAAGAGTTTTCCCTTATTTTAAAATTGGGCTGATTAATTTTTCTTACTGATTTATGGAAATTTCTTTCATGTATTTTGAATGTGAGTCAATTGTCAGATATATGTATTGAAATACATTCTGTTTCATACTCACTTTCCTTATAGTGTCTTTCGATTAGCAGAAGCTTTTTTTAACTTCCCATTTATGTCTGTGATCCATCTTGAGTTTTTAATAATTGTTGTATATGGTGTGAGGTAGGAGTGAATTATCCTTTTTTTCCGTATGAATAGCCAGTTGTTCCAGCACCATTTGTTGAAAATATATCCATTCCTCACTAAATTGCAACAGTGACTTTGTCGTAAATCAAGTTCTATTTCTGGATTCTCTATTATGTTCCTTTGGTATATGCATCTATCCCTGTGCCAATACCACATTGTCTTAATTAATGAGCCTTTTAACAAGTCTTTAAACTTGGTAGTGTAAAATCTTAAGTTTGTTCTTCAAAACTCTCTTGGTTACCATAGACCCTTATATTGCCACATAAATTTTAGAATTGCCATTCAATTTGCACACACACAAACACATAGAAATGTTTTAGGATGTTTTGCCTTTCTTAATTATTTTTGTCTCATAATATGTCCCTTGTCTTAAAAAGCTAAACTCTTTTTTTGAATTCCTCCCTCCAGCCTGTAAACACAGCTAAATGTCTTTTCTTTCCTGCCAAAGCAAAGCAAACAAACAAAAAAAGCAAACATTTTTCAACCTTATAGTTATCTCAAGTTACCATTCTCTGTCTTTGCCATTTAATATTTTAAAATACATGTATATGTGTTTTAATTACAAAATTTCTGTAACATTTAAAGTTCAGAAAATACATATACCATTTTTAACAACTCCAAAACCATTATAATTATTTTATATATTTTAGTGGAGGACAGAGGAGCCTGGCATGCTTTAGTCCGTAGGGTTGCAAAGAATCAGACGTGACTTAGCTGAACAACATGACTGAACAACAACGGTATCTTACCTGTGCACAAGTATGTATTCTTTTTGCTGTTATTATCCATGTCCCCAGTGCTTTTTTAGGATGTTTTGCCTTTCTTAATTATTCTTAATTATCCTATCTTCTCCTTTTGCTTAGTAAGTATTTTTCCATATTGTTCCATAATCTTAGTTATTTTAAAATACTGCATCACATACAATGGAGTACACAAATTCCAATTTTTAAAACAATAATGTATTCAGAAAGTTCAGTTGCTTCCAGTTTTTAGTCTTATAAATAAATATTGCTATAAACACATTCATGCATATAGCTTTCCCTTTTGCAACTACTAAACTTTCTGAAAAAATAGTCGGTGTTTCATGCTTCTATCTATCTGCTTACCCCTAGCTCTTGAAATATATCTGCTTCTACCTTACTATGAAACGACTCTGAAAGATCACAGTTGTCTAGTTGGCAACCCAATGTTTCTAAACCTGTATCATCCTGAATCTCTCCATAGCACTTAACACTGTTGGTTTTCTTGAAACTCTACCCATTACCCCTTGATTTATGTGCAATGTTGTTATTCAGTTGTTGAGTCGTGTCCAACTCTTTGCAACTCCATGGGACTGCAGCACATCAAGCTTCCCTGTCCTTCACTATCTCCTGGAGTTTGCTCAAACTCATGTCCATTGAGTCAAGGATGCCATCCAACCGTCTCATCCTCTGTTACCTCCTTCTCCTCCTGCCCTCAATCTTTCCCAGTATCAGGGTCTTTTTTAATGAGTCAGCTCTTCGCATCAGGTGGCCAAAGTATTAGAGCTTCAGCTTCAGCATCAGTCCTTTCAATAAATATTCAGGACTGATTTCCTTTAGGATTGTATTTGTAATCCTTTAGGATGTGTAATGTACGGCTAAGGTGTGCCTACTTCTCTGACCACACTTTCCTCGCATCCACTTTATTTTCTGAAATTGTGCTGTAGATCCTCTCTACCCTTCCTCTCCTTTGGCAATCTCATGGCTTCATTGATTTTATCTCTGCAGAGGACATCCAATGCATATTCCCAATGCTGATCTTCATTCTGAACTTCAATCCCATGTTTTTACTTGGTGATCACATTAGAAGGACTTTCACAAAAATCATCATCTTTCCTTCCATAATTTCTCCTCTTCCTGTGGACCCTGGTCATTTAGGCTTTGATTTTGACTTTCACCTCTCCATCTTTGACTCCTGGACACTTGTTCCGTCATGTGAACTCGAAGCTGTTTCATGAATAGGCATGTGATTCAACTATGGCCCAGGAGATGGGAGGGAGGTGAGAGGGGAAGTGAAGGCTGGTCCTGGGGAACATGTTCCCTCTCCTTGTGCTGTGCTTAGTCACTCAGTTGTGTCTGACTCTTTGCAACCCCATGGACTGTAGCCCTCCAGGCTCCTCTGTCCATGGGGGTTCTCTATGGGCTACGGAGTTACCATGCCCTCCTCCAGGATATCTTCCCAACCCAGGGATCGAACCCAGGTCTCCTCCGTTGCAGTTGGATTCTTTATATTGTCTGAGCCACCTAGGAAACCCTTTCCTCTCTTCAGAAGAACTCTTTTTCTTCCTCTGGACATCATAACCTCAAGAAGTGATGCCTGGGACTGCCATTACCATCTTGCTATTATCAGCTATAGAATGATGCCAACACCCAAGACATCAGAGCAGAGATGGCAAGAACCTGGTCTTTGATAATATTATCAAGCTTCTGAATCTTTCAAGTCTGAAGTTTACACTACTTTGTAATTAACAAACTTGTGAGATATGGGCTTCCCCGGTGGCTCAGACGGTAAAGCGTCTGCCTGCAATGCTGGAGACCTGGGTTCAATCCCTGGGTCAGGAAGATCCCCTGGAAAAGGAAATGGCAACCCACTCCAGTACTCTTGCCTGGAAAATTCCATGGATGGAGAAGCCTGGTGGGCTACAATCCATGGGGTCGCAAAGAGTCGGACACAACTGAGCAACTTCACTTTCACTTTGTGAGATATAAATTTTCTTATTGCTTAAGATTGAGCAAGCTCTGGGAGTTGGTGATGGACAGGGAAACCTGGCATGCTGCAATCTATGGGGTCACAAAGAGTCAGACACAACTGAGGAAATGAACTGAACTGAACTGAAGCCATTTTAAATTGGAATTTATTATATCCTTACTTATAGACCACTTTATATCAACTCACTATCTCTCATTTGGGCTATTGCAAAGCTATGTGGTCTTTATGCCCTCAAACCTAATTCATTTCATAATCTGCTGCTAGATTATCCTTCCTAGAGAACTATTTGATCATATCTTTTGTCTTGTCCAAAGACCTTTAGTAAATTCCCATTGCCTAGAGATTAGTCCAAGCTCAGCAACTTACCATTTGTGGTTTTGTACACCCCTATATTATTGCAGCTCAGTTGGTAAAGAATCTGCCTGTAATGCAGGAGACCCAGGTTTGATTCCTGGGTCGGGAAGATCCCCTGGAGAAGGAAATGGCAATCCACTCCAGTATTCTTATCTGGAGAATCCCATGGACAGAGGAGTCTGGCAGGCTACAGTCCATGGGTTCACAAGAGTCGGACACAACTTAATGACTAAACCACCACCACCTATAGATCCCACCTGCCAATCAGGTTAGACCCAAGAGACACGGGCTCGATTCCTGGGTTGGGAAGATCCCCTGAAGGAGTGCATGGCAACCCACTTCGGAATTCTTTCCTGGAGAATCACATGGACAGAGGAGCCTGGCAAGCTGTCGTCCATAGTGTCACACAGAGTCGGATAGGACTGAAGCGACTTGGCACACACAGGCACAAGCACAGTCCCTTGAATATACCTCTCTTTTTCCCAATTTGTTCACATTTTCTCTGCCTGGAATATTCTTGCTCCATTTCCACTTGCCTATACACAACCTTCTGGAAACTAATGTTTCCCCTACTGCCAGTCTATGCAAGGTAGCCTTTCCTTCCTTGAAACTTCTGTGGTGTTTATTCCTGTCTACTTTGTATTGACGTTATTGGTGTTTATACAGTGTACTATTCTTGTCTACTACCAGTGCTGTACAATAGAGCTTCCTGTGATGATGGTTAATGAGCACTTGAGATGTGGCTAGTGCCACTGAGGGCCTGAATTTTCCCTTTTAATTAATTTAAATACAAATAGCTACCGGTAGCTAGTGGCTACACTACTGCTGCTGCTGCTAAGTCACTTCAGTCGTGTCCGACTCTGTCTGACCCCACAGACGGAAGCCCATCAGGCTCCCCCAGCCCTGGGATTCTCCAGGCAAGAACACTGGAGTGGGCTTCCATTTCCCTCTCCAATGTGTGAAAGTGAAAAGTGAAAGGCTCTCGAGTGTAGTACAGGGATTGCATCTTGTTTTATCTCTGTAATCATTAGAGAGAGCATCTGAAAGGCACAGTATGTTTTGTTCCCTCTTGTTTTCTCCACTGAGCCCTGTGGATAATAGATACTGAATATTTATTGGATCACTAATGATGGATATCACATTTACCAAATATATAAGTAAGGGTTCCTAACTATTTTTGTTCCAAATTTAAGTAATTTAAATAAGGGAGAAGAAGGAAAAGTTGAATGACCAAAACTCCCATCTGTTACTGAGAAAGATGGCTGATACCATTGTGAAAGCTTATCTCTCTCTTTCATTGTGCATGAGTATCTCTATTTCTCTGTCTCACAATATCCCTTCTTTTGGTTAAGTAAGGATCACAATAAACTGTGGAACATTCTGAAAGAGATGGGAATCCCAGACCACCTGACCTGCCTCTTGAGAAACCTGTATGCAGGTCAGGAAGCAACTGTTAGAACTGGACATGGAACAACAGACTGGTTCCAAATAGGAAAAGGTGTACGTCAAGGTTGTATATTGTCACCTTGCTTATTTAACTTATATGCAGAGTACATCATGAGGAACGCTGGGCTGGAAGAAGCACAAGCTGGAATCAAGATTGCCGGGAGAAATATCAATAACCTCAGATATGCAGATGACACTACCCTTATGGCAGAAAGTGAAGAGGAACTCAAAAGCCTCTTGATGAAAGTGAAAGAGGAGAGTGAAAAGGTTGGCTTGAAGCTCAACATTCAGAAAACAAAGATCATGGCATCTGGTCCCGTCACTTCATGGGAAATAGATGGAAAAACAGTGGAAACAGTGTCAGACTTCGTTTTTTTGGGCTCCAAAATCACTGCAGATGCTGATTGCAGCCATGAAATTAAAAGACGCTTGCTCCTTGGAAGGAAAGTTATGACCAACCTTGATAGTATATTAAAAAGCAGAGACATTACTTTGCCAACCAAGGTCCGTCTAGTCAAGGCAATGGTTTTTCCCGTGGTCATGTATGGATGTGAGAGTTGGACTGTGAAGAAGGCTGATCGCCGAAGAATCGATGCTTTTGAACTGTGGTGTTGGAGAAGACTCTTGAGAGTCCCTTATACTGCAAGGAGATCCAACCAGTCCATTCTAGAGGAGATCAATCCTGGATGTTCATTGGAGGGACTGATGCTAAAGCTGAAACTGCAATACTTTGGCCACCTCATGCGACGAGTTGACTCACTGGAAAAGACTCTGATGCTGGGAAAGGTTGGGGGCGGGAGGAGAAGGGGACGACGGAGAATGAGATGGCTGGATGGCATCACCGACTCGATGGACATGAGTTTGAGTGAACTCCGGGAGTTGGTGATGGACAGGGAGGCCTGGCGTGCTGTGATTCGTGGGGTCGCGGAGAGTCGGACACGACTGAGCGACTGAACTGAACTGAACTGAACTGAAGGAACTCTGCAGTTTAAAGCTCAAACGTTTTATTTTGCAGTAATTCCATATAGTGAAAATTTTCAAGAATAGTACAGAAATTCCCATATTCACCAAGTTTTTAAAAAATATTTAAACATATTTTAAAATGTAAAAATAGCCATGTAGTTGCCAAGGGCTGTGGGAAGGAAGTGAGGGAATTAGTGTTTAGTGGGTGTAGAGTTTCAATATTGCAAGATGAAAAAGTTTTAGATATTCACAATAATTGAATATATTTAACACTACTAAACTGTACATTTAAAAATGGTTAAGATGGTAAATTTAAGGTTATGATTTTTACTACCAAAAAAAAAAAACAACAGACTCCCACTTTCCAGCATGACAACAGTTAAACCATCCTTGAAAAATAAGCTATAATGTCATGAACTCCAAAAAACAATGTATCTTATCTTTTGTCCTGTGAATGATCCTTCTTGGAATCCATCTGTTCTTGTATTTTGGATATCTCACTTTTTATTAGTCCTTTGTTATGGCTCATTTTAAGTTCTTTGTTTTAGAAGATAACCACTTTTCCATCATATTTGAACTTCAACAGAAATAAAACTGATTCTTCAGTAAAAAAAAAAAAATCACCTAGATTCATCTGTTTTTATCAATCTTTCTGTATATGTGAATGGGATATGTGAGAAATGTGTACATATGCATAAGGGTTATAATTTCTTTTTTCTGATCCATTAGGGGAAAAATTGCATACATAAGTTTCCTTTACCCCTTAATATTTCAGTGTGTTTTCTCATGAACAAGGATAGTCTCATACATAATATATTCAGGAAACTTAAATGGGTACCGTACTTTAATCTATAGTTCATATTCCACCCACACTGATTATCCCAATAATGTCCTTTATAGCACTTTCCTCCCCCAATAAAAGATCCTGTTCAAGGTCACAAATTGCATTTAGTTGTCAGGTCTTTAGTTTCCTTTAATCTGCACTTTTGTTTTGCTTTCAGAACACTGACAGTGTTTTAAGAATACAGGCCAGTTATTTTGTAGAATTTTCCACTATTTGGGTTTGATGCTTGTCATCATTAGATCCAGGTTAAAGCTTTTCAGCATTGCTTCAAGGATGTATTGTTATACATACCTTCTCTGCCACCCATGGTTCTTAGACTTGAGCTATTCATACTTATTTGTATTCCTAAGATTATAAAACATTATATTTCTATTAAAATGTGCATATTTATTTCATTAAATAAATTTCTGACAATAGTTTGGATAAAATACGTAATTCTACCATTTCAAAAGCAATCGTTGGCTCTATATTTTATAGTAGTAATGCTTAAACTTATTAAATAATGGATTCAATTGCTCTAAACTCATTTCATCAATTAACATTTAGTATGGAAATAGTTCCTCGGAGAGAACTAATGCAAAGTATTAAGGTTCAGGGATCTGTTTCATTATCCAATATTGAACACATTAAAACTATAGTCTTCCCATTTTTAAAAAATCCTAATTTACTCCTCTTAATGATATCGACAATAGAAAAATACTTAAATTCTGATATAGTAAGTAACAATGAGTACTTTCGGCTTTTGATGTGAGGAAAGTTTTGAACTGATGCCCTGTCCCAATATTTCAAGGATTTTTAAATGATACTGGCGAAAGTACCTTAACCATAGAGAATGTGTGTGTGTGTGTGTGTGTGTGTGTACACGCGCTTAAAGACTCTGGCTGTAACCGCAGAGAAGCCTGTACTTCTCAAAGAGTGTGTGTGTGTGTGTATGTGTAGAGAAGCCTGTACTTCTTAAAAGGTGTGTGTGTGTGTGTGTGTGTGTGTGTATGTGTGTACACGCGCTTAAAGGCTCTGTCTGTAACCACAGCGCTCATTCTGGAGGATTTTTCTGGGGAGTAAGAATCGTTTCAAAAACTGGCAGAGAGATGGACATTTTGGACAGGGACAAAAAAAAATGCTGTAGTGTTTTGGACACCATTAAAACGCCGAATGTTTAAATAAATATCTTACATTGTGAGAAACGTTTGAGTGTTGAACACGTTTTATTTCAGGGGGGAATTAAACAAATATTTCTTTAAGAAGATAGAAACAAGTCTTTCCTCCCCCCCCGCCCCCCCCCCCAGTAAAAGTGTCTTTGGCTCAATTTCTAGGACTTCTAGGAACGTGCAATTAAAATAAAATCGAAACAGCAAAACCCTCGCAGCATTTAGACTGGTTTTTCTTTCCAGCGCTCAAGAAGACTCAAGAGCCCAACACTCTTTTCCAGACTCGAAGCTGCGAGCTGCGAGCCTCTCAGGACGTGTCCCGCGCGTCCTCGGGACGACGGCGGACTCCCGCCCGGGTCACCCCGTCCGCCTGGGGCCTCCCCGCCGCCGGCCTCCGAGGGGGTGTGTCTCCGCCCGCAGCCGCCGCACACCCGCCTCCGCCGCGGGCCCACCTGCCGCCCTCGGCGGCCCGGCCAAGAACGAGCGCGGGGCGGCCGCGGCGTCCGGCCTGCCCCCGGCCGGCACCTCGGGGCCCCCTTCCCGCGCGGCTGGGCCGGCTGCCCTGCAGGTCCCGCCGCCCGCTTGCGGACGGGCCGAGCCGCGGGCAGCGGAGTTCTTTTCTGCTTTGAACCCAAACTGCCGCCGGCCGCCGTTGCGGGCGGGAGGGGAGGGGAAAGCTGCTCTTTCCCTCCACACACACACCCCGCTCCAAGTAACGGCGGCCGGGGTAAAACGTCGAAAGTAGGATCCCGGGCCCTCCCGGAGCCGTTTGCCTCGGCGCCCGTCCCCGCACGGCCCCGGCGGCCGTTCGCGAGCAGCCTTCTCGCTCCAGCCTCCGCAAGGCGAAGGGGGAGGGTTACAGGGCGGGGAAAGAGCATCCCCGCGCCGCCGCCGCCGCCGGCCGCTCCCCCGCCACCCGACTGGGGGAAGGCCTCGTCACAGCCGCCGCCTCAGCAGCGGCCGCAGATCTCGCGGTGTTTGCCGGCGGCCGCGCCGCCATATTGTGTGGCAGTATTTTGATTTGCACTGGGCTGGCGGAGCCGCGGCGAGAGCGAGCGAGAGCCGGGGGGTGGGGGGAGGGCAGGCGAGCGCGAGGGGGGTGGGGGCCGAGCGAGCTGGAGCGCAGGAGCGGGCAGCGGCGACGCCACCCAGCCGTCGTGTTTGATCTGCGGCGGCCGCCGGCGGGGCGACCCAGCCCGACCCCCCTCCCCTCCCCCTCAGCCGCGAGCGGCGGCGGCGGCGGCGGCGGCGGCCGGAGGGAGTTGGCGGCGGCGGCGGCCGATCGGAGGGGCTGAGCGGGGAGGGAGGGAGGGCTGAGGTGTCCCCCCTGCCGGGTGGAATCGGAGGCGGCGGCGGCGCTGGCGGCGGCGGCGGTGGAGGCGACGGCGGCGGCGGCGGCGGTGGAGACGGCTGCCCTAGTGGGAGAGGCGGCGGCGGCGGCGGCCGAGGAGGAGGAGGGGGAAGCGGCGGCGGCGGCCAAGGGTAAGCGGACAGCGCTGCCGGGCCTCGGCGGGACCCCCGGTCCCGGCCGTCCCCTCAGTTCCCCGCGCCGCCCCCCCTTCATCTGGAAGGGGCTCTGCCGACTCGCGAGGCCCCTGCGGGGCGTCCGCCTCTGCCTCTCACGCTTCCTCCCCTCCGCCTCCTTCCTTCCCCAGTGGCGGGGTGGAGAGGGAGGCCCCCCGCGCCCTCCCGAGCGGCCGGGGGTGGGCAGCACCGGGCCGGGCCGGGCCCGGGGCAGTGCGCGTGGAGGGGGAGGGGGCGATCCCTTGGAGCCGGGCGCCGGGAGAGCCCCGGTGGGGGAGGGTGCCGGGCGTGGGGAGGGCCCCTGCCTGCACGGGTGCCCCCCGGCCCGCCCCTGGGGCGTGTGAGATGGGGGGCGGGGGAAGGAGAGCGCTTTTGGGGGAGAGCCGTGGCCCGAATCAAGATGACTTCGGGGCGAGGGGAAAGACCGAGGGAATCTGGCGGTGGTAGTGGAGGGGTGACCGTCGTTTCCCTCTCCAATATTGGTTTTCTGCAGCCTTTTTTCAAGTGGGGAGCCAGCCCCTCTGGGAACGTGTGGCCCCTCGATTTCAGTGGATAGATAATTCTAGCTTTCTGTCCGATCAGCCTCAAACCCTAAGACTGTGGTTGTGGCAGGAAGGCTGGAAGGGTCTGGGTATCGCCGAGCAGGTGACAGGTGTATCTTTCTGTGGCTGATGCTGTGGGATGGCGCGGGCAGGGTTAGTGTACCACAGTGTCAGAGGCCGTGTGCGTCCGTATTTATGTGTTTGGCCATGTTTCTTTCCATATATAGTATATTTGAGATGTTAGGTTTCCATTCTTCAAGTCAGCTTAATTGTTGTGGAGAAATTCTTCAAATGTTTCTGATAAGAGGGGTTTCCAGGAGGGTGCAGGGAATTTGCAGCTTCCCGGGGGTTTCTCAGAAGTCCGTGAATTTCGGGTCGCCAGTATGAGGCCGTTTTTGAGTGCTCTATTTCATTGGAAAGTTCTTGAACACTAAAGTCGTATTTGAGGCAACAGTGAGGCAGTATAATTTTGCATCCATTTTGTCTGTTTTAGGTAGGTTTGTAAAAGGGTCAGACTTTAAGGTCAGGTTGATTCACATTTTTATGAAAGGAATCGCTTTGTGCTTTAGCTCACTCTAAAGAGTATGTTGCTCATTATGCAATTTCGGATTTGGCCGGGAATTTTGGTGGGCATGGAACAGAATTTTGCTTTCAGTTTTTACACTACTACTGCTTACCACACTCCTCGTACAGTGGCAGAGTATTGACACCTTTTAAAAAATATCTTTGAATTCTTTGTAACAGTGAAATCGTGCTTGATTTTAATCCCAGTTTGAAACTTTAAATTTTGAAACCATTACATTTTCTAATAAAGACAGACATGCTTTTTATCTTGTTGTGGGCTTTGACTGAGCACTTAAATTAGAAACAATGGGAGGAATTGTTAGATAAATGAGTTACAAATTTTAAAAGGGTCAAGTTTTAAAAGGATCTATAGCTTTTTTAAAAAAAAAGTGTATGGAGCGAATATATTGAATGATGGCACTATCAGTGTGTTAACAGGAAATAGAATAAAAATTCCAGTGATTCAGAACTTCTGTTGGTTTTTTTTCTCCCCCTTAGATCTTATCCGTTTCTAATAGAGGGTGCTTAATATTTAAATCTTTAAAGGATCAACTGACAGTTGATGAGTAAGTCATCTACTGCATATACTATGTTACTCATTTTTCGTTTGGGCAAGTGGAATACGTTGAGTTCAAAACTATTCTCAGGGAACACTGATGAAATGCATGTCTTTCACTTCTCAGTGAGCTGTCACATAGTGCATCCTGTGCTTTTGTAACTTGTTAAGTGTATAAACAATCACTCTCATCTGATAGAAATTTTCTGAAAAATGTTTTAACTTAATCTGATCTGATTGAAATAACACCTATATTTGGTCTGCTCTTTACTGAAAAGAAGCACTTGCCTTCAACTAATGATATTATTTAAAACTTGCATATAATTATTGTATCTAATGAAATCAGGAGATTTTTAAACTACAAAGTAAGCATTACTCAGATCCCCAATTACATTATTACTGAGTATTGCTTCTTTAGTAACACATTACACTTGGGTAACTGTCTTAAAATGATTAGTCTTATGTCTTGACAGAAATAAAAATTTGTTATGCTTCTGTACATTTCTCTGTAAGGAAAATTCTCAAAATACTATTTAGGATAAAAATCGACATATGTATCTATGAACATATGCCACTCTGCAAAATAGGTGCAATGTACACCATTTACGTGAAGCTTTGTGGGTTTCCATGCCAAAAAATGCCATGAGGAATGTGTGAATTTTCTGAAACAGCGTTTTTTTTAAATTGTATAAACTCAAGACTAAAATTTTATTTTTTTTTAACAATTATCAACATACGTTAAAAGGCAATGTTTTATATTGTTGTAAATGTTTTGAGGGAAAAGTTCCAGATAATCTTTACAACATATAAAATTTGTGAATTAGACTATAATTCAGGAAAGCTTCAGTTCCTCTGTATCTCTCCCTGGCCAGGCTCCTATGACCCAAAGGAGAACAATAGTAGCACTTTTCCATTATGTCACTTATGTCATTTTCGTTTGATCCATCTAAGATTGGGACTCTGTAAAATAGAAGGATTATGAGGTAATAACAGAGGCAAATGTGAAAATGGGGCAAAATAGTAATGAGGAAGATAGGGGCTAAGATGCTAGTAGAGGATTAGATGAACAATTTTTGGCAACTTGGAAAATGAAGATGTGAATAGTGGTGGGTGCCAAGCATAGGAAAGTGATCGTGCTTTCCTGTGTTCTAAGGAGATTTGGTCTGAATCTTTTGATCTCACAATCTATATGTCATATTTTTTAAAATGAGTCAATGAAAATCGAAGTGAAAGTCTAAATGAAATGCGTAACTTTAATGCTGGAATGCTAGTAGTAAGTAATTTTTAATTCTCTGTATTAAGATGATAAGGATTTGGTGACTGAAATCATATGAAATCTAAACATATGTATTAATATGTTCTTACTTCTTTGCCTCTGGCTCGTATTTCCAGAATACTTAATAGTATTTTAAGATTTCATTTTTTATGGTGAATGGCAGAGTGTTGTTTACTCCCTAAGTCGTGTCCAATTATTTTGTGACCCCATGGACTGTAGTCTGCCAGACCCCACTGTCCATGGAATTCTCCAGGCAAGAATACTGAAGTGGGTCCCCATTTCCTTTTCCAGGGGATCTCCCTGTCCCAGGGATTGAACCTGCATCTCCTGCATTGGCAGGCAGATTCTTTACCACTGAACCAAGGACACTGACTTAATCAGAAAGTTAAAATCCCTGAGTATACTCAGGGGCAGCCAGTACTGTGCTTTATGTTCCCGTTATGATATGCTTAGTCACTCGGTCATGTCTGACTGTTTGCAATCCCACGAACTGTATAGCCCACCAGACTCCTCTGTCCATGGGATTCTCCAAACAAGAGTAATGGAGTAGGTTCCCATGCCCTCCTCCAGGTGATTTTCCCAACGCAGGGATCAAACCCAGTTCTCCTGCATTGTAGGCGGATGGATTCTTTACCATCTGAGCCACCAGGGAAGCCCATGTCCCCCCCTTTAGTTAACTACTAAACTTGCCTGTGATCTTGATAGAGTCAGAGATTAAGAATGGCTCTCTTTTTCTTAGTTTTTCTAAGTATTCTATTCCT
This sequence comes from Moschus berezovskii, assembly GCF_049115385.1. NCBI lineage: Eukaryota > Metazoa > Chordata > Mammalia > Artiodactyla > Moschidae > Moschus > Moschus berezovskii. Next base: position 93,751,408 of record NC_142469.1, read on the forward strand.
TAAAACACATTGTTTGTTATTAAGTAGCCTTCCAGCATTAAAGTTACTCTATTAATGCTAGCCTTCCAGCATTAAAGTTACTCATTTCATTTAAACTTTGATTTTTATTGACTCATTTTACAAAATATGCTTAGTTTCTAATTTCTGAATCCTCTAAAGGAATGGGCTCCTGTTGAAAAGCACAGTAAGATGTGTCAGCTGAGAAGTTGATGTTTTGGAAGGAGACAGACGTCAGAATTGCCACAAATCAAAATTGTGAATGTTAATTTCAGTAACGGATTTCTATGAAAATTGATTTAAGTTTTGGCACTTTAAAAAGTGCTTTGTTTGAAATATAAATTATGTAGACCCCAGTAGAGTATGCTTGCTAAATAAGACTTTGCTGAATGTGTCTTTTATTTGCCTTAACATTTTACTTTAACAAGAAATTCTGTTGGATTTCTAATCTGTTACAGCTCAAAATTTGATATCAAGAAAGTGGTAGATTTCTTTTGGCCTTTTATATCTTAACATTACCCTTTTTAGTATTTCCTACATAGTAAAAGAAAAGAGAAACTAATACTTGTTGAATACCTACTGGGTGTCAAGTTTTCTATTGTTTCACAAATATTTATTGAGCACTTACTATGTGCCAGGGCTCTTCAGATGTTGGAGATGACAGCAGTGGATAACATCGACAAGATTTCTGTCCTCGTGTAGTTTACATTTTAGTAGTGGAAGACATAATAAATGAGGAAAATCAAGTGTGTCTGGGAAAGAAAGGTACTGTGGAGAGACGTGAGACAGAAAAGGGGATTGGGGAACAGACATTGCCTATCTGCTCTTTTAAAAACTGCATAATAGATATTATATTTGATTTCAGAAACAAAAGCTCCCATACATAAATTTTTTCTTTTAAGAATATATTTCATAACTTGGGAACAACATTATGTTTATACTTCGGAGTTTTAATTAATAGCAGTTTGGTGTTGGTAGTGCTTCAGAAAGCTGCTTTTTGGCTCAAAAGAAAACTTGGAGTCTGCTATACTGGTTTGAAACCTGATTTTGCCGCTTACTAGCTTTGTGATGTGAGATCAACCACAGTTTCTCAGCCTCTTTGAGCTTATTTTCATCTCTGTAAAATGAGTGTATCTATAAGATTGTTATGATAAATTATACATTTTGTGTAAATTATCTAATTTATAGAAGGGGCTCGATAAATTGGAACTTTTTTGTCTGTTGCTTATCTGGAGTTCTTTTATGAAACAAACATAGTTGAAGTTGGTAACCCTTCCAAGAAGCTTTCACAGCACTGTGGGGGACATTGTTTAATACACATTGTATTTAAACAGTTACCACTCTTCTCTGGTAGAATACGGTTAATTAAAACTCGACTGTGATTTATAGTCAGACTTTCTGGAGAGTTTGTGCACATTGTCGAGTCAGTATGCTGTCAGGAGTAAACCTGGTCTTTATGATAAAGAAACATGCTGACAGATCTTATTAATGGATGTCAGCTGGATATCAGCATTTTGAAAAGGAGATCAAAATATTGTATAGGATCGGTGAAAACACTGTGAAACCTTTAGCGCAGTCTAAGTATTCAATAAATGTTCACTTTTTCTTTAATTATTATGCCTTTATTGTGTGATGGGGGTAATCCAAATTATTCACAAAGTATTAAGGAGAACTTTGCAAAGAGAAAATAATGCTAACTGGATTAGATTTTTGAAGGAAGAGTGGAATGGTCGATCAGATTGCAGTTATTTGTTTCTCGTTTTTAGCCTGGGAGATCACTCAGCTGAGCTTTTCAAGGACAGACCCTGTCTCCTTTTCCTTTCAGTCTTGCCTTCACCGCATCTTCAGTGCCTGGCCTGTGCTTGGGAGCTCAAGAAATACTGTGTGTTCAGTGCTGAACGGCTCTTAGGGATAGATTTCCTTTGGTATCACAGCCCTTTTTGGTAGGCAGCACCTTCTGAGTTTGAAAAGTGATTGCGCTGGACTTAAGCCATCAAATCTCTTGTTTTAAGCACACACTGAGGTATCACACAGAGTCTTCCGAATGCCTTTTTTTTTTCAGTTTAGCCAAAAGTTTGAAAAAAGATCCTAGAGATTAGAAGGAAGAAAAGAAAGCAGTTATTTACAGCTAGATTAGTATTTGTGAACCTATTCATATGAAGTTATTGACATTAAAGTTAAAAGGTGAATAGCAATTTTTAAAGCAGAGTAGAAAAAGTAATTCATGCATAATTTTACACTCTTAACCAACCTTTAAAAGACAAGCTTCTCTCGTTTGTCTCTTTAAGGCGATTTCAATGAAACTGTAGATTTATACTATTATAAATTAAATGGCTCCGTCAATTTCTTACAGTCCTATGATGTGGAGAATATTGGTGTTTTCACGGAAAAGGGAAAACATCCCACCCCACCCCACCCTTAGCAGTAACCATTTTTCAGATGTTTAAATCTTAGCATCAGTCAGTCAGCTTTTTCCTGTTCTGTGGCAAGTTATTCTCTGCCTAATGAATACAGTAATAATTTTATCTTTCCTAAAACTGAAGACTTCCCTAAGGTCTAAGATCTTTAGTCATTTATATAAATTATTTCTTGGCTTAAAAAAAAACCAAGATTTTTTTTGAAGATTTATAGAAACAAATTGCTTGATATTCAAATTTGTTTTAGAAATGAGTTAGAAATACCTGCAGTTGAATATTTTTATACTCTTGTGGGATTTTGCTTGTTTGCTTGTTTTGAACTGTAACAAAACCTACCACTTGAAAGGGATACTACTACAGGGTGTCAGCTTGAGTGGCTTCAGAAAGAAGGTCTTGATTTATCCACAAACAGGTACAATGTAGATAAGGGCATTTTAAGAATTTGTAACATTTTAATTGCCTTATTAAAGAAATGGCATTCTTGTTTCACTTAAGAAAAAAACAGAACAAAACACAGTCCTTGTACAAGCCTCAGAAGCCAAATAATAAAGTAGAGGTTGGAAAGGTCCCAAAGAGAGAAGCAGCAAGAGTAACAAAGTGTAGGATTTAAAAGATTTTGGTGGAAGTATATGAATGCTGATTGTTTTTAATAAAATGATTCGAAAGAATCATCTGTTAAAGAAAATTTGTGACCCCTGCAACCAGCCCCTGCCCATGCTTGTTGCCACAATGTTAATAGTAAGTCAAAAGCAGTGCCACATACTGAGGTATACGCTAGAGATTAGTGCTATTATCAGAAACTTCAGAGCTTCTGGGGGGTTGATTCTGACCATTCAACTTGTCTATTTGGCTAGTGCAGAAGACAGATTCTGGGGAAATAACAGATGACAGTGGATTATTGAGGTGAAAAGAAGTGCACAAAAGTAAATGTTCACTTAGTTAACTATACTTAAATAATGGGAAGCAATTTTACACTTGGAATTTAGTTTTGTTAGGTTTTTCTTTCGATACCTGTTCAGTTTATTTTTCTCAACAAGTAAAATAAAAGGGAAGTAACTTCTATATTATTTAATTTACAGTAACTCTTCAGACCAAGGATGAAATAAAACATCACCAGTGTTTTTTAAAATTCAATAATATTGTTTTCTATGTCCATATTTCACATTCAGAAAAGATTTAGTGCTAAATTTATTGATGTTTATTACTGGATTGACTGATTTTTTTTTGCTTTGATTTTTCTAAACGTTTTTTATGTTAATTCATCGACATGATGGTTGTAGAATATTTTGCTCTACTAATGAGTTCAGTTCAGTTCAGTTCAGTCGCTCAGTCGTGTCCGACTCTCCGCGACCCCATGAATCACAGCACACCAGGCCTCCCTGTCCATCACCAACTCCCGGAGTTCACTCAAACTCATGTCCACAGAGTCGGTGATGCCATCCAGCCGTCTCACTCTCGGTCGTCCCCTTCTCCTCCTGCCCCCAACATTTCCCAGCATCAGAGTCGTTTCCAGTGAGTCAACTCGTCGCATGAGGTGGCCAAAGTATTGCAGCTTCAGCTTTAGCATCAGTCCTTCCAGTGAACACCCAGGGTTGATCTCCCTTAGAATGGACTGGTTGGATCTCCTTGCAGTCCAAGGGACTCTCAAGAGTCTTCTCCAACACCACAGTTCAAAAGCATCAATTCTTCGGCGCTCAGCTTTCTTCACAGTCCAACTCTCACATCCATACATGACCACGGGAAAAACCATAGCCTTGACTAGACAGACCTTTGTTGGCAAAGTAATGTCTCTGCTTTTTAATATGCTATCTAGGTTGGTCATAACTTTCCTTCCAAGGAGTAAGCGTCTTTTAATTTCATGGCTGCAATCAGCATCTGCAGTGATTTTGGAGCCCAAAAATATAAAGTCTGACACTGTTTCCACTGTTTCCCCTTCTATTTCCCATGAAGTGATGGGACCAGATGCCATGATCTTTGTTTTCTGAATGTTGAGCTTCAAGCCAACCTTTTCACTCTCCTCTTTCACTTTCATCAAGAGGCTTTTTAGTTCCTCTTCACTTTCTGCCATGAGGGTAGTGTCATCTGCATATCTGAGATTATTGATATTTCTCCCAGCAATCTTGATTCCAGCTTGTGCTTCTTCCAGCCCAGCGTTCCTCATGATGTACTCTGCATATAAGTTAAATAAGCAAGGTGACAATATACAGCCTTGACGCACTCCTTTTCCTATTTGGAACCAGTCTGTTGTTCCATGTCCAGTTCTGACTGTTGCTTCCTGACCTGCATACAGGTTTCTCAAGAGGCAGGTCAGGTGGTCTGGTATTCCCATCTCTTTCAGAATGTTCCACAGTTTATTGTGATCCGTACTAATTGCTATTTGTATAAATAATATTTAACAGATTAGTAATATACTTGTATTACACAGTTATGCTTATACTTTTTCTTTTCACCAGCTTTTACTGGTGGTTAGTTATCACTAGAAAATAGTTACAGAGAAGATAGCAATATAGGCAAGAAAATCTACTTTTTAAAAGGAATTCAGAACAGGGTATGTGTTGCATTTTAATTCATTGAGTACATTGTGGTAAAATTGCTTGGGTTACTTTTTAAAAGACTATTGGTGACCAGATAAACATGAGCATCTACTCTTTGGGACACAAGCTGATATATGTAGGGGTCACAGTTAAGTAGTTACTAGAATTGAAAAGAAGTTCTCAAGATACCGTAAGGGATCACTGTCATCAAAAGTTGAACATACAGGCACTGTGTATTTGCATTGAGAGTAATTAGGTGTTTACCTTGTGACAAGTGTATACCTGAATTCTACTTACCTAAGTGCTGTTTGCTGCTTTATGATGATTTCTAAAGGAAATGGGAAAATAAACATGTGGAAATGAAGTTTCAAAAAAACTTTCCGTTTCCACAAAGCCAGTTCTTCTTTTTTACATATGAAAATGTATTGACACCTGTTGGTTGAGCTTGATTTTTCTTTTTCTTGAGATTTTTCTAGCTGAGGTGAGGGTTGCCCTGAGTGAGACATCCTCATTCTCTTTGTGAACACTGGCGTGAATTGATAGGATGACAGTTCAGAGCCCTTGCTGTAGCTTTGTGAATGAAATAAATCCATTGTATTCTTTTGAGGAAGGAAACTGGCTCACGCGAAAATGGAACTGGTGATCTTAGCCTAACCCAGCTGCAAAATCAATACTTCAACTTCTGTAGGGTGATACATGACCAAAAGAATAGAAACTCCAGAGAGTGTTTCATATGCCTTCTATGATACACCTGTGCACAATAGCTGACTAACCCAAGAAGTCTTGCCTGATTCATCCTTTCACCATGAGTCAAGTCTGCTTTATTAGTCAACCTAATTCACCTGTCCAGTAGTTTTGAATTAGTTTTGAGTCCTGCTTGTGTGCCAGGTACTTTGCTAGGTGATGAGATGGGAAAGATGAGTAAGATCTTGCCCTCAAGGGACAGGTATACAAACAAGTATAGTACTCTAGCAAATGCCGTGACCAGGTTAGAGGTAAAACACTTTAGGGATCTACAGGAGGGAGTGTCCGACCCTGCGAGGGAAGGAAAGATACGAGAGGGAATTCTTCCTAGGAAAAGTGACACAATCTGTGTGCCAGATAGGCAAGGAAGAGGAGAATTTGGGAGAAGCAAGGCCGTTTCAGTCAGAACAGCATGCGTAAACGATGGAGGTGGGAGAGGACACACCTACTCAGTGCAGTGTATTAGGTACCGGTGTGGGTTAATCAGAAGTGAGGTGGGAAATGAGAAGAGCATGAAAATACTTGCATACTCTATAAAGTAGATTTGACTTCATCCTGTAAATGATGGAATTTAAATTAACATTCTAGAAAGATTTCTGTGGCTCTGGAGTAGAGAATATTTAGGAGTTGGGGGTGGGGTGGAAGAGGTAGCTTTATAACCATTTATTTGAGAATTGATGAAGAGATGAGTTAAGGCTGTAATTAAGGAGAAGAGTGGGTGATGAATTTGAGACTACTGAGTGTGAAGTAAGGTAAGAATCTCACACGCCCTGGCTGAAGTACCTGGGTGCAAGGTGTAATGCCTGCCAATTCTCAATACAGGAACATGCCGGGGCTACAGGTGAGGAAGATATTTGAGTTCTGTTTATGGTTTTATGGTTCCTATAGAGAGAGAAAGAAGAAGACATCACCTTATGTGTGTGGGGGGGGGGAGCGGTAACAACTGGGAAGTCTTCTCTGATTTGATGACATTTGAGCAGGTATCTGAGTGAAGTAATGAGAAAACTTTCTAAATAGAGAGGTGGGAGCATGCCTCCCATGTTCTAAGAGCAAGAAGACCAGTGTGGTTGGAGTTGAGAGAGGGAGAAGTATAGATGAGATCCTAGTGAGTATGTGCTTTTCATGTAGTGCCTTTAGATTGTAGTAGGGATTTTAATATTTAGGATGAGCTTAGAAGCCACTGAAGGGTTTTAAAACATGAGCTATTTGCCTTTTCCCCTCTTCTGACTTGTTGGAATATGATTTGTTAGTAGCTGCGTGTGTGTGATTCTATATTATTTTCATGTATGTAATTTCATATAATCCTCACAGTCAGGATACAGAACTAGATCTGTTTCATCAGCACAAAGAAACTCGTCTGTGCTACCCAGCCTTAACCACTGATCTGTTCTCCATCACTGTAATTTTGTCACTTGGAGAGTGTTATAAAAGTGGAATCATACATTATGTGATCTTTTGAGATTGGCTTTTTCCACTCAGCATTATACCCTTGAGATCCATTCTAGTTGTTTCTTGTATCAGTGGTTCGTTCCATTTTAATTCTAAGAAGTGTACCTTTGTGAGTGTGTGTTTTAGTCGCTCAGTCATGTCCGACTCTTTGAGACCCCATGGACTGTAGTCCGCCAGGCTCCTCTGTCCACGGGATTCTTCAGGCAAGAATACTGGAGTGCGTTGTCATTCCCTTCTCCAGGGAGGCAGTTGGAAGGGTACCATTGTATGGTGTACCACAATTAGTTCAGTCATTGACTGAAGGACTTTTGTGTTTCTAGTTTGGGGCTATAAGCACAAAGCTGCTGTGAACAGTTTTGCAGGTAAAATACGTTTTCGTATCTCTAGGATAAGTTCTCTGGAGTACAGTTGCTGGGTTGTGTGATAAATATACATTTAACTGTAAGAAACTGCCACTTTTCCAGAATGGCTGAACCATTTTACACTCCCACCATCAGTGTGTAAGGGATACAGCTTCTCTGCATCCTTGTCGGCATTTGATACTGTCAGGATATTTTTCATCCCAGCCATTCTAATAGCTGTGTAGTGATATTTTGTTGTAACATTAGTTTATTTCCCTAATGGTTCATGGTGTTGAGTGTATTTGCATGTGCTTGTCTGGTGTCTGGTATCCTCTGTGAAGTGTCTGCTCAGGCCTTTTGCTTATGTTCTAATGTGATTGTTTTCTTGTTGAGTTTAATGAGTTCTTTATATATTCTGGATAGAAACACTTTGTCAAATATGTGATTTGCAAATATTTTCTCCTGGTCTGTAGCTTGTCTTTTCATCTTCTTAATGGAGGCTTTTGCGAAGAAAAAGAAATTATGAAGTCTAATTTATCTTTTTTCTTCTATGAATTGTTCTTTTGTTATCAAGTCTAATATCTCCTTCACTTTAGTTTCCAAAGATTTTCTCCTGTTTTCTTCTAAAAGTTTTCTGAAAAGCTTTCCATCTTGCATATGTAGATCTGTGATCTATTTTTACTTAATTTTCACATAAAGATATAAAGGTTAGATGGAACTTCATTTTTTGTCTGTGAAATGATCAGCTGTTGCAATACCACTTGTTGAAAAAAAATTACCCTTCCTCCATTGCATTAATTTTTCACATTTGTCAAAAATCACATGGCTGTGCGATGATGGTCTACTTCTAGATTCTCTATTCTGAATTGATGTTTGTGTTTATCCCTGTACTAGTATCTCATTTTCTTGATAACCGTAGCTGTATGGTAAGTCCTAAAACCAGGTAGTGAAATTTCCCTAATTCTTCTTTTTCAGAATTGTTTTTGACTATTCCATTTCCTTTCCATGTAAAATCTAGGATCTATTTTTTAAAAATGCTGGAATTTTGGTAGGAATTTCATTAAACCCTTAGATCTATTTAGGGGAAATTGATATTTTTATTTTGTTAAATCTTTCAATCCATAAACACAGTTTAATCTCTCCTTATATTTAGATTGTCTGATTTCTTTGATCAGCATTTTATAGTTTCTAACACACAAACATTTTATATATGTTTTGCTAGATTTGTACCTAGGCACTTTTTTTTTTTTTTTTGGAGCAGTCATAAATGATACAGTGTTTTAAATTTTGGTTTCTAGTTGTTTATTATAGTTTATAACAATGTGGTTGATTTCTGTGAGTAGATCCTATATCCTGAGACTTTGCTAAACTAATAAATTCTAGTAATTTTTTTGTGTGACTTTTCTAATGTATCTGTGAATACAGACAGTTACATTTATTCTTTTCCAATGAATTTTTTTCCCTTTTCTGACCTTACTGCCCTGATAAATGCTTTCAATACTATGTTCAGTAGGCATGGGGAGATTAGACAAGCTAGTCTTATTCCTGATCTTAGGGGAAGGCATTAAGTCTGTCACCATTAAGTACATGTTAGCTATAGATTTTTTTGTAGGTGCCTTTCTGCTTCGTTTTGAGTTTTTATCATGGCTGAGTATTGAAATTTTTCAAGTGGTTTTTCTGTGTCAATTGATACGGTCATATGGTTTTTCCTATTTAAACTGTTAGCTGATGATAACTTCCCTTTTTAAAGATTTACTGTGGCAGCTCTTTGTGGAATAAACTCTAAGGGCAGGGCAAAGATGTCAACAGGGAAGCCATATTGGAAATTATTGCAGTTATCTAAATGAGAGCCGATAGTGACTTGGACCACAGTAACAGCAGGAGACGGTATGAAGAGGGCAAATTTTGGATATGTTACAAACCCTGAGTGGCAGGCAGGATGTGTTGATGAATGGGATCTGAGGCATTAAAGAGCAGTCAGGGAGTGCTCAAAGGTTTTTGGCCCAAGCATTTGAAAGTATGGAGTCGCTGTTGACTGAGTTGGGGAAGAAGTGAAGTACCAAGTTGGGCTGGACAACCAAGAGGATTTTTTTTGAAAGGCCTACTAGACATTTAACTGGACCTATCAAGTAGGTCATTTGAAATACAAAATGGAATTCAAGCAAGAAATTCAGGCTGAAAATAGAAATTAAGAGTCATCAGTTGAGTTGATGTGTGAGAAATTACAGTGATATTTATTTAAAATTTTACCTATAACCTTTTTCTTTTTACTATACTGTTATTTAAGGTTTATCGGAGAAGGCAATGGCAAGCCACTCCAGTACTCTTGCCTAGAAAATCCCATGGATGGAGGAGCCTGGTAGGCTACAGTCCGTGGGGTCGCTAGGGGTCGGACACGACTGAGCGACTTCACTTTCACTTTTCACTTTCACACATTGGAGAAGGAAATGGCAACCCACTCCAGTGTTCTTGCCTGGAGAATCCCAGGGATGGGGGAGCCTGGTGGGCTTCTGTCTGTGGGGTCGCACAGAGTCGGACACGACTGAAGTGACTCAGCAGCAGCAGCAGCAGCAAAAAACATGATTATCCTAGCACATGAAAAACTTTGTGAAAATTTGGATTGTTTTGTTTATTTACATTGTTGCCTTATGTCACATTAATCCAGAAATTATGTGATTGGGAAACAATTTCGGAGATATATGTTTATTGTAATGTGTATTTAATCATGCTTATTTGATAAGTAGATGGCTATAATAGTAGTATAGACACATGTGCCTTATTAATTTTGAGAGCTTTGTCCTAAATCTTTGTAAACAAAGTAAAAAGTTTATGCATATTGTAGACAAGTTTGGATACTATTATTTAGTGGCTGAGAGGCTTTCTGAGGCAACATTTCTTTTGTAGAGAAAACAGGTAGCCAGAGAGATTAAAAACAAAAATTAAAAATGAGAATGCAAAATAGATAGCAAGGAGAGACTTTTTTTTTTAAGACTTCTGACTTAGAGCCAGAATTAAATTGGTAAAGGGAAAGGGTGAGCCTCAGTTTACAAACTTGATAAAAAGATATCCTCTGAGTTCCATTCAGATGTGTTTTCTTCATATTAAGGTATTCTGGAAAATGCTTTTTAAGTGGCATAATATTTTCTGTTATAGCTAATTAATGATCTTTTCTTATTTATAATATCAATATCTCTAGCACATTATTTCCCCTGTTGCAGAGTTTGCCATATTACATTATAATATTCTTTTTATTTTTCAGTTTCTCCCACTGAATAAAGTTTTACAGCATTAGTACAATGCCTTAGTACAGTAAGCTCTATGTAAATATTTATGAATGAATGAGTGAACACACACACTTCTAAAGTTTAAAGCTGTTAGATTTACTTGCTTCTGAAAGTATGTTTTTGAGATTCCACAGTGTAAATTATGGTCAAAAGTCTTTTCTGAGTAGTGCCCTGATGCTTTCAAGCAAACATTATACCCCCGAAAAGTACATCCAAACATAGCGACATTACTAACCCAAGCTCAGTGAGGCACACATTTTTCCTCTTGTTATTTGTTCTTTTTTCATAGTTATAGTGGTTTTAAAGAATCCCCCTGCCAATGCAGGAAACACAAGAGATGCAGTTTCTATCCCTGGATCATGAAGATCCCCTGGAGGAGGAAATGAAATGGCAACCAATTCCAGTATTCTTGCCTGGAGAATTCCATGGACACATGGAGCCTGGTGGCCTGCAGTCCATGGGGTTGCTGAGTTGGTCACAACTGAGTGCACACACACACGCAAAATCTAAACCTGGCCTAGACTTCTTGTATGCAGAGCACACGTTGTAAATAGTAGGTTGGGCTTAGAGTTTGGTCTATAGAAGTATCTCATTGGAAATTTCCTGTACACATTTTGAAAGAAAGTAACTTTGATCTTCCTTTTACCTAGTCCCCCCTCATTTCCAGGTTGATGGTAGAGGTATAAGCCATGTTTCTTTTCAGTAATGATTATACATACTTTAAAAAGCATTTTCATATACCTTTTCTCCTTTGAGCTTTATAAGACAAAAATACTCTGAGCCTTTACTGTTCCAATTCATATTAAGCCCCAGGAGAACAGTAATTTTTGAAAGCCATAGTATTTTATTTCCAAATTTCTAGTGTGTGTTTTTTGTGTGTGTATGTTTATGTACGTGTATGTATATATCTGTGCATGCATGTTCAGTTGCTCAGTAGTGTCTGACTCTTTGCGACCCATGGACTGCAACCTGCAGGCTCCCCTGTCCATGAGATTGCCCAGGCAAGAGTACTGGAGTGGGTAGCCATTTCCTCTTCCAAGGGATCTTCCCAACTCAGTGATCAAACTCACATCTCCTGCATTGGCAGGCTGAGTCTTTACCTCTGAGCCACCTGGGAAAAGAAGAAAGAAAGTGAAGTCGCTCAGTCATGTCCAACTCGGCAACCCTATTGCAGACTACCAGGCTCCTCTGTCCCATGGAATTCTCCAGGCAAGAATACTGGAGTGGGTTGCCATTTCCTTCTCTAGGGGATCTTCCCGACCCGGGGATCAAACCCAGGTCTCCCACATTGCAGCCGGACTCTACCGTCTGAGCCATGAGGGCCTGTCTAGCCACCTGGAAAACCATATATATATCTGTATATACATGTATATATTGTGCTAGTCCATGAAACATTAATGAAGTTTATAGGAAAAATGGCTTTCATCTGATATTGTTGACACCAACGTAGTAAGAATATAAATTGTTTAGTGCTCTGTTTTAGGCATTGTTGTGGAAAGACGGGGAAGGGGGGCTATATAAAATAATCCTTATTTTCTCTGGGAGAGACCAGTGTGTTGTCAGCTGAGGATTCTTGAGAACACTAAATGAGCAAATGCATTATAAATCATTTGACCTAGTGCTTAGCACATAAATAAATGTTTAATCTTACTCATTGTTACAAAATTGTAAACTATTTGTTATAAAAATAATAAACTAAAACTTTATTGTTATACCTCTTTTCATTTGACTTTCTTGCTCCCGTTCCTTCTTGCATTTTATCTAACTTTTCTAACTCCTTTGTTATAAGTTCTTGATCTTTACATCTCCTCTCTTCCTGTCCAACCTCTTTTCCATTATTCCCTAGGTCAGTGTGGAGAAGGCAATGGCACCCCACTCCAGTACGCTTGCCTAGAAAATCCCATGGATGGAGGAGCCTGGTAGGCTGCAGTCCATGGGGTCGCTAAGGGTCAGACACGACTGAGCAACTTCACTTTCACTTTTCACTTTCACACATTGGAGAAGGAAATGGCAACCCACTCCAGTGTTCTTGCCTGGAGAATCCCAGGGACGGGGGAGCCTGGTGGGCTTCCGTCTATGGGGTCACACAGAGTCGGACACGACTGAAGTGGCTTAGCAGCAGTAGCAGCTAGGTCAATGTCATCACCTTCTACTGAAATTCATTGCAGTCTAATTCTGCAGAATCTCTTACCTCTCTTAGGAATGATAATGACATGATCCAGCAGTGTTTCAGGAACTAGAAATCTTGTTGCCACTCTGAAATATAGCTTAGGAGACCTAAGAGTGGACTAAGCTATCAGATAAGAGATTACTGTGTTACTTCAATTGTCCAGATAACAGGGACCTGAACAAGGATGTTGTGGGAATAGAAAGAGGGATTAATGCAAGAAACACTTGGAGTAATCAGGAGAACTTTGCCACTGATTGTATATGGTGAGGAAAAGAATTGAAGACCTTGAGATTTCTAGCTTCAGAATCAGTCCTGTACTATTAGTAATTAGCGTATAGATACATTATTGTGTGGGAGGCAGAGGGTTGAGTTTTGGACAAGATGCTTTAGTAGCATGGCACTGTCAGACTATTTGTTTGTTCCAGTCCCACCCACTCATCCTCCCCCCTCACTCACTCACTGAATTCCATTGCTATTAGTCTAAGAACTTCCCTTTAAGAAAGGTAATTTCTATTTGGTCATAATCAGCACTAGAGGCTGAAATGTGTGGAGCACAGTCTCTTGTTTCCTACCCGCATTCCCATTGCCCTCCTCTTTTGGAACCTTCCAAAAAGATTACTTAGAGTAATATTTACCACCATTACTACTATCACCCACCCCACTTCTGGGATATTCATAGATAAATTTTTTTATTTTTATATAAAGTAAATGGGGCAACTTGGCTGGGCTCTTTGAAGAAAAATAAAACTTTATGAAGTGTTTGTGATTAAAACATTAATCAATGAGTAGAGTAATACCTCATTCATCTAGTATTACTGGGCAATAAATATTCTAAATAAGACAATTGAAACTTATCCCCCAAATCTGTTTCCATGTAGACTTTATGTATATAGAGCTTTTAATGCTATTTTTATATATACTATGTAGATTTTATATATATATATATATATTAATAGCTCCAAATCTATTTCTTAATAATGTTTTATATGACTTACTGCTTTCTGAGAACATTTCTCCACCCTAACTTTACCTCCTGTTCTGCTTTTTGTTCCAGAGTTTCAGAATGAGAATCAGGAGTCCCTGATTCTAGTCTACGGTCTAAAAGTAAATTCTTGTTTGAGGATCTTTTGTTTTTGGTCATTTTTTACCATTGAATCTGTGAAATCTGGATTTGTGCCTAGCATATAGTAGATGCTTAGTATTTTTTGAATGAATCATTGTTTTATGCCTGCTTTAGCACTCTTTCCCTGATTTATTACTTGGAGTTCATCACTGCCTAGTAAATAAGTTTCTGAGTTTTTAGTATAATATGACTATCTAGGTTCTAATTGTCGAATTATTAATATTAAACTTCCTTTATGAGTCTGTTTTTGCTGCTTAGTAGAATGTTCAGTCCTCTTGATGCATTTTCTGGTCCTTAAACTTTTGAAAGAAATGATCTTCTACTGCTCGGTTTATTGAGAATGAGTAAGTTAGTCACTCAGTCATGTCCGACTCTTTGGGACCCCATGGGATGTAGTCCACCAGGCTCCTTTATCCATGGGATTCACCAGGCAAGAGTATGGGAGTGGGTTGCATTCCCTTCTCCAGGGGATCTTCCCAACCCAGGGATCGATCCTGGGTTTCCCACATTACAGGCAGATTCTTTACCATCTGAGCCACCAGGGAAGCCCTTATTGAGAATAGTTTCTTTACTGAGTACATTCTATGGGCCTGTATTACATATAGGCAGTGCCACTATATACAAGTATGTCACCTATGTCCCCAGGGATCTTACACTTTAGATGAAGAGACACAGAAGTGGAGCTCTAAGAGAATAATTACATTTTGAGTCATGAAGCATTGATTCACAGGTGTATTAGGAGTTCTCCGAAAAGGAGGGATCCATGTGGACTGAAGCAGTAGAAAAAGAATGCAAAAAGGAGATGGAACATGAACTGCTTTTGAAGAGGTAGTTAAGATTTTGACATGCATCCGGTGGAGAAATGACATCCTAAGATAGAGCAGTAGCGTAGTCAGGAATGAAAACAGGGTTGAACATGTTTGGACAAAGCCCAGATTTCTCTGAGTGTGGGGACTAGTGGGACGTTAAAGTAACTAGATTTAATAGGGTTTTACTGTAGACTCTAAAACCCTGAAGAGGATCTGAGGACAGAATTTAGAGGAGTCCCTGCATTTAGATGAAAAAAAAAAGCTCTTTATATTGTTACTAACAATAAACTGTAACTGAAATTTAACCTTTCCTCCTCTTATGATTTTAATCATAAAGCACAGTAGTATTACCAGTGCTGTGATTTTATTAGTCATAGAAAAAGCAGAAATATTATGTTTACTGTTTTGGCTATCTCTGAATATAGTTTATGCAAATTACTACTTTAAAACTAGTTGTTATTAGACCCCACTGGAGTTTACATGTAGGGTGTTAGTAAAGAAGCTGATACATAAATATATCAAAAATATGGGTTCTGAAAAACATTTGGTGATTTTCAGTATAATTGATTTTCTTTGTGATCACTGATTTTATTTTACTCGTTAAAAATAAAGCTGGCCTTCTTTGTAATCCTATGTACTGTGTTTTATGTATTTCAAGTCATTCTGAGAGGCGATATGTAGCTTTCTCCCTGCCAAGCAGGGGTCCAAGGTACCAGTTCCAGTGGAACCAAACTGGAGAAGGCCTTGAAAACCACACTGAAACATTTTAGTTGAAGTGATAAACAGGGGAGGAACCTAGTATATTTTTCATTTGTTTTTGTTGTTTTAACAAAATCGTGTATTTACACTGTACTGTGTATTTACTCTGTACACAGTTTTTAAAAGTTCATCAAGTTGGAGAAAAGAGAGCCTCTTCTTAGCTTACAGTTATAAACTAAACTTTAAAAGTGCATAGAAATTCGAATATAATACCACAGTCGCTGTCTTTACCCTCTTATTATGTATCTGTTCCAGTTTCTTAAGTTCTTGTGCAAAGCGGTGAAATATTTAGAGTGGTTATATAGGAACCTCTCTTAATCTGCTCTACTATACATGATTGGTCAAATGTGAAGGACTGAATGGCTGGGATATAAGCTGTGGGTCTGGTCATTTAGAAGTCGGACGATTAGGATAATGTGGTAGCAGTTGGGGTGGAGTAGAATTGGCAGTGGTGGTATTTGGAAAGAAGAACCTATAGGACTTGGTGGTAGATGTGAAGGCTGAAATGCATGGAGTGGTGTTAGGGAAAGTATCAAAAGGAAAGTTAAGAACAGGACGCCTGAATTGGGGTGTATGTATTGTATATTATGTAACACCCCCAGCAAAGTTTGAGGCATCACCCTGTATTTAAACACTAGTATTTCTGCAGTGGAAAATGGAAATGTTTCCAGTAAGTAGGCTAAATAAAGCCTGTAAGTAGCTTCACATCAGTTCAAAGCAGATTTTTGCCACTATCAGGTGAGCTTTGACATGAAACTTAATAAGAAATCTTTTCAGAACTTTTTAGATTTTGGAGCTACGGAAGTAACTGTGAGCTGTGTGGACTGTAATATCCGTTGAGGAGAGTCTTAGGAGTGGTGTTTTGAGGAATGTTAGTTACTGGATGGATGAAATTTAAAGCAGTTGAGAAATAAAAGAAGGCAAGAGAAAAGGTAATTTCAGTTTTAGGTTAACAAGAAAATTGCTATTTCTAATGAAAACGGGAAGTTGAAGAGGGGAAGCCAGTTTGGGCAAGAGTATAAGTTTAAACTTCAGCACAATTAAGAGGGAAAATAAATCTTGCTTCACATGAGATACCCTATTTTTTTTTCATGTATTCTGTATCATGGGTAAACGAGCTTAGTAGTTTAGAAGTGTTGCAGTGGAAAATTTCCTTTTAAAATAAGCTCTTAATTTTCAGAGCCTGTAGACTCTGATGTTGAGATATGAAAGTACTTCTAGGTTGGGAGTGGTTGGAAAAGTATTCCTATATAACTAGGATTGTGGCTCTGCTCGCTAAAAAAAGAACCTGACCGATAGACTGAAAGGAGTGGAGTAAGGTAGGGGGTCCTCTAACAGGATGCTTGTGTGTATGGCTGAATCATTAGTATGGCTGTTTTTATAATCATATGAATATATTCAGAAGTAGTAATTGCTGGAGAAGCAGTGGTAACTGACATGTTTTCAGTGCTTACCACATACCAGGCCCTATTTTAGGCCTTGTTCAGCAGACAGTCTAGTGGCATCTGTTCCTGCCTTGTAGACAAGGTTGTGGTTATCAACCTAGGTGGGAAGCATTAGGCTAGATAGTGGTATGATTTTGATTCCCAGGTCCCCTTTAAAAATCTGGAAGATAGATAACTAATGCATGAGTTTGTGAAATTGATTGAATTTTAACTTTATTGCCATTCTGTGACTTAAAAAAAAAACAACTTTGGTGAATGGACTCATACATTAGTATTGTCGTACTAGAAATATGGACAAGTATCTTTAACAAAAATGAAACAGGATCCAGTAATTACTCTTGAAATTTGTTTAGTTTCTTTCTGTTTACTATATATAAATATGCTGTATAAGGATATATTTTATGATTCATAAGTTTAAAAAGGCAAATATTGTCTTAAACTTTTATTCAAATCCTGCTAGTGACTTGTATGAGTTGAACTTTATGTTTTTCTTCTGTTAAATAAGGATGTTGGACTAAATCTCTAAGGCCCTTTCAACGTTGAATTCTGTGATTCTGATTGTTTAATTTTCATCAGAACAGAAAGCAACTACTTAAAGAAGCCTTTCCCTAGATTAGTACTACAAGTGTAGATAACATATCAGAGGAAGAAGTGAAAGAAGAAATGTCATAGTTTGTACTTAAATCCTTTGACAAACATTAAGAAGCACTGAAACAAGGAACCTTGGAAACTAGAAGAATGTGCAGTGTTGACCAGAAAAATTTTCAAGAAGAGCATGATCAGAAAGCCTTCAAGTTAGTACTTAATTAATGAGTCAAGTTAATAAACTATAGAGGAAGGAGCCCTGGACCTGAAGTTAGAAAGCCACAAGTACATTTTTGGCTCTAACTCTGCTGCTTATTGGAGTTTTGATGATCAGTAAATTACTTAATTTTTCTGAACCTTGCAAAGGAGAGTAATAAGTACCTGGCCTTACTTGGTGGTTTTTCATAAGAATCAAATGATATGGTAAATTAGGTGGCACTAAGGTAAGGTGAAGTCGCTCAGTCGTGTCCGACTCTTTGAGACCCCACAGACTGTAGCCTACCAGGCTCTTCCATCCAAGGGATTTTCCAGGCAAGAGTCCTGGAGTGGGTTGCCATTTCCTTCTCCAGAGGATCATCCCGACCCAGGGATCGAACCCAGGTCTCCCACATTGTAGGCAGAGGCTTTACCGTCTGAGTCACCAGGGAAGTCTGTTAGTTTGGGTGAACTCCAGGAGTTGGTGATGGACAGGGAGGCCTGGCGTGCTGTGATTCATGGGGTCGCAAAGAGTCGGACACGACTGAGCGATTGAACTGAACTGATTAAGAACCCGCCTGACAACGCAGAAGAGATGCAGGTTTGATCCCTTGTCAGGAAGATCCCTTGGAAGAGGGCATGGCAACCCACTCCAGTATTGCCTGGAGAATCCCTGGACAGAGGAAGCTGGCGGGCTACAGATCACAGAGTTGGACACAACTGAAGCGACTTAGCACACACACGCAATAAAACTTAAAATATTCTGTGAACTTTCTTTTAAAAAGCAAAATTTAACTGAGTACATTTGAAAATGTGTTTGGATTTATTTTTAAAAATATATGAAACAAGCAGCAAAGTTATTACAAAATGATAGGTAAAGATCCTGAAGAAGTTATTGAATTTGGTGATTGAATGAAACCGCTATCAAGGGAGGAAACATGAGGGCAAATTAAAGTTGAGGCCAGAGCATTACTGCTCAGTAGAGAAGTTTGGAAAGGCACAAATGTTAAGAGAGAGATGGCCTGGCATGGCTTGTTTATTCCTTGCATTGTTGTTTCAGACTTTTATTTGCCTGTTTGTGTTCCTTACTAGATTAGGGATAGGTGTTGGAGAAGACTCTTGAGAGTCCCTTATACTGCAAGGAGATCCAACCAGTCCATTCTAAAGGAGATCAATCCTGGATGTTCATTGGAGGGACTGATGCTAAAGCTGAAACTCCAATACTTTGGCCACCTCATGAGACGAGTTGACTCACTGGAAAAGACTCTGATGCTGGGAAAGGTTGGGGGCGGGAGGAGAAGGGGACGACGGAGAATGAGATGGCTGGATGGCATCACCGACTCTGTGGACATGAGTTTGAGTGTACTCCGGGAGTTGGTGATGGACAGGGAGGCCTGGCGTGCTGTGATTCATGGGGTCGCGGAGAGTCGGACACGACTGAGCGACTGAACTGAACTGAACTGAACTGAGAAAGCAGGAACTGCAGTTCATTCTCAGTGCCTTGAATAGAGTAGCAATTTTAATAAATGGCTTTGTAAATAAATACTTGCTGAACAAGACTCAACTAGTAAAGAAAATTGTTGCGGTACAAATTTGGGCATGATGTATGTTTAAGATGGTTAAGAGTTAAACATATTCATAGGTTGAAGTGAGAGATTGAAAAGAAAAGATGTTGGTTTTCTCAAAGAAACAGAAAAAAAAGGATAGAATCTGGAGCCATAAATGAAAATGTTGGTCTTAACTGGTAGAGAGACTCTTCCTTATGAAAAGCACCAGATAATTATGTATTTCAGAACATAGAGGGAAAAAAGTAAGCTTCCATATTCTTTTTACAAAACCAAGATAACATAAAATATGAGCATAAAAGAAGATTACACACCAGTCTCACATAATTTGATGCAAAAAATACATAATCAAATGGAATCTAGCATTACATTAACAGAATACTACAAATGAGTGGTGTTCCCGTTAGGAATAAATCAAGTCCGATTAGGTGATGGGACATGTGAATATCCTGAGGGATATCAAAGGAAGGGAAATCAACATTTATTTCTAATAAATCCTTAGTGAAACAAAAAGAAATGAACATAGATATATAAGATTTTATATATCTCAGACCAGAAGCCAGCATTTTGTTACTAGAAATGGTGAAATACTAGAATTTCTATTTTAGTATTTAGTGAAATACTAAATTCCTTTTAAAAACTCATGAATCAAAAGAGGTCTGGCTGGCATTACTGTTACATAACATTGTCTTGAGAATGCTGGCCAATATAATTAGGCCAAAAACAAAATAAGAGGTGTAATTATTGAAAGGGAGGAGGCACATTTATTTGTAAATGACAGTTTATATCTGGAAAATCCAAAAGAATCAACTGAAACATTATGTGAGTAATGAGATTTCAATGTGATAATCTGGTTATAAGATAAAAACACCAAAAAATTAATGGTTTATCTAGAAAAGTGTTTTTTTCAATGGTTTGTAAACTGAAAGCCTATCCATATGGGTTAATGAATGGGAATCCTCATTCTTAAATACTCTTTATTATGCCTTCTGGCAAAACTTACTTATCTTATCATCTCTAAGTATATTGTCTATTTTCAGTAAGATTCTTTCCATCTTAACTTTTACAGAGTCAGACATGACTGAAGTGACTTAGCAGCAGCAGCA
Source organism: Moschus berezovskii (assembly GCF_049115385.1). Lineage (NCBI taxonomy): Eukaryota > Metazoa > Chordata > Mammalia > Artiodactyla > Moschidae > Moschus > Moschus berezovskii. The sequence goes on from NC_142469.1 coordinate 93,771,931, forward strand.
GTGAACACATTTCAAGTAAACTTTAAGGTTTTTTCTTTTTAGAATTCCTTGTGGCTTGTGATACTTGCTCTATTACTTGGTAATGCCAGGGAAGGTGTAATCTGAGCTCTGAACCATATTTGGTAAATAATAATTTTATGTGGAACCCACTGTTCTATCAGTAAGAGGAAAATTATTGCTCAAATGTAAGGGTTTTCTACGCCCTTAAAGCATTTCCTGACTTAAAGACCAAGTTAGATCATATATTGATTCCTTTTGTTTTTTAAAAAACACAGTTCTGTAATGTTTTGACTAGAGGTGTGTTGACAAAAGTATTTTCTGCTTTACTTGAAAGAGGAAGAGTTACATGTCTACTTACTTGTTTACCATTAATTTACCATTAATCTCTTTATCCTAAATGTAAATTGTTGTATTTTTATTTATCATCAGTTCTCAGAATTGAGCTCTCTTACATTTGCCTTGTTCTGGGATCAGTGTTGATAAATCAGGTTATCTCTCTTATGATGTGATGCAACTGAGTTATTTAAAGCTAAAGCTTGCCACACAGCTGTCATTTCAGCATTTTATGAAAATGAAAGCTTAATTATACTCAGATGTTTAGAGCAAAGCTTCCCAGGTGGCACAGTGGTAAAGAACCCACCTGCCATTGCAGGAGATGATAGAATGTGGGTTCCATCCCTGGGTCGGGGCAATCCCCTAGAGTAGGAAATGACAACTCATTCCAGTATTCTTGCCTGGAGAATCCCAAGGACCGAGGACCCTAGCAGGCTCTAGCCCGTGGGGTCACAAAGAGTCAGACACAACTGAGCATATAGAAAACTATTGAATACCTACTGTCTGCCAGGTTGTTAGGTGCTAATTCTCATGACAATCCAGTGAGGTAGGGGATGGTATCCCATTTAATAGAACAGAAACTTCTGCAGAGTTTTAGTTTGTACAGGAACCAGATTTGGAACCTAGATCTTTCTCTCCCAGAATATTTTCAACTATAACATGCCATTACAAAAGGTGGAAAATTGACCTTGTCCTTAAAAACTACTTTATTCTATTTTGCTTTGTTGTGTCCTAGTTACTAGAAATGCAGGGCGTTAAGTTCTTTGCATCCTTATCTTCACTGCTTTTCTGTCCTGTTACAATCCTCACCATCTGCCATCATTGGACAGCAGCAGAGTATTCAGTTTATTTTGACTACTGTGGGATTGAGTCTCTTCTTTCTTAGACACTCCTAAAATTATCAGCTAGCCAAGCATAAGAGCATCATTCTAGGCCCTAGTAATCTAATTAGTACAACAGTCTAACATTTTTAATAGCCTACCATTTCTGTAACCTTTGTACTTGCAAATTTTCTTGTGTGTGTTTTAATAATGTGGACCTAACCAAAAAAAAAAAATCATTGACTCTATTTTGGTAATGGAAAAAAGAATTTCTAGTGTGGTTAAGAACCACATCTTATGAGCTGTTCTTTGCATCCCTCTTTAAGAATTACCAAGTATTTTTAAAAATTGGAACTTTATTTCACTGCTTAGATGTATCTAAAGCATTTCTTAAGAAAAGTCTGAGAACTGATTATAGGAATTTAGGGAAACAGAAGGTAATTGGAAATAAGATAGCAAAAGAGAAAAGTGACCTAAAATTGAGAACTTTACAATTCCAGTCTTACTAATGAAAATGAACTTACTGTTGGTTTTCTCATTCTGTATACTCTGGTCCCATATTGGACAGTTTGTTGCTGAAAGCCAGTAGAGATTTCATAAAGGCTACTGGTTTAGTTTCTAGAGTTGGGAGTTTAGGGTGGAGTTGGGTAAATTAAGACAATGAATTAAGTAATGCAAATAGCATCTTTTGGTAACTTGTAATTTAAGAGAGTCTTTTCCATTTAAGAATATTTCCTATGCGAGACACTGGGGACTACCTCACTCCTGTTAGCTCACGATGTTATCTGGTCACGTATCTTGTTCTGCCTACCTCTAGTTTACTCTAGTTTCTCTTCTGCTTTCAAGGCTCCAGACCCAGTTCCTGGACCTGCCCTGGAAAAGAAGTATCCAGTAGAGATGAGCTCACTGCAGTTACTTAATTAAAAATTTGTAAGCTGCAAAAGTGGCAATGGGCCAATCAAGAACAGCTACCATTTGAATTTTTCTATTTCCAGGTATGCTAAAGTCCATGGCACCAGTCAAGCTTAGCCATGTAACTGCCTTACTATGAAATCTATAATAACCAAAATTTTACTTTCAAAACTTGGGTCATCCTGCTCACAGTTTAGTAACATCCCTAACCACTGGGTGACATGCAACTAGTATTGAGTTTAACGTACCTTTTGCCTGACTATTTCTAATTTAGCTTGTTTGTAACAGCAAACTAATGGAAAAACAATTGAAGAAAAATTAATTGGAAATGCTATTAAGTCCTGTAAAAATGTACAAAAAGTACTCTGGTCTTCATTGAGAAGTACAGAAACAACCAAACTGTCTTCCTTTAAGATGTTCACATATGGTACAAGTAATTTAGAGAATTAAATAAATGAAACAGTTCTCTGTCTTGAGGTCCTCACCTAATCTACACCGTGAGTGCCTTCACATAAAGAGTTAATATGGTCTTCAAAAATGGGGGTGGGGGTGGGAGTGGGGAAATTGAAAGAAAATTTCTAGATAGAATCAAGTAATGCATTATGTAATAGTTTTACCTGAAGCATTTAATTCTATTTTAAATGTAAGTATATAACTAGTATTTGCTATATTTTTACTTGATTGCCCAAAAGAAACCAGATGAGAAAGTCATCAGTAGTTGGAGTTGTTGTGCACGATAACCGCAAAACTAAAAGTTAAGGTTTCTTACTACCTTAGATTTTAACTGAGAAAAAACTACTTGTGAATGTTTAGAGGGCTAAGTTAGCTTTTAAGGACATTTATCACTTTTACTAATTCGTATAGATATAGGAACAGTTAATCCATAAAAGGTGACTTTATTTGCTAAAGGGTAGATGACCATACATATCTTTTGATTTTAAAGTTCAGTTCAGATAGGTTAGAGATTCCAAAGTTGAACAAAGGAATTTTATATCCCAATTGTGATTTTAAAAGATGATTCTGATATCTTAGCTTATGCTTTGTATGCCTTCCTCCAGTATTAATGCAAAATGAATTTAATATCAGCCGATCTTGTCAACATTAGGTCGCTGATTCTGTACCACTTCATTTGTTCACCGTTGAAATAATTATATCTCACTGAGTGTTGAATCAGGGCAGGAACGAGAGCTTCTGCCAGAGTTACTGGGGTCGTCGCCACTGGTGGATGAATTGAAGGGGAGATCAGAGAATTGCTTCTGAGTTTGAAGTCTTACTAGTTATCACTGGGCTATGAGTAATGGTGAAAGTGTTCTACATCACTGAATGTAAATTGTATCTAAAACACTTTATTGGTGCACTAAGGATGTAAAAATAAATTAACCTTGTTTTCAGTGGGCTTAGGGACAAGTAATACCATAAAAAAGTATCATAATAGAGGTGGAAAAAACTGGAGAGAATCAACTTTGTAGAGAAAGTAGTATCTCTACTGAGCCTTGAAGAGTAGATAGAAATCTTTAGCAAGAAAGACAAGAGTATTCCTAAGTTGTAGAAGTCAAAGTATATAATATGTTCTAAAAATTGTAAACAGTCCAGTATGCCTGCAAAATAGTAGGGTATACAACAGTATGATGGATGGTGGAGCAATGCCACACATGCTTTCAAATGTATGATGAAGGAGTTTGAATTTAGTTCAGTAGGTCATGAGAATCCATTGCAGATTCATTTCTTAGCGTTCTTGCACTTAAGTCAGTGAGTCTTTTGAAAAGTTGACTGCAGTAGAGTGAGGGTTGAAACTTGAAAAAGTTAGAGATTAGGCAGTAGCAATACCTATGAAGGCCAGCACTTACTCTTATTTGATTAGGCATCATGTGTGAAGAATTTTACCTGTTTTTTCTCACTTACTCCTTATAAGAATGTTGTGAGAACTGAAATAATATAGTTAACATTGTTCAGCACAACCTGATCCATGGTGAGTCAAAATGACCATGCTGTAAGCTTAGAGGAAAGTGCCCTTATCCACCTTTATGTGTGGACATTTAAATCCCATCTGTCAAGACTCCTGATGATTGAGCATTGTTGCAGTTATTAAGTATATCAGTAACAATTTCAGCATTGATAGCATAGATATAGAGTTATTTGAAAGTACATTGAATTGGTTCCGTTCTGGTACTTTCAAATAATTCTTTCTATGCTACTCCTACTCTCTGACCCCCCATATCAGAATACAAGTAGTGTTATGGGGAAATACATCAAAAATATATAGGAAGTACTTTTATAGGGAAAATATTTGCTCTAATCTCTGTTGTTTATGCTTAATTTTACAAAAATACATGAATATATATTCTTACAAAAAATTAAAGCATAACAGAGATGACTATATCTCCTTGGACCACCTCCTGTCTATGTGTTCCATTCCCCAGCCAGGTCTCCAAAATAATTAGTGTGTATCCTTTCGGAGTATTACCTGTGCATGCATATAAAATTATCTGTTTAAAACTTTTTTTGGTGTCTTTTTTTTTTTTAACACAAGAGGCATCATTATACATGAGTTTTATATCTTTTTTCATCCAGTAATGTCTTAATAGGCATTTGCATATAATTATTTGGCTATCTTACTCGACTTAAAAATTGCTGTACATTGATTTACTCATTCATTCCTAAACGGTTATTCAGATTGTTCTTCTAGTGATATACACTGACGTGACACTCTTACGTCCATGGGGTCGCAAAGAGTTGGACACGATGGAGTGACTGAACTAAACTGACATTCTTATATGCTCCCCTTTAAACACATAGGTTGGATACATTATATTGTTATAGATGGAGCTCTAGTACTTTATGATCAGCAACAAATTTTCATTCACAGCTGATGGTGCTAGCACCAGATAGTGACACCACAGTTGGGAACTGGCCTAGAAAACAGCTCTGCTACTGACTTAGTTGGAACTGTAAATACACTTCTTAATACATCTTTCCATTATTCTCTTCAGTTGAAAAGAAAAAAAAAAGTGGAGTAACATTTGTCTTCTCTGCTTCACATGTGGGGATGATAAAGTGAGACATATGCTATGAGAAGTCTCATATAAATCTGAATTCTACCAGTTTATGATTTTCTCAAAAGCAGGAACTATATTTTATTCATCTTTGCCCATTTAGAGCACATTACCTGGCTTACAGTGGGCAGTGTTTGTGGAATGGATCACAGACATTAAGGTGAACCAAAAAGTAGATTGTATTTATGAAAATTCCGGGCCAGTAGAATTTTCTTAGATCTTATACATAATCTGGAATTTACATTTTTCATTGAAAACTTTCCACCTTTTTAGCCTTATCTCACTTCCCTTCAGCAGTAGAGCTATAATTCTTCAAATTTATCCTATTCTTTCATGGTCTTTTCCCTAACACAAACAGTTGTCAGTGATATCCTGCAAGACTCTTTATGATTTATCTGTAATGGCTAAGTCCAAGTCCTACATTCTTTGTGAAGTTTCTCCTGCCTCTCCTCAGTGCCTGCGTTTTAGGCACTTCCTCCCCCTGATCTCCAGCGCTGCTGCTTCACCTCTCACGGCCACACAGTGCATGTTACTGAGCGACTGCACGCCCGCCTCTGGGACTGCGTGGAATGTCACAGAGCCAGGCAGGGCTTGGGACTTAGAGATAAATTAGGTGGATCTGAAAAGTGAGAGGTGTGTTGTTCTTGCTGACTTGTGGGATTCAGCACATATGGGGCAGGGGAAAGCAATTAAGATCATCTATGATATGCCCATGCCTACCCTGCTTCTTCAGCTTTATCCGGTGTCACACTTTCTCCCTGATCCTCTCACTCCCTGCCCTTCAACATGAACCAGCTACTTGTGGTTACCCAAACTTGCCATGCTGTCTGATTCAAGTCTTTTCCCAGGCAGCTACTTACGTTTGAAATTTTCTTCCCTCTTGCCTGTCCACCTGGTAAACATATTTTTACCTTCTAAGACCCAGCCTGGGTGCCGCCCTCTTTAATTGCTCCTGCCCTTACACTCTCCACGCCCCTCAGCATTGACTGGCCTCTCCCATGTTTCCCCTGTGCACTGCAGCACAGCTCAGTCACATATCCGTGATTATGTTTGCTTGGTAATGTGTTTGTCTTCCTCTACTAAAATGTAAATTTCTTGAGTGTAGAAAAGTGTGCTTTTATTAATTTTAATATTTTCAGCACCCACTGTAGTAGAGAGTGAGTAGTAGTAGACACACAACAAATGTTTGCATAAGCAGTGTGTATACTGTATAGTATGTATGAAAATCTATAACAGTAATGCATTGGAAAATGTGTCATAAATCAAAATGTTGAGTAGATGATCACTTTCATATATGTTCATACTTTATATTGTCATGAAAGTCATTCTAGATTTATGGGTAAGTATAAGGGTCGGACACGACTGAGGGACTTCACTTTCACTTTTCACTTTCACACATTGGAGAAGGAAATGGCAACCCACTCCAGTGTTCTTGCCTGGAGAATCCCAGGGACGGGGAAGCCTGGTGGGCTTCCGTCTATGGGGTCACACAGAGTCGAACACGACTGAAGTGACTTAGCAGCATTACATAATGAGGTTTCTGGTTCTTTATTCAATTATATGATATTAAATTAAATATTCTCTAAGGGTATCTATAATTAGAGAAATGTGAAATAGCTTTATATATAATAAATATGTTGAGATAGAAGTTTATGTACAGTTTTGAAATTATTCTTGACCATCTAATATAAAATTCATCCCCCATAACTATAACAAGATTAACAACCAACTTTTTAACAGTCCCATAGTGTTAGATTGGAAAGACTGGCACATACTTAACAAGATTATGTTAAATTTGATGAAATGAACAGAAGAAACAGGAGTCAGGTAAGGGGCAGAAACTGCATGGGAATCAGTTGGTGAAATTTCTTCTTTCTCTAAATCTTCATCTTAAAATGTCAATTTAGATTAATATTTTAGCCAAGTTATTGTAATTTTCACATGTCAGAGTCTTACTTAGTTCATTCCAAATGTTTATGGTGGATGTAAGATGAAAACTGGTTCGTTCAAGTGCTTTCATTTTCTTTTCTGCTCTTTTTTTCCCTTTACCTATAAATAGGAGCTCATTATCATATCATTTGTTTATATTGTGCTTTCTTTTAAAGATATTTATACATGAAATGGATTATCCAAAAATTACATTAAAAGGGGCACACTCAGAAGTAACTTTGTTTCCATCTTAAAGCCCTAATATATTGGAAAATAATAATGAAGTATGAATTGGAAAATACACACAAGGTAGTTAGTTATATAATATGTTTTGATGAATTATAACCATTCTGCCTTAGATTTATTGCACTTTTCTTGATCCTTAGAAAATGGTAGCACTCACCACAAAACCACAGTACATAAATTGCCAACTGTGGCTGACTTGCACATTCCTTTTAGAGGAACTTATAACTGCTAAACCTTTAACCATAAGAAATGGTCAGTATTCATGGACTTGAGGCAGTGTATTAATGAGTAAATTGGGAATTTTTTTTTAAGAGGAGATAGAGTGGGCCATTATGTTACTTCTTAGCCATTTGACATGTATAAAATACACTTAATATTTACTGTTTTTCTATAGAAAATAAATTACCATAGGCTTATGAAGTTAAGAAATACATTTTCTGGTAACATAATCCTTTGTCCCCTTTAAGCTTTTAAATAACACTAAATCTGAACATGATAAGTAATTCAAGTAAGTAGCATTTAGGAGACTTAATTTGGTGTGTTTCTATTATTTTATTTTTGCAAATATCTATGTAAAGTGATTCAAGACTATAGCTGTTTTATGCTAAAGTTTATGCTAAAGATGAATTATACTTATTCTTTTTTTATCATAAATGATGATAGTATTTGAATTTTAGATTTTTAAATGCCATAGCTATAATTCTTACATTTTAACTCTTAGGAAAATAATTTGATATTATAGACTTTGGAGAGCAGAAAATTTGCTTTGCTTTAATAAAGATGTAACATCATGTTCCAAGAAATACAATTCTAATAATTTGCTGTTAAAAGTAATTTTGAAATTTTCATTAAATTACATTTGTAGATTATTTTTAAATTAATCAAATATGAAACATCAACCATTAATACCTGCTTGACATTTGATGAAATAGTTAACGTCATCATTAATGAAAGAGGTACTTAAAATAGTGTATATAAAAAAAATAGTGTATATAAAAGCACCACTATAGTCAAAAACTAAAAAATAGAACCCCACAGGACTTAACAAGAAAATGGAATTGAGGTATAACACTCAATGTCATCAGTGAACATTTTAAAAAGTAGAAACCTTAAAAAGCATGATGGTGTAATTTTACACATGTCAAATGTCTAAGAGATGTGTGTAAGTACTTATATTTATACAAATAAATACTGTACTTTGCTTTTAAACAGTCCTAAAGTTTGCCTTATAGAAGGAACTTTCACCTAGTTGTGGAAGCTTGTTATTGTGAAGTGAAGAATGGTTTTTTGAAATCGGAAAGAAAGTTGAACACAAGTTGTGGATGGGTGTGACTGATTCCTCGAAGCTGCAGTAAGCTGTGGTTGCCGGCAGATGTTTGAGGTGTGTTCATATTTACATTTTGAGTGTTCATAGGCAACTTGTTCAGCTGAGTGTGGTTTTTTGCATTCACCTAGTGTTTCTGACAGATGAATTCACAGCAGAATTCATTTAGTGCTCAAATTGTTGCCTAATATATCAATTGCATTGATGCAGTTTCAAAGCAACTATTATAGCAGCACTCACATATAGCCAAGGGTAAGACAAACACTGTAGTTTGGAGGGATAGCTACCACTTTTTATAGTAGTCTTTAATCTAGATTTATTCTGCTCTTTATTTAGAGATTTATTATGACAGATACTTACTGAGCATCCACTACTTGCCTTCCACTTTCTAAATATTTAAGATACAGCACTGAACAAGATAGTCTCTCCACTTTGAAACTAATATTACTTGTGTAACAATTTCTGTTTGTTGTCACAGGTTGGTTTTAAGAGGTAAAATTGGATAGATGAATGGACCTCTGGTTAAAAAAAAAGAGTCTACTGGGCATCAAGACTTTTCTGTAACCCCCTAAATTATACACATTTACAAGATAATTTTCTAGGGGTCTGTCCAGGTTGAGATTCTGTTGTTTACAGAAAAAAATTAGTATCTCTGGAGGTCACTTAAGGATAGTATATATGTTAAATTTTAGGAAAGTGTATATGTTAAAATGGAACAACCTCTTACCTTATTGTCTATAAGCTAAAGGAGAATCCCAGTGCAGTTGAGAAGTGAATTTTAGTTTTATGTATTTTGTCCTGTTTTTCCATAATGTTCAACATAAGCTATATTTTTCTTTGTTATAGTAGTAAATTTGTTCCAGTAAAAATTAACCATGTACAAACAGGGCAAAGATGAAATATATATATTGATTTACATAATAATAGGCAAAACCATTCGTGTATCTCAAGACCTTCTATAATAAAAGCCACTGTATACTTGCAACCTTCATCAACCTTTCTCATCTTCTCTTGTAGATACTCCCCACCCAAAACTCTTTCTTCTTAATCCTCTTTCCTCCTGTCCCTCCTCCTTCTAGCCAAACAGGTGACCGACTCATTGTCTCCAGAACCTGCTTAGTATTTATTGGATTGCCTTGCTTCATACTTCAACCTTGTGATGATTCAAGGCCCTTCCACCTCCTCCCTCCGGCCTGAGAGCACTCTGAACACCTGTAGCACAGTTTATACCACTTATCTGGCACTTATTTTCAACCTGTTATTAGATTTTCAGGTAGCTTTGTCTGAGTTATCCAATTAAGACAAATGATTTGTCCCACATACACAGGAAAGGAAGGCCTCAGAGGCTTTGTTAGCAAAGTAATATCTTTGCTTTTTGATAGACTGTTTAGGTTGGTCATAAATTTTCTTCCAAGGAGCAAGTGTCTTTTAGTTTCATGGCTGCAGTCACCATCTACAGTTATTTTGGAGCCAAAAAAAATAAAGTCTGTCACTGTTTCCATGTTTCCCCATCTATTTGCCATGAAGTGATGGAATCAGAGTTTATACTTAACCAACCATTTAATTGTCTCATCTTACTAAGTGAGACAACCCCTACTGATATAGAATTGTGGGTGAAATATTTAGCAGTGTTATTTCTGTTTTTAACTATTAACATGTTCTTTCACCAGAAAATTTTAGAAACAAATAGTTAAAACAGAATATTGTTTCTTGAAATTCTACTGCTTAGGAAAGTTTTAAGCTTACCTGAGAGTAACCCTCTTCCAACAACACGAGAAGACTCTACACATGGACATCACCAGATGGTCGACACCAAAATCAGACTGATTATATTCTTTGCAGCCAAAGATGGAGAAGCTCTATACAGTCAGCAAAAAACAAGACTGGGAGCTGACTGTGGCTCGGATCATGAACTCCTTATTGCCAAATACGGACTGAAATTGAAGAAAGTGGAGAAAACCACTAGACCATTCAGGTATGACCTAAATCAAATCCCTTATGACTATACAGTGGAAGTGAGAAATAGATTTAAGGGACTATATCTGATAGACAGAGTGCCTGATGAACTATGGATGGAGGGTCATGACGTTGTACAGGAGACAGGAATCAAACCATCCCCAAGAAAAAGAAATGCAAAAAAGCAAAATGGCTGTCTGAGGAGGCCTTACAAATAGCTGTGAAAAGATGGGAAGTGAAAAGCAAAGGAGATAAGGAAAGATATACCCATTTGAATGCAGAGTTCCAAAAAATAGCAAGGAGAGGTAAGAGCCTTCCTCAGTGATCAGTGCAAAGAAATAGAGGAAAACAATAGAATGAGACAGACTAGAGATCTCTTCAAGAAAATTAGAGATACCAAGGGAACATTTCATGCAAAGATGGGCTCGATAAAGGACAGAAATGGTATGGACCTAACAGAAGCAGAAGATAGTAAGAAGAGGTGGTAAGAATACACAGAAGAACTGTACAAAAAAGATCTTCATGACCCAGATAATCACGATGGTGTGATCACTCACCTAGAGCCAGACATCCTGGAATGTGAAGTCAAGTGGGCCTTAGGAAGCATCACTATGAACAACACTAGTGGAGGTGATGAAATTCCAGTTGAGCTATTTCAAACCCTGAAAGATGACACTGTGAAAGTGCTGCACTCAATATGCCAACACATTTGGAAAACTCAGCAGTGAACCCAGGACTGGAAAAGGTCAGTTTTCATTCCAGTCCCAAAGAAAGGCAATGCCAAAGAATGCTCAAACTACCGCACAGTTGCACTCATCTCACACGCTAGTAAAGTCATGCTCAAAATTCTCCAAGCCAGGCTTCAGCAATACGTGAACCGTGAACTTCCAGATGTTCAAGCTGGTTTTAGAAAAGGCAGAGGCACCAGAGATCAAATTGCCAACATCTGCTGGATCATGGAGAAAGCAAGAGAGTTCCAGAAAAACATCTATTTCTGCTTCATTGACTATGCCAAAGCCTTTGACTGTGTGGATCACAATAAACTGTGGAAAATTCTGAAAGAGATGGGCATACCAGACCACCTGACCTGCCTCTTGAGAAACCTGTATGCAGGTCAGGAAGCAACAGTCAGAACTGGACATGGAACAACAGACTGGTTCCAAATAGGAAAAGGAGTCCGTCAAGGCTGTATATTGTCACCCTGCTTATTTAACTTATATGCAGAGTACATCATGAGAAACACTGGGCTGGAGGAAGCACAAGCTGGAATCAAGATTGCCGGGAGAAATATCAATAACCTCAGATATGCAGATGACACCAGCCTTATGTCAGAAAGTGAAGAAGAACTAAAGAGCCTCTTGGTGAAAGAGGAGAGTGAAAAAGTTGGCTTAAAGCTCAACATTCAGAAAACCATGGCATCTGTTCCCATCACTTCATGGGAAATAGATGGGGAAACAGTGGCTAACTTTATTTTTTGGGGGCTCCAAAATCACTGCAGATGGTGATTGCAGCCATGAAATTAAAAGACATTACTCCTTGGAAGGAAACCTAGACAGCATATTAAGAAGCAGAGACATTACTTTGCCAACAAAGGTCCGTCTAGTCAAGGCTATGGTTTTTCCATTGGTCATGTATGGATGTGAGAGTTGGACTATAAAGAAAGCTGAGCGCCAAAGAATTGATGCTTTTGAACTGTGGTATTGGAGAAGACTCTTGAGACTCCCTTGAACTGCAAGGAGATCCAACCAGTCCCTTCTAAAGGAGATCAATCCTGGGTGTTCATTGGAAGGACTGATGTTGAAGCTTGACTGATGTTGATACTTTGGCCACCTGATGTGAAGAGCTGACTCATTTGAAAAGACCCTGATGCTGGGAGGGATTGGGGGCAGGAGGAGAAGGGGATGACAGAGGATGAGATGGTTGGATGGCATCACCGACTCGATGGACATGGGTTTGGGTGGACTCCAGGAGTTGGTGATGGACAGGGAGGCCTGGCGTGCTGTGATTCATGGGGTCGCAAAGAGTCAGACACGACTGAGCAACTGAAGTGAACTGAGAATAACATTTAATTTATTCATTAATAAGATTTTGATACTGAAGCGGAACACTTTGACTGTCAGGTTTAAATTATGTAAATCTAAGTAATTTATATAAGGTATATTACCAATTACTCCTTTTTTAAAAGTTGGATCTCTGGGAATTTAGCTTTGCTCCGTCATTTACTTTGTATGGTACCTCCTGGTTAGGAGCAGGCGACTTGACTCTTTTACATGTCTGTATAGTCACCTCATGTGATGAGTTGACTCACTGGAAAAGACTCTGATGCTAGGAAAGGTTGGGGGCAGGAGGAGAAGGGGACGACAGAGAATGAGATGACTGGATGGCATCACCGACTCTGTGGACATGAGTTTGAGTGAACTCTGGGAGTTTGTGATGGACAGGGAGGCCTGGCGTGTTGTGATTCATGGGGTCGCGGAGAGTCGGACACGACTGAGCGACTGAACTGAACTGAATAGTCATCGTTTGGGCGTTTTGTTTGTTTTTTAATCTTTTATCAAGGTTTGCTAAAAAGTAACACATCTCATCTAAATCTGTAACTTCAGTGGTAGTATAGTAATGTTTACCCCATCCCCTCCACTCTCAGGTCTCCCCATTTCCCCTAGAGTTAGAATTGCAAGAGCTTTGCTGTTTTATTGGACTTGATGGAAAGCCAGCTTTTAGTCATACGTGATTAATATTCTATAGCTCTTTTATTAGCAACACACACACTTTTCTTCCCGAAAGACCAGTTTGGAAAGGACCTTGGTGATATAATCCACCCCTCATAATCTATTAACTGGCTCAGCTGATAGTATTTACAGGGATTAGTAATATAAATATTGAATATGGATTTAAGCAAAAACTATGAAATAAGTAATTGGGCAGATGGACATAGGAGTAGAGAAGGATGGTTATATTATGGCATGAGAACTAAGTTACAGAGCTCACTCTTCATCTTCCATAGTAGGAAATCCATAGAAAATGTGTAAAATTGAAAAAGTCAAGAAATAGTCCTATAAATCATCTTGTCTAGGAATGTGAAGAAACAGCTTAGTGTCGAAACTGGAATATGAACTAGCATAAAAGAGGAGAGGCATGAGGCAGGGAAACTGCTGGTTTCCCCAGTAAACTTTGTAATACTGTTTGGCTTTTAAAAACTATGTACGTATGTTCTTCTTTAAATTTTTATTTAAATTTTTCATTATAGGGTAGGTTAAAAAATTAAGATATCTTACAATCAAATTTTGTATATAATGTTTAGTATTGGGGCTGGAAGGAACATTGGCCTTTTAGGGAAAAATTAATAATGACTCTAATTTTCATATAAAGTATAACCAAGAATATTTTTGTTTGTGTATTCCTAAATTATATGGTAGGATTGTCTCGTCTACACTGGTTAATTAATGCCAGCACCAAAGATGCCTCTCAGATGTTTATCTTCAGCCCAGAACTCTGAGCTCCAGGTCCATATATCCCAGCTCCCTCTGTGATATCACTGTTTTGAGGTTGTAAAGGTATCCTAGACTCATTATGTTCAAAACTAAACTTTCTTTTGTTTTCTTGGACCTTTTCTAGTTTGTTCCTTAATTTATAGATGGGACCACCATCTGAACAAATAAGAAAGCAACCTTTACACCTCTTTCTTTACCCCAATATCTAATCCATCTCCAAGTTCTATTAAATTTTACTTCCTTATTATCCCTTCAGTTTTTCCTTCTATTCGGTGTTCATTGCTGTCTCTACAGTTACACGGTATTAACTATTTCTTAGCTAGTTCAGTTCAGTAGCTCAGTCGTGTTCAACTTTGCGACCCCATGAACTGCAGCATGCCAGGACTCCCTGTCCATCAACAACTCCCGGAGCTTACTCAAATTCATGTCCATTGAGTCAGTGATACCATCCAACCATCTCATCCTGTCGTCCCCTTCTCCTCCTGCCTTCTTAGCTAGACTAAAGCATTTTTCTAACTGGTCTTCTCATCTTTTGCCATTTTCTCCATACTGAAGCTGTTCTTCACACGTACATGATTTCTTGATCATGTCACCTTTCCTGCCTCTGAGCTTAAATCTTTCAGTTTCTTCTCATTACCCTGAAAATAAAACCTCCAAATTTTAATGGCCTATAAAGGCACTGCATGATTTGGCTCCTACCTTTTTATTGCTGCTGCTATCTGTAGTTTTTCCTAATATACTCCCTTGTAGTCTGTTTCTGAATGATGTGAAAGGGATGAAAAACATTATTGTATCAGCAATGAGATAGACTGAGATAGCAGTCAGCAGATCTGGTCACAGAAGGCAGACAGAAGATAAAATAGTGGGCAAGTTAAAATAGTTATCTAAACTATTAGCTTGTTTTGATGTGTCTTTAATCCAGGAATTTCTGTGACCTGGAGAGCAAGGGTATGGACTCCCAATACTTGTATCTCCAGCACGGTTATCTCCTGTGTACTGCTGCTGCTGCTGCTAAGTCACTTCAGTCCTGTCCGACTCTGTGCGATCCCATAGACAGCAGCCCACCAGGCTCCCCTGTCCCTGGGATTCTCTAGGCAAGAACACCGGAGTGGGTTGCCATTTCCTTCTCCAATGCATGAAAGGGAAAAGGGAAAATGAAGTTGTTCAGCCATGCCCTGCTCTTCACGACCCCATGGACTGCAGCCTACCAGACTCCTCCGTCCATGGGATTCTCCAGGCAAGAGTCCTGGAGTGGGTCGCCAGTCCTTAAATTCGTGGATTGTGAATGGATGATGATAGTCCAATTTTAAATATCCAGTTACCTCATAAATGCTCAAATTTTGTTCAGACCTGTAAGTCCTGTTGCTTTTCTTTGTTGTTGTTTTTTTGTGTATGTGTGATCTGGAGGCTATGGTCTCTTCTTGGGAGTACGGTTAACAGTTACATGTGTTATACTACTCTTACAGTCCTGGAAAAATTCACCATAGTAAACAGTAGTGAAAATGAAGACTTGATAATTATCATAACATGAAGTCTGAGCCATTAACTGATACTTAGTACTCTGCACTGTCATGATATTGAGAGGTTAGAAATAAGTTGCTTACATAACTTGGAAAGGAAATACCACGGCACATTTTTAAATCTTTCCAGTATACTTATGGTTGGGCTTGTAGTGCTGTATATACTCTGCTGGGCTTCCCAGGTGCCTCAGTGGTAAAGAATCCTCCTGCCAATGCAGGAGACGCAGGTTCTATCCCTGGGTCAGGAAGATCCTCTGGTGGAGGAAATGGTAATCCTCTCCAGTATTCTTGCCTGGAAAATTCCATGGACAAGGGAGCCTGGCAGTCTACAGTCCATGCGGTTGCAGAGTCAGACACAACTTAGGGACTGAGCGCAGCACATATACTCTGCTATTATTTAAAATCATTAAGAACTTATTCCTCCCAGATTATTTGAGCTGGCAGCAGGTTAGGTGCTAAAATTTTGCCCCTATTGTTAGAAGCATTCCTGTAAAGCATGATTTCTTTATTCTTTTCTCAGAAGAGCAGTCATTTTGCATCTTAACCATAGAAAACGCATTTCTGTTTATTATTAGAAATAATTTTCCAGATTAAATTGTAGGGTTTTTCTTTCAAAATTAAATAAATACCTGTTTGTTTCAATAGTGTGTTTAGTTGTAAAGCTTATTCACTCACCCACAAGGCTACATTTAAAAATAATCATCTTGCTTTGTTCTTAAAGTTTACTTTTGCTGGATGCAGAATATGGGTTAATTGTTTCTTTTTCCTTTAAGCACTTGAATTTTGTCTTGTAAGTATCTTCTGGCCTTCACTGTTTTTGATGAGAAGTCAGCCTTCATTTAAATTGTTGTTGCCCTTTATTTTATTTCTTTCAGGATTTTCTTTTTCTTTGGTTTTCAGTGACTATTATGCCTATGTGTGATTTCTCTGGCTTTTCCTGTTTAAGACTTGCTAATCTTCTTGATCAAGATCTGTTTGCTTGTTTGTTGTGTTTAAAGCAGACTCTAACCAGTTTTATTATAGAAAATTTCCATGATTAACTTTTAACTAATCTGTTTTGGCATGCTTCTAATGATACCAAATCAGCTGGATCAGTGATAGCCATGGTGCGTCTTCTGGTATTTCCCACACCCTGTGCCCAATTCAACATTATTGCCACTGCAGATGGATACCAGTTTTGGCCGACATGGCGTACTTCTCTGTTTCAGATTTCTTAAACCTGGGCAGTTGTTGATGAGGATGACCAGTTTCACATTGCCTCATCTTACCATTTTCAGAGCCTGCATGTACCCCAACGTGTGCTTGCCACTTTTCATAAGGAGTTGGAATCTTGAGTTGATACAGAGTCTAGGGTTGAGTGATTTAGGCAACTTTATTGTCTTCTTGTGACCACCAGCTTCCTGATTTAAGTGTGAGGTGTCTCCCAACCAAGAACAACCTCCAGGATGGCCAGGGAGCCAGTCAGGTTCTTCTTGATGTGTAAATTTAGATCTTTTACTAACTTGGGGACGTTTTTAGACACTCCTTCATTAAATACTTTTTCTATCCCATTCTCTGTCCCCTTTCCTTCTGGAATTCCAGTTACAAGTGTGTTAAGAGTCACTCATTCTTTCTCACAGGTCCCTGGGGTAGGTTCATTTCCCTGCCTCAGTCATTTTTTTCCCTCCATCCTTCATGTTCTAATGATTTCTACTGCTGTGTCTTCAAGTTCACTGACTCTTTTGTCATTTCCAATTTGTGATTAAACCTAGCCAGTGAATTTTATTTCAGACATTTTATTTTTCACTTCTTGAATTTGCATTTCTTTTATAGTTTTTGTTTTTGTTTTTTGCCTTGACTGAGAAATCAGAGCATATTGGCCCTTATATTCCTGAACATAGTTAAAATAGCTGCTTTAAAATCCTTAGGTGCTAATTCTAGCATTTGGGTCATCTTGGGCTTGGTCTCCCTCAGTTGCCTTTCTCTTGACAGTGGGTCAGTTTTTCCTGTTTCTTATGTGTAATAATCTTGATTATAACTTGGATGTTATGAATGACACATTGTAGAGACTGAAGTCTATTGTGTTCCTTTAGAATGTGTTGATGTTTGGTTAGTGGTTTGCATGCTTGCTTGTTTGTTTTAGTAGGCAGTTAACTTGGCTGAACTTAAACTACAAACTGAAACCTCAGTTCTGTTACTTTAACCTTAGCCTGATTGCTTGGAATCTCAGGTCTGTATAGTTTGGGAACCAGCGATATGTGTAGATATTATACACAGAATTCGGTGTTCTCTCCTTTTGGTGATTTACCCGCTAGGTTTTCAGCTGTTGTGGTCATGCCAAAATCTGTCCTTTGGTTCATTAAGCGAATTAGACTGAAGATTTACTTGTTTGGGCTTTTGCTGTGGAAAAACAACTGGGATGTGCTGTCTGGCTAAAAGCCATTTTAAAAATGGAAAGTCACCCCATGTTGTCTACTTCTTCCAACTACTGACTCGCTTCTCCTCCTCCCAACCCCCAGCACCACCACTCCCACTTTGCTGTTTCCGCCTTCAAGCTCTTCATATTTTGTTTAGTTACAGAAGTTACTTGTGAGAGCATCAGTCCAGTAGGTGCTACTTTGCCATTTCAGGAAGTGGAATCCCTAAAATACAATTGTGCATTTGAACAATATTCTTGTTAGTATATTTGATAGTCATATAAGAGTTTTTTTCAAAGAACTTCAGAGATTTCTGTATATGTGTTAATAATAGAATGAGTTGAAATTTATTTTTATCCTCTTTTAAATAAAAAAGGTTGTCCTGAATTAGACTGAGGATTTATTTATTTGCCTCTCCTTCAAATTATAATTTCCAAATCTAGATTACTTGAAATGCATTTTAGAAACAAAATACATGAGGAAACCATACAGTAAAACCTTTATTTCATCCAAGAAATGTTACATCTTGGACCTAGGTCCTGGGAATCCAACTGTAAACTTCGAAGTTCTTGATCCTGTGGAGCTAATGCTTTAAGGACAGGCAGATAGGTAGATATGTCAGTATTGATAAAATGCTATGAAATAAAAACAAGGTATGAAGATGTGACCCGGAGGGAGAGGAGAGAAGTGTGGCAATATTTTAGGTAGAGAGATTGGTCAAGGAAGCAGTCTGATCAGAGATCTTGGTGAAGTGTGAGCTGCTGCTGCTAAGTCACTTCAGTCGTGTCCGACTCTGTGTGACCCCATAGATGGAAGCCCACCAGGCTCCCCTGTCCCTGGGATTCTCCAGGCAAGAACACCGGAGCGGGCTGCCATTTCCTTCTCCAGTGTGTGAAAGTGAAAAGTGAAAGTGAAGTTGCTCAGTCGCGTCCGACCCTTAGCGACCCCATGGACTGCAGCCTACCAGGCTCCTCCATCCATGGGATTTTCTAGGCAAGAGTACTGGAGTGGCTTGCCATTGCCTTCTCCGGTGAAGTGTGAGAGAGCCATGCAAATATCTGAGGGAAAAGGGTTCCAAGCAAAAGGGGCCACAAGTCTAAAAGCCCCAAGGGAGGAATGAGGTTAGCTTCTCTTTGAGAGATAGCCAGTGTGAGGGAACTCAGTGTGGAACTGAGGGAACAGTGGTAGGAGATGAAGTCCCAGGTGGTAGTTAGCCAGGGGTCTTGTGTTACAGGGTTTTGTGCTGGGGAAATGATTGTTCTGATCTACTTTTCACAAGGATCACTCTTCAGTGGAGTATGAGGTAGGGGAGGAGCAAAGAGTTAAGCAGGGAGGAGACCTTGGCAGTAGCAGTCTAGGTGAGCCGTGATCATGGCTTGAATAAGAGCAGTAATAGAGGTGGGAAAATGTGATCAAATTCAGAATAATTCTTTTGCAGATAACAGCCAGCAAAACTTGATGATAGATTAGATATGGCATGTGAGAAGGACCAACTGAGTGACTGATGGTACCGTATATGGAGATGAAAGAGACTGGGAAAGATTTGGTCTGGGTAGGGGAAATTAAGAGTTCAATTTTGGACATACTAACTTTGAAGTGAATTTTAGATATCCAGACTTAGATATGAAGAAAGCAGCTGGTCATGTAGCCTGGAACTCAAGGGAGAAAGAGCTCCCTTGGAGTTGGGCATAGAGATTTGTAAAGCCTCTGTTTAAAGTAGTGTGTTTGGTTGAGATTACCTTGACAAGGAACATAGGTGTAATCGAAAAGAAACCCTAGGTCTGAACTGCATAACTCATCAATGTTTAGATGTCCAGAGGAGGATCTGCAAGGAACTGCCAGTGGGTGGGTAGAAATCCAGAAGAGTATAAATCTCAGAAGCCAAGTGAGGAAATTGTTTAGAGAAGGAGGGAGTGGTTGACTGGTGTATAAACTGAAGAGAGATCTAGTGAGATGAGGCCTGAGGAGTGACGTTAAGTTTAACAATCTGAAGATCCTGGGCAACTTTGATAAGTAGTTTCAGTGGAGAAAAACTATGAAAACCTGACTTGGTAGATTTTAAAGTGATAAGAGGGAGGAAATGAAGACAAAGTATAAACCATCCTTTCAAGGAGTTTAGCCTGAAAGAGGGAATGGGCAGATAAATGAGTTAGTTGATAGCTGGAGTGAAGTCCAGAGAGACTTTCTCAAGATGAGCAATGCTATATAGCGTGTTTACTGTCCCTTATATTATGTTTAAATATCATTTACTAATTTCCAGTACTCTTCGTTTCTCTTGCAACCCATTTGTAGAAATATTACATTGGTTGCTAAAATATTGTGTGTGTGTATTTGGGAAATAGATTTGGGAAATCTGTAATGCAAATAATTTGGTTTGGCATTGTTTTTACCTAGGTGATGTAACTAAGCTGAAGTCACACAGACAAAAGAATTAGGGAGAAATTAACCAAATGATGATAAAAAGTTTGAAAGTCTTTACCAAACATGGTATCTAAATGAGCTTTTATCCTATTGAGGATTCAGGAGTTCTGTCATAACGAAAATTACTCAAAAGTGTTTTAATATCTACTGTTAACTGTCTACAGAGTACTAGGTGTGCAGTAAGGGACATGAGAAACCAGTTTCTGTATTCATGGAGTTTATAGGCTTGTATTTAAGCTTATGAAAAGAGAAATATTACAGATAAGAAATTTGTTTTAAAGAGATTGTCTTATTGTTAAATTTATTCTAAAATGAATTGTATTTTAATTATTGTGCAAATAGTATGATTTTAAATATTTTAATATGTTACATAGGTTTAATATATTTATATGCTATTTATATCCCAAAGAGGCTTTAAGATTAAACATGGTTTATGTTAAGAATGTTAGGGATATAAATAAATTTGGTATTTCTCAACTTGGACCATACATTAGAATCACTTGGGGAGCTTTTAAAAATCCATATGCTCATGTTGCTCCCAACCAGTCAAATCAGAACCTCTGGGGTTGCGGCTCAAGCATTAGTATTTTAAAATACTGATTTAATAGAGACAGAGGGAATAAAATGCTACCAAGTCCCTGAGAATGAATTGATTACACATTTAAGGATTAAGTACATGTGAAAATTAAGACAAAATATCAAATGTTTTTTGATTTATAGATCATTTTTAGATAAAGCATGCAAAGCTATTTGTAGAATCAAACTTTTTTAGGATCCAAAGTTTAAAAAATTTTAGTAGAATAAATAAGATTATTTCCTTAGGGTGTTCTCTGATAATTAAGAAAAAAATCAGTGATGTTACTCATTTTTTCCCTTTTAAAACAACCTTGACAATAATTTCTTATTTGAATGCCTTTAGACACATCCATCGGAGAAGGCAATGGCAAGCGACTCCAGTACTCTTGCCTAGAAAATATCATGGATGGAGGAGCCTGGTAGGCTGCAGTCCGTGGGGTCACTAAGGGTCGGACACGACTGAGCGACTTCACTTTCACTTTTCACTTTCACACATTGGCGAAGGAAATGGCAACCCACTCCAGTGTTCTTGCCTGGAGAATCCCAAGGATGGGGGAGCCTCGTGGGCTTCCGTCTATGGGGTCGTACAGAGTCGGACACAATTGAAGTGACTTAGCAGCAGCAGCAGCAGCAGACACATCCATTATAAAGCATACACAAATACATAGGAATTAGAAAATTTTAAAGTTTGCCATCAGTAGTTATAAACTGATAAGACAGTATAACTATACTGGAAGCATTATAAGATTAAATATTTTTATAATTTATACTAAATGTTAGATACTAAAGCACATACCCTTTTGTATTAAAATTTTAAATCCATGATAATATTAATTCTATAACAGCTCTCATTAAAATTTTTTTTCTTTCTTTCACAGAAAATGCTTGGACAGAAGAGATGAGTACTATTTCCACTAAGGCCTAGAATTGCCTATTGTACAAATAGTCCTGATCAGGCAATATACGAATGGCCCAAGGAAGCCACCAAATTGATTTTCAGGTTTTGCATGACCTGCGACAAAAATTCCCTGAAGTACCTGAAGTTGTTGTATCCAGGTGCATGTTACAGGTCAGTGTTTAATGATTTCTGAATTTATTAATAACTTGGTACTTTTTTAAACATTGGAAGAAAACACTTTTATCTTCTTTGGCATTAGTGCAGTGTGATGGAGAGATGAGCTTTGATGTCTGATAGTCATTTAGCCTTTAGCAAGTTCTAGGCTGTTTCCCATCTGTCATATGGATAATACCTGCCTTGTAAAGTAGATGTGAGGATTAAGTGAGATATTATATAAAGCATTAATATATGGTGCACATTTACGATGAGCTTGCTTGACTCCTCCCTTACCCCATTTTGCCAGGAGAACTTTTAAAAAATTCCAGGTCTTCCACTACATACGAAAAATGAGAAAATTGTTAAATAAGGAATCAGGAAACTTGGGATCTAATCCTAAATGGCACCCTAAGCATATTTGACAAGTAGTATGCCTCCTTTTGTCCTTTAGTTTTCTTATCTGTAAAATGGAGGTATTTGACTAGACAATGCCTGAAGTCCCAGTTCTAAAGAAAAAAGTTTATTCTTATATTTTTTTAATTTACTCTGTAAGTTTTCCATTTAATGTCACTCTCTAATACATTTTTAGAGTTTTCTTAATACATTCAATTTTAGAAATGCATAATTCTAAATATTTCTTGATAGTGTACCTTCTCATTTGATTAAACTGGAAATCTGTCAAAAAGTTTTTCAGCTTGTTCAGATGGAGATTTAAAAATGGTGATTGGGGCTTAGATATATTTACTCTTATTGAATGATTTTTAAGGTTTTAAATTATATGAAACTTGGAAAGGCTCAATATCCGTATTTGGTATCAAGTAACTCCATTTTGTTCACACTCTGTCGCCTGTTCTCCATACACTTAATTAGTCTCCATACACTTAACTAGTCTCCATACACTTAACTAGTCTCCATACACTTAACTAGTCTGCCACCTTTGGTCTGACCCAGTTTTCGTCTTTATCTAGTCTGTCCTTCTCACTCCTGCTAGAAATATCCTTTTAAATTCAGATTCTATCGTATATTTACCTGCTTAAAAGCCGCAGGGTTGTTACTCAGACCGTTCAGAGTAAAGCTGATAAACCTCGATGAGGGCTTACTAAATCTGCGATCGAAGATCCTGCCGCCTTCTGCAGCGTGACCTCTTGCCTAGTCCTTCCTCCCTCATACCCTTTGCCTTAATCATCCTCAGCTAGTTGGAATTCTCCAAATACGTCTGGCTCTTTCTGTGGTACATTATTTAAAAGCATATGTTTTGAGTTAATAGTACTGTATTGTATATTTGAAATTTGCTAAAGAGCAGATCTTGAGTATTCTTACTCCAAAAAAAAATTGAAGAAAGAAAAAATTGGCTGTGTGGAGTAGTAGGTGTGTTAATTGTGGTGGTCATTTCACAACGTCTATGTATATTAAATCCTCCCACTGTAACCTTTAAAAAGAATCGTGTTGTCCAACCTAAATATATACAGTTTTCATTTATCCATCATACCTCAGGTAAAGCTAAGGGGAAATAAATAAATTTCAAATTTTTAATAGTAACAAATAGCGTATGTTTTGTGAGTAAAAGAGACTTGAATTCAATATTTGACAGTTAATAGCAGCAATTGAATTAACTTATCTGACCCTCATTTTCCTCAAGTGTACAATAGAAACTTTAAAAAAAACTTCACAGAGAATTAAATGTGATGATGCAGGAAAGCAGCTAGTAGGATAACTGATTCATAATGAGTGCTCAAGTAACGTTAGCAGTCATTATGAATAATAGTAATAATACTGGTATGCCCATAAGGAATATTTGGTGAGTGAATCAATAGCTCATATTTGTTGATATCAGATGTGTAATGAAAATGAAAGAGGAAGGGTAATAAAAATGGAGTCAAAAACTAAAGAAAGTCTGAAAAGGAGCAGCAACAGTGAGGGGACAGTATCTTCTCCTACAACTCAGGTTCAGTTCAGTTCAGTCGCTCAGTCATGTTCAACTCTTTGCAACCCCATGGACTGCAGAAAACTAGGCCTCCCTGTCCATCACCAACTCCCAGAGTTTACTCAAACTCATGTCCATTGAGTCAGTGATGCCATCCAACCATCTCATCCTCTGTCGTCCCTTTCTCCTCCTGACTTCAATATTTCCCAGCATCAGGGTCTTTTCAAATGAGTCAGTTCTTCTCATCAGGTGGCCAAAATCTTGGAGTTTCAGCTTCAGCATCAGTCCTTCCAATGAATATTTAGGACTGATTTCCTTTAGGATGGACTAGTGGGATCTCCTTATAGTCCAAGGGTCTCTCAAGAGTCTTCTCCAACACCACAGTTCAAAAGCATCAGTTCTTCGGCACTCAGCTTTCCTTATGGTCCAACTCTCACATCCATACATGACTACTGGAAAAACCATAGCTTTGACTAGACGGACCTTTGTAGGCAAAGTAATGTCTGCTCTATAATATGCTGTCTCAGTTCAGTTAAGTCACTCAGTTGTGTCCGACTCTTTGCGACCCCATGTATCACAGCACGCCAGGCCTCCCTGTCCATCACCAACTCCCGGAGTTCACTCAAACTCATGTCCATCGAGTCGGTGATGCCATCCAACCATCTCATTCTCTGTCGTCCCTTTCTCCTCCCACCCCCAATCCCTCCCAGCATCAGAGTCTTTTCCAGTGAGTCAACTCGTCGCATGAGGTGGCCAAAGTATTGGAGTTTCAGCCTTAGCATCAGTCCTTCCAATGAACACCCAGGATTGATCTCCTCTAGAATGGACTGGTTGGATCTCCTTGCAGTCCAAGGGACTCTCAGGAGTCTTCTCCGGCACCACAGTTCAAAAGCATCAATTCTTCGGCAATCAGCTTCGGCAGTCAGTCCAACTCTCACATCCATACATGACCACGGGAAAAACCATAGCCTTGACTAGACAGACCTTGGTTGGCAAAGTAATGTCTCTGCTTTTTAATATGCTATCTAGGCTGGTCGTAACTTTCCTTCCAAGGAGTAAGCGTCTTTTAATTTCATGGCTGCAGTCAGCATCCACAGTGATTTTGGAGCCCAAAAAAATAAAGTCTGACACTGTTTCCACTGTTTCCCCATCTATTTCCCATGAAGTGATGGGACCAGATGCCATGATCTTAGTTTTCTGAATGTTGAGCTTCAAGCCAACTTTTTCACTCTCTTTCACTTTCATCAAGAGGCTCTTTAGTTCTTCTTCACTTTCTGCCATAAGGCTGGTGTCATCTGCATATCTGAGGTTATCGATATTTCTCCTGGAAATCTTGATTCCAGCTTGTGCTTCCTCCAGCCCAGCGTTTCTCATGATGTACTCTGTATATAAGTTAAATAAGCAGGGTGACAATATACAGCCTTGAGATACTCCTTTTCCTATCTGGAACCAGTCTGTTGTTCCATGTCCAGTTCTAACTGTTGCTTCCTGACCTGCATACAGGTTTCTCAATATTCGTGCCATGAACAGTATGAAAAGGCAAAAGGGTAGGACACTCAAAGATGAACTCCCCAGGTCAGCAGTGCCCAATATGCTACTGGATATCAATGGAGAAATAACTCCAGAAAGAATGAAGAGACGGAGCCAAGGCAAAAACAACACCCAGTTGTGGATGTAACTGGCAATGAAAGTGAAGTCCGATGCTTTAAAGAGCAGTAGGAACCTGGAATGTTAGGTCCATGAACCAAGGCAAGTTGGAAGTAGTCAGACAGGAGATGGCAAGAGTGAACATCAACATTTTAGGAATCAACAAACTAAAATGGACTGGAATGGATGGATTTAACTCAGATGACCATTCCATCTACTACTGTGGGCAAGAATCCGGGATCTTAGAAGAAATGGAGTAGCCATCATAGTCAACAAAAGAGTCTGAAATGCAGTTCTTGGATGAAGTCTCAAAAAGGACAGAATGATCTCTGTTCGTTTCCAAGGCAAACCATTCAATGTCACCGTAATCCAACTCTATGCCCCAACCAGCAATGCTGACAAAGCTGAAGTTGAACAGTTGTATGAAGACCTACAAGACCTTCTAGAACTAACACCCAAAAAAGATGTCCTTTTCATTAAGGGGACAAATTTAGACAATTTCATTAAGGCAAATTTGGCCTCGGAGTACAGATTGAAGCAGGGCAAAGGCTAATAGAGTTTTGCCAAGATAACACACTGGTCATAGCAAACACCTTCTTCCAACAACACAAAAGAAGACTCTACAAATGGACATCACCAGATGGTCAGTACCGAAATCAGATTGATTATATTCTTTGCATCCAAAGATGGAGGAGCTCTATACAGTCAACAAAAACAAGACCAGGAGCTGACTGTGGCTCAGACCAGGAACTTCTTATTGCCAAATTCAGGCTTAAATTGAAGAAAGGAGGGAAAACCACTAGACCATTCAGGTATGACCTAAATCAAATCCCTTATGATTATACAGTGGAAGTGAGAAATAGATTCAAGGGATTAGATCTAATAGAGTACCTGAAGAACTGTGAATGGAGGTTCATGACATTGTACAGGAGACAGGGATCGAGACTGTCCCCAAGAAAAAGTAGTGCAAAAAGGCAAATGGCTGTCTGGGGAGGCCTTGCAATAGCTGTGAAAAGAAGAGAAAGGCAACAGAGAAAAAGATATACCCATTTGAATGCAGAGTTCCGAAGAATACCAAGGAGAGATAAGATAGCCTTCCTCAGCAATCAGTGCAAAGAAATAGAGGAAAACAAAGGAATGGGAAAGACTAGATAGCTCTTCAAAAAATTCAAGATACCAAAGGAACATTTCATGCAAAGCTTGGCACAATAAAGGACAGAAATGGTATGGACCTAACAGAAGCAGAAGATATTAAGAAGAGGTGGCAAGAATACACAGAGCTGTACAACTCGGGTACTTCTTCCTAATCTTTTAAATCACGTTCTCTGATAAGACGATATTGAGAATGTTCCCTGAATCATTGAAAAATAAAAAAATGCTCTATTCTTCAAGAAGATTGTGTAAGATTTGCTACTGAAAGAACTGTCCAGAATGTGGAGGGAGGGAGGAGAGAGAAACTCTTGAAGTATTATCTTCAGGGTGTATTAAGTTAAATAAAATGCAGAGTATATATAGATGTATATAAATACATCTATAAATAAATGTACATATGTATATATATTTGCCCCCGTTTGCATGACGAAATACTGGAAGGATTAAAAACGAAATAAAAGATGGTTTATCCATGGTGGGCGAGAAGGAACAGGCCAGATGAGAGGAAACTTCTCAATGTGTATCTTTTAGTGTTGTTTTGATCTTTGTAAATAAATTACCTATTTTTTAATGAGATAAAATAAGTAAACAGGTTTTTAACTACCAAAATATAACAGAAAATAAATAATTTAGAATTTATTTTGGGCATTCAGTAGTGTCAACTTCAATATGTTAGTCTGGTTTTATGAAAACAAAATTGTATGACATGCTTCCCAATACCCAGCTCTTTCAAACTGAGTTGATAATCTTTCTGGGCATTCAAGCAATATGTCTTCTAGCTGATATAACAAAAATGTGACAGATGAGGGATGGGGAGGATTCCTCTAGAGATACAACTAGGATGTGAATCTTCCCAAATTTAGAAAGTTACTTTTAAACTGTCACAGCAAATAAACTACCTCTAAATGTAGTATAAACAGCTCTTATTATTATTTTTTTTTAAGTCGCTCAGTCATGTCCGACTCTTTGCGACCCCGTGGATTGTGTAGCCTACCAGGCTTCTCCGTCCATCGGATTCTCCAGGCAAGAATACTGGAGTGGGTTACCATTTCCTTCTCCAGAGAATCTTCCCGACCCAGGGATCGAACCTGGGTCTTCCGCATTGGAGGCAGATGCTTTAACCTCTGAGCCAGCAGGAAGCCCAGTTAGTATAAACAGCTCTTATTTAGTGACAGCCTTTCTTTTGGGCCTTGGCATAGTCAATGAAGCAGAAATAGATGTTTTTCTGGAACTCTCTTGCTTTCTCCATGATCCAGCGGATGTTGGCAATTTGATCTCTGGTGCCTCTGCCTTTTCTAAAACCTGCTTGAACATCTGGAAGTTCATGATTCACATATTGCTGAAGCCTAGCTTGGAGAATTTTGAGCATGACTTTACTAGCGTGTGAGATGAGTGCAATTGTGCAGTAGTTTGAGCATTCTTTGGCATTCCCTTTCTTTGGGATTGGAATGAAGACTGACCTTTTCCAGTCCTGTGGCCACTGCTGAGTTTTCCAAATTTGCTGGCATATTGAGTGCAGCACTTTCACAGCATCATCTTTCAGGATTTGAAATAGCTCAATTGGAATTCCATCACCTCCACTAGCTTTGTTCGTCATGATGCTCTCTAAGGCCCACTTGACTTCACATTCCAAGATGTCTGGTTCCAGGTGAGTGATCACGCCATCATGATTATCTTCATCGTGAAGATCTTTTTTGTACAGTTCTTCTGTGTATTCTTGCCACCTCTTCTTAATATCTTCTGCTTCTGTTAGGTCCATACCATTTCTGTCCTTTATCGAGCCCATCTTTGCATGAAATGTTCCCTTGATATCTCTAATTTTCTTGAAAAGATCTCTTGTTTTTCCTATTCTGTTCTTTTCCTCTATTTCTTTGCATTGATCACTGAGGAAGGCTTTCTTATCTCTCCTTGCTATTCTTTGGAACTCTGCATTCAGATGCTTATATCTTTCCTTTCCTCCTTTACTGTTCGCTTTTCTTCTTTTCACAGCTATTTGTAAGGCCTCCTCAGATAGCCATTTTGCTTTTTTGCATTTCTTTTTCATGGGGATGGTCTTGATCCCTGTCTCCTGTACAATGTCACAAACCTCCGTCCAGAGTTCATCAGGCACTGTATCTATCAGATCTAGACCCTTAAATCTATTTCTCACTTCCACTGTATAATCATAAGGGATTTGATTTAGGTCATTTCTGAATGGTCTAGTGGTTTTCCCTACTTTCTTCAATTTAAGTCTGAATTTGGCAATAAGGAGTTCATGATCTGAGCCACAGTCAGCTCCTGGTCTTGTTTTTGCTAACTGTATAGAGCTTCTCCATCTTTGGCGGCAAAGAATATAATCAGTCTGATTTCGGTATTGACCATCTGGCGATGTCCATGTGTAGAGTCTTCTCTTGTGTTGTTGGAAGAGGGTGTTTGCTATGACCAGTGCGTTCTCTTGGCACAACTCTGTTAGCCTTTGCCCTGCTTCATTTCGTGCTCCAAGGCCAAATTTGCCTGTTACTCCAGGTGTTTCTTGACTTCCTGCTTTTGCATTCCAGTCCCCTATAATGAAAAGGACATCTTTTTTGGGTGTTAGTTCTAAAAGATCTTGTAGGTCTTCATAGAACTGTTCAACTTCAGCTTCTTCAGCATTACTGGTTGGGGCATAGACTTGGATTACTGTAATATTGAATGGTTTGCCTTGGAAACGAACAGAAATCATTCTGTCATTTTTAAAATTGCATCCAAGTACTGCATTTCGGACTCTTTTGTTGACCATGATGGCTACTCCATTTCTTCTAAGGGATTCCTGCCCACAGTAGTAGATATAATGGTCATCTGAGTTAAATTCACCCATTCCAGTCCATTTTAGTTCACTGATTCCTAGAATGTCAATGTTCACTCTTGCCATCTCCTGTTTGACCACTTCCAATTTGCCTTGATTCATGGACCTAACATTCCAGCAATTCTAATATTGCTCATTACAGCATCGGACCTTGATCTAGCATCAGTCACATCCACAACTGAGTATTTGACTGTGTGGATCACAATAAACTGTGGAAAATTCTGAAAGAGATGGGAATACCAGGCCACCTGACCTGCCTCTTGAGAAACCTGTATGCAGGTCAGGAAGCAACAGTTAGAACTGGACATGGAACAACAGACTGGTTCCAAATAGGAAAAGGAGTATGTCAAGGCTGTATATTGTCACCCTGCTTATTTAACTTATATGCATAGTACATCATGAGGAACGCTGGGCTGGAAGAAGCACAAGCTGGAATCAAGATTGCTGGGAGAAATATCAATAACCTCAGATAGGCAGATGACAACACCTTTATGGCAGAAAGTGAAGAGGAACTCAAAGGCCTCTTGATGAAAGTGGAAGAGGAGAGTGAAAAGGTTGGCTTGAAGCTCAACATTCAGAAAACGAAGATCATGGCATCTGGTCCCATCAATTCATGGGGAATAGATGGGGCAACAGTGGAAACCGTGTCAGACTTTATTTTTTGGGGCTCCAAAATCACTGCGGATGCTGATTGCAGCCATGAAATTAAAAGACGCTTATTCCTTGGAAGGAAAGTTATGACCAGCCTAGATAGCATATTAAAAAGCAGAGCCATTACTTTGCCAACCAAGGTCCGTCTAGTCAAGGCTATGGTTTTTCCCGTGGTCATGTATGGATATGAGAGTTGGACTGTGAAGAAAGCTGATCGCCGAAGAATTGATGCTTTTGAACTGTGGTACTGGAGAAGACTCTTGAGAGTCCCTTGGACTGCAAGGAGATCCAACCAGTCCATTCTAGAGGAGATCAATCCTGGGTGTTCATTGGAAGGACTTATGCTAAAGCTGAAACTGCAATACTTTGGCCACCTCATGCGACGAGTTGACTCACTGGAAAAGACTCTGATGCTGGGAGCGATTGTGGGTAGGAAGAGACGAGGACAACAGAGAATGAGGTGGCTGGATGGCATCACCGACTGGATGGATGTGAGTTTGAGTGAACTCCGGGAGTTGGTGATGGACAGGGAGGCCTGGCGTGCTGTGATTCATGGGGTCGCAAAGAGTCAGACACGACTGAGCGACTGAACTGAACTGAACTTTCTTTTGGGAGCTGCTCTCTCTTACTCGGGCTTCCTGGGTGGCGCTAGTGGTAAAGAACCTGCCTGCCAGTGAAGGAGACCTAAGAGACCTGGGTTCGATCCCTGTGTTGGGAAGATCACCTGGAGGAGGAAATGGCAACCGACTCCAGTATTTTTGGCTGGAGAATTTCATGGACAGAGAAGCTTGGCGGTCTACAGTCTGTGGTGTAACAAAGAGTCAGACATCACTGAAGACGCTTGTTCCTTGGAAGAAAAGCTATGTCAAACCTAGACAGTGTATTAAAAAGCAGAGATTCTACTTTACCAACAAAGATCCTTATAATCACAGCTATGATTTTTCCAGTAGTCATGTATGGATGTGAGAGTTGAGCCATAGTGAAGGCTGAGAGCTGAAGAATTGATGCTTTTGAACTGTGATGTTGGAGAAGTCTCTTGAGAGTCCCTTGGACTATAAGGAGATCCAACCAGTCCATCCTAAATGAAATCAACCCTGAATATTCATTGAAAGGACTGATGCTAAAGCTGAGCTCCAGTACTTTGGCCACCTGATGCAAAGAACTGACTCATTGGAAAAGACCCTGATACTGGGAATGATTGAAGTCAGGAAGAAACAAGGACGAGATGATTGGATGGCATCACTGGACTCGATGTACATGAGTTTGAACAAGCGCCGGGAGATGGTGAAGGACAGGGAAACCTGGTGTGCTACAGTCCATGGGGTCACAAAGAGTGAGACGCGACTGATGGACTGAACACCAACTCCCTTTCTCAGTTGGGTAGGCTTCTTTGTCTTTTCTCTGAAGACAAGTATATTATCCTCCTAATATACTGGTTCAGAACTTTTCTAGATAAAAAAATAGTATACAGAATATTAAAAATCAGTAGTTAAAGGATCATGTCACACTGCCACTTTGTATACATGTTCTTAAACATCTTAGGAGAACAGAAGTAGCCGTTTTCTCTTCTCTTCTGACTTTGTTTACTGCTCAGCTCCCTCTTTTTGGAACTACTCACGTCATTTCCTTGTGCTGTAGATTCTCTAAGATAGCTGTTTTCAGCAGGAGTAATTCATATCTTTAACATTCATATTTGGTAACTAAATCAAAACTTAGAATAGTGTACAGATGTTGTGTAGCTGGCACTTTCAGTTTTTTAACTGAAATTTTCACTATTTTTTAATTCTCTTAATGTGACAGTTAAATCTGTAAGTTTAAAATTGCTTTTCTTTTCAAAATAATGCATTAAGTATTACTTGTAAGCCTTAGTAGTTAAGTACTATAGCCGTAATTGAAGTCTTCTCAGATGACCTCCATCCATAAACCTTATCCATATTCCTATTAAAACACCTACCATTGTACGTTATATTTATTTATGTACACATTAATTTCCTCCACTGGACCATGAGATCCTTAAGACAGCAATTATATTCCTTTCTACTTGCCTAATGGGATGCTCAGTAAGTATTGGTTGAAAGAGTGAATGAATCAAAGTATGAGAAGGATGATTATAGTGTATACTTTGACATTGTCTATGCAAGAAACTTGGGGGAAAATGAAAGATGAACTGGAAATAACAATTCAGACTCTCCTGTAATTTTGAAGAGAATGCGGATTTGTATATGTACAAAAAAACAGTGACTTTCAACCTTTTAAAAACTCTCCCCACCTCTTTTGATACACTTAATGGGAGTCCTGTACCATCTCCCACTAAAGTAACCAGGGTTTCTAGTTCTGGGATAAGAGCTGTACAAGGTGATCTTGAACATCTTGTCATGTTAGAAAGCAAGGAAGCTATGAAAGACTACTGGAGCCAATGTGGAATCATTCCCACTAGCCTAAAGATAGGATATAATGACCATAAATGACAAGCATTTGACACATACCGAAATGTTAAAGATACAGGAGTTTATCATGGTACTGAAAATGTGTCACCTTTGGAAGTTGATAGGGCATCAATTCATTATTCTAAAAATCAGTAAAGAGAAAGAATTTATTTATCCTGCCTCTTCTGTGCAAAAAGTAATAGTTGAAAAGATCAAATTCTTTGAGGAAGAATTGCAGCTCAATACATGCAGAAGGATAATTTAATTGGAATAACCCTTTTGCATCCCTTAATAAAGTTTCTCAACAGTGACAATCCCTGACTGCTAAAAGTCATTAGCTGGATCAAGCTGTGGCAACATCAGAACCTACCAATCAGCCTTAAGGTCACAAAAAGACAGGCAGATATATTATTGTGCCTCCTGTGTGATACAATAAGAAACAAAGCCTACAAAGGGACTTGCCAAAAACTTGTGTGCATGAACCTGCACACACCTGTAGTGAAATAGTTTACAGTGAAATACAGGAAATAGTCATACCCCAAGGGTGCAGTCAGCCAATCCAGATGGGAAATTCTGCTGGACAAATGACTCATTTTTCAAAAAACAAATGGCTTAGAAAATTATAGAAAGAGGAGAGGGTTAATTATTATCATAAGATATCAAAGAGGCATATCAATCAAATTAAATATGTGAACCTTGCTCAGATCCTGATTTAAACTAACTAAAAAAATACCTGCAAGACAAGGGACTTTAACACTTATTTGGATATTATGTGCTATTACAAGACAGGGGACTTTAATACTACTTGTATATATGTGGTATTAAGTACTAATTATTTTAGGATATGATAATGCCATTTGCCAGTTATGTTTTAAGATACATATTGATGTATTTACAGATGGAAACAAAATAGTGTCAGGCTTGATCTAGCTTAATGGGAGCAGCTGGGGCAGATAAATTGGTGAAGAAAGATTTGCCATATAAAGATTGATAATGAATATAGGAGAGTTTGTGATATTTCGACTTCCCTGATAGCTCAGTTGGTAAAGAATACACCTGCAATGCAGGAGACCCCAGTTCAATTCCTGGGTCAGGAAGATCCACTGGAGAAGGGATAGGCTACCCACTCCAGTATTCTTGGGCTTCCCTCATGGTTCAGCTGGTAAAGAATCTGCCTGCAATGCAGGAAACCTGGGTCTGACCCCTGGGTTGGGCAGATCCCCTGGAGAAGGGAAAGGCTACCCACTCCAGTATTCTGGCCTGGAGAATTCCATGGACTGTATAGTCCATGGGGTCACACAGAGTCAGACACAACTGAGAAACTTTCACTTCACTTTACTTCACTTGTGATATTTACTGTGCTTGTATATGTGTTTAAACTTTTCTGAAATAAAATGTTGGAAAAGTATATTTCCTTTTATCCTTGATGGAATTCCAGTTGAGCTATTTCAGATCTTGAAAGATGATGCTGTGAAAGTGCTGCACTCAATATGCCAGCAAATTTGGAAAACTCAGCAGTGACCACAGGACTGGAAAAGGTCAGTCTTCATTCCAATCCCAAAGAAAGGGAATGCCAAAGAATGCTCAAACTACCGCACAATTGCACTCATCTCACACGCTAGTAAAGTCATGCTCACAATTCTCCAAGCCAGGCTTCAGCAATACGTGAACTGTGAACTCCCAGATGTTCAAGCTGGTTGTAGAAAAGGCAGAGGCACCAGAGATCAAATTGCCAACATCCTCTGGATCATGGAGAAAGCAAGAGAGTTCCAGAAAAACATCTATTTCTGCTTCATTGACTATGCCAAAGCCTTTGACTATGTGGATCACAATAAACTGTGGAACATTCTGAAAGAGATGGGAATCCCAGACCACCTGACCTGCCTCTTGAGAAACCTGTATGCAGGTCAGGAAGCAACAGTCAGAACTGTACATGGAACAACAGACTGGTTCCAAATAGGAAAAGGAGTCCGTCAAGGCTGTATATTGTCACCTTGCTTATTTAACTTATATGCAGAGTACATCATGAGGAACGCTGGGATGGAAGAAGCACAAGCTGGAATCAAGACTGCTGGGGGAAATATCAATAACCTCAGATATGCAGATGACACTACCCTTATGGCAGAAAGTGAAGAGGAACTCAAAAGCCTCTTGATGAAAGTGAAAAAGGAGAGTGAAAAGGTTGGCTTGAAGCTCAACATTCAGAAAACAAAGATCATGGCATCTGGTCCCATCACTTCATGGGAAATAGATGGAAAAACAGTGGAAACAGTGTCAGACTTTATTTTTTTGGGGCTCCACAATCACTGCAGATGCTAATTGCAGCCATGAAATTAAAAGACGCTTACTCCTTGGAAGGAAAGTTATGACCAACCTTGATAATATATTAAAAAGCAGAGACATTACTTTGCCAACAAAGGTCCGTCTAGTCAAGGCTATGGTCTTTCCCGTGGTCATGTATGGATGTGAGAGTTGGACTGTGAAGAAAGCTGATCGCCGAAGAATTGATGCTTTTGAACTGTGGTGCTGGAGAAGACTCTTGAGAGTCCCTTGTACCACAAGGAGATCCAACCAGTCCATTCTAAGGGAGATCGATCCTGGGTGTTCATTGGAAGGACTTATGCTAAAGCTGAAACTGCAATACTTTGGCCACCTCATGCGACGAGTTGAATCACTGGAAAAGACTTTGATGCTGGGA
The DNA here is from genome assembly GCF_049115385.1 of Moschus berezovskii. Classification (NCBI taxonomy): domain Eukaryota; kingdom Metazoa; phylum Chordata; class Mammalia; order Artiodactyla; family Moschidae; genus Moschus; species Moschus berezovskii. The sequence continues at coordinate 93,807,285 of NC_142469.1, forward strand.
AAGGTTGGGGGCAGGAGGAGAAGGGGACGACCGAGAATGAGATGGCTGGATGGTATCACCGACTCTGTGGACATGAGTTTGAGTGAACTCCGGGAGTTGGTGATGGATAGGGAGGCCTGGCGTGCTGTGATTCATGGGGTCGCGGAGAGTCGGACACAACTGAGCGATTGAACTGAACTGAACTGAGCCTCATAAAAGTCCCTGTGAACTCTTTTATGGTTTTGCTAATAAGAAAGTAATGTCTGTAGAGAGTAAAAAAAAACCTAAGGACATGTGAGTTATGACGTAGCTGGGACTCGGATATATTAATACTAAGTAATGAGAGATTATAAAGAATTAGGGCTTTTTGAGAGCTCGAGAGAAAAGGTTTTGTAAATATGGATGTCAGCTTTTGAAAAGGAAGTGTGGGATTGGATTTAATAGGGAATATGCATTTTAATTTGGGAATGTTAGCAAGAAGGAGATGAGAAGGTGAGGTCTTCTGTGACTTGGGAGAAGAATTTACTAGGAATAGCAATAAACTTAGCTTGGAGAAAAAGCACCAGTTACATTTGGCAAAAGATAAGGTCTTACTATGATAAGGAGTAATCAGTTGATAAAAGATTGTGATCAGTTTTTAAATTTTCTTTGAAAAACTAGTGTATATTAATTCAGAGCTCTGTGTAGGATAAAAGGATTTTTATGGCATGAAAGATTTGAACTGTTGGTTTAAGAGGGAAAAAAGTCCAACCCTGCTCACTAATCTTTTCTTTTGTGTCCCCTGTTCAAATTGTGAACTACCATTTCTTAACAAGACTTGGAGTTGCCTTTTAGTACCACTTTCTCTGCTAAGATTTTATCTCAAATCACCTGTAAACATTTTAACCTGACTATTCATCCTTTTTATCTCTAAAATTCCTCTTTCTGTCAGGCTCTTAGTCTTCCAGTTCTCCTTGAATTCTCTTTCTCCCTTATAGCCAAATTGTGTTGACTATTTATGAAGTGAAAGTGAAAGTCACTGAGTCGTGGCCAGCTCTTTATGACCCCGTGGACTCTACAGTTCATGGAATTCTCCAGGCCAGAATACTGGAGTGGGTAGCCTTTCCCTTCTCTAGGTGAATCTTCCCTACCCAGGGATTGAACCCAGATATCCTGCATTGCAGGCAGATTCTTTACCAGCTGAGCCACAAGGGAAGCCCAAGAATACTGGAGTAGGTAGCCTATCCCTTCCCCAGCAGATCTTCCCAACCCAGGAATCAAACCGGGGTCTCCTGCGTTGCAGGCAGATTCTTTTCCAACTGAGCTATCAGGGAAGCTTATCAGGGAAAGAGAGTCACTTGGACTGCAAGGAGATCCAACCAGTCCATTCTAAAGGAGATCAATCCTGGGTGTTCATTGGAAGGACTGATGCTAAGGCTGAAACTCCAATACTTTGGCCACCTCATGCGACGAGTTGACTCACTGGAAAAGACTCTGATGCTGGGAAGGATTGGGGACGGGAGGAGAAGGGGACGATAGAGAATGAGATAGCTGGATGGCATCACCAACTCAATGGACATGAGTCTGAGTGAACTCCGGGAGTTGGTGATAGACAGGGAGGCCTGGCGTGCTGTGATTCATGGGGTCGCAGAGAGTCGGACACGACTGAGCGACTGAACTGAACTGAACAATATTAACTCTCTGTTGAACTTCAGTACCACTTATTATTTGGCACATGTTCATGTTTTTAAGATGTTACTTTTTCACAAATCCATATTTTGTTTCCCTAATTGAGTTGCAAGCTCTTCTAAGGAAAAGTCTGGGTTTATACATCATTTGAGTCCTCACAGTCCCAAACAGAATGTTGTACACATTGTAGGTGTTCAGTACATATTTTATGGATAATTTTTGAGTGGTTAGTCAATCTCTTCTTAAGAAACAATCTAGTCATTTTTTGGTTTGTTTTTATTTTTTTCATTTCTCTGAAGTAGAATTATTGATGCCTTCTAAAGGCAAAGATGTGAACTCAGTTACTCTGGGGGCTACCTTGAGCTTATATTACATACATATATGTATGTGGTTTGTTTGTTTTTAACACTAAAGAGGAAGCATGTAAGGAATTGTGACACATTTCTTATGAATTTTAGAACTTTTTAACTTAAATACCACAAAAAATAGTTTTTAAAAGGTCATTGGTTTGAAAGAATTATACATAGCACATAAACATGCAAGAATTAATTATACAGTAAGCTCCAATGCTTTGGCCAACTGACTCCTTAGGAAAGACCCTGTTGCTGGGAAAGATTGGAGGCAGGAGGAGAAGGGGACAACAGAGGATGAATGGTTGGATGGCATCACTGACTTGATGGACATGTGTTTGAGCAAGCTCCAGGAGTTGGTGATGGACAGGAAAGCCTGGCGTTCTGTAGCCTGGGATCACAAAGAATCAGACATGACTGAGCGACTGAACTAACTAATATGCTTAAGTTGAGTATTTTTATTTTGTTCAACATTCAAACTGCATTTTTAATTAAGTTGCAGTGTTACTATATTTGCGTGAATCTCTTCTGTAAATCAGCCAGTTCAGTTCAGTTCAGTTGCTCAGTCATGTCTACTCTTCGCAACCCCATGGACTGTAGCATGCAGTCTTTCTCAAACTCATGTCCATTGCATCGGCAATGCCATCCAACCATCTTTTCCTCTGTTGTCCCCTTTCTTTATTTCTACTATAATAATAACTCCTATTGTAGCTATTGTTTGTTAGAGAGCTTACCATTACTTTAGTAATGAGGATTTTTTTTTTATCTTTATTGAATTGAATTTTATCTTTATTGAATTTATTAAAATATTGTTTCTGTTTTGTGTTTTGGTTTTTTGGCCAAGTCACATGTGGGGTCTTAGCTCCCTGACCAGGGATTGAACCCATCCCCCCTGCATTGAAAGATGAAATCTTAACCCCTGGACTAACAGGGACGTCCCAGTAATGAGGATTTTTAACTCAACTGTTTGCATTAATATTAGTTTCTCAAGAAAAAAGGCTCAAATGTATCTGTTACAATTGTACTAACTAATCTCTGATTAATCTTGTAATATTTTAATAGCAATGAGAGTATATGCTTTGGCTTTGGTTAACACAAGCTGTTTTTATTTTGTCTTATAGAATAATAATAACCTGGATGCCTGCTGTGCAGTTCTCTCTCAGGAGAGTACAAGGTATCTTTATGGTGAAGGAGACTTGAATTTTTCGGATGATTCGGGAATTTCTGGTCTACGCAATCACATGACTTCGCTCAGCTTGGACTTGCAGTCCCAGCATGTTCACCATGGAAGAGAGGGACATAGAATGAATGGAAGCAGGACTCTAGCACACAGCATTAGTGACGGGCAACTTCAAGGTGGCCAGCCCAGTAACGAGCTGTTCCAGCAGGAGCCACAGACAGCACCGACTCAAGCTCCTCAAGGCTTCAGTGTTTTTGGAATGTCCAGTGCATCCGGTGCTTCCAATTCAGCACCACACCTTGGATTTCACTTAGGCAGCAAAGGAACATCTAACCTTTCTCCACAAACTCCAAGATTTAATCCCATTATGGTAACGTTAGCCCCAAATATCCAGACTGGTCGTAATACTCCTACTTCTTTGCACATACATGGTGTACCTCCACCTGTACTTAACAGTCCACAGGGAAATTCTATCTATATTAGGCCCTACATTACAACTCCTAGTGGTACAACTCGACAGACACAACAGCATTCTGGCTGGGTATCTCAGTTTAATCCCATGAACCCTCAACAAGTTTATCAACCTTCACAACCTGGTCCCTGGACTACATATCCTGCATCCAACCCCCTGCCACATACCTCAGCCCAGCAGCCGAATCAGCAAGGCCACCAGACCTCTCATGTCTATATGCCCATCAGTTCACCTACGACTCCACAGCCACCCACAATTCATTCGTCTGGTAGCTCACAGTCTTCTGCCCATAGCCAGTATAACATTCAGAATATTTCAACAGGACCTCGGAAAAACCAGATTGAAATCAAACTTGAACCCCCACAAAGAAACAGTTCTTCGAAATTGCGTTCTTCTGGACCTCGAACCTCCAGCAGTTCCTCTTCAGTCAACAGCCAGACCTTAAACAGAAACCAGCCCACTGTTTACATAGCTGCCAGTCCCCCAAATACTGATGAGGTGATGTCCCGTAGTCAACCTAAGGTCTATATATCAGCGAATGCTGCCACAGGAGATGAGCAGGTCATACGAAATCAGCCCACTCTCTTCATATCCACCAACTCTGGAGCATCCGCTGCCTCCAGGAATATGTCCGGGCAAGTGAGCATGGGTCCTGCCTTTATTCATCACCACCCTCCCAAAAGTCGAGCAATAGGCAATAACTCTGCAACTTCTCCTCGAGTAGTGGTCACTCAACCCAATACAAAATATACTTTCAAAATTACAGTTTCTCCCAATAAACCCCCTGCAGTTTCACCAGGAGTGGTGTCCCCTACCTTTGAACTTACAAACCTTTTAAACCATCCTGATCATTATGTAGAAACAGAGAATATTCAGCACCTCACGGACCCTGCTTTAGCACATGTGGATAGAATAAGCGAAGCACGGAAGTTGAGTATGGGATCTGATGATGCTGCCTACACACAAGGTAATAAAAATACTGCAATGGGATCATTTTCCCTTCTGGGTTTAATTGGTGTACATTTGACTTCACTACAGAAGTGGGTATCGGTATCATTATTTTATGTTGTAAATGTTGTCCAAAATACTACTATCTTAAGAATTTTTGAGAGTATTCATATAAATTTTAAATTATCAGTTTTATTATAACTTGAAGCTCGAATGATAGCCTTATCAGATGTTCCGAATAATCACCTCTTGAGTTGGCTGTTTTCTTAATATTCATAACAGTTTGTTTTCACCTGTAGTGATGCTGACTTCCCTTTAAATTTTCTGCAAATAAAAATTCATAAAAACATCCATTTTAATAAGAGATTAGTGAACTAGTATAGCAAACTCTGCCGTCTTTGGCCAGAAGAATCCTCTGTTCTTCATTGTTCTAATACGGTTTTGCCTTATTTTGTATCAAAGTCTAAATTGCTATTCATTCTTGAATAACTCAAAACTATCAGTAACAGGATTCAAATTTCTCTTTTTCTTCTTTTCAGTCTCCCTTAAACATCAGTTAATGCAATCTTTTTGTTTGGAACTGTGAATAAGAGTTTCAAATCTATCTCACTTGATTATGCTTTTCAGAAATAGACTAGTTAATATTGGCTTAATACTAAATTATATCTATATTAATTCAATTAGACATCATTTATATCTGACCTCTTAAGTTGTTTAATCTTCAATAGGAAGCTATTAAATTCAGTCAGATAAAAAAGAAGATAAGTGTTTGTTTCTTCAGTATTGACACAGGTTTTGTGAATTAGCCAGAGTCCTTTAGATTAAGGATTTATCATAATCATCTATACCCCTGGTAAACTGTTCTCAGTATTATAGGTTGGAAAATACTACATAGTCACTCCCATGTAGTAAATAGCCACCTATTACTACTAGTACCACTTGTCCTTTTAAAATTTCTAATAATGATTTGACTGCTGAGTTTCTTAGAGGAGCCTGATTGGTTTGGTTTGTTTTAAACAATTATATTCTAGTGATTCTCAACCCATGCTGAGCTGTGGTGCTTTCAAATTCTGTAATCACCTCTGAAGCATAAAATAACATAAAATTTTATATTTATAATATAAAATATTATATTTAACATGAAATTTTCAAACAAAATTGCCCAGGTTCAGCCCCAGACTTGCTCAATTAGAGCTTCTGAATGGTAAAGCCTAGGTGCACGTGAGCATACATGTTCATGTGTTTTAAAGCTCTGTGGGTTATTCTGATTTTCTAGAAATTGTGCTGAAACTTTATGTTCCATATATCTGTGACTAAACTGGAGCCATTTCTGTGTAGTTTTGGCAATAAGTGATTTTTACTAATACATCATGTTTTTCCACTGATACTTAATTCCTGTTCTTCCCCCAAAGTCCTTTCTTCTACTCTTTCCATCAAAGTAGATTTCTTATGTTTGGATAGTTGCTAATTTTTAAATGGAGAGTATTTTTTTCTAACAATTTTATTAATATATAATGGACATACAGCACTGTATAAGCTTAAAGTGTACAACATAATGATCTGACTTACACACATCATGATATGATACCACAGTAGGTTTAGTGAACATCCATCATCTCATATAGATACATTAAAGAAATAGATTTTTTAAATATTTTTTCCTTCTGATGAGAACTCTTGAGATTTACTCTTTAACAATGTGTAACAGTGTTTTTTTTTATCTTTACTGTATTGTATATTACATCCCTAGTATTTATCTTATAACTAGAAATTTGCACCTTTTGACTGTTTCCATCTAACTCCCCTCTCTCTCCTCCCCTCTGCTAACCGCTTATCTGATGTCTCTTAAGTTATTTGTTTGCTTTTGAAGTATAATTGACTTACAGCACTGTTTTAATTCCTGGCACTCACATCATAGTGATTCATTATTACTGGACATTTCAAAATGATCATGATTAGTCTAGTTGTCACTTGTCACCTTACAAAAATATTACATAACTGTTGACTGTATTCCCCCAGAGTACATTTCGTACCTGTGACTGAGAACTTCATAACTGAAAGTTTGTACCTCTTAATCTTCCTCACCTGTCTCTCTCCCCTCCCACCCTCCAGAGTGTAATTGTTTTTATGAAACAACTTGAAAAGTTAATAATATGAAACAGGGGATTTTTTACTAAAGTAGACATGGAGAAGGCAATGGCAAGCCACTCCAGTACTATTGCCCAGAAAATCCCATGTATGGAGGAGCCTGGTAGGCTATAGTCCATGGGGTCGCTAAGGGTCGGACACGACTGAGCGACTTCACTTTGACTTTTCACTTTCACACATTGGAGAAGGAAATGGCAACCCACTCAAGTGTTCTTGCATGGAGAATCCCAGGGACGGGGGAGCCTGGTGGGCTTCCGTCTATGGGGTCACACAATGTCGGACACGACTGAAGTGACTTAGCAGTAGCAGCAGACATAAGATACTCATATATTACCTGGCATATGAAAATACAGTGTTGCTTAAACTCGCTGTCTCCAGTTTGTCTCCCCTTCTTTCTTGAGCCTCCTCTGTAGTCAGGGTTTCTCCCACTGCAGCACGCTGGCTTCTGGCAGGGCCATCGCTGACAGCATCGTTACAAACCCAGAGGCCTTTCAGTCCTTGTCTGTCTTGATCTGAATCAGCAGTGCTGGCTGCAGTCAAGCGCCCTCGCCTCTGAAACGCTTTGTCCACCTGACTTACTCCCGTGCACCGCCCTGGGGTTGCACCTCTCCTTTTCTTCTTCGGCGGTTCTCCCTCGTCTCTCTGACCTTTCACTTCTTTGTTGAAAGAAGTGAGATCAAAGCCTCAAAGTTCAGTCCGTGGGCTTTCTCTCTTTTCTGTCTTTACTGTTCCCTGGATGATCTCTGTCAGCCTCATAAGTTTAAATTTTATGCCAAATGCTCCCAAATTTGTAACTCTAACCTGGATTTATTTCCTGAACTTCAAGCAGTTTATTTAACTATCTCCTTAACATTTCCATTTAATGCATCCCAAGTTTACTGTGTCTGAAAAAACATCTTCCATTGCCCCCAGCCTACTCTTCCTGTCTCCATTAATGACATCTTAATCAGGCCAGAAACTTCAGAAACACTGCTGACTCCTTCCTTCTTTCACATTTCACATCTAATTTGACTAAATCCTGTCAACTTTAACTTTCAAAGTATATCAAGAATTCTCTTTTCTCACCACCCCCATCCATCGTCACCACTCTTTTCTGAGCTACCATCTTCTCTCAAGTGATTGTTGCAGTAGCCTCCCTGCTTTCACCCTTGCCTGCTCAGGGTCTTTTAACTCCGCATCCACAGGAATACAGTTTGAAAAACATAAATCAGATTGCGTGGCTCATCTGCACATGATCACCACCATTTCATCCAGAGATCCACTGGCTCCCCCTCATCTCTTTTACTCATCACTTCGCTCACTCTGTTCCAGCCCTGCTGGCCTTCATACTTCTGCCCCTTAAACCTTAGAAGGCATACGTTTAGGGCCTTTGTGCTTGTTGGGCTCTCTGTCTGAAATTCTCTTCTCCCTGAATACATAGTTAACGCCCTCAGTCCCTTCAGGTCTTTACTCAGAGCTACCTTTTCAATGAGACTATTTCTGAGATCCCTATCTGAATCCACCCCCCAGCATTTCCTGTCTCTCCGTCTTTGCTTACATTTGCTCAAGGGGGAAATGAATAATGTTAAGATCAGATCAGTTCAGTTCAGTAACTCAGTCTTGTTCGACTCTTTGCGACCCCATGAACCACAGCGTGCCAGGCCTCCCTGTCCATCACCAACTTCCAGAGTTTACCATGTCCATTGGGTCAGTGATGCCATCCAACCATCTCATCCTCTGTCCCCTTCTCCTCCTGCCCTTAATATTTCCCAGCCTCAGGGTCTTTTTAAATGAGTCAGCTCTTCGCATCAGGTAGCCAAAGTAAGGAAGTTTCAGTTTCAACATCAGTCCTTCCAGTGAACACCCAGGACTGATTTCCTTTAGGATGGACTGGTTGGATCTCCTTGCAGTCCAGGGGACTCTCCAAAACCACAGTTCAAAATCATCACTTCTTCTGCACTCAGCTTTCTTTATAGTCCAACTCTCACATCCATACATGACCACTGGAAAAATCATAGCCTTGACTAGACGGACCTTTGTTGACAAAGTAATGTCCCTGCTTTCTAATATGCTGTCTAGGTGGGTCATGACTTTCCTTCCAAGGAGTAAGCGGCTTTTAATTTCATGGCTGCAGTCACCATCTGCAATGATTTTGGAGCCAAAAAAAAAAATAAAGTCAGCCACTGTTTCTACTGTTACCCATCTATTTGCCATGAAGTGACGAGACCGGATGCCATGATCTTTGTTTTCTGAATGTTGAGCTTTAAGCCAACCTTTTCACTCTCCTCTTTCACTTTCATCAAGAGGCTCTTTAGTTCTTCTTCACTTTCTGCCATAAGGGTGTTGTCATCTGCATATCTGAGATTATTGATATTTCTCCCGGCAATCTTGATTCCAGCTTGTGCTTCTTCTAGCCCAGCATTTCTCATGATGTACTCTGCATATAAGTTAAATAAGCAGGGTGACAATATACAGCCTTGATGTACTCCTTTTCCTATTTGGAACCAGTCTGTTGTTCCATGTCCAGTTCTAACTGTTGCTTCCTGACCTGCATACAGGTTTCTCAAGATGCAGGTCAGGTAGTCTGGTATTCCCATCTCTTTCAGAATTTTCCACAGTTTATTGTGATCCACACAGTCAAAGACTTTGGCATAGTCAATAAGGCAGAAATAGATGTTTTTCTGGAATTCCCTTGCTTTTTCAATGATCCAGCGCATGTTAGCAATTTGATCTCTGGTTCCTCTGCCTTTTCTAAAACCAGCTTGAACATCTGGAAGTTCATGGTTCACATATTGCTGAAGCCTGGCTTGGAGAATTTTGAGCATGACTTTACTAGCGTGTGAGATGAGTGTAATATGTTAAGATACATAACAACTAATACCTGCTGAAAGCTTACTATGTGTTAGGCATTGTTCTGAAAGCCCATTTATTTCTCGTAACCAAATATAAAGTAGACACTAGTAATATTCCTATTTTCAGCTTAAAATACTTTAGAACAGGTTGATACCTATACAAAGGACAGGTAGCAGCATCAAGATTCTCACCTAGGCAGTTAACAGAGCCCACAGGAGTATAATGTCTTTTCAGATTTTCAAAATGAACCGTCTGAAAAGATAGTTCAGGTTTATCTTGTACCTTTATATAACCCCTGCTATACCATGTATGAGGGGCCATGTATGCCTCAGTTTGAGAAGCATGGAGCTAAAAGATCACTTAATATAAGTAAAGACAGCTATTAGGAAAGAAGTCACAAATAGATTATATGTAGATATAATTAGAAATAACTTGGAGCAATAAAGGAATACTTTATAAAGACACTTGAAGGTAGAAAAAAAAATTGCTAAAGAATAAGGAATCTGGTTTGAGAACTCAAATCCTACCCAAAAAAGCAGGGTTTCCCAGAACTGGCCACTCACATTATTTCTGTTTACCTTCAGACAGCTGGAACAACCATGATCACTTTCCTTAAGCATACCTACATACATGGAATTTCCCAACACTTGTATGGCTGTGCACCCTTTACCTGCATGTGTGCACTGTAGTGGGATGGCTGTCGTTCTTCGACCTCTTATCTCGTTTTGAGGACTGTTCCTTCCTGCACAGTGCATCTCTTGCATTGTTAACTTATACATGTGTAATGCTTTGCCACTTACACAGCACTAAATGAGGTGACCCAAATAATACTTCTTTAAGTAAGGATCTTTTCTGAACTCTTAATTTGTGTGGTGTGGGTGATAAAGAGAAAAGAAATGTTCCTGCTTCCTGCCGTGAAATTGATCTTTCTAAAGCTCCTAAAACACTGTTTCAGAGTAGAAAAAAGAAGTTGAGCCAAGGACTAGAATTATCAGTTCAGTTCAGTCACTCAGTCGTGTCCAACTCTTTGCGACCCCATGAATCACAGCACACCAGGCCACCATGTCCGTAACCAACTCCCAGAGTTTACCTAAACTCATGTCCATCAAGTCGGTGATGCCATCCAACCATCTCATCCTCTATCGTCCCCTTCTCCTCCTGCCCCCAATCCCTCCCAGCATCAGGGTCCTTTCCAGTGAGTCAAATCTTCGCATGAGGTGGCCAAAGTATTGGAGTTTCAGCCTCAGCATCAGTCCTTCCAATGAACACCCAGGACTGATCTCCTTTAGGATGGACTGGTTGGATCTCCTTGCAATCCAAGGGACTCTCAAGAGTCTTCTCCAGCACCACAGTTCAAAAGCACCAATTCTTCGGCGATCAGCTTTCTTCACAGTCCAACTCTCACATCCATACATGACCATGGGAAAAACCATAGCCTTGACTAGACGGACCTTGATTGACAAAGTAATGTCTCTGCTTTTTAATATGCTATCTAAGTTGGTCATAACTTTCCTTCCAAGGAGTAAGCGGCTTTTAATTTCATGGCTGCAGTCACCATGTGCAGTGATTTTGGAGCCCCCAAAAAATAAAGTCTGACACTGTTTCCACTGTTTCCCCATCTATTTCCCGTGAAGTGATGGGACCAGATGCTATGATCTTAGTTTTCTGAATGTTGAGCTTTAAGCCAACTTTTTCACTCTTCTTTTTCATTTTCATCAAGAGGCTTTTTAGTTCTTCTTCACTTTCTGCCATAAGGGTGGTGTCATCTGCATATCTGAGGTTATTGATATTTCTCCCAGCAGTCTTGATTCCAGCTTGTGCTTCTTCCAGCCCAGCGTTCCTCATGATGTACTCTGCATATGAGTTAAATAAGCAGGCTGACAATATACAGCCTTGGTGTACTCCTTTTCCTATTTGGAACCAGTCTGTTGTTCCCTGTCCAGTTCTAACTGTTGCTTCCTGACCTGCATACAGGTTTCTCAAGAGGCAGGTCAGGTGGTCTGGGATTCCCATCTCTTTCAGAATGTTCCACAGTTTATTGTGATCCACACAGTCAAAGGCTTTGGCATAGTCAATGAAGCAGAAATAGATATTTTTCTGGAACTCTCTTGCTTTCTCCATGATCCAGCGGATGTTGGCAATTTGATCTCTGGTTCCTCTGCCTTTTCTACAACCAGCTTGAACATCTGGGAGTTCACAGTTCACGTATTGCTGAAGCCTGGCTTGGAGAATTTTGAGCATGACTTTACTAGCGTGTGAGATGAGTGCAATTGTGCAGTAGTTTGAGCATTCTTTGGCATTCCCTTTCTTTGGGATTGGAATGAAGACTGACCTTTTCCAGTCCTGTGTTCACTGCTGAGTTTTCCAAATTTGCTGGCATATTGAGTGCATAGGAAAATATTTTTCTCAAATTGAGAGAACATGCATCAATAACTTGGTAACCAAAATGCATTATTTTTAACTTACCATTTAACATTTGAAATATATACTACAATAAAAATTTTAAAATTATAATTTCTTATATGCCATCTGTTGTAGAATGAGAGGGAAGGAGGACGGTTAATGAAACTGTTGCTGAAATGTGGCCTCTGTTCACCAGTGCCTGATAGAAACCCGGAGACAGAGTTTTGGGTGATGTAGAAAAGAGTAGCTTTTATTGCTTTGCCAGGCAAAGGAAGCCACAGTGGACTAGTTCCCTGACGACCGTGTGACCCACCCTGGAAGTTTAGTGAGTTTTATAGTGTTCAAAGAGCAGGGCTGATGAGCTCATGGACAGTTCTTCGATTGGTTGGCATCAGGGTGAGGTTTCAAGTATCATTCAGTTCAGTTCAGTCGCTCAGTCGTGACCAACTCTTTGCGACCCCATGAATCACAGCATGCCAGGCCTCCCTGTCCATCACCAATTCCCAGAGTTCACTCAAACTCATGTCCATCGAGTCGGTGATGCCATCCAGCCATCTCATTCTCTGTCGTCCCCTTCTCCTCCCGCCCCCAATCCCTCCCAGCATCAGAGTCTTTTCCAGTGAGTCAACTCTTCGCATGAGGTGGCCAAAGTATTGGAGTTTCAGCTTTAGCCTTCTGATTTCAGCTAGTCTAGGATATATGTTCTTGTGGTCAGCAGTTTTCATCTAAAGTGTGGTCCTTCCTATATAAACAACTTAGGAATGTTTGTCAGGCCTTTATCTTTCAGAAAACTGAGAATTGGTGACTGTGTTATATGGCCAAATTATAGTCTAAAGTGTTAGCAGTTCCCCAGCCCAACAGCTATTCTGTTTCTGCATCTTCACATTTCCCAGTCATTATCTCTTGAGTCAGCATTTTACTTCAAAAGACAAGGACAGAGACTTCAATCGGGACCCTGCTCATCTCAGCACCACGTCTATCACTACCACCCCCTGTAAAGGAAATAAATTATACTTGAGTCCTTAAACCACTATAAGAATCAGAGACAAAAATGAGTCCCAAATAGAAAAAACAAATTCGGGTTAGAAATTTCAGTTCAAAGTCTGTCAGCGTGAAGTAGATTCTTACTTTACTTGCTAAGAAGAACTAATATTAAAGTGAAAATTGCTTACCAGTAGTAAGGTTACTGGCCAGATAGCTACATTTCCTTCCTTGAGTCCTACCACCTGACTTTTACCTAACTTCTGTAAAGAACCAATAAGCACTTTCATTCACTGTATTCCGAGATTTTCTGGTGTCCTCTCCTATTCATAAATGTATGCTTTTGTAACACTGGCAACTTGTGTAAGTGTGGAAAACAAATCTCCACTCATTCAAACCAGTTTTCATTGGGGATTAGGGGAGGAAAGGGTTGGCCTGTGTTCTGTATTTTGTTATATTTGCCAGAGGCTCTTACCAAACTAACATTGCTGCCAAAAATGACTTCTCCTTCTCCATTATCAATACAGAAAACACCTATGGTATTGACCTTTTCTTATAATCATTTTTATGATACTTTAATGCTTTCCAGTTATATTTATGGTCCTATTATATTGAAAAGCAGTAGCTTTGACTTTGAACCTAAAATAGAAGTACAAATAAAAAAACTTATGAGATGAAAATTGGCTTCTTGGAACTTCTCATTCCTTGTCATTTTTTCAGCAGTACTTCCCTCCAAACCACAGCACCTTTCTACTTAACAAGATTTAGTAAAAATGCTAATCATGACAAAAATTGAGGGTGTTAGATATTCTTTTCAAAAAGAACTAAAAATTAATTTAAATTTTAAATTTTGCACTTTGAGTTTTATTCATCTGCTAATTGGAAATGCCTTTTAAAAAAAAAATAAATAAAAACGACTTGCTGTGTTGACATTGAGATCATGTTAAATTAACTCAGTAATTACTTGACATCAGACCATTTAAAGAATTTTTTTTCTTTTGGAGAAAACAATGGCCTACTCCTCATAGATTGTTCCCAGTCTTAAGAGTAACCACCTTTTTAAGTTGGAATAAATCTCAAGATTGGAAGAGACTCTGCTGCTGCTGCTGTCGCTTCAGGCATGTCTGACTCTGTGCGACCCCATAGACGGCAGCCCACCACGCTCCCCCGTCCCTGGGATTCTCCAGGCAAGAACACTGGAGTGGGTTGCCATTTCCTTCAGTGCATAAAAGTGAAGTTGCTCAGTCATGTCCGACTCTTCGCAACCCCGTGGACTGCAGCCTACCAGGCACCTCCGTCCATGGGATTTTCCAGGCAAGAATACTGGAGTGGGGTGCCATCGCCTTTTCCGGAAGAGACTCTAAACGTCATGTAGAACTGTGCGGCAGATGTTATCCAGTCCACTTAGCCGTCCAGCAGTTGGACCCAATCAAATGTGAATCCATCCTATTCTTGGGTACCTTCTGAGAAACAAGATATCTCCTGAGGTAGTACATTCCATTTGTGAAGAGTTTTGCCTACTAGCAAGTTATTTCCTCTATTAAGCTGAACTTTTTTACAAGTATTAATGAAAATAACATATCCATATGATAAAAGAAATTTAACACCAAAAAGGGAAGGTACAATAAAAATGTCTCCTTTGACCCCTGACCTTTCCCTTTGCCCAGCTATTTAATTATCTGAGGAAATCTCCATTATCAGTTCTTTATCCTCCTTCCATTTATAATTATAGTCTTTGTCTCTCACTTTTTTTTAATGAAAGTTTTATGAAACTTTCATAAAAAGTTCTTTTATGAAAGAAAATATATGTATTTATATATATATATACATACACACCTATATGAATATATATAAATACATATATGAGGGATTGTATATATCCTCTACAGTATGTATAACATAAACGTACTATGGGGCTATATGATATACAATTTTGGTTAACATAATCTTAAGATCATTTTATTTCCACATGTACAAATATTTTATTCTTTTGCTTTTAAAATTTTTAGTCATTTTAACATTTATTGAGATAAAGTTTATCATTTACAGTGTAAAAATCAGTGATTTTTAGTATAATCACGTGTGCAACCGTCCCACAACCAATATTAGAACATTTTCATCACTTCAGAAAGAAACTCAGTACCCTTTATCTGTCACCTCCTATCCCATTACCGCCACCCTCAGCCATAAGTGAAGTCGCTCAGTCGTGTCCGACTCTGCGACCCCGTGGACTGTAGCCTACCAGGCTTCTCTGTCCATGGGATTCTCCAGGCAAGAATACTGGAGTGGGTTACCATTTCCCTCTCCAGGGGATCTTCCCGACCCAGGGATCGAACCCGGGTCTCCCGCATTGGAGGCAGACGCTTTAACCTCTGAGCCACCAGGGAAGCCCTAAGTAGTCACTAATCTGCTTCCTGTCTATAGATTTACATATTCTGGACACTGCATATGAATGGAATTACATAGTATGTAACCTTTTGTGACTAGGTTTTTTCACTTAGGATAATGTTTTAAAAGCTCATCCAAATTGTAACATGTGTTAGTACCTCAATCCTTTTTATGGTGCATTCTGCCATTGTATAGATACACTGTATTTTATTTATTCATTCATCAGTTAATGGACATTTAGATTGTTTCTAACTTTGCCTATTGTAATTAATGCTGCTATGAACATTTGTGTACAAGTTTATGTGGACATATGTATACATATAAGTGTAAGTATACGAGTAGAATTGTTGGGTGCTACGGTAGGTCTGCATTTAGCCATTTGAGGAATGAGCAGCCACACTGTTTTCCAACGTGGCTGCACCATTTTGTATTCCCACCAGCAATCTTTGAGGGTTTTGACTTCGCCACATCCTCTACCACAGTTGCTATTTTCTTTGATTCTTACCATCCCAGTAGCTGTAAAGTGGTATCTCATTTTGATTTACATTTTTCTGATGGCTAATGATGTCAAGCCATTTGTGTATTTTCTTTGGAGAAATCCCAGTTTATATCCTTTGCTGACTTTTTAATTAGGTCATTTGTTTTTATTACTGAGTTGTATGAGTTCTTTGTATATTCTGTTTATAAGTCCCTTATGTGATTTGCAACTGTTTTCTCCCATTCTGTGAGTTATCCTTTCACTTTCTTGGTAAGTGTCCTTGAAGCACAAGTTTTTAATTTTACGTCAGGAAGTCTGATGTATTGCCTTCCTTTCATTATTCATATCTTTGGTGTCATATCTAAGAATCAATGGGTAAATCCAAGGTGATCAGGATTTACTCCTGAGAGTTTTAGAGTTTAAATTTTTGTCTCTCATCTATTTTGAGTTAACTTCTATATAAGGCTATGAGATAAGTGTCCAAATTTCATTCTTTTGCATGTGGCAATCCAGATGTCCCAGCACCATTTAGGTTAGTTGTTATTGTTGCAAAATTTTCTCCTATGCTATCAGTTTTCTTTTTTTTTTTTTTTTTAATGTTGGAGTGGAGTGAACAATGTTGTCAATTTCAGGTGTACAGCAGAGTGATTTAGCTATTCATATACTTGTATCTATTCTTTTTCAAATTCTTTTCCCATTTAGGTTATTACAGAACACTGAAGCAGAGTTCCGTGTACTATACCGTAGGTCCTTGTTGGTTATCTGTTCCCAGCACCATTTGTTGAAAAAAGTTTTCTCACTGAATGGCCTTGGGACCTTTATAGAAAATCAGTTGACCATAAACAGATGGGTTTATTTCTGTACTTTCAGTTTTTTTGTTTGTTTGTTTGTATGTTTGTCCTTATGCCATTACTACACTGCCTTGATTGTTGTTACTTTATAGTAAGTTTTGAAATTGCAGTGTGTACATTCTACTTTGTTCTTTTTTTAGGTTGGTTATTTGAGGTCTCCTGCTATTCCATGTGTATTTTAGAATCAGCTTGTCAGTTTCTACAAGCTGGGATTCTATAGGGATTACACCAAAATATTTTTCTAAATATTCTTGATTTTTTTAAAAAAATGTAGGCAAACCAAAAGGATATATAATGAAAAGTTCTCTGCACCAGAGACAACCAGTAACTATTCACAGTTCATTTTGTATTCTTTAGAAGTTGAAATTGTATATGAAGCATACATATATTTATACATTTTTAATACAAGTGAAACATCGTTTACTTTCTCTTTTTATCAGAACTTTTGTTTTTGTCTCTTTGAGAGTATTCCAAGTCGGGAATTGCAGATCTGCTTCTTTTAAAAATGACTATATAGTATTTTGTACCATAATATCTAATCACTCCTTTTTTGATGGATCTTAGGGTCTTGTTTTTACAAACTGCTGCAGTAAAAATTTTATGCATGAAAATTTTAACCACACCCAGGTATGTTGGCAGAAGAGATTACCAGGAGTAGGAAACTGCTGTGTCAAAGGATATTGGTTTTTTTTTTAATTTTGATACATATATCATTTAGGCTTCATTATGCTGCTATTAACAAACTGTGTCTTTAAACAACAAAGGTTTATTTCTAGCTCACTTGACAAATAGATTAGCTGGTGGGCTCTGTTCTACATCACCCTCACTCAGGTACCCAGGTTAAGGGAAGCTCCATCTCTGTGCTTCCAAGATTGTTCAGGCGAGACAAAGGACATACAGCAAATTAGCTCTGACTCCTTAATTTTCTGCCCCGACATGTGTTACTGTTTTGAAAGAACAAGTCCACATACCACCCCTAATTCAGAGAGGATGAGGAGGCGCAATTCTGCTATATTCCTGGAAAGCAGAGAGCCAGAAGTATTTGATGAAGAACACAGATGACTGCCTCAGTACATGCTACCAATTTTAATTTTGAGTCTCTCTAAAGAGATTCTACTAGTTTACAGAGATTCTACTTGTTTATTTTGTCAACCACCAGAGGGAGTTGTAAGCTTAAAACTTTATTAAAACTTAATTTTGACTGAAAGATTTAAAAAGTACTGAATATATTTTTCTCTGTTATTCCTCCTCTTTTTTTGTCTATTTAAAAGGGCAGGTTAGATAGTTAAGTTTGGAAAAACTAAAGAAATCACTATATGAAGCAATAAGTATATCCCTTATTTCCTTGGTAGAATTAGCATATCAAAGAGCCACCTTTCTGTAGTGTCAGCAACCTAAAAAGTCTTTAGGTTGCTTATGCTTAAGCATCCTGTGCTTAAGATTCCATGGGATGGGGAGAGGTTGACTGTTCTATCCGCAGACTTGCAATTAAGCCCCCTTTTCTGGTCCATCCCTCACTTCTGCCCTCTGTTATTTACTTGCATTCTCCAGGAGCCTCTTAGGTTTCTGCGTGGCAAATTAGCTGCCTCTTTGCAGTGCCCTCCTTGTCTATGAAACTGTAGCTTTCTCCGCCCTCCATTAGTCTATTCCATTTCATCTGCTTTCAGTCTTCCAGAAACTTGTTGAAATCTCTTGCCACTGATTGCCTTCTTCCTATTGTTTACCTTTGTTGGATTCTATCCATTTTATTCCTCTGTAATTTTCATGAGGTTTCAAAAGGCAGAAGATTGTGGCTTAGCTGGTGAAGAATCCACCTGAAATGTGGAAGACCTGGGTTCGATCCCTGGGTTGGGGAGATCCCCTGGAGAAGGGAAAGGCTACCCACTCCAGTATTCTGGCCTGGAGAATTCCATGGACTGTATAGTCCATGGGGTCACAAAGAGTCAGACACAACTGAACGAGTTTCATTTTCACTTTCCTTTCAGTCACCTTTCACTGGAAATCCTCTCTAATATAATTGATTCTTTGTATTTGACTTTTAAAGTCCATATTAGTCTAAATGTAAATAATTGACAGGAATGGAGAGTATTTTTTCCTTAGCTTACCCACTGGAATCTGTTTAACAGATCACCCCTCCTTTACAAGTACATATCACTACGTTGTGCATGAACCTAATTTATCTGTAGGTGTGGTTCATATTATTTTGTTTATAGCAGTTTTGTTGTATGCCAAAACAAAGGGAAAAAAAAACAAAAAACCAGTAATGTCTCTGCTTTTTAATATACTATCTAGGTTGGTCATAACTTTCCTTCCAAGGAGTAAGCGTCTTTTAATTTCATGGCTGCAATCAGCATCTGCAGTGATTTTGGAGCCCAAAAAAATGAAGTCTGACACTGTTTCCACTGTTTCCCCATCTATTTCCCATGAAGTGATGGGACCAGATGCCATGATCTTAGTTTTCTGAATGTTGAGCTTCAAGCCAACCTTTTCCCTCTCCTCTTTCACTTTCATGCTTTTGAGTTCCTCTTCACTTTCTGCCATAAGGGTGGTGTCATCTGCATATTGCCCTTCATTCTCACTTCGTGCCTCTATCTTTCTTCTCTTACTGTCCCACTCAGAAATTAACAATCCACTCCTCATCTTCTTTTAACAAAATAAAATAAACCCTAATGCACAATTGTTATGTTTTGGAAATAGAGGCATAAAACTTTGCAATTCAAGTAAAATAAACCAAATTAATAAAAGCTTGACAAAGCAAGCCTGGGGCAGTTATGGATATACAAAGATACAGTTTTCTATCTGGAATATGTGTACCTCCAAAACACCTCCCTTCATTTTTAGAATATATATTAAAATGAGAGATTAGATACCAAGAATCAATCATGGTTTTTAAAACTTGAGACATATTCCCCTAATACTGTTTTCTTCCAATAAGTAAGGAGAATTACAGAGGGCGATACCTGTGGATTGTATTAGTGTCAGATTTTTGTTGGGAAAAATTATCTACCATTTAAAGTTAATTTTAAAGTACTTGAGCTTAACTAGCTTCCCCACACCCCACACCCTAATTCAGATTCTATAGTACACTGCTGGGCTGAATGGCCTGAATATATATAGCCTTTTCCTTATTTTTTAGCTTCTTGGAAATTTTAGTTTGATTGATGGTGACTAGTTAGCATTAATCTAATATGTTTAATTGACTTGACTTTTTTAATTACTATTTTTCATTTTTAGAGTTTATTTATTATACTTTTTCAAATCAGCTTGTTTTCTTGTGGTAGAGTCATCCCAAGCCTCCATTTAATAGTAAATTCAGTTATCTTCACCACCAGTACAATATCCTAAAAAGTCAAACTCACTTTGTCCAGAAGTGGCCCATATATACCAATTTTTATGGTTTACTAAGGTTTCCCAAGCAGTTCATCACTCATGTGACAAGATTGATTGCTTATTTTCTTTTTTAAAAAAATCTTAGGAAAATGTTTTCACAAAATATAATTGGAATATAAGAAAATGTATTTGGTTTATCTGAATGGTTTTTGATTTGCAGTTTGAGCAGTTTAATGTTAACATTCATGTGGATCAAAATCAATTACTTTTATTTATTGCATACATCAAAATGTATTTAACATAACCCACATTCCCATTAAGACATTTATATGCTTAAATGATTCTCAAGTCAAAAATAAAATAATTCTCTAAAGTTAGAAATTTTGAGATTTTAAATATTTAACACACAGTACTTTGTTTTAGTGTTATCTTTGAGATCCTTCACAGCCTCTTGTTTGTCACAGAAGTAGTTATCTGTTTTGTTTTCCCAAGGTTGTTTAAAGGTTAATTGATGAAACTGGGTGGATCTTCATATATACTAATATGTATTGCAGCTCTTTTGGTACACCAGAAGGCCAGAATGGAACGGCTTCAAAGAGAACTTGAGATTCAAAAGAAAAAGCTGGATAAACTAAAATCTGAGGTCAACGAAATGGAAAATAATCTAACTCGAAGGCGTCTGAAAAGATCAAATTCCATATCCCAAATACCTTCAGTAAGTCCTTCTTTCTGTAACTGTTGTAACTGCTATGCTTAAACATGAAAACAGGCAACCGGTCATCAATACAAAAGCTTGACCTAGTTTTCTAGAAATGCTCTTAATTCACACTTGTTTTTCTGTCCTTACCTCCCCCTGCAAAACTTGACTCCTTCTTAACAAATAACACGAGAGTTCGATGTAGATCCTCACCTGGAATTATTTTTCAGCTCGAAGAAATGCAGCAGTTGAGAAGTTGTAATAGACAGCTCCAGATTGACATTGACTGCTTAACCAAAGAAATTGATCTTTTTCAAGCCCGAGGTAAAGTTCAATGCATATTCAGCTGAAATTCTTTGTGTTAATTTATCAGCTCTTCCTGTGGCTCAAAACAGACTTTCAACTGTAATCTTGTTTCAGATTTGATTTGGAGCCATATAGTGCTACTTTGATTTTTATTTTCTCTTACTCACCACTCCTCCCTCCAAAGTTGTATATTTGGTTGAGGAATAAATTGATACTTTTAATATCCTTCAAATCCCCTTTAGTCATACTTTAAGGGAAGACAGTGATTAGTATGTCTGGCTATATTATCAAAAGTATTGGTGTTATGTATTAATATAGTCTGTTACAGTGTTTATTAAGATTGTAATATATATACTCATATTCCTTTTTCCTGTTTCCCTTTTTTCCTTCTACCTTTGAAGAATTATGCTTTTAAGAACATGATTAAAAGGCATCCCCACTCTAATGGCACTTTCTTAATTGATGACATAGAGAAGAAAATTAAAATATGACTTACAATACTTTTAGGAAAATGGTAGTTAATGATATTTGAACTATTATTGACCAGCAATAATTGCTTCAGTTCAGTTCAGTTCAGTCACTCAGTCGTGTCCGACTCTCCGCAACCCCATGAATCACAGCACGCCAGGCCTCCCTTATTGTAGAGTAAAAAAGTTTGGGGCATTTGGCACAGTACATGAGTGAGTAAAAAGTGTTCCATAGACAACTAAAAAGAATGTTTATAACTTAAACCTAATTCTAAAGTTTGGAAATAATAGAAATATATAAAATGAAAAAGGCAGGAAAGGGAAGAAGCCAAAAAATAAGCCCTTAATCACACTTCTGAGTATGTGCCGAAATCCATTAAACTGAAAGATGATTTATTTTATTTTCTTTTAGTAAATAAACTGTTTATCTTGAAACAGTCATAGAAAATGCCATAATTTAACTTTGGAGGGAAAAAACTAGTGCTAGTCTAGAAAATGTAATCTTTGAACTTGTTCCTTTTGTTTAAAATTTGAAGCATCACATTATATTAGTTCAGGTTTTTATACTTACTTGAGGCCAAGCTATTTAGTTGCTTAAGACCATGTTAAAATTATATTTCACATTGTCAAATTTTAAGTTATCTTAACTTGTCACATACAACAGGGATCTGTTCTAATTCTTTTACTGTCTTACTAGCATTAATCTAACTTCTTCCTCAGTTTACAGGTTGGACTTCTGTTATGGGTACTATCGATATATTACACCTATTTCAGCTGTTTTTGAAATCCTTTCATGTAATTAGAAATTAGAGGTGTGAAATAAAAGTGTTTTTTCTATTTAACTGTGATTTTTTTTTAAGAAAGAAAATATTTGCTTTTTTAAAATCTTTTTAATGTTTTTTGAGCTATGAACATTGATATACTTTTTATATATTTCAGGACCACATTTCAATCCCAGCGCTATTCATAACTTTTATGACAATATTGGATTTGTAGGCCCTGTGCCACCAAAACCCAAAGGTTAGTGTATCCAGTAAGTGTGAAAACTTGCATTTTGAAAAACAAGATTTTAGAAAATTTTATTCTTAGCAGCCTTCCACTTAGAAGTACTTCCAACTTTGGCATTCTTGGATGGATTCATTAGGAAGATACTTATTTTCACTTAACATGCTAGGAATTGGGAGGGTTCAAAAATGTTATGTACTTAGCTAGCCCTTTAAAAGTAATATACATGTCCTTAGGATTCATTGTATACTCCCAGAATAGCAAATCTTGGCAAAAAAAAAAAATCACCAGGTATAAAAACTTGTATTCTTTGAAATTTTAGACAAACGTTAAGGAAGACACCTTAGGAAAGTTTATTTTTCATAAGTATTCTGTCCTATATAGTTTATGCATAGTTCTCTATAATCAAAATTCTCTGAATTTCAGATAAATGTTTTTTTAAATTATTACCTACTATCATTTTTACATCATTGATACAGATTATGTACATACCAAGCTAAGAAATGTTGAAACATTTGTGTGGGTTTTTTACTCCAGGCATTAAAAAATATGTAGAAATGGGAACAATCTTTGGTTTGTTACAAGAATTTTCATATTCTCATTCAGTATCCTGTTCTCTCCACTCCTTAGTTTTTATTCAGTTATAATTCAATTAGGCCTAGCTATAGCTTCATATTTTTTATTATTTAAAAGTTTTTAAACATAGTTAGCTGGAATGTAATGAAGTCTTATTACAGAGGAGCAAAAGTGAAATTGGGCATTTGACACAGTACATGCAAGTGTTCAGACATTGGATGTTGATTGAATAAAGGAATAAGGAAAGCAGCTCCTTAAAATAAGCAAAATTGATATTTTAGACTCTGGATGAGTTGCCTTACTATAGTCTTCATTCTCTTTCAAAAACTAAAAATTCTCGTATAAAAGATCCTGTTTTGTTTCCATGTAATTCAGTACTTATGGGTAGGAGGGAGATGGCATGTAGATGAAATAAGGTTTGTCTTGACAGCTGAAGCAGCATAAGGGCTAAAAGTTTATTTCACTGTTTTCACTACTTCTGTGTGTGTTTGAAGTTTTTTAAAAAAAATACTTAAAAAAAACTTAAAAAGTTTTTCACAAAAGATAAATGCTTGTATACTGGATATTTTAGAGAAATAAAGAATTAGTCATTTTTGCCTTAAGGCTAAAATAGGGAGTTACTAGTTTCACTTAGAGAGGTTTATTTAGTTCTTAAAATCAGTTCTGCTTTACAATGAGGATTTTTTAAGAGCTAAAATAAAATGTGGACATCACAACTCATCTTGTACTGTGCACCCTAAATAACCTGCCCTTTTCTTGATTCTGGTGGTTACTTAGTTTCCAGATACCACTAATAATAATCTTCTAAGGACCAGAAGACTTTGTGCAGTTGCAAGAAAACCATTGGAGATTTTTTCATTTAAAAAAAAATTAGGTCCTCTATTTGATTCAGTTCAGTTCAGTTCAGTTCATTCGCTCAGTCGTGTCCGACTCTCCGCGACCCCATGAATCACAGCACGCCAGGCCTCCCTGTCCATCACCAACTTCCGGAGTTCACTCAAACTCATGTCCACAGAGTTGGTGATGCCATCCAGCCATCTCATTCTCGGTCGTCCCCGTCTCCTCCCGCCCCCAACCTTTCCCAGCATCAGTCTTTTCCAGTGAGTCAACTCGTCACATGAGGTGGCCAAAGTATTGCAGTTTCAGCTTTAGCATCAGTCCTTCCAATGAATATCCAGGATTGATCTCCCTTAGAATGGACTGGTTGGATCTCCTTGCAGTCCAAGGGACTCTCAAGAGTCTTCTCCAACACCACAGTTACCTTAGATATTTAAATATTGAAGATAATCCTGGCACTTAGTAATAGAATGAAGTGTTAATACAGATTGAATGGCCCTCCTAAAAAACCTTTGTAGTTAACAAAAAGGATAGACAAGGTTTTACTGAAAATGTGCCAGATCGGAATGTTTTCTAACCTTAGTAAGACCAAAATTCTAATAAGTAGACTGGATTATCGCCAGAATAAAACAGTTGTTCTATAAAATGTTCCCTAAGTATGGAATGTGGAATAATTGTAGGTGGTAAAAAGTCGAACTTTTTTAAACTATTCATTTTAATGAGTTTTATGTGGCTACTAACTCGTCAGACCCTTGGTTTTTAAAATACGTTTACTGAGATAAACCTTAAGATAATTTTTTAACACGTATTTATTTGTTTGGCTGTGCTCGGTCTTAGTTGGGGCATGTGGGGTCTAGCTCCCTGACCAGGGAATGGACCTGGGCCCCCTGCATTGGGAATGCAGAGTCTTAGCCACTGGACCCCCAGCAAAGTTCCCTAGATATTTGTTTTAAAGCTATTCAATTTAAAGAAAATTGCTATATAAATAATACTTTTACGGTGCTCATGCATGTGCCAAAAATCATGGTGATGTCTAAAAATTGTGACTATGCCTAAAGTGGGAATTTTGCAATAAAATGTTAACCTCAAGACCAAACAGTAAATAAAGTGCCACTAAACAAAATATCATCACTTAATTATTTTGAATTTGTTACAGAAACTTGACTTCCTATATTTTTACCCACTATATATCATAGTTTGTCTTTTAAAATAGCAGAAAAGATATCATTTACTTACCAGCTCACTGGAATAGGTAGAATTTGCAAATTAATATACATTTTTAATATAATTTGTAAACTACAAATCATAAACCGTGACTGGAGAGATCCAGTAATGCATGCTCCTTTTACTTCTAACCTCCCCAGAATAATTTATAGGAATCCTATTTTTAAATTGCAAAGATACCGCCCTCCCCCAAAAAGGTAGTTTTGTAAATGTAATTTCATCTTTGACACAACCATGGAGGAATATGTTTCTTATATTTAAGATACCTCTGTACATTCAAACATTTAGAACATTGACCTCATAAAACTGCAGTGACTATTTTATAAGAAAGAAAGACTAGATGTAGAGGAAACATGATTATCTAAAATCACAGAGCAAAGAAATTAGGAGTTAATAGCAGAACCATGAATAGAACTCCATTCTCATGACTCTGGATCTAGTAGTCTTTCTAGTGTTCCATAATAAATGCGTTTTCAAATAACATGAGAAATAAAGTCTGATAAAATTTTATACTGATTTGCTTCTCCAAGTCTGTTGTTGACATTTAGTTAAATAAGATTTTAGAAATTAGTGCGTATTGTTCAGTTTTAGATTTTTAGCAGATGGAGAACATTTAATAAACACTTCCATTCATGATAGAAATCAGAAATATAACTACTACATTAGTGAGAAATGAAACTCAAAGTTGAATGAGACATAAATGCACTAGCAGTACTGCATTGTAGTTGGATACCTTTTCACATTCTTAGGTGACATTATGGTAATCTTGGCTGTTAGTTACCATATTAATTGATTTCCCTTTTCTCCTGCTATAAATTGGGGGAAATGATGCTCTTTTCCCATTTGAGGAGATATTGAGGTGATTAAGTCATGTCCATGTTGCTGTTCCCCAGCAGAGATGTGCCAGCCTGGTAGATGCAGGTTGTGAGGATCAAGCATGTGGGTCAGTTTCAGCTCGATGCTTCGTTTGATTAACAGGCTGTTTCATGCTGTGCGTTGCTAGTGTTTAACTGACTGAGCTATGAGGAAAGCCCCATAGTGTTTATAGTTGCCTGTAATTTATGACTGTGATTTTGCTTCTAAAATAATTCTTTTGCTTCCTTACAGATCAAAGGTCGACCATCAAAACACCAAAGACTCAAGACACAGAAGATGACGAGGGGGCTCAGTGGAATTGTACTGCCTGTACTTTTTTAAACCATCCAGCCTTAATCCGTTGCGAACAGTGTGAGATGCCAAGGCATTTCTGAGCCAGGAGGCCCTGTATCTTGTCTAAATCCACATCTGAAATTCAAGAAACCAGTCTGTCATCAGGGGAAAAGTTTCACTGCTACATAGGATTTTGTAAAATTGAAGGTGTGACAAGATGGTGTCGTGCTAATGTTAAATGTCAACCCACAGAGCTAATAATACCTCAGTCTAATGGGCAGTTGAAATTCATCACATGAAAGGTAATCTGCTGAAAGACTCGGTTGCCCACTGCCTAACCATGTACAGTGTTACCAGTAGCCCATCATGGATAATTCTCAACATATTAATACCTAGGTGTTCCCAGTACTTTTTTCCCTCATGTCACTACTGAATTTTGACAGGAGGAAGGAATAGATGATGGCTTTTTTTTTTTTTAAGCTTTCGGTGAAACACTACAAACGTGAAGAAAAGCAACAAGGTTTAACTATTTAAAAACTGTTTGCTGCTGTCTAGTGCCAGTGGAGAGGGGAAGAGCTTCACAGGTCTGTGGTACTCTTGGCCTTGTGTTTGTCTTCCCTGAAAGCGTCTCCACTCCTGAAGCCAGCATCTAGGGTCTAAAGATGAGAGGAGAGCAGCAGCATTGTCTGTACAAACATGGCGTGAAGTACCCCAAAGCTTTTCCTACTGTACAGAGCTCTCAAGTTTGCTTTAAGTGATTTCTTTTCTTCCTTATAATTTTCTTATATTTCTATATGTATAGTGTAATAGTCTTTTGTTAACTAATTTTCTTTTTTCCTTTTAGTGATTAAGTACTATCATGTCCCTTTTTAAGCCTTACATGAGAGAAGCATTGCCTTCAAAATAAAAAAGCATTAATGAAATGAAACTATGCACAAAATAACTTTCCTCTACTTATTCTGTACTTTACCCTCATGAGTACCGATGTTCTGTGAAGACATACAGATGCTGCACAGTGAATTG
The DNA here is from genome assembly GCF_049115385.1 of Moschus berezovskii. Lineage (NCBI taxonomy): Eukaryota > Metazoa > Chordata > Mammalia > Artiodactyla > Moschidae > Moschus > Moschus berezovskii. The sequence continues at coordinate 93,834,577 of NC_142469.1, forward strand.
CAGAAAATATTACAAGACTTAATGTCTATAGGTCACACTATATACTGACTTTAGTGGTGGGTAACACAACATGGTGTTTTATCTTCCACAGGGAAGCTTAAAACAAAAGGTATTTTTAACCCACTGACAGCAACAGGGTTAAGCTTGCTTTATCTGCCTTGTGTCCCACAGAACTTCCACAGGAGAATACTATTGGGAAAGTACAGTTTCAAAACCAGCAGCAGTACCTACAGCCCTTTTTTTGGAGAAAAATTTAAACGCTTTACTGTTGGGGCAGTCCGTTTCTAAACCTGACTTGGTGGCAGTAGCGTGTATATTTATAAAACAAGGCTAGTCGTATTTAGGACAACTGAAGAAAAGCTGGAAAAAAGAAAAACAAGCAAACTTGAACACTGAAGCAACCTCAAGCATCTCTTTATTTTGATGATATATTTTTATAAGGAAAATAAATATTCAGATGATCAGGAATGTATATAACGAAATGAAATCAAGGAAAAAATAACAATATGCATTTTAAAAAAACAAAAAATTATATATCAGTACTTAGAATGGGGTTAAGGGAAGTGCTGAAATGTAGCAAAAGATAGATAATGTAGACTGGCACCCACTGTAAATGTTTGCAAATGAATATTTTTTAAATAAGCAAGAATATCACAGGTGATTCTATATGAATGTCAGAGCCTTAACTTCCAGGCTTTGCATCTTGTATATGAGAAGAACTATGACAATCCTAGTTAATTAGATGAGAAACCCAAAGCCCTTACATTTGATGCATTTTGTTTAAAAATAGGCCTTGTTTTTCAGCTTCATCTGCAGTTCTATGTGAAGATTGATAAATCAGTTTTTACTTGTTTTATTAATAAAACGTAATTTGGATATCTTGAGTTGATGGTTTTGTGATTTAGCTGGGTAAACTATCTTTGTAACAGATAAGTTATTTATAAAAATTAAAAAACTTATATTCTAACATGGATTTTTGTGACTTGTTCTTAAAGTTTTGTGGGACAGGAGGTAAATTATGCCCCAGCAGAACATTTGATAATTAATAGAAATCAGAGGAAACTCCACCTCCAGAGTCTCCTCCTGACATCATGGCATTCCGCGGCAGTTCTCAGATTATTCTTATCAGTTTCCCCAGGCTTCTTTTTAACTAATGACAGCAAAAAGTTTCAGCTAAGCCAGAAAAATGAATATTCCTATTTTCAAAGTTTATTATAGCTTTATTCTTTCGTTTCTCTTGGAGTTTTGTTTTTTAAGTTTACCCCATTGTTGAAATGTGATTTCTTGGGCCATTTAGCCTGAGTAAGTCGCTTAGTTCATATTTGCTCTCTCACACTGTGTGTATGTGCTGAAGATGGCAATACTTCTCTGGAAGAGAAACTTTAAGAGTTTTCAAAAACTTATGTCTCAGTTTTTCTGAGCTTGAAAAAGAGCCAAGTAGCGCTTGCTGATCTCATTATGACATAACTTAAAGCCCTGCCATGACTTCCCTGGTGGCTCAGATGGTAAAGAATTTACCTGCAATGCAGGAGGCCCAGGTTCGATCCCTGGGTCAGGAAGATCCCCTAGAGGAGGGCACGGCAACCCACTCCAGTATTCTTGCCTGGAGAATCCCATGGACAGAGGAACCTGGCAGGCCACAGTTCATGGGGGGTCTCAAAAGAGTTGCACAGGACTGAGCAACTAACTTTGTCTGCCATTGTTGGTCTTTTAAACCTAGTAGGACATATATATTCTTTGCAAGGGAACATGAGGTCTAGAGACCACCTTCAAGAATTACTGCAGTAAAATAGAATTACAGGTCCTATGAGCCTCAGATGGAAAAATGGACTTCGCTTCTCATTGCTGATCATATATGGGTGCTGACATTCTTTATTTTTAAAAGGGAGGTGGGCAGTTAGTGGCTCATGTAAACTGGCCCTCTCAGGAAAGCTTTTATTTTTAACAAAATATTGGCCAGTATCTACTATCATAGCTAGTACATTATACAAAGAAGATTCAAATTGTATTGAGAATTTTTGTAGAAAAAATACGAAAATTTATTTTTCTTTTAAATTTTCCATTTTTTAAAATGATCAAGAAAGATCAAGCTACAGTGTAATGTTAATTGACTTTATACTGTAGAATTGAAATTGTGCATAAAATCATATCTATGATAGCCCAAAACTATATTAACTCTTAGCTTTAAATTTGTAATTTAATCAAAACATGTATAAATAGCAAAGTTAACTGACATTTCATCAGTATCCTGTATCCCAATTAAATGTTGATAGGCAATTATAGTGAACAATGATAGTTTAAGAAATAAATGATAAAACATATAATAACCTGTGAGTAATTGAAGATGACAATGCTGCCTTAGAAAATAATAAGTCTGCAGTGACACCAAAGGCCATTCCAGATTTAATATATGCTTGATAGTTTTACACATAATATTACAAAATACTTAAATTTCTCCGTAACAAGTGAGCATGTTTTTTTGTGGCTCTAGCTTTTAGAAGCTATAATTATATCCATTTTACTTGAAAATGAAGTGATTCAGGGTTGCAATTTCATTTTTATTGTTTCCATCTGAAAATATAACTAGGCAAATGAGAGAAAAGACTTCCTCCAAAGAAAGCACAATTTTGTGGCTTTGTATTTGTTAAATTGGATGTCCCCCCTCAGTATGTACTAGGCTGTTTGGTGTTTTTTGTTGTTGTTGTCTTTTTTTTTTATTCCAGGGAGTGTAGTTAATCATTAAAAATGCTTGGTTATGCATTGTCTTCGCAACTATTAAGTTTTTTCTATGTTATAGATTCAAAACTAGAGTTGCTATGTTAACAGTATAATAGTTCATTTATTTACTTAGTTATTTAAGAAGGTTATGAAAGCAGTTGCTTTCTTAATACTGCCACCTTGTTCCACAGCTAGACCCCCTTAAGTCTTAAAGAGTTGGGACAGCTGCGATCCAACTGGGCGTCTCCCTGGATTTACTCTGTGATCCTGGGATAGTCACTTGCTTTTCACTCCTTACCTTGTTAAAGGAAGATTATATTAATGTTAAACGCTCCTCACAGGGGTGTTGAGGGGCTTCATTTGAGTCTATCAAAGCCAACCTCTTCTCTCGCTGCTGCTAAGTCGCTTCAGTCGTGTCCAACTCTGTGCGACCCCATAGACGGCAGCCGACCAGGCTCTGCCGTCCCTGGGATTCTCCAGGCAAGAACACTGGAGTGGGTTGCCATTTCCTTCTCCAATGTGTGAAAGTGAAAAGTGAAAGTGAAGTCGCTCAGTCGTGTCCGACTAGTAGCGACCCCATGGACTGCAGCCTACCAGGCTGCTCTGTCCATGCGATTTTCTAGGCAAGAGTACTGGAGTGGCTTGCCATTGCCTTCGGAACTGGATTATCCTGAAGCAGTGGGTTACGTTTCCGTATGAATGGGTTTTGAAACATTTTTCTCAACAGTATTAACGAGCAGAATGGTAACTTGACTTATTTATTTCTTTGAGTTGGCCTCAGAACATCTCAGTCTTGCGGAGTTTGGTATTTCTGTCACTGTGATTGAGTTCTGTCCCTCTTTTGATGTCAAAAGATTTATTGCTTTGCAAAGGTTTCAAGGCTGACCTGAAGATCAAGTCTGTTTATACATGTCCAGCTCTCTAAAGAATGTACTTTTTATGATGGAGAATAACAAATTATTTCTCCGGGAAAATAAATACTTTCTTCAAAGGACTTAGTCCAGTGTTTGCACATCTGCATATTTGTTTTAACCCTAAAATTGACCCAAAGTCCACTTCATTGTAGCTACTCTTTATAGATCCCCTTCTTTACCCCCTTCCCCCACCCCTTTTCTGAGGGCAGGAATACATCCTTCCTTTGATAGCAGCTGTGCTCAGCACTCTGTACCTACAGGTTCTACATCTTCAGATTTAAGCAACTGTAGATCAAAAATACTCAGGAACAAAGTTCCAGAAATCAGAATTTGAATTTATTGTGTATCAGCAACTATTTGCATTGTATGAGGTATTGTAAGAATCAGAGATGACTTCAGACAGAGTAAATACTATGCCTTTTTGTATAAGGGGCTTGAACATCCACAGGTTTTGGTATGGGGTCAGGAGGATACCAAGAGACGACTTAAATAACAGAACCATTACAACTCACTGATCCAAATTCCAAAAATGTTTCTTGATCCTCATAGCACACTGAATAAATACTGCAGTATCTTCACGGGGGAAATGTTTTCCAGTGATTTTAAAAAGGAGAAATAAAAACACTCCCACCCAAGAAACCACCAACTAGTTCCTAGTAGGCTCACGCCTTTCACACTGATCTAAGTGGTTCCGCATCCAGCTTCCTCTTACCTTGCACACTGCAGCTAGATTAAAGAGAAAACGTCCTATCCATGTTCTCTTCAGAAATGTCAACTGTTTCCCCATTGCTAACTGGGCTGACTTGAAAGATTCTGTAGTCTTACCAGGATGGTTTTACTTTCCAATAGATTACGCTTTACAACTCAGCTGGCCTAACCACTTACTGTAATAGATCTTGCACTTCCCCCCCGCCTCACCATGTACTTTTGTCCGTCCCATTTCCCCAGTCTGTCTTAAGTTTAACCCTTCAAGCATCAGGTCAAGGGTCAAGGCTAGCAGAACTTTCCAAACTACACCTTCTCGTAACACTTGTGTATTTTCTGCCCACATGGCGTTCATTGCTGCTTTGACCTCTCTGTTTACGTACTGACAGTAGGTATTGTGACATACCCCTTTGTGTCCCCACAGTCAATGCGGCTGTGCATAAGAAGTCAGTAATTGATGGTGATAATGATCCTTGAGGACCAAGTTAATTTCTAACATTCAGTCCCAAGTTAATCAGCAGGTAGAGCCACTTTGAACTTGATGTATGTATTCTCATAGGAGCAACCTATCATAAGTGATAGGTTCCCAGACCAAACCACTGATTGACTGGAATGCTTTGCATCTGAAAATAAGATGCAGTGCTATCGGGGTAGATAAATCAACAATGAAGTTAAGTGAGAACGTTCGAATTCTCAACATGTATTTCTGGAAGACGATGGAGAAGTCAAGACCTCTGGATATTCTGGAACCTTCAGAAATTTGGCATTTGAAATTGAGTCTCCTGATTCTGTTACCTCTGATTTCACTTTAGAGCTTTAATTTTGTCTTATCTTAGATAAAGATGTTTGCATGACTTATTCTTTAACATAACAGGGATCCATTTTTTTTAACAGACTGTTAAAGCAGAGAGGAACATGGGAGAATATTTTTCCAGGAAAATTGGTCTAGAAAAGAAGAAAAGTGAAAGTTGAATGTGAAATGTGTGATAACTCTCTTCCCCTTTCCCAAGATGGGGATGGAAAGGCAGACTTTTAACTAAAGGAACAATAGCAGAGAGCTAGGGCGTGTATAACCAAGACACTACCTGTGTGATGGATGCCATGAAATGTGTACATTTTATGACGTGAATCAACTTGTCAAAATTGCTAACATTTTGAGTTTTTGTTTTCTGATTTTTTAAATTTATTTTTAATTGAAGGATAATTGCTTTACAGAATTTTTTATTTTTTATTTAATTTTTTTAATTTATTTTTTTATTGAAGGATAATTGCTTTACAGAATTTTGCTGTTTTCTGTCAAACCTCAACATGAGTCAGCCATGGGTATACATATATCCCCTCCCTTTTGAACCGCCTTTTAATCTTTCTCCCCATCCCACCCCTATAGGTTTATACAGAGCCCCTGTTTGAGTTTCCTGAGCCACACAGCATATTCCCATTGGCTATCTATTTTACACATGGCAATGTAAGTTTCCACGTTACTCTCTCCACACCTCTCACCCTCCCCTCCCCTCTCCCCGTGGCCATAAGTCTATTCTCTATGTCTGTTTCTCCACTGCTGTCCTGTAAATAAATTCTTCAGCAGCACCATTTCTCTAGATTCTGTATATGTGTGTTAGAATACAATATTTATCTTTCTCTTTCTGACTTACTTCACTCTGTATGATAGGTTCTAGGTTCATCCACCTCATTAGAATGGGTTCAAATGTGTTCCTTTCTATGGCTGAGTAATATTCCATTGTATATACCTACCACAACTTCTTTATCCATTCATCTGTCAATGGACATCTAGGTTGCTTCCATGTTCTAGCTACTGTAAACAGTGCTGCAATGAACAATGGGATACATGTGTCTTTTTCAATTTGGGTTTCCTCAGGGTATATGCCTAGGAGTGGGATTGCTGGGATATATGGTGGTTTTATTCCTAGTTTTTTAAGGAATCTCCAAACTGTCTTTCATAGTGGCTGTATCAATTTACATTCCCACCAAGAGTGCGAGAGCATTCCCTTTTCTCCACACCCTCTCCAGCTTTTATTGTTTGTAGACTTTTTGATAATGGCCATTCTGACCAGTGTGAAGTGATATGTCATTGTAGTTTTGATTTGCATTTCTCTAATAATGAGCGATGTTGAGCATCTTTTCATGTGTTTGTTAGCCATCTGTATGTCTTCTTTGGAGAAATCTCTGTTTAGGTCTTTTTCCCACTTTTTGATTGGGTTGTTTGTTTTTCTGGTATTGAGTTGTATGAGCTACTTGTATATTTTGGAAATTAATCCTTTATCAGTTGTTTCATTTGCTATTATTTTCTCCCATTCTGAGCATTGTCTTTTCACCTTGCTTATAGTTTCCTTTTCTGTGCAAAAGCTTTTAAGTTTAATCAGGTCCCACTTGTTTACTTTTGTTTTTATTTCCGTTACTCTAGGAGGCGGGTCATAGAGCATCTTGCTTTGATTTATGTCATCGAGTGTTCTGCCTATGTTTTCCTCTAAGAGATTTATAGTTTCTGGTCTTATATTATGTCTTTAATCCATTTTGAATTTATCTTTGTGTATCGTGTTAGGAAGTGTTCTAATTTCATTCTTTTACATGTAGCTGGCCACTTTTCCCAGCACTATTTATTGAAGAGGCTGTCTTTGCCCCATTGTATATTCTTTCCTCCTTTCTCAAAAATAAGGTGCCTGGGTTTATATCTGGGCTTTCTATCTTATTGCATTGGTCTATGTTTCTGTTTTTGTGTCAGTACCATACTGTCTTGATGACTTTTTGTAGTACAGTCTGAAGTCAGGAAGGTTGATTCCTCCAGCTCTATTCTTTCTTAAGACGGCTTTGGCTATTCAGGGATCTTTTATGTTTCCATATGAATTGTGGAATGTTTTGTTCTAGTTCTGTGAAAAATGCCATTGGTAATTTGATAGGGATCACATTGACTTTTTGAGTTTTAATAGAATTATTCCACAGACTGTTTCACTGAACCGCTAGGTTCAATATCCCAAAGCGTAGTTATATTACTATTGAATAGCAGAAACATAACAGCAAAGTTTTTTAAACTTGTCACCTGTATTTCTTCATTAAGCACAATTTTATTCTCTTCTGCTGTTCAAACCATTAACATACCATAGTTAAAAGCACTGATTTCACATTACTGACACAAATGGCCCCCACGTTCTAAGTGAAATAATAAGCAGGACTCAAGCCACAGTTGTAATATATAGTGGAACTATATGTAACTTTTTCTGAATTTTCCAGATCTCCTATAAATGTGTTATCATACTTTCATAATTTAAAAAATAGAAGAGAAAAAATTTTAAAAAGAATAAGCAAGACTCGCTGAAAACCTTTAGCCAATAGTCATTTTCTCCCTCTGAGCATGTGTGCGCTGGCATCTGTGTTTGCTACAGGGCAGAAATCTTGAGACCCTTAGCATTGTATAAACCTCATTTTTAATGGCATTTTTACGTAATCATGAGTCCACAGTAAAAAGATTTTATTACTATATTGAGTCATTGGTTCTATTTTCTCAGATTTCTACAAGCAAATAGAGAAAAAATACCCTTCCATTCTCAAAAAATGCAATTTAGTAACACCAGCTTTCTCCTGTAAACAGAAGAGTGACTTTCAGTTATTCCTCGTACAATCTGTTTTCATTTCCTAAGGTCCCAGGTTGCTCTACTATGCTTTAAAAATTATAATTGGACATAGAACCTTTGGCATCTTCATTCATTCAGAAAATGGGCTTAATATGTGCTTCCTGGCGCTTGCACGTCCTGTGTGTTGCCTGCACACTGGGGGCATGTTGGATGTCTCCTCCCACTGCGTTTGTCACACAGCTCTCTCTCTGCCTGTGCTGTTTAGGACCGTTTCATGGACCTAGTTGACCTCAGAATCGTTATCCAGTTACACACTCTGGTTTTTGTTACAGCCTTCTTTTTAATGCGTCTGTGCTTTGGTCACACCGAGGGGCATGCAGAACTTCCCCAACCAGGGATCGAACCTGCACCCACAGCAGTGAAAGTGCTGAGTCCTAACCACTGGACCACCAGAGAGTTCCCTCTGCTATTGTTACAGACTCTGTTTTCTAACATTTTAGATTATTTAACTGTTATCCATCCATCCTGAATTCATCCTCCTCTGCGTCCTAAGCATTTTCTCTGTAGGTCTGTACGTGACCCAGGAGGAGACGAGCAGCATGGGGCGGTGATTCGTAGCCTCAGGAACAACCGTGTCTCAGTCCTTGGAATCATCTCCGAACACCTCTAACTCAGCACATCCTCAAACTGCGCTGCTTGATAATGAAATGCCAAGCGGATGTATGTACTTCACATTGCACTTCCCTGTTTCTCTTAAAAAAAGAGAATCACATTGATCTGATAAGGTTCGCTTCTTCGGCAAATAGTCTGGGCACTGTGTAGTTTTTAAAAGAATGATTAACACCTGCTTTATACTGCATTATTAGGCAGTGTTCTCAATGCTTTTCAGGGCTTCCCTGATAGTTCAGTTGGTAAAGAATCTGCCTGCAATGCAGGAGCTGCTGCTAAGTCACTTCAGTCGTGTCCGACTCTGTGTGACCCCATAGACGGCAGCCCACCAGGCTCCCCGGTCCCTGGGATTCTCCAGGCAAGAACACTGGAGTGAGTTGCCATTTCCTTCTCCAGTGCATGAAAGTGAAAAGTGAAAATGAAGTCGCTCAGTCGTGTCCAACTCCTAGCGACCCCATGGACTGCAGCCTACCAGGCTCCTCCATCCATGGGATTTTCCAGGCAAGAGTACTAGAGTGGGTTGCCATTGCCTTCTCCTCAATGCAGAAGACCCCAGTTCAATTTCCTGGGTTGGGAAGATCTGCTGCAGAAGGGAATGGCTACCCATTCCAATATTCTGGCCTGGAGAATTCCATGGACTGTATAGTCCCTGGGGTCACAAAGAGTCGGACACGACCAAGCGACTTTCATTTTCTTTCACTTTCTAGATGCTTTTCAAATATTAACTCATGTGATCCTCATAACAACCCAAAGAGGCAGATGACATGATATTTCCATTTACAAAAGAAGAACTGAGGCAAAGAGAGGTTAAGTAACTCTCCCACAGCTAATAGGACTCATGAAAGTGAAAGTCAGGTCGGTCAGTCATGTCCGACTCTTCACAACCCCAGGGACTGTAGCCTGCCAGACTCCTCCATCCATGGGATTTTCCAGGCAAGAATACTGGAGTTGGTTGCCATTTCCTTCTCCAGGAGGTCTTCCCGACCCAGGGATTGAACCTGGGTCTCCCGTACTGTAGGCAGACACTTTACCGTCTGAGCCACCAGGGAAGTCCTGGCCAATATTAAAAACCAAGCAGTATCTAGCTGTGCTTTTAACTACTGCAGTGCGCTGCCTCGGGCTCTCCAGGGAGCTGCAGAGCAATTTGTATTCCTGTTTATTCCAAGGCAGCTATTTATCCCAGATCTCAGTCTCTGGAATCTTCTTTCCATTTGAGGAGGAATTTCACATTTGAACTTCTGCTACTCCGCCTTTTGCTCATCTTCCTAATCTGACTCCTACAAGTGAAGACAGGCTCTCTTGTTTTGTTCATCACTATGTACCTGCTCCCCATGTGAGCCTGGCACACAGAAGTGTGCAATGAATTTTAAGTGACCTGATAAATTTGGTAACCTTGTGTTACTTTATTTTTTTATCATGTCCCCCCCAAGTGCATCTCAATATCATGTTCCTCCCATAAGCGAGGCATTGTATTAGACAGCATGGCAGATAAGGTCACCATCTTAGAGCTTATAGGAGGGAAATAAGTACAGTCAATCCTGTTATTCTTGGAATTCCATAAAATGTGTGAATTGGGGGACTCCCTGGTTGGACAGTGGATGGGATCTTCCTGCCAACACAGGGGACAACAGGTTCGATCCCTGGTCCAAAGAAAATTCTGCCTGTGGCAGAGCAGCTAAGCCCACAAGCCACGACTACTGAAACCCGCGCACCCTGGAGCCCACTTGCAGCAACGAAGACCCTGTGCAACCATAGCCAAAATGAATTCATGAACTGTTTTTCATTCGTAGTTTGCCTCCTCACTATAGTCACTCATGGGCATGAACAGAGCAGTGACAGTGCTGGGTCTCGTGATGCTCAGGCTCGGGTCAGACAGCGTGAGCACCCTGCCTTCTTGTTTCAGCTCTTCTACTACAAACACCTGTCCTTTTTTTACGGTCTATTTAGTGCCACAGGTTTTGCTTTTTTGTGCTTTTTACTGGTGATTTTATTGTTTACAGTGACCCCCCCCCCCCAAACATAATGCTGTCTAGCGTTCCTGAGTTCAAGCCCAGCATGTGCCTGGGAAGAACACAGTGTGTCAGGCAAGTTGCACCCGGGCATGAGCGAGTCAAACAGTGCTGCTACCGGGGAGGTCAACGTCAACAAGTCAACCATATATATGAAAAATACACAGCAAAAACAAGGTCACACCTTGATTGGTTGATGAAAACATTGTGACCAGAGCCTCATGGGAATCTAACCCTGTATTCCCCTCACAGCAGGGATTTAGCATTGACAATTTCAGTGTTTGTGGAGACTTCAAAGAACACAACTACCATAAATAATGAGAATCAACTATAATCATAAGTCAAGTGCTGTACAGAGGGGCACAAGGTTTAGTGATGGGAGAGATGACTTCCACTGGTCGATTCAAAGACAGCTTATGAAAGGGAGGCATTTGAAATGGGATTCATGGCAGGTGAGAATCTGACAGAGGTGAGAAGACATTCTAAATACAGATTCCTGTAGGAATCTAGAAGCAACAGAGACTGCAGAGATCCACAGGAAACCTCGCTTGGCTGAAAGGTAAGTACAGGTTGGGAAGATTAGACAGGAAAGATAATTTGAACCGTTCTGTTGATGATGATTGAGAGTGTACTTAATTTGATAGACAATAATGAGCCATGGAAGCTTTGGGGGTAACTTGCCCAAGGAAATGAAAACAGAAGTCCACGTAAAGACTTGAATGTAAATGTTGGCAGCAGAATTATTCATTATAGCCCCAAACTGGGAACAACCCACACACCCATCAATAGGTGAAGGGACAAACAAATGTCATCTATCTACGCACTGGAATGATTAAAAAGGAACAAATACACCATAATGTAGATGAATCACACATGTGTTACACTGAGTGAAAGAAGCCAGACCGTCAATTCAGTCACTCAGTCGTGTCCGACTCTTTGCAACCCCATGGACTGCAGCATGCCAGGCTCCCCTGTCCATCACCAACTCCTGGAGCCTGCTCAAACTCACGTCCATCAAGTCAGTGATGCCATCCAACCATCTCATCCTATATCATCCCCTTCTCCTCCAGCCTTCAATCATTCCCAGCATCAGGGTCTTTCCCAATGAGTCAGTTCAAATGTATCCAGTTGTCAAAACTCATTTAAAAATCGGGAACTTTCTATATAAAAATCACACAATTTATGTGAGTGCACTTCATTGTATTAAAACGATACATATTAAATTAAATTAAAATAATGAATGTGTCTTAGAAGAAACTTCAGGGGAGGAAACCTCTAATACATTTTAATACTCTGAGGTGAAAAGTAATGAACAAACACTCGTGAGAAAGACAAATAAGGGGAAAAGCAGAAACACAAGTACCAACTAGGTGCCCTCTTGTAATGATCAGGTATAAGGTGGTAGCTTGTCACATCTGAAGCTAAGGACTCACAGACATCATCCTATGTGAGAATTTCCATTATCTATACTGTCGCTAACTTGTGTTTTATTTACAAGTTCATAGTAGTATATATACCAGTTTCTCTGAAACTTGTCACCGTCTATTAGGTGACTAAGATACCTGGTTGGTGTTCTTCTCGATCCACTGAGACCACTGAATTAATGCTAAGAAAGATGAGAACAATCTATGCTGAGAAGCGTCGTGTCCTCTTTCATTCTAGGGAACTCAGCATGAGATCAGCGCCTATGCACACACTGTGGAAGCGGCTGGTGAACTGTACCCCCAAGATCAGCGCTGTCTTAGGACCTTGGTTCCTCTGGTCCCTCCTAAGGGTCGTTCTTTGTGAGGGAGGGAAGAGCTGACCTGTCCTGGTGGTGCTCAGTCCCATGCAGCCAGCACCCGGTGTCCCACAAAGGGACACAGCGTCGGTGCGGGCATCCCCAGGACACAGCCTCTGGCAGCTCAAATTCTGCAGAACAAACAGACGTCCTCCCCGGGTGACTGCCTTTTCATTAAACTTTTTAATTCTGGTAATTTTCTTGTATATAAAATTAATACCTCTGGTTATACTCGCTATGTAACCTTTTATGATAAGACTTCCTCAACAACCATCAGATGCTTCTACTGAGTTAAACATTACTTTAGAAATTTCTTTTTTATTCATTCAAAACACGCAGTCCTATGTGCCGAGGCTTATTCTGGTTCTAGGGACACAGGCCCGGCGTTACGGTCTCCCCTGAGCCCACCTGGCCCCGGGGACCTCTCACGTTCCTGCACTGCCTGTCACGTGCCTGCTTTGAGAGTGCCCTTGTCATATCTTAGCTTCGTGTTCTCCCCTTAGTAGCCTGTGCTCAAACTCAAGAGAATACGGTTCTAGTAGTTTTTTTGGGTTGTTTTGTTTTGGCTGCACCATGGGTCATGTGGGATCTTAGCTCCCCAACCAGGGATCACACTGGGGCCCCCTGCATCGGAAGCATGGAGTCTTAACCACTGGACTGCCAGGGAAGTCCCAAAAATACACTTCTAAATGTCCGCAACCGTTTCCTTCACTGAAGAACTGTGAACTGGCTTTTCTGGCTTCTACTTCTGTGAAACAGCGGAGAACCTCACCAGTCAAGACGTGCTGCAGAGTGCTCCAAAAATCAGCTGTCAGTCTCTTCAAGAGCGGGTTTCGGTTGTGAGATTGAGGCGGGTGGAAAGGGAAATGGGCAAGGGAACCGCTCTGGGGTCACCGCACCCGAAAGGCTGGAGACGGGCTCTCCAATCCTTTGCTCCTAGCTTCTTGATTTGCTCAGCACCCGCTGATACTAAGTTGGATGGATTCCTAAATCTGACACGGAGTTGCTGCTTTCTCGCTGTCTTTCCATGTTCTCTTTAATAAGGAGGGGAGAGCGAGGGTATCTCAGAAGGATGCCTCCCCCCTCGACCGCTGAGCTGGGGTGGGAGGGACTCAGCACACGCATGGCTTCTCCCCTTGGACCCCCCTTTCTTGCTTTCTAAGCACATCATGAGAACATCTTCCATCCACTCAGCCCTGGGCGGCCCGGCTCCTAACTGCTGAATAAACAGAATGGAAGTCAAGCAGCAGAAAAGCACCAACGCACACAGAGGCATAATTATCAGGGAATGTTTTTCACTTGAAAACATTGCTCACCCGGAAAAAAACTTTAGAGAGAAGAGTTTACGCTGTTTTCAGTTTTCCCTTCAGAAATAGTTTCTGACAGGGCTGATATTTCCAGAGTTCAAATGCAACTCTTCGAGCAGAGGATTAAAGTTGTGATTAACTCCACAAGACGGCACAGACGTGGTCCAGCAGGCTTCAAAAGCACCTAGGATGCTGATCACAGGAAACGGACGTGGAGCGGAGGAAGCAACGGCTCCACGGAGGGGTCTGGGCTCCTCCACACCTCGGAAGGCGCTGCTTGAAAGTCCACGTGAAGCCATCACCTCCAGTGCCTGAGGACAAAGTGCCCCCAGCAGTGGGCCTTTGCGGACCACCTACATTGGCTGGGCTAAGGCATTTAACCTTGTGTGAGTCCCATCCCCACCCCTCTTCACAAATCACTAATGGGAAAAAAAGAAAAAAAACCCACGACTGCACCCAATGTGAGCACACAGCAGTGAGCAAACACATTGAGTTTACGGGCTCATCGGGAGGAACAGCAACAGAGCCAGGGAAGCAGAAGAGCCCCGAAGAGGGATGTTTATTCCGGTGGCTCCCTTACCCCAGACTTCAAGCTACTCCCAGCCCACGCTGATTCCTTCAGCGATCTGTGGCAAATAAGAAAAAATGAGAACAATATGCTGCATTTTCTGATTTTTTTAAGGCTGCCTTTTGTTCTAAACATTTTTAAACTTCTCTGTAGACCCTAACCCCCTTGAGATATGACCCAGCAGTGAAGGCTTTAAATCCAAAGGGCCTCTCTGTTAGTCCCCAGCCTCCAGGAAGCAGACACAGTGAGGTGAGATTAGAGAGGCGAGATAGGGCTGGGGGGAGCCTGTAGAGCTGGAGGTGGGCCTGAGCCCCAGGGTTGCAGGGGCAGAGGCGAAGGACTGGGCAGACGGACTGGGACCCCAGCACATGTCTAAGGCAGTTCCTTCCAGCCGGGGCAGTGGGGAGTCATCAGCTCTAGCGACCTATCCGAGGAAAGCAGAGGATCCCATGTCTGCACGGAAGGGGCCTCACCCGGCACCCCTGGGCTCCATCAGTGGCTGGAAGCCTCAGCAGAGAGGCCGTGATGGATCCACAGGGGACAGCAGCTGGGGCCTTGTGGCAGCGGGATGCCTGGACGGTCCATGATCGTGACTGTCACGGTCCAGCCACATGCCTCATGGATCTACCTCATCTCTCCACGTGGGTCTAGGGAAGAACACCTCCAGGGGTCTGTGGGCCTCTTCCTGTGGAGGGAGGTAGGTAGTCCAACTCCAGCTCCTGCCACTGCAGCTGGCCTCAGGGCCACAACCCATGCTCACTTCCTCCCTTGTCCTCTGCCCATTCCAGTTTCCCCTCACCCTCTGCTGGTCCTTCGGGCATCCCGGATGTAACCCAAACCTTGTTCCCTGAGGGTTCTGAGTCTGGCCAACCACCACCTGCACGGCCCAGGGCCGCACTGTCTACTAAGAGCTGCGGGGAGGCAGATAGCCAGAGGCCAAACCGATCACCTGGGCTCCTCACATATGCCTCCCTGTCCCCATTTTTTAAGAAGCAGCCCGGCCTCCTCCCAATGACCCTGACCATGACCCTCATGCGCTGGTTGCCGGACACAAGGGTTGCAGGTGCCACCACAGTTATTTGTAGTTCAGTGGGCCTGGCCATGTACTCTGGCAAGAAGGCTCCCCATTTCTGGCCCTGCAGAGCCCAAAGTTGGGGAAAGAGAAGCACACCACCCCCGGTGTCATTAATGGTCTTGGGAAATGCAGCCACTTCTTCTTCACCCCTCATTTCCCAGCCCTGTGGGCATCTGATCCTGCTTGGGCTTGACTCTGGGTGGACCATCTCCAACCTTAAATGAACTGATGGTGGTTCATTCAACCCCATGGCTTGAGGGGTCTTGTGGAGCCCATAATGGACAGTTCTGCATGGCCACTTGTCTCCCCATCATCAAAGCCCAGTAACATGCGTGTGTGCTAAGTCTTTTCAGTCGTGTCCAACTCTTTGTGACCCTATGGGCTGTAGCCCATGAGGCTCCACTGTCCATGGGATTCTGCAGGCAAGGATACTGGAGTGGGTTGCTGTGCCCTGCTCCAGGGGATCTTCCCGACCTAGGGATGGAAATGGATATTAATGAGCCCTGCTCTGTGCCAGCCTTTTACCACCAACCCTGGGTAGCTGCAGAAAGCACACATGAATCTCCTGGTGGTGCTGAGTCCCTCTCCCCGACGCATTCCTGATGGCCCCTCCTGGAGTATCTCCCCCATGAGTCTTCAGCCTCACCTAGGATACCCTGTCCAGCATGGCCATTCCCCTCCATCTCCGTTCCTCCCTTCAGCATCTGTTAGGGCAGCCAGGCCTCTTCACCTCACTCAATGCTGGCTGCCACGCTTCCGCTTCAAACAGCCACCTCGGCAGGAGTTTTCCCCATCTCTGGAGGCCTTACCAGGGTGTTAAACCCCATGTCCAATAATGTACCCAAAATCGATGAATTCTTGCTTATCCAATCTTATATTCCATCCCCCTTTGATCAAAGCCCTCAAAATCCAGTTCCAGAGAGATGCCCCTGGCTCCTGTCTATAATGCCTTCTGATTCTCCCAGCTCCTTGGGAATATAATCATTTTTCTCCCTGATCAGATACAGTCTGTGTGCTGGAATCAAACTGGCAGACAGGAGAGGAGATGATGCGGGCTCAGAGGGGCCCTCCTGCGGCCCTGCAGCAACTTCCCACACAGGGCAGGGCCACCTCTTCCTGGTGAGCGGCCACTTCTGCCAGCTCCAAGGCTCAGGGGATCTGCGGAGCCGATATCCTCAGAGGCGTCCATCCAGATGTCCCCATCACATGCTCATGGGTCATGTGTTCCCAGCCAGGGTGATGCCCTTAGCAGCCTGACAGACCTGCCTTGGCTGAGGGGTTCTGGGTCTAGCAGGTCCTCAATCTATCTTCAGCTGTGTCAGTTTTTCCACTGTAGAAGATAAAGGCTTTTAGCAAGAGGCCTCCCACCCAGCCTTTAATTGCTCATTAAAGGCCTAATAACAACAATAGTAATAGTAATATTTATTATTCCTCTGCAGGGCCTCAAGGCAGCTTTGCTTAGTCACTCAGTCATGTCCAATTTTTGCAACCCCATGGACTGTAGCCCGTCAGGCTCCTTTGTCCATGGGATTTCCACGATATGTTGGAGTGGGTTGCCATTTCCTTCTCCAGGAACTGGACAATAGGCCTCAGCATATCTCTTTCTTAGCTTGCACCTAATAATTCAACTGGAGATAAAAGCTCTATGCCAAAGATATGTATATTGATAGCAAAAGACAAATAAATAATGTGCAATAAAGAAAATTATAGTCTCTCTAACAGATGATGTTTACAAAGCATGTAATAAGATGAGAAATTGCTCGTTATGTTACAGGAAAGAATACAATTTTTAGTTGTATCTGGAGGATGATCTCAACTATACATCTGCAAACCAACAATAGCAACAAAAACTACTGACAGCGTATCAGAAGGAAATACACCAAAGTGTTATGCAGTTGATTTGACTTTTTTCCTTGTCATTTTTCTGTATCTCCTTATTGTCTATGGTGAATATGTATCCCCTTAACAGTGGAGTACACATGCACAGCATTTTCCCAAGGACACTTAGCGTTAAGGCATTGCACTCAGGATATGGATATCTGCATTGTCCGTCTGGTAATGTGCAGTGAGGCACCATTCCCCTGCTTGTGAGAAGAAGCAGGAAGCAGAAAAGTGCGGGGTGGAGGCTGCTCTGGCCGTCATGTGACTTTTCACTGCATCACGATTTGGGTTCAGCTGGCTTTTTATATTTCCCCACAGAAAGCCCAGCTCCTTGGGAAAGATCCTGATGCTGGGAAAGATTGAGAGCAGCAGGAGAAGGGGGTGACAGAGGATGAGATGGTTGGATGGCATCACTGACTCAATGGACATGAATTTGAGCAAGCTCCAGGAGATAGAGAAAGACAAGGAAGTCTGGTGTTTGCAATCCGTGGGGTTGCAAACAGTCAGACACAACTGAAAAACTGAACAAGGATAGGGGAAGCAGTGGTCTCGGGTAGTCTTTATCACATTTCCCAAAGAGCCTATTCAAGGGAGGAGAACCCAAGAGATAAACCCCAAGAAGCATCACAAGCTGGCCAGCATCAGGCTCACAACTGGACTTTTTGCAGGACAGCAGCTGTGAGCCACGTGTGGCCACTTAAATTTATAATTAAATTAGCAAACAAAACAAAATTTAAAGCTCACTTCCTCGGCCGCACTAGCCACATTTCAAACACTCGGTAGCCACACATGGGTAGTAACTACTCTCTTAAACAAAGCAGAACATTTCCGTCACTACAGAAACTTCCACACTGCTCCACAGTTAACAGAGAAAATTAACCAGCTTCTCCCATATGCAGAAATGACTCAACATTAATATTATAAAAGAAAATCACATGGGAAGTTCCTGGCTGTCTAGTGGTTAGGACTTGGTGATTTTCTAACTTGGTGAACCAGGGGACACTGGTTCAATCCCTGGTCAGGGAATTAATTTCCTACCAGCCATGTGGTATGGCCAAATAAATAAAGAAAAGAAATGCACATCAACAGATTAAAGGGAAAAATTGAATCTTAGCAATGGATGTCAACAAAGCATTCAGGGAATTCAAGATTTATTTATACAAAAATAAATACACCAAGAATAGACTATTGGGGAGGGGGAGGAGAATAGACTATGGGAAAATGAAAAGAAAAAAGAATCCATTTATAATAACAATAAAGACTACAAGGTGTTCAGGAATAATTTCAATAGCGTATGCACCCATACCTTTGTAGAGAAAATTGCAAATTATTACGAAAGGAAATAAAAGACAACCTAAGTGAATTTAAATATATGCCATGTTCCTAGACGGAAAGATTCAGTTCTCCATGAACTATTCTACAAGTCTATCAATTCAAAGCAATTCTGATAAAATTTCCATTAAGGTTTTCTGTGGGACTTGACAAGCTGATCTCAACATTTATCCAGAACTATTAAGAACCAAAGATAGTGAAGACTCTCCTGAAGAAAAAGGAGAAAAGAGACTTGCCCTACCACCATTCATTCATCCAATAAATCCTTGTTGAACACCTACTATGTGCTAGAGTTTTAGATGCTGGGAATAAAGAAGTTAGCACAATGGTCATTGATCTGTGCCCTTGTAGAGCTTGGTAACATTCCAAATATTGGGACTTGCTCTCAAGCTGTAATAATGGAGATGCTATGTATAGGCACAGGACCAGACGAACAGATTAGAGAGGCCCAGAAACAGAAACTTGACATGGGATGTGATTTGAAAGAAGAAAAGGAGTCTATATGGAGAAAAAAAATTCCTCGCCACACACAAAAACCAAGTACAGGTGGATTAAAGACCTAAAGAGAAAAAAAAAGAAAATCTAAAGTGAAATGGTGAAATGTAAAGTTTCAAAACTTTTATAAGAAAATATAGAAAGATATTTTGGTGATCTCGGGGTAGGAAAATATTTCTTATAAGATGCAAAACACACACACCATTACCAAATTGTTGACAAATTTGACTACATAATCATGTACAACTTTTGGAACTTCCCTGGTGGTCCAGTGGTAAAGAATCTGACTTTTCCAACTCAGGGGACAAGAGTACAATCCCTGGTAGGGGAACTAAGATCCCACAGGTGGTGGGGCAGCTAAGCCCAAGCACTGCACCTAGAGAAGCCTGAATGCCGCAATGAAGACCCAGCACAGCCCCCAAAAAAAGAAAAAATTTACAACTTCTTTCAATAAAAATGCCTAGAGTTGAAATTAGCCGCAGATTTGGAAAAGATATTTCCAAAGCATGGAAATATTTCCATTAGGAAAAAAATAATTATTATACACACATACACACACATATATATAAGGGACAGCTACACATCAGTAGGAAAGGACATACGTTAGAAGATGAGCAAATATGAACAGGCAATTTATAGAAGAGGAAACTCAAAAAGTCAATAAGTACCAAAAGAGAGAAATTAGGAAAATGCAAATTAAAACAACAAAATGATTACACACATCAGATTGGCAAAGAAAAGAACAAAATTAAAGAATATATACAAAAGAAAAGTGTATACACCACTGGTAAGAGTGTAAATTGATTCAACCACACAAGGAAAATAAGGCGAAACTTGAGAACTGAAATACACATGCTCAGGGCCTTTGCAATGCCACCCTTCAGGGGAGAAACTCTCTTGCACATGAGCACAGAGAGACCCATGTAAAGATGATCACCGCACAGAAAATACAATAGCAGTTGCCTGGTTGTTCTGAGTCAGAACAGGCATGGAGCCTTATTGGAATGATAGCAAAATATTTGAAACCTGAATTATAGTAATAATGGCACAACCTGGTAAATTTACTAACAGTCACTAAATTTGCACACTTAAAGTTGGTAAACTATTTGGTATGCAAGTTATACCTAAATAAAGTTGTTTTTAAATTGTCATCGTAACATTTGCTGCAATGAGTAAAAAATTGAAATCAGCCAATAATTTTATAAATTGATTGTTGTAGAGATGCAATCAAATACAATAAAGTGATTCAAATAAATCGGAGCTACTTATATCAACATGAACAAGCCTCCGAAATGAAAAATAATGACTGAGGTTGTAAATGCAACTTGCAAAACAATACACATAGTGTGGATGGTAACATTTACATAAAAATTGAAAACACACAGAATGATGAGTACATATAAATACAGCGGTGTCATAGAAATACAAAGGAATGATAAACACCAAATTTAAGATAGTATTCTCTCTGGAGAACCAGAGAACTGTGTCTTCAGTGCTTCCTTTCTTTAGAACAAACACGGAAAAAAAAATGGCAAGATATTACAACTCAACTCAAATGTTTCTCATAATAGTCTCTGCAAGTTTCTGTGTATTCAAACTAGTTTACAGTGAATTTAAAACTACAACATAAAAATAAAAATTATTTTCCTTTTCAATAGTTCGTGATAACCACAGCTCTTACATCTTCCATTAACAAAGAAATGTAACTGCCAGAGTGCAAGATAATGAGTTTTACCTATATTCTATAAACTTTATGCACGGTTTACTGGTTTCTGGCCTCAGGCTGGGTACTGCTGGATAGTTGAAGCTGGAGCCCGGTCAAGCGCCTGGACTCCAGGTCAATACAAGTTGTGTGCCACAGTGACACCTAATGGTCAGACAAGGTACTTCCCTGTGCTCTTGGTGTGAAGGGATGGGTGGTGGTGGTTGTTTAGTCTCCAAATCGTGGACAGCATTTTTGCGACGTATCCATGGGACTGCAGCATGGGATTCTCCAGGCAAGAATACTGAAGTGGATTGCCATGTCCTTCAGGGGATCTTCCCAACCCAGGGGTCGAACCTGTGTCTTCTGCACTGGTAGGCGGATTCTTTACCACTGAGCCACCGGGGAAGCCTCTAAGGGCTGGGTAGTGACAGAAGAATACTACCAGCCATATTTGGGGGCGTGTTCTTCCAGTGGTTATTAAGTGAAACTGAACTAATGATTCTGGACTAGAGTGGATTGTAGTTGATCAGGCCCCTTAGCTGACTCAGATGAACACTCCCCCCCAGAAAAGCGGAACTAATTTGAAGAACCTTGATGCGACTTTTTTTCTCCTTCCAGGGGGTAAGGGAGCCAAGCTCTAAGTCCTGAAGAAGCTTTCTACAGGCATCCTCAGCACCACCAGGGCAGCATCTGGAGCCCTTTTAAAAGGATGCCTCCAGCCCACATGTGAAGTGAGATTTGAAGGGAAGAAATGCTTCTGTAGGTGGACAGGAAAGACTTCACGGGCACGTGTATTTTTACCCATTTCAAAGCAAGCTGCCTAGTGATGCTACATAAATGGGGAGGAAGTAGTTTCAAAACTCATAGAGTGCTGGGGCTGGACAAGACTTTGGAGCTCATACTTACCAGTTGCCCACAGACACGGGACATCTTGAGATGCCTGAGAACATACACTTGACTAAGAACGGAAATTACTCGATAACACTAAAGTTTCTAGCAGCACTCACAGGACCAGTGGCCTGAGTGCGTGTTCCGCAAACAGACAACATGCTGAGATGAGCCAGTTTTCTCCTTCCACAGTCATTTATAAAGCCTCTAAATCTGCACGGTAACAGGCCACCGACAAAACTGACTGCTTATCTGCTCTGACATCGAAATCATCACCAGCTTGAGTCTTTCAAAATTACTAAAAGTCAGCATCTTAATTTGAAGGTTGTTAAGTAATTAGTGCAGGGAGAGAGCTAAATTCATCAGTATAGCAAGGGTTCACCAGAGAATCAGGATTGATAGGAGAGAAAGGGAGAGAGAGAGAGATTTGGGCCCCACATAGAATTGGGCCTCACAAGAGCTGATGCTTCAGTTCCAGTCTGAGTCCAAAGGCCTGAGAACCAGCAGAGCCAGGAGTAGTTCCCATCCAAAGGCCAGCAAGCTTGAAACCCAGAAAGAGATGATGTTTCGGTCAGAAGCCTGTTAGGAGGAAGAACTCTCTAACTCAGGAGAGGGCCAGACTTTTGATTCTGTCTCTGCCTTCACCTTGGAGAAGGCAATGGCAAGCCACTCCAGTACTCTTGCCTAGAAAATCCCATGGACAGAGGAGCCTGGTGGGCTACAGTCCATGGGGTCACTACTAGTCGGACATGACTGAGTGACTTCACTTTCACTTTTCACTTTCAAGCCTTGGAGAAGGAAATGGCAACCGACTCCAGTGTTCTTGCCTGGAGAATCCCAGGGATGGCGGAGCCTGGTGGACTGCCATCTATGGGGTCGCACAGAGTCAGACATGACTGAAGCGACTTAGCAGCAGCAGCAGCATGCCTTCACCTGATCAGATAAAGCCCACCATACTGGGAGCACAATCTGCTTTACTCAGTCTCCAAATGTTAATCTCACCCAGAAGCATCCTCACAAACACACTCAGAATACTGTGACCAAACATCCAGGTACCCTGCGGCCTTAGTGGGCACATAAAATTAATCATCACGGTCAGAAACTGTTAACTCCCTCCAGGTTGAGGGTGGGAGTTGAGGTAGGCAAGCACCCAGTGGGCCCCACAGGCATGCTGGCCAAGGGCCTGGTTCCCTGTTGTTCAGCTTCTCGTTGTTTTCTGTTTCTGAAAGTGGGTTGCCAGGCTTATGTTGAAACCGTCTTCCTGGGAATTCCCTGGTGGTCCAGTGGCTAGGATTCCAAACTTTCACTGCCAAGGGCACAGGTTCAATCCCTAGTTGGGGAATTAAGATTCCACAAGCAGCATGGCCTGGCCAAAACCAAACAAAAAAATAAAAACTTCTCTTCTTTCCCTTCTTCAGGAGATGTTCTAGTCATTGCGGATATCAGAGCTGAAGGAGGGCAGTAGCCATTGCTTGTAGCATTTCAGGAGTCTTTTGACCTGTCCATTCACCTGCGTCCAGGTCTCTTCTGACCCCAGCTCCCCACACTCTCTCGGTGAAGACAGGGCAGTTTTCCACACCACAGCACATCCCCCTGATGAAAGTGGTTGCTGTCAAGCAAACTACAGTGGTCACCCTGCGGGCCCCTAAGAAACTCCCTCCAGCCCTGCCACAGCTTCCATCCACTCCTGATGGCCTCCACGTCCCCAGAAGTCCCACCAGACAGCCATGCTATCTGCTTCACAAAGAAAAGAACTATCGATAGCTGCCTGGAATGGTCCTGGGGCTGCAAGCTCCCCTGGGCCTTGAGCGTGCCTCCAGGGAAGGGAGCCCCTGGGAGCGTCCTTCTGGGTCCATCCTGATGGGGAAGCACTGAGTCTGGTCCACCAGCTGCAACGTCTCATGCACAGCCCTCACCTACAGGCCCCAAGAAGGAGGCCCAAGTTCCCAGGGTCCACAGGTCCCAGCTGTGCTCACAGATTCTGTAACGAGCTGACCCATCAGAATCAGTATGAAATTATTTGACTCAGCCCCCAGAAAGAAAAGAGCAGGCGTGGAAGATGCCAGGGATGAAGCTGGGCTGCAGGCAGCAGCTGTGCACTGAGACACTCCACAACGGGAATCTCTTTGGGGGTTTCTGGAAAGGGGTTAAAAGGCAGAGACCATGAGTGACGTGGTCCAGGGAGTCCAAAGGATCACAGCCTGTCTGAGATATGGAGCCAAGCTCCAACTTGGGTGTGAGCCCCAAGGGCAGGGGCCACGCACGCGGTCAGGCCGTGGGCCGGAAGAACCAGGGAACCCTTCTTGGCACTGCAACTCCTAAATCACTCTGGGTAAACAAGCAAAGGAAAGACTCCCTGGGGCCCCAGGCAACAAGTCAAAGGTCAGCAAAGCCATAAATCAACTGTATTTGCACCAAGTAGATCGTGAAGGGTTATTTTTGAAACGGCAAAAAAAAAAAAAAAAAATCCCTGGCGCTGAATCAACTCAACAAACACAAAGAGAGAATGGGAAATGTCTATCTTCCTCGTCTCCCAGGCGATAAGCCCAAAGACCTCCGCAGTGAGAGCTGTCCCCCTTCACCCTACAAGGGTGTGATCCAGATGTGAGTGTTCATGGACTCGGGTGCCAGAGGTGATGGGTCTTCATGGACCACCTACCACAGCTGACAGACTTAGAGCTGGGGTGGGGGGTGCCTCCCAAGAGCCTTCAGCCTTCCTGGTGTCCAGGGCCTGCTCTCTGGCAGTGGATCCAGCATGAGGCTCTGCTTACCTGGACTATGATGTCACTGACCTCAGCCCGGTGTGACCCAGGTCCTAACTCATGAGGATTCTCTTTCAGTTAAATATGCCTGCACGTATGGAAAGAGATCTGGAAAGATCTACACCTTGGTGTTATCAGATGTTAATTTAAGATGCCTGAATTTTCTGGATCTTTTCTAATGAATGTGTATTTTATTATTTTTTAAAGGCAGCATAGTTTATCAAGGAATTTTTTTCTTGTTACCAAAATTATTAGCTGTAGAATATTTAGAAGACTATACTGACCAAAAGGGAAAGAGGGTCACTTGTAATGATAATCACCCCACCCAGATATATTCTCTTGACCTTCTACTAAATTTCCCTTTGTTCTTTTCTATAAGTATAGTATGCATTTTTTTAAAAAAGAGACCATATGCTTTTTTTGTTGTTGTTTTTATCATTTGCTTTTCTACTTCATAATATAGGCTCGACATTTTCTGTGTCATCAACATCCTCCTTTGATACCATTTCAATGGTCTATAGTATTCTATTAAATGGATGCACCATGATTCATTTAATTCATTCCTTCTGTTGAGGTTTTCAATCACCAAACATTTCTCTCTAAGCCACCACAGGATCTCCAAATATACTTCTCATATATAGACAAACAGAAGAATTGCATTTTCCTGACCCCAGGGAGTTAGGTGTTGTCATGTCACTTGTTTTGGTCAATGAAACGTGAGCAGCCATAAACCTGGGCAGTAGCTTTAAAGGTCTGTACCCATCTGAGAGCAGTCTCTGCACACACAGCCCCAGCCAGCCTACAACAGACAAGGAGCACAGTGGGGAAATGAGCTCTGTGGTCTTAGCTGTTGGGATTCAGTTCAGTTCAGTTCAGTTGCTCAGTCATGTCTGACTCTTTGCAACCCCATGGACTACAGCACACTGTACAGTTTCTCTGTCCATTAACAACTCCTGGAGCTTGCTCAGAATCACGGCCCTCAAGTCGGTGATACCATCCAATCATCTTTCTCCTCTGCTGTCCCCTTCTCCTCCTGACTTCAATCTTTCCCAGCACCAGGGTCTTTTCCAAGAAGTCAGTTCTTCACATCAGGTGGCCAAAGTATTGGGATTTCAGCTTCAGCATCAGCCCTTCCAATGAATATTCAGGACTGATTTCATCTGGGATTGACTGGTTGGATCTCCTTTCAGTCCAAGGGACTGTCAAGAGTCTTCTCCAACACCACAGTTCCAAAGCATCCATTCTTTGGCACTCAGCTTTCTTTATGGTTCAACTCTCACATCCATACATGACTATTGGAAACACCATAGCTTTGACTAGACGGACCTTTGTTGGCAAAGTAATGTCTCTGCTTTTTAATATGCTGTCTAGGCTGGTCATAGCTTTTCTTCCAAGGAGCTAGCTGTAAGGCCAGACCCAGGTGGCCATCTTGGCTTCTCCTTCTCCTCTTCCCTTTCCCGCTGGCCTGGCGGGGAAAAAGCCCCGCCGGACCCTGACTATTGTGCTCTATTCTCTCATTCCCTCCCCCACTGCTGGAGTGTCCTTGATGTATCGGTTCCTGGTAGAAATCAACCCTCTCCTAACCTCCCCCTCCTAACCTCCTGTCCAGAAACAGCACTGCCCAGAAACAGCAAGAACTATTCCGCTGCGTCAGCACAACCTTGAGCAGACGGGGCAACCAATCCAGTCTTGCCCCCCCGGCTAACTGACCTATGAGGGACCACCACTCCAAACCTTGCCTAAAGCTATATAAGTTGCCTCTTGCCTTTGTTCGCGCAGACTTCCTCAACCTTGCTCTGTTAGGTCCGGGAATCCCGCCCGGGGGCGCCTAGTCATTAAAGCCTGTTACACCACCTATTTGATGTCTGAGTTCTTTATATCTAACATCATTGGGCCGTTTTGACCTTACACTAGCGTCTTTTAATTTCATGGCTGCAGTCACCATCTGCAGTGATTTTGGAGCCCCCAAAATAAAGTCTGTCACTGTTTCCATTGTTTCCCCATCTATTTGCCATGAAGTGATGGGACCGGATGCCATGCTGTTCGTTTTTTGAATATTGAGTTTTAAGCCCTTTTTCACTCTTCTCTTTCACTTTCATCAAGAGGCTCTTTAGTTCTTCTTCGCTTTCTGTCATAAGCGTGGTGTCATTTGCATATCTGAGGTTATATTTCTCCCAGCAATCTTGATTCCAGCTTGTGCTTCTTTCAGGCCAGCATTTCGCATGATGTACTCTGCATATAAGTTAAACAAGCAGAGCGACAATATACAGCCTGGATGTATTCCTTTCCCAGTTTGTTGTTCCATGTCTGATTCTAACTGTTGCTTCTTGACCCACATATAGATTTCTCAGGAGGCAGGGATTAGGGATCATTTTGTTTCTGTAACATAACCTTGCTGACCCTGACTGCCTAGACTCAGAGTTGATGGAGAGACAAGGTTAAAGGCAGAGTCCCAACCCTCCAAGTGTGCATGGTTGTGTTGGGGACATCCAGCCTGAATACCAGGGAAGAGTTCAATGATAAGCCACCAGTCACCATTCAGAGGCATGGTCCCACGGAGCAGACCAAAAACGTTCAGTCCCTGGAAAGACAGCATGACGTGATCTGAGCAGAAAGCCTGCTCACCAGTGCTGGGACAGCCTGAGGAGGCTTTATGGAGGAAGCATGGGGAAGGGGCTTTGAAGGTTTAGGAGGTTTGAGGACAGGGGTGGGGGCGAGAGATCAAGGAGGTGAGAGCTAAGGAGCCAGGACTGAGCAAAACTCGGAGCCCAGAGGGCTGCCGAGCAGGTGATTTCACATGAAACCGGTGTTTTGAGAAAACGGGAGATAAAAAGTCTGAGAGAGAGACAAATAGCCCATCTGGACGAGACATCCCGTCTCCTTCCTGTGCTTCCTAGTCTTCCTTTGAAGAAAAAACGGCCTCCATAAGCTGCGTCATCAGGAACAACATCAGTCCAACTGAACTTTGGAGGTTTAATACGGTTTGTTTTAGTCAAGCATCCACTTGACTTGAAAACAAGAGTAAGGTGACTGCAGATAAAGTCAGAACTATTGTGGTTTTTCAGATGCTATTTGCGTAATCTCTGCCCACAGCTACAGGTGCTGACCACACTTTCCACTTCTCATTCATCCAGGGTCAGTCAGTCAGACTCGGTCAGCCTGTGAGTGTCTCAACGTCAGTCAATCCGCCGACCATCGCCAGTAATTGTCCGCCAGCCAGTGATGGTCAGTCAGTCTCTTAATCAGTGTCTGACAGTCAGTGTCAACCAATCACTGTCAGTCAGGGACTCCCCTGGCAGTCCAGTGGTTAAGACCTTCCAATGCAGAGAGTGCAGATTCGCTCGATCCCCGGTCAGGGAGCTAAAATTCCATATGTCTCATGGCCCAAAGGCCAAAACATAAAAAAACAGAAGCGATATTGTAACAAATTCAATAAAAACTTTAAAAAATGGTCCACGTCCAAAAACAAAAAACTGAAAAGAACAATCTGTCTGTCAGTCAGTCAGCCAGTCAATAAGAACAGCACTCAGCTGGCTTCTGAGTACCGTGCCTGTTTGCCTCTACTTACCCTGCACCTTTCCTGTTTCTGATTATGAGGACAGGTGTGTCCTGGCTCCAGGAGGACAATTAGGGGACCTGTTTCCCCAGGAATCCAGGACAAAGCAATTGCCAAGCTGGGTCAGGCCCTCAACCCTCATTTTCAGCCCAGCCATAAGCTGCTGGGTTGGGCTGCCGTGATCCTGAGAGCTTCCTGAGGGCATCAGCTGAGAAGTGACTGAGAGGGAACCAGGTCACCTTTGAGGAGGAGCCGCTTCCTCCCCCGCAGGGCTTCTGGCAGTCTCTCAACGAACTACTCACCTGGCCGCAGTCCCAGGACTGGCAAGACAAACACAACGATACCTCAGGCGCTGTGGCAGCAGGCCCTCCCAACTTCCTCCCACAGAGAGCTCTGCTCTGTGCTGTCTGTGGATGTGACTAACGGGGACAGAGAATAAACAGCAGCTTCTTTCTCAGGTAGGGCCATCGTTGAGGGTACTAGACGGTGAGGCCGTTCTGAGCCCTGATGCACAGGGGCCTTCCTCAGTGCAGACCGGGTGTGTGTGCCATTTCTCTCTTGTAGAAAAAGCCCTAGTCTCTGAGGCTTCCCTGAGTCCGAAAGAACAGACTCAAAGCAGCTAATGATTGTTGTTCTTTAATAGCTCAGTCGTGCTCTTTTGTGACCCCATGGACGGTGGTTCCCCAGGCTCCTCTGTCCATGGAATTCTCTAGGCAAGACCATTGGAGTGGGCTGCCATTTCCTTCTCTAGGGGATCTTCCCAACCCAAGAGTCGAATCCACGTCTCCTGCATTGCAGGCGCATTCTTTACCACTGAGTCACTGGAAAAGCAGTCAACTAAAAAAAAAAAGTAATGATAACCTAAATAATAGATCAGCTGTAAAAGAATCACAAGACTTCTAGTTTTCCTTGAGGGATACAGACAATCTTCTGATCACATTTGTAAGTTGTTTTTACAGAAGCCAGGATTCCACCAGGTGAAAACTGCTGATCACAAACAGGTGGATCCTGACAAGCTGATCTGGTAGTCTGACAATTGAGATTTTTAAAACACCACACTGTTACCTCATCACCAACCAATCAAAAATTTGTCTAATGTTGCCTTTTAAAACTCTTGTTTGAAAACCATTGGGGAGTTTGGGTGTTTTGAGCATCAGCTGCCCATTCTCTTTGCCTGTCACCATCCAATAAAACTACTTTCTTTCCTCACGACCCAGTTTCAGTATGGGCTTCTCCAGAGACTCAGTGGTAAAGAATCTGCCTGTAATGTAGGAGCTACAGGACACTAGGGTTTGATCCCTAGGTTGGGAAGATCCCCTGGAGAAAGGAATGGCAACCCACTCTAGTATTCTTGCCTGGAGAATCCCACGGACAGAGGAGCCTGAGTTCCAGTCCATAGGGTCGCAAAGAGTCAGACACGACTGAAGCAACTTAGCACGCATAGTTTTTCAGTAGATTGGCTTTGTTGTGCATTGGGTATTTGTTTTGTCTGCCTGGACACTGTCCCCACTTCTTTGATGGAAGCTCTCACCGGCTCCATCAACTCCCCACAAACCTTGTGGTTTCAGGTATGAACTGACAATCAGTGTGCCCCCTCACTCTGCCCACAGGTGGACCTGAGGCCTAGCTGGACCAATGGCAGAACTGCTAGGCAACCAGTTGGGGTGGACACGTGATCCAAGCCCAACCAAGCAGAATTCTTCCCAAAAGTTTTCTGAGGCTGTCTCTTGAGTCCTTTAGCCGGAAGGATGTGTGCCTGCCTGCCAACAGAATGGATTCCGTTGTGTGCTATGTGCTAAGTCACTTCAGTCGTGTCCAACTCTTTGTGACCCTATGGACTGTAGCCCACCAGGCTTCTCTATCCATGGGATTCTCCAGGCAAGAACACTGGAGTGGGTTGCCATTTCCTTCTCCTTCATTGTGTAGGCAAGTCCTTAAATGGAGAGAATAATTCCACACATTTCCATAAGAAAACAGATGAGAGAGTCCTGACAGGGTTTAAGCCCCTAATTTCAGTCAGCCCCACAGATGTCCCCATCCTAGCTCCCACCATTAGGTTTGTGAGCAGTGTGTGTGAAAAACCACCTCGCCTGATACCAATCAGCATGCTTGCTGCCCTGTTAGAGCCACCCCTACCTACATCTCCTACGTACTTGCAAGTGGCCAATCCAGTGTGTGGTTTGCCCAAGCCTCCGACTTCTCTTCTTCAGCCCCTTGCATCAAAGGTGGGCACTTAAAAGGGCTTGTTTCAATGCTTAGTTGGCGATATCTTGTAATTCTTGTATAGTATTTACTTAGTTATTTATGGCTGCGCCAGGCCCTTGTTGGGGACTACTCTCTAGTTGCAGTGTGCAAGCTCCTCATTGTGGTGGCTTCTCTTGCTGCAGAGCACAAGTTCTAGAGCACGCTGGCTTCAGTAGTCGTGGCACACGGGCTTAGTCACCCTGCAGCATGTGGGACCTCAGTTCCCGGACCAGGGATCGAACCTGTGTCCCTGACATCGGCAGGCAGACCACCAGGGAAGTCCCAATGTCTTGAAATTCTTGATCACTTTTAAACATGGAGCCCTGCTTTTTTATTTTGTGTATACCTCACAGGTTAATTTTACACAGGGTCACATTCCCTCCTGGTAGGATCTGTGATTCCACTTCATTGCTCCAGTTCCCAGAGCTCACTCTTCCATCACCCACTCCTTAATGACCCTTCCATTCACCCCCTCCCTTATCCTCCTCTCCCCCACAGGAGACTTTTTTCCCAGAGACAGGGAGTCATACCCATGCCCACTGGCAGTTGGCGGCTTGCTCCCCATCCAAGCTCTGTATAAAATCCTGAGAGCAGGGATTCACTTGATCTAGAACAATGGTGACACGAGTGACTTATCTTGCTTCTACCCCTCAACCTCCAGAATTCTGTACTGTGTCTCAAACCACCTCCTAGAGGCCTCTTGGAAAGCTGCACCGTGTGGTTAAACACAGTCCAGCCCTGGGAGCCTCAGATTCAAGCGATGGAGAACTCTGCAGGTGTCCTCGGCAACAGCCTGCTGAGCATCCAGCAAAGGCCCATCTCACCTTGGGCCTTGCTGCTTCTCCTTGAAAAGATGAATTCCAGCCCTCTCCCACATCCCGCAAGGGATATACAACACTGAATAAAGCAGTGTTGAATAATAGCCCCAGCCTTCACACACAAAGTATCTAAGGTGAGAAACCAGCCCTGGGCGTGGGGGAGGTGGGAAGCTGCCACAAGAGAAACTGATAAGAAGTTTGACAATGGAGAGTCCAGGTGCGGGGAAAAAATGATTTATTCTTGGAACACAATAACAGCTATGCAACTGGGAACATTCTATTCACTCCCATCCCATTCATGTTTGTGTCACAAAGACATACCAAGACTTTGGAAAAAATTCCAAAGGGGATTACATTGAAATATGCTGTTTCTTCACGTGTTTTTATGCTTGTCTTAATCACAGTGAACCAGATAAAATAGCTTTACAGCTTACTAAAACTCAAACTTGTCCTCAACGGAAGCAGTTTAAACAACCCTCACTGTATATCAGCAACACAACAATTCCAAGTCAGAACACAGACCCAAGAGACAAAAGCAGCTCTACCAGAAAGCTTGTCTTGTTGAAAAGAAAATAGAAACCACCGTGAGGGAAATCCAATTTGTCTAGAAAGACTGGGTCTTCTTCAGGACCGTAGTCTCCGAATACTCAGGTACAATTTTGTGTGTTTCCTCTTTGGAATAAAAGAGGCAAGGAAGAGATCTGACTGAAACCACACTAAGAATCTGGTTTAAAAAGATGAAAGGGTTCGCAGGAAATATATCATCTCTGTATCTCTAAAGGCAGCACAGACCACACTGAAGGGCACAGAAGTAGATCCTCCAAGGGACACCCTGGGAGTGCTTGCCAGTCTGCAGTCCTGCCGGGGTCTGGGAGGTGGATTTCCACTGGGAGGTGCCTGACAGTCTTCTCAGGAAGAAAGCAGCCAAGATCTGTGAGTCGGACTGGTACCCCAGAGTGAATGAGTGGATGCCACCCAGAGCTGCCAGGGCCTGTGTCCTGGCAGCACTGCCTCATATCTGTCTATTGCAAATAGGTAAGCCCTCCCCTCCCCTCCCCAAACTCTAAGCAGTAGTTAGCTAGGAGAAACAGCAACGGCTGAGGTGGCGGGAAACCTCATAGACTGAGAGGCTCATCCAAAGTCCTAACTCACAGGGATTGGGCTCAGCTGTGAGGTGTGGCTCAGAAGGCTTGGCCAGTAGAGGACCTGGGCTGGAAACTACCATGATGGACGGCTGGCTGAAAAACGAGGACACTTAGCCCTGAGTCAAGTGGGGTGTGTGTGGGTGTGACGGCCCGGTACCAGGTGACCCGCCACAACTCCACAAACCAGCACAGCCACACAATCTCAGAGTGACAAGTAGGGCCCAAACATGGAAGCTAGAACTCTGGGTTCCCCTCAGAGATTAAAAACAGCTCATATGGAAACCTCCAGATGCCAACATCTCCACTGGCTAACTGACGACAGATTTCAAACTTGATCTGCTGCAATGAAATCCAAGGCCTTTTACCAGTTTCCCCCCTTTGGCCCATGACCCACATTAAGTTCACATGGCTGTGTGTGTGTGTGTGCGTGCGTGTGCTAAATCGCTTGTCATGTCCCACTCTATATGACCCTATGGGCCAGCCAGACTCCTCTGTCCATGAAAGCCAAGAATATATATAGCTACCAAGCACACTGGTAGCTAACAGAATTTCCTACTTAGCCTGTTTAAGTGGGGTAAGCCCTGCAATTTCCTATTTCACTCTATTTCAGGTGTCACTCACTAAATTGATCTTGTGACCAACTTAGGGCTCCCAGTTGTAGCTAGACAAAAACAGCCATGGAGTGCTCTGGACAAAACCTTGGGGCCCCAGTGGGCCTCCTAGTCTTCAGGCAGGAGAAATCACTCCTGCCACTTAAGGTCAACCTTATTCTGCAGGACACGGACTTTCAGCAGCAGCCCCTGTGTCATCAGTGAAGGTCATCAAGCGCCGCCATGGGCACCACAAAGGGTGATGAAGCTGGCCTCCTCCAGGGAACTGACCATCTTTAAAGCAAAAGGGGCTGGCTCCACAGAGTGGGCAGGCCCAGGTGCAGGCTGTTCTCTGCCACCAGCCCAGTCAGGGTACAAAGCAAGACTGTCATCCCACGCGGTGGCTTCCACTAGCTCCTCAGCGCTTCCCCACGGGCGCATTGGACCTTTGGAATCTCTGGATGAGAAGCATGAGCCTGGCCACGTCGGAGAGCTCGGGGAACAGGGCCATGATGCTGTCCACCTCGTGGGGCGGAAAGATACTGCAGAGAGCGGTGCGCGCCCGGGCGCGCGCGTCCACCTCGCCAGCTGCAGCCTGGGGCGCGGGCCTCAAGGGCCCCCCGAAGGCACCGTCGTCCCAGGCCGAGCGGCCCGGGGGGTGGCCAGCGCCTGGAGGAAGGACCCACGGGGCGCCGGGCTGCTGGCGCGGGGAGCGCCGGTCGCTCTGCGGGGCGCGGGCGCCATGCTCACCCCGCAGGCCGGGCGGGCTCAGGAGGCCGGGCGGGGCTGGCAGGGACGACAAGGACCCGGGCGGCCCGGGCGCGAGGCCGCAGCCGGGGCCCCGAGGGGGCGCCCGGAGGAGCCCCGGGTCGTCACTCAGGAAGAGCCGCGAGAAGCTGCTTTCGAGGGTCGCCACGCCCGCCGACCGCCGCGCGGTGGGCAGGCTGCGCGGGCCGGGCTCCCGGGGGCCGGGCCGGGCGGCGGGGGCGTCCCGGGAGCCGCCCTGCTCCGCCAGGCTGGCCGCGCGCGCGCTCCCCCGCCGCTCCTCCTCGCCGCCCGCGCCCCGCCAGGCCCGCGTCTGCGCGCGGAGCTCGTCGGCCACCGCCAGCTGCGCCTGCTGCGGCCTCTCCGGGTGGTAGAACTTGCACTTGATGCCGTAGGTGCATTTCTTGCCTGGAAGGGACAGAGGTGGGGGGAGGGGGCACTGGTGAGACCTCGGGTGAGGACGCCCGTGGGGTCCCGGCAGCGGCCGCCCCGCGCCGCCTTTCTTGTTGGCGATTCCTGGGGGGAAGGCCCCCAGGGCTGCTGCAGCCTTACAAGGTTTGGGGCGAGAGGAGGTGGCGGGCGAGAAGTGCCCTGGGGTGCCGACAGGATGGATGCGGGCGCAGCGCCCTGCTCCTCGTGGTACTGGGCGCAGCACACAGTACCCCAGCGATACCAGCTCAGGGCAAAGTCTTGTCTGCAGGCTCCATAACCAGGAACTGAGACCAAATCTCTGGGTCCAGTGGCCTTCAGCCTCTGCTTCCCCAGGGATCCTGTGGATCCTGCCAACCTCGGGGGTGAAGAGTAGGTGCATGTGGATGGGCCTCCACTGCTGACTCGGTTTCCTCCCTCCCCCCACCCTCTGTGTGCCCCCACCCCCCGTGGTCCACATCCCTTGTCCTCTTCCTTATAGACTGTTACAACAGAGGTGATCAAATAATTTGTCATCCAAACCAGGGCCCTTCTGAGAGTGGAAGGGAGAAGGACGGGCCACCAGAATGTGTGTGTGAGCACCTTAATTCTAACAAGAAATGACTTTCAGTATCACTTAAAATGTCCTAAACTTTTATAGGCACAAAGAAACCAGACCTGGGTACATTAGAGAACTTGCTAAAGCAAGCCAGTGAAAGAACTAGCTAGAAGGCTGGCGTCCCTGGAGGGCTCTGGGATAGAATCCTCGATTCTTAGTGGATAGCACCAACCAAAGTCTCCTACCAACCAAAGTAGGAGCATAGGGGAGACTGTGGGGGCAGGATGGGGGCACAAGGTGCCAGAAGAAGGGACCGAGAAAGGAGAGCTTGGAGGTGCACACAGACAGCAGTCTTGGTTCCTGGACGTGGCTTTGCTCTGTGGGTGACCCCTGCATCCAGCCCGCACAGGCCTTATGCAACAGGCGTCTGGGATGGCAGTTCATCATTACAATGACAATAATTACAGCTTTCTGACTGCCATCCAGAGAGGTTCAGTTACCTCCCCAGGGTCACACAGCTGACTAAGGGCAGAACCCAGGCTGAAGCCCACACTGCTGACCGTCAAACATCTCATCAGGATGAAACTCTGGTTCTCTATTAGGCATTTGCTTATTTTACAAATCTTAACAGGTCTATTTTTAGCAACACACTACACATCAGACACAATAACAACCTTCTCAAATGTTACACACATTTGCCAAGATGTGAATTACGGATGAATCAGGCAATGTATACACGTAGACAGAGACTCTGTATTCTTCATCTGCTTATTAATACACACAGGACGCGGCCTACATTACCTTACACCTTTCTAGAAACATGAAATATCGAAACCCAGGCTAGAACCCATGCCGTTGACCAGCCAGCCAGCACTTCTGACCTGAACAGAGCCCACAGATGTGGGGCGCTACCCACCGTAGGGGCAGTGCTGCCAGGACGGCTCTGGGGGCTTTGGCTTCCTGCTCAGGAAGTTACTCAAGGTGGGTCCCCGACGGCCCAGGGGGTCATCAGGAGGCATGAACCTGGAAAACAAGCATGGGGGTGGGTGACTGCAAGCCACACAGAAACTCACCGCTGGCACCTGGTGGAAGGGGAGGAGGGCAGCGCCAGGCCTGACGTTGGCCGGCCCCTCGGTTCGAGGCTCTTTCTTCCACCCAGGAGTTGCAGTGTGTTAGAGACACGCAGCCTTTGTCCACACTGACCAGCACAGAGCACAGCATGGACAGCTCCCAGGACAGTGGCCCTGGGCCTCGTCCAGGTGTTTCTCCTGCTGAGTCAGCAGCGTCAGACTCACTCAGCAGCTCCTTGAAAAAGGCAGGCTCCGGGCCTCCCAAGAGACCTGCTTCAACAGAACCTAGGGCTGTTCAGGAATCTGCATTTTATCAATTTCCCAGGTGGATTTTAGCCACTAAAGATGAAGCAGAAGTGCACCAGGTCTCCCCAGGACTTCGTCTGAAAGCGGTTCTATGCTGTCTTCCAGTGTCCTCAACGGATGGCTGGAGACCTCCGTGGGGCCACAAATGGCCTCTGGTCCCGTGAACTCCGTTTCTCCCGTGTCACGCCACAGCTCTGGGCCTCTCAGGTGCAGGATAAAAAATTTACAGAGTCTGAAAGGCCAGTCAGCAGGTCAGAAAGGCAAAGGATACAGGTGCGGCCTGCACACAGGTGTGGCCTGGGCTCCACCCCACCCCCCGAAAACCTGGGGTCTGCAGGGGGAATGTTACTATGTCATTCTTTGACACCACCCTGCCCCCTGCCAGCCCCTTCCCTCCCCGGGCATTAAGGAAGAAGGGAACACACCCACAGAGCCCAGAGCTCAAGGGGGAAAACATTTCTCAGAAGAAAAACTCCCTCATTTAGCACAATCTATTTTTTTTTTATATGAATACTTTCATTCCCAGGAGACACTCGAAGGTCATACAAAGGTTCCACTAGAGAGGGTGTGGATTCTAATCAGGGGCCTGTTTTTACAGATTGGCTTCCCCCTAAGAGTGGAGGGTCATGCTGGGGTCCCACCCTGTAGACCACATCCACCAGACTGGCCCTGAGCTGGGCGATCCCCGGCCGAGGACAGCCTCTGTGGCTGAGATCCCAGCTACACAGCCGGCTTCTCAGAGTTGGGCCCTGACCAAGAATCTGGGGAGCCACCCAGTGCAGTTATTAAAAGTTCCCTGAGGCTTCACCTCCTGATCCTTCCCGGGCCTCACAGCCGGGAGCTGGGCCAAGACGGCCCTGTGGACATGCCCTGGGCGCAGGGAGGGCGTCCTTGCCCTCGGGCAGGCAGCAGGCTCTGCACTCTGGCAGCTGGGGACCTCCGGGCAGGCCCTGAGCGGAGGCCAGTGCATCAGGAGGACTTGGCCTGGACCCCGGGCTGTCGCCAGGCCAGAGGCGGCCATGATCCAGCAGACCTCAGTGAGGATTTTCTGGATCCCATGATGACCAGCCATGCCAGACTTCCTCCAGGGCGGAGCTGCCAGCCTTGTGAATGTGGACATGACCATGGGGGTTACTGCAGGGTAGCTGCTGTGACCATCTGCCCTGGGGCTTAGGAGCCAACCTCTGCCTCCTTGACTGTGAGCCTGGGGATAGTGGGGGCACCAGCACCCCCCTGGAGGCACATGTCCCGACCTGACCGAAGAGTAACCACAGCCTCTACAAGGTACAGTCCTCTCTGATCCTCCAGATCACCTAAGAGGTAAGAGTGTCTAATCTGTGCATGCGTGCTGAGTCGCTTCAGTCACGTCCAGCTCTTTGCGACCACATGGACAGCCCGCCAGGCTCCTCTGTCCATGGGATTCTCCAGGCAAGAATACTGGAGTGGTTAGCCACTTCCTCCTCCAGGGGATCTTACTGACCTAGGGATAGAACCCACGTCTCTTATGCTTCCTACATTGGCAGGTGGGTTCTTTACCACTAGCACCACCTGGGAAGCCCCTTGACTAAACCAAAGTGTGGTAAGTTCAAGGTGAAGAACGCTCAGTCCAGTGAGGTTGAGAGTTCGCACGCAGCCAGTAAATGGCAGAGCCTCAGCTTGAAATCTCATCTGCTGCTTCCAGCTCTTTCCACCACACAAGCAGCACCCCAGGCTCCAGGATCAAGAGTTGGTGCAGGCATCCTGATACAGTGGCCATGTGGCCTCTCTGTCCCCATCTTCCTGTCCCTAGGGCTGTAGCCAGTGACAGTCACTCACTATCCTCAACTGTTCCTTGCCATTGGGTGCCCACGTGTGCCAGGCTGGCTGGGGGCCGTGGCAGATAACACACATACACGCCCTGCCCTCACAGAGCTGAGCAGCTTGTCCTCGACCACATTCTTAACAGCCAAGGAGAGAGCCAGGAATGAGGACCGAGCTGTCTTCCCTGGAACAGAAATTGAGACGGGAGCCAGGTCTCAGCGGCTGTGCCCGTCCCCACCTTGTGACCCCTGTGACCACGCCCACCCGGGCTCCTCCCCTTCCCCCTCATCAGGCCCGCCGAGGACCAGCCATCACTGCTCCCACCTGAGCTCTGCTAGGAGGCCCTTGTCCTGCACCTGCTCTCTGGTCTGTACCTTGTGACCCTGACCACACCCTCCCCGTCCGACCCACCGCCCTGTCGCTGGTTGGTCCGCGGTGGACCTGACCCAGGGCGTGCAGATGAAATCAATCAGATTCTCTGGAAAATGTCCACCAAGCCGTATTAAGACAGGGTCAGTTCCAAGATTTTCAACAGCCCCAAATTAAAAAGGATGTTGCCCGTGCCTGGACACCTGTCAGGCAACTGGGTGCTGGGTCAGCCGGATGTGGGCATGGGAACAGAAAGGTCACAGGCAGTGGGGACAAACAGGCCCAAGGGGAAAGCTGGTCGCGAAAGAGAGGAGAACCGAGAGGGCGACAGAGGTGGTGGAGGGGGGTGTCTTAGAGCCCGTGACTGAGCCCCGCGGGCCCGAGCTCGTTGGAGTGGTTTCTGCCGCTCACCGCCCCCGTCCCACGCACCCCGGGACCCCATGGGCACCACGCACCGATCGTTGACGAAGGAGAACATGAGCAGCCTCTGCTCGATGAACCACTTCCACTCGGGGTTCTCGCTCTGCAGGTCGCGGTAGTTGTCGTTGGAGACGATGACGCCGTCCTGCTCGTAGGCCACCTTCACGATGTAGCGGTCGTCGTAGCACACCACGCGCTTGCCGCTCAGCTTGCGGGACGGCGTGAACACCAGCACCGCCTGCCTCTCCAGCTCCTCCAGCACGTGCTGCTCTGCAGACCGCAGGGGGCCCGCATGGAGCATCTTCTCCGGCTGGGGGGACTCCCCAGCCGCAGAAGCAGCCTCAGACCCGGGCAGATCTCTGATGGCCCCCTCCTCCCCGCTTCTTCCTCCTCCCCCCGCCTCCATCTACGTCAAGCAGGAGACTCAAGTTCGATCCCTGAGGCGGGAAGATGCCCCGGAGAAGGAAGTGGCAACCCACTCCAGTATTCTTGCCTGCGAAATCCCAGGGGCAGAGGAGCCTGGCGGGCTACAGTCCATGATTGCAAAGGGTCAGACACGACTGGGTGACTAACACTTGACACTGGGGTGCTTTGCCCCTCTCTGAACATCAAGTTTTACATTTATAAAATAAGGGAAATGACTCCTGCACCTGCCTCACAGCGTCTGTGGGGAGACTGAACCAGTCCATGTGGGGCTGGCGAGCCCCCACGAAACCTGGGAGGACAGAGTGTGTCTCAGGCGGTGCAGGCGTTACAGGGTCTCCTAACAGGAGCTAAAATTTGCATACCTGGAAGGTCTACTCTGTGATCTTAGCTTCGAATTTGGAGACAAAAGAAATTCCTTCCACATGAAACAGTTACTCCCAATGTGGAAAAATATGAGCATGTTCTTCACAAATCGTTTCTCCCCTCAAATCTAAGTCCTTTGCTATATGACATGGTTCCCAGACTTTTAAGAAGTGCATAATGCATATAATAGCACAAAAATTTTTTAAAAATTACATGTGTGCATGGTGATCATTTTATAATGCATAAAAATATCAAATCACTATGCCGTCTACCTGAAACTAATGTAACTGTGCTCAGTCATGTCTGACTCTGCGGCCCTATGGACTGTAGCCCGCCTGGCTCCTCTGTCCATGGGATTCTCTAGGCAAAAATACTGGAGTGGGTTGCCATGCCCTCCTCCAGGGGATCTTCCTGACTCGGGACTGAACCCATGTCTTCTGCAGTATAGGTGGATTCTTTACCATTAGCACCACCTGGGAAGCCCACTAATGTAATACTGTAAGTCAATTATACTTCAATTTAGATTTATAATTAATTTGTTAAATGCCATGTGTGCAGCACTCCCTTTGAGAAACAGAGCACAGTTCGTGCTTTGAAGTCCCCACTGTGGCTCGAAGTTTACGTCTCCCTCCACTCCCTTTAAGATAACCCAATTTTTAGAACTTTGTATTTATAATTCCCTTGCTTTTACTTTTTAGGATGCATACATATGTACCCTTCAACAGGATTATTTCCAACGTGATTATGAACCTCCAGACTTTACACGAATGGAGTCCTCGTGCATATATCCTATGCAAGTTGTTTCTTCGTTGAACATTGTGTGGGGGAGGTCTGGCCATGTCAAGGTTGTCAGTTTTGCACAGAAGTCTCCCTGTACAGGAGATAGGATTTCTCCAGGGTCTGTTTTAAGAAGTGATATTGCTGAGTTGTAGGGAAAACTGCCTTACGAGACAATGCTGAATCATTTTCCAAAGTAGTTATATCAAGTTACTACTCAACACAACATCTAAGACGCACTTGCCTGCACTTGACATTTGCAGGTTTTTAAATTTTTCCCAGTCTATTTACAGATTGGGTATAGATAGATGGGTAGATAGATAGGGCATAAGGTAGCCTCTTGTGGTTTTAGTTTTCATTTCTCTGGTTACTAATACAACTGAACACCTCTTCATATGTTTATTGGCCATTTGTGTTTTCCATCAAAGGCTTATTCATGCCTCAGCACATATTTCTATCTGTCCTTTCAGTCTTACTCGCTTGGAGAAGTTCTCTGTAGATTCTGGACTGTAATCCTTCATCAGGGCTATGTGATGTGTGGCCTCTCCCCGTCTGAGGCTTGTCTTTTCATTCTCTTGTTTTTGTGGTATCCACTAATGAACAGAAGTTTTTATTTTAATGTAGGCAAATGTATGAGTCTTTCCCATCTCCTGACACTTCCTGTGGCTTGTTTAAAAATTCTTCCCTACCCCAAAGTGAATTCCCCACTCTTTACCCATGCTGTGTTGCATAATATATATCGCACAATGTTGCACAACTGTTGAAAGCCACCATCCTCCACATTCAGACCATAAAGAGTAATCTGGGACGAGTGGTCCATGATGAACACAAGTGTTCATTCCCCGGCTTCTCATAATCTCATTGAAAAAGCAGTGAAAAAGTACAGAAGGGGGAAGAGATCCATCATCACATAAAAAAACAGCAGCAAAACCAAATTTTGATAAATTTTAGGAAGACAGAAAGCAGGTAGGATTATACTGATCCCACAATACAGAGGGAGCCATAACCCCCAAATGTGTACAGAGGCTGAAGCAGAGGTGCAGCCCGATCTCTGCAAAGCCCTGCTTTCTAGCAGGAGTGGAGAGTGGGGAGGAGTCAGATGATTAACTGAAGGGTTACTATGGGGCAGCCCCATCCACCCTTTCCTGTCCCCGTCTCTATAAGGGAAGTGAAGATGCAACTGCAAAGGAGGAGGCCTTTGACCTCCTACAGTAAAACATCACCCTGTGGCAATGCCACTTCCAGTTCCAACAGCTGCCTCTTGCCTGTTGCATGCAGGGTGCGATGAAGCAAACTCTGCTGGTAACACAGTCAAAGGTCAGCCTTGACTTTTGGGGAAAGATCTAAATAGCAGGAGAGAAAGTCCATGGAAATTGCACAGGTGTATATTTAACCAG
Source organism: Moschus berezovskii (assembly GCF_049115385.1). Taxonomy (NCBI): domain Eukaryota; kingdom Metazoa; phylum Chordata; class Mammalia; order Artiodactyla; family Moschidae; genus Moschus; species Moschus berezovskii. The sequence continues at coordinate 93,875,985 of NC_142469.1, forward strand.
TCTGGTTCTTTATTCACAAGTAAACACTAACAAGCAACGGATTACCAGACTTTTGGCAAGAAGATTTAACAGCACAGAGAGAAAAAGAGAAGGGAACAAAGAGAATCAGAGAAAAGAAATATGATTCATGGACCTTCAGAGAACTTTTTCAAAGCCTGTATTAGTCTAGAAATATTCAAGAAGATACTATAAAACAAGAATAGCATTTTATTTAAAATAGAATCAGGAAGAGAAAAAGCAGCAATTGGTAAACACTGATACAACTAAAAACAAAACCAAAAACCTTCAGTTAAAAGACTGGAAGAAAAACTCAATGAAACCTCCCAGGATCTCTAGAGGTCAGTCATACCATCGCTAATGTGGCTGAAACAACACCAGTAATATCTCAGGATGGGACCTCTTCTTATAAGAAAGCCAGACAAACAAACAAAAAAACCTGTTTATTTAAATGACTTATTCTGTTCTTTGTAGCTTAAAATATTCCTAGCTGATATAAGAATTAAAAATGAAGAATTCCTTGGATCTCAATTTCTTTTTTTTTTAATGAAGAGATTGGACTAGATAATCAGTGGACAGAATGGATGTGTCTTTCATTTCCTATACTCTATTAGGGGTGGGAAGCAGACCAACTTTTTCTACAGAGTGTTAAAATTTATAAAATAGTTATTTTCAAAACTTAATCTTTCACACTAAAAGAGTAAATACGCCCAATCTCCTGTTCAACAACTATTGACATGCCGGATATTACACTAGGTGCTAGGACTCTGGTCATGCTTTCATGGAGCTTAGAGTTCAGTGAGGAAGACAGACATCATCAAACAAACAATAAGCAGAAAACTATTGCAACTGTGGGGAGCGCTGCGGAGGAAAGGTGTGTAGTGCGTCTTGAGAGTGCACCCACTCGAGCATACCTTTAATCGGGGCGTCAGACCTTGGTGGCTCTTTCCTCCAGGAGGGGACAAAAACTTTGATGTAGGTGTGTCCTCTGTCCCTGAACCAGTCCACGGCCAGCTGGATTCCCCGGCAAGAGAAGATTTCTTTATTCCCATGGCTACAATGAGAAAACAAAGGGATCTGTAGAGAAACAGGCGGGGTTTCTCAAGAGTGATTTTTCCTGGGAATAGTCTGGATCCTAGTCTCATCATCAAAGGGAATCAGGCAAATCTGCGTTTTGAAAATAGGTCATCCTTTACACAAAATATATCCCTAATCCGAACCAATTAGCTTGTGATAACATGTAGGGGGTCTCAGGCTCCTTGGGGAGTACATTCATTCCAAGGATGAAAAGACAAGCTTCTCTTATTAACCAAAGCTTATAAGAATCAAGAGAGGGTTGTCAATGTGATGGTGGGCTTCCCAAGTCCAAGTAACAAGGTCAACATGCCCCACAAATTCCACTGAAATCATCCATGCAGGCCGGAAGGACAGAGTGGTGTGAAAGGATGCTCAAAACCAGTCAGGGACTTGTTACTGAAGGTCTGTCTTGCTCCTAAGAGGAATAAGAAGCTGTAGAAGGATTTTAAGACCCGGGGTACACGTTGTGGGGTGGCTCAGAGGTAAAGAACCTGTCTGCCAATGCAGGAGACAAGGGTTCGATCCCTGGGCTGGGAAGATCACTGGGAGAAGGAAATGACAACCCACTCCAGACTTCTTCCTGGAGAATCCCATGGACAGAGAGCCTGGTGGGCTATAGTTCATGGGGTCAAAAAGAACTGGACATGATTTAGCGACTGAGCAACTGAGCAGGCATGCTTATGTGATGTGAGCTGATCTGATGTATGTTTCAGAGCTCCATCTGGCAGCCCCAAGTTGGAAGGAGCAAGAATGGAGGGTGGACAGCAGTTAAGAAGCTGTTGTAGTGACTATCAAAGCAGAACCTGATGGTGATCTGGTGGTGATGGTGGTGATGGTGATGAAGTGGTGATGATGGTCACCAGCTGGTGGTGATGAAGAGGAGTGAACTTGAGAGACAGATACTCAGGAGGTAATATCTCCAGATGCAGTGATCAGTTGGATACAGGGATGCTAGCGAAAAAGACACTGAGGAGCTTCTAGATCTCCAGCTTGTATAAGGGCGATGGAGGACCCTGAGACAGACCCTGGTCTGGAGGAAGACAGGATTTAGAGAAAAAGATCCTGAGTTTGGTTTTGGACATGTGCTGAGATAGGAAGAGCCTTGGTGACCTCTAAATGGAAATATTACATAAACAGCCAGGGTTCAGAAGAAACGTCTGGGTGATAAAACGTGTGAGTCATCTGTTTAAGTACTGGTTGGAGCCACCACGTGGAGAGAACTGCCCAATTGCCTGGACAGGGAGTGAGTGGCCGGGGAACTGGGCGCGGAGGAGCTCCGGAGCTCAGCAGCTGGTCAAAGGTAGAGGAGGACAATCACACAACAGACCAAAGGCATCGATCAGAAAAGAAGTGGGTAGGGGACTTCCCTCGTGTTCAGCGGCTAAGACTCCACGCTTCCAATGCAGGGGACCCAAGTTCAGTCCCTGGTCTGGAACTAAGACCAAAAGATAAATTAAAAATTAAAAGTAAAGAAAAGAAAGGAAGGGGGTAAAACAAAAGAGACTGCACTGTGGGAGCCTTGAGCAAGAAGCAGTCAAATGCTGCTCCGAGAAGCCAGAGCATCCCTTAAAACGTCCCTCAGACTCAGTCAGTAGAGGTCAGCAGTGTTTTGCTAGAGAGGGAGACAAGGGCATGGATTTGAGATACTGAGAATGCACACTCAGTGAACTCAGCCACAGATGGGCCACAGACCAGCTTAAGGCTAGATTAGCCACCCTCTGCTCACGACTTCCACCCCATTGCAATCCCTCAGCCCTTTGTCCTGGCCTTGCACCTCCCTCCACGCCCACCGCAAGGCCTTTGTACCAACTATTTCCCCCCCTCGTAACCCAGTCCATTCCTCCCTCTCCTTTAGATCTCAGCTTCATCGCCACTTCCTTAGGAAACGCAGCCCCATCAGATTCCCCGGTTACAAGTCCTCACAGCAAGGACACATCCTAGTCCCTCCTGCACTTACCACAGCTGAACGTGCACATCCACCCACGGGATGAATCGCTCCCCCGTTTCTAGATCATGGGCTTCCCAAGTGGTACTAGTGGCAAAGAACCCACTTGCCAAGGCAAGAGACATAAGAAACTCTGGTTTCATCCCTGGGTTGGGAAGGTCCCCCTGGAGGAGGGCATGGCAACCCACTCCAGTATCTTTGCCTGGAGAATCCCATGGACAGAGGAATCATATGGAACCCTACAGTCCAGTAGGGTCACAGAGTCGAACTCAACTGAAATGATTTAGCATGCATGCATTTCTAAATCATAGGTTCCTGTTGCTGCCCATCAAAATCCCAGCACCTAGCACAGTGGTGTCTGATCATTGATAAGGGTTCAATAAGAACATGCCGAAGGAGTGAATGACTGAGAAGAAGCAGGTCTTGTGAGCAGCTGGAGGAGAAGCAGTCCAGGGGCAGGAAAGGGTTGGCTGGAAGGACCCCGATGTAGGTTTGCGTCCAGGGACCAAAAAGAGGACAGTGTGGCTGGAGCGTGTGGAGTGAGTGAAGCGGAGCTGGGGAGGTGGGAGGGGCGTGGCTGGGTGCCCAGAGAGCCAGGGTCCCCATGACTCTCGCACCCTCTCCACATCCAAGCAAGGCCAACACATCAAATCCTCACATCTGTGCTTTCTCTGATGCGTGGCTCCTTCTGCTGTTTTCTCAGAGCAGGTTAGGAGGGGTGCAGGTTTGTCAAGAGAAAAAGGGAGTCTGGAAACACTCATCAATAGTGTTGGAAGCTGGGTTTTGTGGAGACTCAAGAGGACTCTACACCCCAGGGACATATCAGAAACCAGGCCTCAGCCCCTAGGTCCATAGGGTCTTCCAGCTTAGGGCAATAGCCCTTTGGCCGCTGAGGCTAGACTGTGAGGCTTCTGCAAAGAACAAGCAGAAAAATATCAATGGGGCCGTCCGTGGAAAAAAAGGAAGAGGAAGTGGAAAGCTAGTCCTTTCCACCCCAGCAGAAATTGAAAAAAGAAAGGAGATGGAGGAAGACTGTGGAAGCCATTCACAGGGTCCTTACCCTGCACCCCCCAGGCATGCCCCACTCACTGAGCCATGAGGGGCTGCTGCTGCTGCTGCTGCTAAGTCACTTCAGTCGTGTCCGACTCTGTGTGACCCCATAGACGGAAGCCCACCAGGCTCCCCGGTCCCTGGGATTCTCCAGGCAAGAACACCGGAGCGGGCTGCCATTTCCTTCTCCAATGTGTGAAAGTGAAAGTGAAGTCGCTCAGTTGTGTCCGACCCTTAGCAACCTCACGGACTGCAGCCTACCAGGCTCCTCCATCCATGGGATTTTCTAGGCAAGAGTACTGGAGTGGCTTGCCATTGCCTTCTCCGATGAGGGGCTGAAGAGGCTGGAAACACCGGGGCGGGTATGAGCAAATGGGGCGGGTATGAGCAAGGGGCTGAAGGCTTATCTCTCAGCAAAGCCTGGGCAAGTCTCAAGCCTCTCAGAGAAATCCTGGTTTCAGCAGATGCAGCCTCCCCTAGGACTACAGGGCTGTCGTGAAGAAAAGTGGCATCTAGGTGAGCCCGAGGCAACACCCCTGGATTCCCTGCTTCCCCTGGAGGATGGTGTGTGGCCTGGGAGTGGACAAACAGGGGGCATCCCAGGAGGCACTAGCAGTAAAAAAAAATCCACCTGCCAATGCAGGAGACATGAGTCGCCGGTTTGATCCCTGGGTCGGGAACATCCTCTGGAGGTAATGGCTGTCCGCTCCAGTATTCTTTCTTGGAGATTCCCATGGACAGAGGAGCCTGGTGGGCTACGGTCCATGGGGTCACAAAGAGTAGGACACGACTGAAGTGACTTAGCACAGCACATGCACAGGGGGACAGTACTAAAGCCAGTATGGCCCCCCCAAAGGCCAAATAGGACCAATTTCCCTCTATTGACCATTCCGGAAGCCCAGCCAGCCCAGTCGCTCTGCAGCAGAGTCCAGTGAGGGTCCCAGACCCCTCTCCCAGCCAGCACCAGGTCTCAGAAGCTTCCAGAAGCCATTTGGGAGAGGAGCGGAAGAAGGGAGAGGAAACACGAAGCTGGAGTCGTTCAGGAGACAGAAGAGGCTGAGCCACCGCACATGAGCAAGTGTGAAGCTTGCTCCTTCCTGGTTCCTAAAAGGTGGTGAAGAGATTGCATGTATCACAGAAAATAAAGTCTATGTTCTATGAAGTTGCAGCTGTGATGTGAACATTTTATGACACCCACACTCCTACCTTGCCCCCCAGCACAGGTATCTCTTGGCTCTAGCAAAGTCTGTGCATGCGTGCTCGGTCGCTTTAGTCACATCTGACTCTTTGCAACCCCACGGACTGTAGCCCGTCAGGTTCCTCTGTCTATGAGATTCTCCAGGCAAGAATACTGGAGTTAGTTGCCATGCCCTCCTCCAGGGGAGCTTCCTAACCCAGGGATCGAACCCATGTCTCTTGTGTCTTCCCTGCAGGCAGGTTCTTTACCGCTGAGCCACTGGGAAGCCCTGCAGTAATATCTACCCTCAATCAGTTCTCAGAAAAACAAATCATTGCTACAATTGTTTAAAATTTGTTTCTATGGCATGCGTGTGGGATGTGGGATCTTAGTTCCCCAACCAAGGATAGAACCTGTGCATTTGGGGGCGTGGAGCCTTAACCACCCGACTGCCAGAGAATTCCCTACAGTTTTTTCCTTGGTTGCTCTCTTTTCTGGGACTACATCTATATATCTGTTCAGCTGTTCAAACGCCAGTTTTCCATCCCTGATGCCTTTGATGGGTGTGTGATTTGGGGCAGGGATGGGGGTAAATGGAACCCAGTGCCTGTAAGGGGACAAAGATGAGAGGTGTGACCAGTTCCAGTGACTCTGGACAGGACCTCAGCCTGCAGTGGCCCTGGCTGGAGGCAGGTGGAGGGGAGGGGGTTGGAAGTTCAGGAGTTCAGGAAGAGAAGAGCTAAGGAATGATGCCACAACAGCTTCATGCGAAGAAAACTGACCCCACAGCTTCTCGGACACAAGACTCCAACCAAGAATCTCCAAAGAACAGGTTAAGTACTACCTAGGCCAGCTCGGCCAAGGCAAGAATGGAGGACATGCATGTCTGTCCATTAGTGCAGCCAGGACCTTCCCTGTCTCCCTAAGAAGTGCCCTCTCTTCCAGCTGGAATTCCAGGCTCAGGGAGGTCAGGGACTGGCCCTCTCTGGAATGGAGGATTTTCATTCAGGATACATTTATTCATTCATTCCCATTCTTGCACGGACCCTACCCCAGCTTCAAGAGCCTTTTGGTCTCTTGAAATGTGAAGATTATCTATTGTTCAGTCCTTACCATGTTTGTTTGTTTTTTTCCCTAAACCAACCTCAAAACCCCACCATTGGTGCCCTAGTTCTGGCCACAGAACAACCTGGGCAATGGCAGGATTGATGCCACAAGCAGGGGAGACCTGCTCGCCGTGTGGGAGCTGGCAGAGCTCTGCTAATAAAGCTCATCAGTCACCCTGGGAGCCCAGGACCTCCATTCAGAGGGAGGGATGGAAACCAGAGGCACCCCTCCCCTGTGTGTCTCCTCCACTTGCTCACCATCCAGGTGTGAGCAAGCATCTCCATCAATGGGGCGCTGTGCTTGGGGGCCTGGGGAGCAGCGAACAAATGAACCTGCCCCCAGCCTCTCAGAGCTCATTTCTAACAGAGTCTGCATGCCTGGCCACTTTGCACACGTGCCTGATTCAACCACTACAAGGAGCCCTTGAGGACGGGACGGTGGCCCCATTTCATCCTTGAGGAAACTAAAGCAAAGCCGTGTGCCCAGCTCACTGATCTTGCAGCTGACCTCACAGCCTGATCTGTTGGGCTGCAAACTCTTCCCCCGACGCCGTATCCATTTTTTTCCCCTTTATTCCTGCCCCTCTCTAGTCTCCACCCCTGGGATCCAGACAGCAGCTCCTTCAGCACAAAAATTACCAGCTGGTAAAATGCTCAAGCTGAGGGAGGGACCCTAGCGCTTATTAACAGTCAGGGAGAACCAGTTCATCAGGCAGCAAGCTGAGCAGCGGGCCCTGGGAAAAGGTCGGAGGAGAGGCAGGTTTTGAATAAAGGGAGGTGGTGAGGGAAGTGGGTTGGTGCCCAAGGCAAATTCTGCCTACGTGACAAATGTGCCAGGGGCATCCACCCATTAGCGTGTAGCCATCTACAGTAACTGACAATCCAATTAAACACTTCTGTATCATTAACTATTGCCCAAATCTCTGCAGAAATTAGCAGCTCACAAGATAGCCCTGTGAAGAGCGAGATGGTGGTTTTGAGGTGGGACGAAAGGAAAAGTTAAGCAGTGATTCCTTTGCAGTATGAGATATAAAGGCCCAACACTGATTGGATCGTGTTTCTTATTTGGGGTTAAATTGCAAGCACTCTGAAGCTGGAGATTATACCCATTTCACCAAGAAATCTCTCCCCAGCTCCGGTCCAGGGGGTGACTTCTGAGAGAAGATACTCCCTTATCTCAATAGGAGAAATGGGTGCAGACTTAGGAACCCAAGGTCAGCACGGTCAGAGTCCACTCAGAGGCTGAAAACCAGGTTGAACCCCCTGCCCAGAAGTGTGCCCCCATCAGTAGCCCTTGATAAAAACCTCCATTGCTGATCTGAGCTATATCATCACTGAAGATTCGTTTCTCTACCATGTGCCAGAGCCTGTTAAGGTTTTTAAGAGTTTAAAAAGGTAAACAACAAGTTGAACGAAAAATCCTGTACAACCCAAGGCAAGGGCACATTCAGATGAAACCCTTGTCAAGGCCAGTAAGAGGATGGGAAATTACCAGGTTGTTTTTCCCCAAACTGACAGCCCTCAGATGGCTCCTTTCTAAATTTGCCTACAGAGTGTTCACCACTTGTACTTGTGAGTGCATGTGTGGGTATTTGTGAGTTTGCCAGGCAAGAAAAATGCTGACAAGAGTTGGCAGCAAGAATTAATGTTCTTCCTGAACACCATTGTGCGGCTGATCACAGGCTTTCAATGGTCTCATTTTTTTAAAGGCATCTTTTTAAAACCTGCTGGCCTTTTCCCAAAGGCCAAGCGAACAGCGACTCCAGGACTCAGCTCACATCTCCCTGTCTCCTGCACGTACACACGTGTGCACACATCCACGTACACATCCCTGCAAGTGTAGAGACTGTGCCTGGAAACCCGTCTCTGTGCTTCTGGTCAGGCAGAGCCACCATGAGATGCACCCATGACCTTCTGTGGGCTCCCAACAGGCTAGGAGCCCTAGGAGGGATGTGCTGGCCCCTGGGGAAGGAGTGAGATGTAGCATTTCCTGCCTGGATTAGGCCTGTCTGGGCCTCATCACGCCTGGGGAGAGCTCGGTGGAGCACGGGCAGGCTCTGGTCCCAAGGTAGCCCGCGCTAAGAACATAGATAGTACAGAATTTGCAGCCCAAATATACCCAGTGCTGGAGGAAATGGAAAGAGCACTGAATCCAGAGCCTGACACTTACTTCTCTGTGACCTTGAGCAAGTTACTTACTCTCTCTGAACCTCTGCAGAAGAAGAGAACCTCCTTTATAAGAAAAAGCCTTTATTTCTTTCATGCATGCATAAAATAATCACCTGAATCCTAGAATGTCAGAAATGAAAAGCTACTTGAGACTATTATTACTCAGCACAGCCACTTAATTGTAATAAACAGGGCTCAGAAATGTCAGATGACTCACAAGGAGGTCACACAGTGGGTAAGATGAGAAACTGGAGCTATACCAGCCGTTATGTACCATACCACTCACCACATGTGGCTATTTACCCTTCAAGTGAATTCAAAAGAAATAAAATTGGAAGTTCAGCTCTTCTGCCACGCCAGCCACATTTCCAGCGTTAGGTCACCCCGTGTAGCAAGCAGCCACCACAATGCACAGTACAGGTACAGAACATTCCATCTTCACAGGAACCTCTATTGGGCAGTCCTAGACTAGACGTCTTTCAGGGTGGTGCTAGAGGTAAAGAATCTGCCTGCTAATACGGGAGATGCAAAAGACACGGGTTTGATCTGTGGGTCATGAAAATCCCCTGGAGTAGGAAATGGCAATGCATTTCCATATTCTTGCCTGGAAAATTCCATGGACAGAGGAACTAGGGGGGCTACAGTCTGTGGGGTTGCAAAGAGTTGGACACGACTCAGCACACACAAACACACACAGGCTAGAGGCCAGAACTCAGGTCTTTGGACTCTAAGCCCCATGTTCTGTTGCCTGCTTCTGACCTCCCTGGTTTCCTACATGAAATACAAGGAATTTGGCAAAACTGTGCTTAGTTGCTCAGCTGTGTCCAACTTTTTGGAACTCCATTGACTGTAGCCTGTCAGGTACCTCTCTCCATGAGATTCTCCTGGTAAGAATCCTGGAGTGGGTTGCCATACCCTCCTCCAGGGGATCTTCCCAACCCAGAGATCGAGCCCAGATCTCCCACTTTTCAGGCAGATTCATTACTCTCTGAGCCATCAGGGAACCCAAACTAGGCAAAACTAGGGGCAAGCATAAGGTCTGGCCTCCCAGACATTATGCCTGTACCGCTGCAACTTATTGATAGAATTCTCACTGAAGTTGACCCGCCACTTAGGAAATGATAAATGAAATGAATGTTCCTGCTTATAAGAGCCAAATAGACTCCTTTTGTTGTTACAGTGGGGTGATGGAAGACTCTTGAAATTGGGTGGTATGCTGCTAAGTCACTTCAGTCGTGTCCGAATCCGTGCGACCCCATAGACGGAAGCCCACCAGGCTCCCCCGTCCCTGGGATTCTCCAGGCAAGAACACTGGAGTGGGTTGCCATTTCCTTCTCCAATGTGTGAAAGTGAAAAGTGAAAGTGAAGTCGCTCAGTCGTGTCCAAACCTTAGCGACCCCACGGACTACAGCCTACCAGGCTTTTCCATCCATGGGATTTTCTAGGCAATAGTACTGGAGTGGCTTGCCACTGCTTTCTCCGATTGGGTGGTATTGTCCTATTGAAATGACTTGAACAGAACTGTGTGCTCAGAACAAATACATTCCCACTTCTTTTAAAAAGCATTTGGTCAGTGACCCTCGCTGCCACTCTTCAGAGAGCAGCCACCCCAGGCTGGGTTCAGCCACAACAGATAGCCTTGGGCTACACATTCTGAAGACCTGGGGAGACGGGGCCCACGGAAACTTCTACAGTGGTGGCAAGGTCAGAACACAGGATGGAGCCAGGGTCTGATGGAGTCAGTGCTGACCTTGGCCAAGCCCATCCGGGTCATTTCTGTGCTTCTTCTCTCAATCTAGATGTCCAGAGGCAAGGACAGACGACCCCCCTCTCACATTCTCTGAGCTAATGGAGAGGCTTAGCACCTTCTGTAGAGCACGACACTACCTATCATTGCTCACTCTATATCAGTGGTTTTTATGTTTTGGGGATCACAGACCTTCTAAGTGCCTATTGGAAGCTTCAGATCTTCTCCCCAGGAAACCACAGATACGGATACTGATTCCACATTGTGTACATCATTTCAGGCCATTGCTGCTTTGGAAGATGGAAGGGGCTGCATGCCAAGGAATGCAGGTGGCCTCCAAAAACCCAAACAGGCAAGAAAACACATCATCCCCTGGAGCTCCCAGAAGGAAACACAGCTCTGCCATCACCTTGATTTCCACCCAGGAAGGCTCGGGCCAGACTTCTGACCTCCAGAACTACAGGACAATACACCAGTGTTGTTTTAAGTCACTACATTTGTGTGGTAATTTATTATAGCAGCAATAGAAACTAATACAGATTTTGATCTTTAAGGAAACACAACTTTCAAAAGAAAATGAGAGGGGAGAAAAAAAAAAAACTGTGACTGAAAAGTGAGGCTGGGGCTTCCCTGATGGCTCAGTGGTAAAGAATCTGCTTGCCAATGCAGAAATCACACATTTGATTCTGGTCCAGGAAGATGCCACGGAGCAGCTAAGCCTGTGTGCCCACGACTATTGAGCCTATACTCCAGAGCCTGGAAATCGCAACTACTGAGCCCACATCTTGCAACTACTGAAGGCCACGAGCCCTAGAGCCCTTGCTCCCCAACATGACAAGCCACCACAGCGAGAGTCCTTACACTGCAAATAAAAGTAGAACCCTCTGGCTGCAACTAGAGAAAAGCCTGCGCTGCAACGAAGACCTAATAGAGTCAAAATTAAATAAATCAGAAATTTTTTGAAAAGTGAAGTAAAACTTTAAAAATAAAGTAGCCCTGAGATAATTTTTAAAGAAAAGAAAAAATGAGGCTATTTGTGAGCAAAGACAGACTTCAGAGGACAGACCCCAGACAGAAAGCCGGCAACAGGCACCCTAGAGGATGCTACTGCCAACAGAAGACACGTCTCCCGCCTGCTCAGGACAGAAAGGAGCACGCATCCCAACCCGTCTCTTAAGCTCCTCCCCCTCCTTCCAGGACCAGACAGCACAGGAAGCAGAAGCATCTTCGAAAGCAGAGAATGGCAACATCTGCGATACTACAAAACCTCAGCGAAGGAGAATTTTCAGGCTCACAAGTTTTGAGGTCAAGAGATAGCAACTAGACTCCATGCTGGGTTTCAACCATCTAGCCCCACTAAAGGTGCACCCCAGACTGGGATCTATCCTTCACAACTGAGAACCAGCCAAAGTCTGAGGTCAAGGGGTCCTGTTGAACTCTGGTTGGAGGACCAGGAGCTATCATTGCAGGAGAAGGAACAGGACTGGAGCTGAATGTCAGACCCACTCTCTCCCAGATGTGCCTTTGGACCAATGAAGTCCCATGCATAGGTGGGAGCTGTGAAAATTGTTTCCCTAACTAATGGGATGCAGGGGTCAGGGGAAAGGATGTTTGTGTACATGTGCATACGTTCACAGACACACAATGAGAACACACAGATACATGTGTTCTGGGCATTTGAGGTGGTTTTAAGACAGCGTGAGTGTGAAAGAGTTAATGTTCTGACACATTCTTCAGAACAAGCCTGAGGCATGGTATCTATCTGTTACCCACACAGACTGAGCATGAATAGACTAGAGCAATTACAATCATAGGAGGCAGGGATGAGGTGAGACTAAACCCCCATGCTCCCAGAATTGACCTGGAACACGTCGAGGTCCCATGCAAATAGAGGACACGGTTTAAATTTTAATTCCAAGCAGCAACAGAGACTTTCATCAATAGAAAACGCTCCACCACCACCCTTTTGTAACCACTCCTAAAAAATGTCTGGCCCCCAAAGAGAGAATGCTTTCCTGCAGCACCTGAAGTAGTTTTTTCACCCTATAGCCACTCTGCTTTCTGAGCTGGAATCAGAGAGTTCATATAATCTTAGGGCTGAAAAGGTCTTTGATTTAAACAGTGTCATCTCACTTTATCAAGGGGTTCTTGAGGCAAGGATACTGGAGTGGTTTGCCATTCCCTTCTCCAGCAGACCACATTTTGTCAGGACTCTTCACCGTGACCTGTCTTGGATGGCCCTGCATGGCATGGCTCATAGCTTCACCGAGTTACACAAGGCTGTGATCCATGTGATCGTTTTGCTTGACTTTCTGTGAATGTGGTTTTCATTCTGGAGGCTATGGGATTGTAGTTCTTGCTTTAAAATGAAGTGGTTGGATGGCATCACCAACTCAATGGACATGACTTTTAGCAGACCCCAGGATATAATGAAAGACAGCCTGGTATGCTGCCGTGCATGGGTCACAAAGAGTCAGACACAACTGAGAGATTGAACAACAGCCATCTTACTTCAAATGTAAGCAGATATCTTTCTACTGATGTCCAGAGGAAGAGATGCCTCATCCAGACCAGACAGAGGCCAGGCCACCTCTTAGAACCCGGCAGACTTTCTTCCTAGGACCCTCAGAAACTACTGAATTCTTAAAAATCCCTTTAATTCCCTCAGGAATCTCAAATTAGCAGAATTTCAGAGGCTCGCCTACCTGGTGCCTACACAGAGCATGTGTGAGAATGGTTTACAGACCCGAGGACCAGCTTCTAGGCCACAGGGAGAAGGCAGGGCTCTGTTGCCTGTTGATATAATCAAGCCCAGGGAGACCTCGGTAGCTAAAACTTGAATGAATGCTTGAACAATCTTGCCCTACACACCAAGTGGGGAACCGCCCCCAAGATTGGGCCATCTTGAGTTAACCCTCCCGAACTTCTGTCCTGCAGCACCCAATCCAGAGTGAGCCCAAATTCCCAGGGAAAACCACTTAGCTCCTCAGCCGAAGAATGCCCTGTTGACATCCTCAGCACCGGTGACACCGGTTTTCTCCATGCCCAACGTGGCTCAGCTTTTGGAAAGGGACATACATCTATGTGCGACTCTGAATGACCGACTCCCTGTGGCTCTGCCCTCGGTTGGGCTATAGCTTAGCTAAACAGTAAAGTAATGCACTTGTTTGGGCAAAGCCTTCTCCATGCCCAGTGGTGGGTGTTGGTAAGGCTGTGGAACCCCTTTCTCAGTGGAACTTAACCTCTCCAGGAAAGATGAAGCCCGGCATGGAGCTCTCGTTACCGCAACACATAAAGATGCCAACGCACCAGTATAACTACTACTGCCTCTGCAGCTCGCGGACCACAAACACCCGCCCCCACCCTAGCTAGGGAGCTCCACCACCTCCACCACTGCTCCCAACAGCTGTTCCACCCCAGCAGAGGGCTTCCAAGGTGGTTCAAGTCCATTTTCCATCTGATTCTCATAACCTTAAGGGAAGCAAAAGAGCTGTCTCTTGACCTGTGTCACAGAAGGGGACACTTGAGATAGCCAGCTTTCCCAGAGTCATGCAGCTGCTTAGGGACAGACTCCAAGCCGGAAGCCACCTTCTCCCAGCCCTAGGTACCTCGCCATTTATCCTGCTGGGATAAGAGGGGGAAGAGAGCCCCCTCTGCCTTAACGTGAGACTAGCTGCCCTCTGTTGAACACTTACACTGTGTCAGCACCACCGTAGGCATGTCTGGCAGCTCCAGTTCTTAGGACTAAACTTCTAGGGAGGTTGTAGACCCACCTTACAGATGGAGAAAGTGAGACTCAGAGCGGTTAACTGACTAAGGAGCTACTGAGGGGTGAACCAGGGGTTCCCAGCCCCACCCTCTGATTCCAAAGATCCTTGGACCAAACCACCGACGAGAAAGGGTGAAGGACGCTACCTCATGGCCACGTTGCTGCCGTCGATCACTATGGGTCTCAAGGAGCTGGCGGGGCCTCCACTGTCCTCTCCAGGGTCAGCTCCCAGCCTGCACTGGGCAGAGTCCGGGGTTCCACAGGAGCCCCTGGGCACGAGCAGGGGTGCGGCATTGCCCTCTTGCGCGCTGGGCCGGCTGCCCGTCTGGATCAGCTCCTGCAGCACGTCATTGACCAGGGCGTCCTCGCCCAGCTTGCCCAGCACCCTGACCACGTCCTCCCGGCTGTAGCCCAGCTTCTGGAAGAACTCCATCTTGCTCGAGCGCTCCATGCTGCGCCAGCCGGGCCCCCCACAAGGGTCCTGCCGCCGGCTTCCTCCTGGCAGTGCCCTGCTGGCATGAGCTAGAGAGAAGAGGCATCCATCAGGTGTTTGCTGGGCCGCTGGAGGCCGATTATGTGTGCTCCCCACCCGCCCTGTCTGTCAGGAAGTCACATCGGGGCCCTGTGCCCAGGGGAGTTTCAGTTGCTGGTGTGGCTGGTGAGCCGCAGATGCAATCTCGTTGCCTTTCCTAGCGGGCTTTCCCAGGCCCCTTCGCCCCACTCCCGGCCCTCATGAGGGTCACCCGCCTGAGCAGGCCACCCAGAGCTCAGGACATTCATGCACAGGCCACAGAAATGCTTCTGAGGCTCTGCTATGGCTGGACTATGTCCTTGCCAAGTGCCTATGTTGAAGCCCTATCCCCACCCCACCCCTCAGCATGTGACTATTCGGAGATAACGTCTTAAAGAGGTGATTATGTCAAAAGGAGGTCAGTGGAGTGGGCCCTAATCGAATGTCACTGGTTTCCTCATACGAAGAGGACAGTTGGACATAGATGAGTACAGAGGAAAGCCGGGAGGAAACACAGTGGAGGGAAAAGGCCAATAGCCAGCTGAGGAGGAAGTCTCAGAGGAAACCAGCCCGCCAACACCATGATCTTGGACTTCCAGCCACCAGAACTTCGGGGAGGTAATGATGACGATGGCGATAATGTTAAATTTTAAAAACGGTGGATCAGGCGGTCAAGAATCTGCCTGCAATGCAGGAGACGCAGGTTCAATCCCTGGGTCGGGAAGATGCCCTGGAGAAGGAAATGTCTACCCATCCAGTATTCTTGCCTGGAGAATTCCATGGACAGAGGAGCCTGGTGGGCTACAGTCCATGGGATCACGAAGAGTTGGAAACAACCGAACAACTAACAGAAAATCATCCCTCAGCTAGGGGAAAGGTTTCAGGACCACTGAAGATATCAGACTCTGTGAATGGATGCTCAAGTTCCTTATATAAAATGGCATACTACTTATATATAACCTAAGCATATCCACCAGGACTCTAAAGCCGCTCTACATTACTTACAATACCTAATACAGTGTAATGCCATGTAAACAGGTGCTGGAACATGGGAAAGTCAAGTTTTGCTTGTGTGACCCAGGTCTCAGGCTTTAGGAACTCTTTGAGTATGACTAGGGGTTCAGGGGAGAGGGGGGTCAGTGATGACAGAAGCAGCAGCAGCAGGTAGGGATTCCCCCTCCCTGGTGGGTCAGTCTTGCCCCTCAGTCAGGCCCCACCAGCCAGGGAAGGGGGACAGGAGGCAGGGTGGCTTCTCCAGGGCCCAGGGCAGGTGAGGGGCTAGGCCTCCCAGGGACTAAGAAACTTCTGGGATTCTTTTTTTTTTCTAATGTTTTTAATCCACAACTGGTTCAATTACAGGATATGGAGGGCCGATTGTTTACATATTATATATAGGTCGTAAAGTGCTAGTCACTCAGTCGTGTCCAACTCTTTGCAACACCCTGGACTGTAGCCCACCAGTCTCCTTTGTCCATGGAATTCTCCAGGCAAGAATACAGGAGTGGGTTGCCATGCCCTTCTCCAGGGGATCTTCCTGACCCAGCGACTGAACCCAGGTCTCACATTGCGGGCAGATTCTTTACCATCTAAATCACTAGGGAAGCCCATATATATTGAAAATAAAAATCAACTCTGTGGTATTTTGTTATGATATCCATAGCAAACTAATACAACTCCTCGAATTAAACAGGGGAAAACACCCTCTGGTGAATTCTATTCCCAGAAACACATGCTTTGACCAAAATTCAGCTCTGTGCACCAACACAGTTTTCCATAGTAGTTAATTCAGATAGTACTGAACCTCTAAAATAAGAGGTCCTAACTCAAAGTTGATTCTTTCCACCTAACCATCACTTCCTGGCCTGCACCTTTAGGGTAGTTGGGGGCAGGAGGCTGCAGCCTGACACATGTTTACAAGAAAATATGATTGAGTCGAAAGGAACACTCTGGAGAGACTGGGTCTCTCTTTTCACAAAGACCTATATCTTTCAGAAAACTTTTAAAATACAGAAATAATCCTGAAAATCTATAGACTATGAAAAATTAAAACAATGTAGAAGTATAACATATGAAAAGATATAATGTCTCTTTCTACAAACCCCAAACCCTATTTGCCTCTCCTGTCTCCTTCTAGTACTTTTTCTACGCATTTTCTTGCATGTCTAGCAGATCCATGCACATACTGTTTAAGGGAGGTTGCGTTTACACAAATAGTATCATACTGGACTTATTGTTCAGCAAGTCGCTTTTCTTATTAAAGATTCATTTTGGAATTCTTTCCCTGCCAGTTTAGCTGTTTGGCTGCCCACTGTATCCACAGTATTTAGAACAGTGCCTGGCACAGCTGAATCTCAGTGCGTATTTGTCAAATGAACGAACAGATGAAAGAATGTATGGTGTTTATCCATATGCCAAATGGTGGACATTCAGGTGGTCTTTGGCGTTTGCCCTACAAACGGTGCTCAGCACACGTTCACCCACATCTGTCATTCCACCCCGACCCCTCCTCAGTATTACAGGTTCTTCATCTTCAGTGCCTAGCCTCCTATTGGAATCCCCTGAAACACACTCTCTTCTGGGTTCCCAGCATGGCCTCCTCTTGTCTCGCAGAGCCTCTCCCTTAATACAAGAACTTCAGTAGAAATCATGATGCCTGGGGCTGGCGGGTCACAGACATTTGTCAACCAGCCTCCTGGATAGAAAATTCTTGTGGAAAATTCTTCAAGAGATGGGAATACCAGACCAACTTACCTGCCCCCCTGCCCCGAGAAATCTATATGCAGGTCAAGAAGCAACAGTTAGAACTGGATATGGAACAACAGACTGGTTCCAAATCGGGAAAGGAGTACGTCAAGGTTGTATATTGTCACCCCGCTTATTTAATTGATGTGCAGAGTACATCATGAGAAATGCTGGCCTGGATGAAGCACAGGCTGGAATCAAGATTGCCAGGAGAAATATCAATGACCTCAGATATGCAAATGACACCACCCTTATGGCAGAAAGTGAAGAAGAACTAAAGAGCCTCTTGATGAAAGTGGAAGACATTGAAAAAGTTGGCTTAAAACTCAACATTCAGAAAACTAAGATCATGGTACCTGGTCCCATCACTTCATGGCAAGTAGATGGGGAAACAATGGAAATAGTGACAGACTTTATTTTCTTGGGCTCCAAAATCACTGCTGATGGTGACTGCAGGCATGAAATTAAAAGAGGCTTGCTCCTTGGAAGAAAAGCTATGACGAAATTAGACGGCATATTAAAAAGCAGAGACATTACTTTGCCAACAAAGGTCCGTCTAGTCAAGGCTATGGTTTTTCCCGTGGTCATGTATGGATGTGAGAGTTGGACTGTGAAGAAAGCTGATCGCTGAAGAATTGATGCTTTTGAACTGTGGTGCTGGAGAAGACTCTTGAGAGTCCCTTGGACTGCCAGGAGATCCAACCAGTCCATCCTAAAGGAGATCAGTCCTGGGTATTCATTGGAAGGACTGATGTTGAAGCTGAAACTCCAATACTTTGGCCACCTGATGCAAAGAACTGACTCATTTGAAGAGACCTTGATGCTGGGAAAGATTGAGGGCAGGAGGAGAAGGGGACAACAGAGGATGAGATGGTTGGATGGCATCACTGACTCGATGGACATGAGTTTGAGCAAGCTCTGGGAGTTGGTGATGGACAGGGGAGCCCAGTGTGCTGCAGTCCATGGGGTCACAAAGATTCAGACATGACTGAGTGTCTGAACTGACTCCTGAATAGAGAGGCCTCTGCTGCAGCTACCACTTGCCTGGCCTTCTGATCACTGCCATACCAAAATTGCCCTCAAGGTCACCAGTGACCTCCTAACTGCCAAAGCCAGCAGCATCTTTCCCCTCCTTGCCTTGGGCAGCCTCTCTGCTTCTTTTGGCTCTGTGGCCCACATCCTTACTTGGGATTTTAAATCCAAAAATTTTGGACCACCTCCTTCTTGAAACTCTCTTCTTCTTTAGGTTGCACAACTTTGCCCGCGTCTCCTACTTCTTTCCAGCTCTTTGCTTAGCCTCTGGTCCCTTGTTCAATGTCAGGGTCCCGCCCAGGCCATCTTCCCTCCCCCTCATGCCCTCTACCAGCCCCCTAGATCCATGAACCGAACCCACAACTGCACTTCCAGCTCAGACATCTTGCTAAGCACCAGGCACACACAGCTGTAAACCTGTGAGATAAATGCCCTGTGCGCTGTTTGGCAAAGCACTGTGGGAACTCAGAACATTTGCTGAGCCGGCTTCAGTGATTCTCAAAGTGTGGTCCAGAGGGAGCCCGAGACCCTCCCAGGGGATGTGTAAGGTAAAATTGTTTCCCTAATAGATGCTAAGCTGTAATTTGCTTTTTCTTCCACGCATCCTCTCACGAGGGTACCAGGAAGCATCCTGGAAGTTACATGTCGTTGTGATATTGCCACAGCTTGAGTGTGGAAGCAGGTATGAGAAGCCAGCTATCTTGGATTAAGCTGGATCTTAAAGAGATCTGCAAAAATATAAATCAGTGCCAGTCTTCTTACGAATTTTGGAGGTTTGGAAAATAGAGTTCTTTCTCATAAAATATATCATTTATATTAATATGATTGGTTTACCCTGATTTTTAAAATAAATGATTAATTTTAAATCTCATAGTTTTAGTTTCTAATAAAGTGCATATCGGCAGATAGATATAAACCACATAAACAAATTGGGGTGGTGGTGGTCCTTAATAGTTTGTGAGAGTGGAAAAGAATTCTGAAACCAAAAACCCTCTTCTTAAATCCAGAGCTTCTCTACAGCTTTTTCCATGTAGACGGTTCCGCATAGGTGGCCTACAGACTTGTCATCCAGGGCTCCCGACAGAAGCCCTATGTCTTTCCTTCCTTCAGCGTGGCCCCTCTCCCACCCGCCCCCTGCCCACAAGCCCAGCCCAAGCCTCCAAGCCTACCTTCTGCATCCCACCCCCAGTGCGGCCACAGCTTCCTAGGGGCCCCTCCTCCATTCCAGCTGGCCCAGCTCCCATCTGTAGCCAGCACTGGGTTTCTAGAACAAGTCTGACCATGTCACCCCCTGCTCAGAAACACCCTCTCACCCCGCGTTGACCTCAAGAAAGACACCAAGTTCCTGAGCAGATGGCTGAGCTGTCAGGATGCATTGCAGGTCCCCGTCCACCTCTCGCCCACAACTGCCCTCTGGCTCTTTCTCTCCAGCCACACTGAAGCTCTTTCTGCTCCCCACTCCAGAATATTCCTATCATTGCCCTTCTGCATATGATGTCCTGTCTACCCAGAGTGATCTTTTGGGTTTAGCGAAAATCAAGATTCGACTTAAAAAAGAAAGGTTTGGCTCAAACGCTCTCACAGTGGTCATCCCTGATTCCCTGACAGAATGAGTGGCTTGGGCCTCTCAGTTCCCAGGCGTGCACGCACCTCTGTAACGGCATACTGAGCTGTCAGGTATCTGCTTCTCAGACTGCAAACTGCATTCCGACCTGTCTGTCTCAGAGTCACTAGCACTGGGCATGTGTGTTCTAGTCGCTCAGTCGTGTCTGGCACTTTGCGACCCCATGGCCTGCAGCCCTCCAGGCTCCTCTGTCCCTGGGGATTCTCCAGCCAAGAATACTGGAGTGGGTTGTCATGCCCTCCTCCAGGGGATCTTTCCAACCTGGGGATCGAACCCAGGTATCCCGCATTGCAGGCAAATTCTTTACCAGCTGAGCCACCAGAGAAGCCAGCAGCTGGCCTAAGTGCCGCATATATGTGAAGAGTTTAGTAGCTTTTTCTATAATAAATGCCCAAAGCTGAAATTATGTTTCCTCCTGGTATATTTTTTCTTGAGTTCCCATCTCACTGAATGGCATCCCCCGGATCCATAGAAGCAACCATGAGGTCAGCTTTGACTCACCCCTCTCCCACACATCAACATCCAATGAGTCATTAACTCCGCTTCCCTGACATTTTCCATAATCATGCTCTCCTGGACACTCACACCACCGCCATCCAAGCTCACTCACTCATCCACCCATTCATTCTTTCATCCATGTGACTAACGCTTACTGATCACTTCCTCAGCACCAGGCACTGTGCTGGGACAAAGTTCTATAAAAACAAAATAATCCACAGTCTGATTTCGCTACAATCTACTCGGGAAAACAGACAAAAAATGTAAACAAGTCATACATCATGATGATAGGCACAATACTTTCTATTAGAAAAATGTGCTTTCAAAACTCAAGAGAAGAATGGCTTTATCTTCATCGGAGGAGAAAGGCAAGGCCAGAGGGGCCCTCACAGATCTGGACAATCTGGCCTCTCACAGCCAGAGACAGGCCACATGGTCATCTCCCCTGGGCTCCTGGGAGGGCCACCTCACCACACTCCCACCCACAACTGCTCTAGTCAAGTTAGTTGCTGATCAAGACTTCTGTGTCCCTCCAAAATGTCCATGTCCGTCCAACCTGTACAGAGTAGATGTCAAAGCCCCTCACCATGAGAAGCAAGACTGATCACACCCAGGACCGAGTTCTTCTCCGGTTTCCATGGCCACATAGCTCTAGCCCAGCCTCACCTTTTCCCTGACCCGTGCCGTTCTTTTCTTTCAGGGTGATTGTTTTCTTGGACCAGCATCCAGCTTTGACCCAATCTCCATAGAGGAAGGCGACACTCACCCACCTGAGAGGCCAGCTCACACCAGGGATTGTGTGCTGTCCCTAAAAGACCCTGATGTCTCAGACCTGGAGACCGAACCCCGCGTCTTCCCTCTGTGGAACCCCTGCCCCGCCTCCACCAGACCTAATCTCACTGTCACCTCCTCTGAGAAGTCCTCCCAGACCTGATGGCTTCAGTTACTCCCACCCCACCCCTCCCCTGCTCTTTGTGCATGCACTGCAGCTCTTATTTGGATTTGGAAGATAGAGAGAGACAGGAAGCTTGAGAGAAGAGGGTGGGAGAAAGAAAAGAAGGCGGGAACTAAGATGAAAGAAAGACAGTACAGACAACATGAACATAAAAGTTTATATTCACGTTGATCTTCATTGTTTCCACTCACTTTCTTGCAAAGACTCTTACTTGAAACTTCCCATTATCCCTGGTGGGTCAGCAGGATGGATAAAAAAAGTATTCCCTGCTCACAGATGAAGACACTAAGGTCCAGAGTGGTACAGAATGAGGGCTATACAGCTAGCAAATGGCAGAAGCTGACCATAAGTAGATGCTCCAAAGAATGGGTTGCTTTGAGCTATGGTTCAAGAGAGCAGCAATACCTTATCATCCCAGAAATGGAAAAGTCAAAGCATGACTGGATCAGGCGACTTCTCTTGAGTCATCTAGTAAGTTATGAGCAGAGTCTGAGTTTATTTTGTCACTTTGCGTTCTGGTAGAGCAGAAGCACGAACATTCTTGAAGTGAAAAACCTTTCTCCTGGGGAGTGTGAGGGGGGTCCCTGCCTTGGCAGCTTCCCACAGACCCCTCAAGCTTCAACAGAGCTCCTTTTCTGGGCAGAGTTTTGTAGGGTATGCGTGGGACGAAGGGCTGTTTTCACACGAAATTAACTGAAAGAATTCACCTACTTCAGAGGCTTCTTTTCCCCCCTTGAGACTCTAAAATAACTTCATTTCCTTTTTAAATTTCTAAATAAGGGAGAACACTAGGGTCGGGGGCTGCTCTCTGGAGCCCCGAGTCACAGCCCGCCCCCACCCCCAGCTGTGACGGTCTTTGAGCTGCAGGGCTGCCGGCAGCTACTTTTTCCATTCTATTTTTAAGACCTGAAAGTATGAACAATTTCATCTTGGTTTTCTTCCTCAATCTTGACTGAGAGTCACAAGCAGCACAGATGGCTAGTAACACTTTGAAAACCTTCCCAAGTCTCCTGCACTCTGACAAGGGTCAGCGGGGCACGCTGTCCGATGCTCAGTGTCGAGGCTGGGAGGGTGGGCTCCAGACCGGACGACCCAGCAGGAGAGAAAGGGAGAAGGGGGAGGGGGCACAGGGGACCCTTGCAGGTGGAACAAGGTGGGTCAGATCTGGTTTTTAGCATCAGTCAATCAGGAAAGAGAGGCTCTGGGCCAAAAAGTCTGGCTGGAAGAGCCCCTCGGGGAAGAAAAAAACACACTGCAAACTGAAGAATGAGCAAATAAGAGCAATAAGAACTGCAGAGAATCAGCAGCTCACAGGGACACCGTGTTTTCTGGTTACAAGGTGCCTCCTTGTGTGTCATCTTTGGGAAATCCCAAAGTCCCTGCGACATGGAAAGAGTTACTTGGGTTTCTGGTGACAAGACTGAGGTTTGGCTGACTTACCCAGGATCTCACAGCTGGATGGGAGACTCCCAAGGGTGGCAGTTCCTGCCAGAGGGTGCTGCCCAGGGCCACTTGGGGGCCACAGAGCAGGCCCAGCCCTCATTCACACTGGACCCTGACCTCCAAGTCCGTTCCCAGGTTGCCTTGGCCAGTTGCAGAGAAATCTCCCGCACACGCCCACCGGAAGTCACCCACCGTGGTGAGGGGACGGTTCTAAACAGAGTCCCTGCAGAAGTTTTCTGGTTCGGGTTAGATCTAGAAGCCCTCAGGGGAGTCGTCAGAGTTTGAGGAAGTCACAGAGAGGCAAAGACTTCAGCCCATGAGATTTGTGGTTTTGGCCTGACCTTTTTTTTTTCTTAACGGAATTATAATTTTTAAAAATTGTGGCAAAAGAGTCTTAGCATAAAATTTACCATTTTAATGATTTTTATGAGTGCATTTCAGCAGCATTAAGCAACCATCATCACTCTCCACAGTCAGAGCGTTTTCATCTTCCCAAATGGAAACTCTCTCCCCATTAAACAGTACCTCCCCATCACCCCGCCTCAACTCCTGGTAACCACAGTTCTCCTTTATCTCTTTAAGAATTTGACGATCCTAGCTACTTCATGCAAGTGAAATCGTACAGTATTCGTCCTTCTGGATCTGGCTGGTCTCATTTGTCATAATGTCTTCAGGGTTGATCTATGTCATATAAACCGCACTGTTTATCCTTCCATGCATCCATGGACACTTGGATTGCTGCTACTTGGGGGCTGTTGTGAATAATGTTGCTCCGAGCCTGGAGGGACTGGCCTGGCCTTTTGTTTTCTCCTGTCCTTGTGTGCGGCTTCAGGTGTGCATACAAGGATTTACATCCCTGATCAATACCCCAGGGCAACTCTGAAGCAAAGTTTAAAACAAAACCTTCTTCTCAATGCCCCTCCCAGCCTATTCGCCTGCCAGGTGTTGGCACTCCTGTCTTGGCAACATGTGGCCCTGGAGAAGAGGTCACCTCTTGGAGTTTGTAGCCAAGCATTCTAAAATGGCCCCAGGGCATAAGCCAAGATTATATTCACTGCCATCAAGTGAAGACTTATTTCAACATCCTGGTAGGCCTTCTTGAAGCCCACAGGGCCATCCTTTAGAGGACATGGTGTTTGGGGCCACTGCCAAACATTCCCGATCTGCCAGGAAACTAGACACCCACCAGTCACCATCTCGTCTACAAGATGCTCTCAAAAGCATGGAGACAGGGATCAGATGTGCTCCAGAGTTCTGTGCGAGCGCGCTGTCGCCCCAGTCATGTCCGACTCTTTGAGACCCTAGGCCTTCTGATTTCATAAAATTAAAACATCTTTAAAGCAGGAGCTTTTCCTTAAACCTAAGAGTTTCTTCTGATTAATCTTTCTCCGATAAAAGCCGTCTTGATATTAAACACAATTTTGCTAGATAGAGCAAGATTTCACCCAAAGGAAATTAAAAATGCTTACCTATTCGCCCCCACCCCCCGACCGAGCCCTCAGAGTAACTGAGGGAGATGAGATTGTTGCTAGGATGCTTTCCATCCAAGAACACATGCCCTGCATCCTGGCCCCGCTTCCGCGAGTGCTCTCTCTGTCCTACACCCCCCCCCACCCCCCAACCACAAGTCTGACAGCACTCTGTCACACTGACCCATGCCAGGGGACATGCACTCACCAGCAGGGCGTGTCAAGGGCCCTCGCGGTGGACAGCCCGCTCCCCTCAGCTGTCCTCCCAGCTGTCCAGGTGTCCCTGAAGCCTGGAGAGTCACTTCAGGCCGAAGTTCTACTTCCTTTCACTATTCACATTCAAAGCTACAAAGGTAGTTTTGCTTTGCTTTTTTTTTTTTCTTTTAAAGGAGAGGAAGAAAGCAATCAGATGAGGGAGGGAGATGAAGCCTGCACCTCAGCGTGAGTCACTGAATCAAAGTTCAACAACCACATGCAAAACACACTCAGTGAGGGCAGGGCTGGGGCAGACGAAAGTGTGAGCTCTCCGCCTGCCCCCACCCCCGCCCTCGATGGTGGACACGGTGGACGTGGCTGCTCCAAGTTCCCACTCGTGCCACCAGCTGAGAAGAGCGTCTGATCCTAGATGCTTCTTAGGAGGGTGGGTGCTCACAACTTTATACGCAAAACTGCAAGTTACACAGAGCCCAGGCGGGGGCGGGGCAGGGACAGAACCTGGGTGCACGGGCGCGCGGGCATTTCCCTGCCATCACAGGGGTCCCAGGCAGGTCACAAAGTCCTTCTTGCTGGAGGAGCAGGGCACTGGCCTCTGTCAGGAGATTATACGGCCCTGGGCTTCCCTCTCTGTGGCCTCGCATGGGGTGGGCGGTCTCCTCTCTCCCAGTGGCAGGAGGAGCCTGACCCCAGCACCCTGCGACCCCAGCATCCTGAAGCCCAGCTTGCTGCAGCTTCAAAAGGTACGGGCAACAGACCCCAAGGTCTGTGATTATTTCCAGCGTTGGCGGATGCTGATCAGAGGAAAGAACACAATCAAACCCCACAGCAACCCACCTGCACAGCAAACGCCAATGTCCCTAATATGACCAGTCCAGAAATACACAGTCATCCAGTTAGTCAAGCTGAGTTTAGAGCCTGGGAGTCGGTGCTGAGGCAATAAGAAAGCCACAAGTTACCAGACTTTCGATGCTCTGCTTTCTTTATTTCCCATCTGTGCCACACAGAAGATGGGAGGCAGTCCGCACTATTAAGGCACGTATAGAAAGGATTACCTAAATAAAGATTAAAAGTACAGTGGGGAGGGGGTGAGGGATAAATTAGGAGTTTGGGATTAACATAAACACACTACTATGCTTAAAATAGGCAGCTGGTGGGAGTTTGCTGTATGACACAGGGAGCTCAAACCCAGGCTCTGTGGCAACCTAGAGGGGTTGGATGGGGTGGGAGGTGGGAGGGAGGGGACATAAGTGTACCTATGGCTGATTTGTGTTGTTGTATGGCAAAAACCATACAATATTGTAGAGCAATTGTCCTTCAATTAAAAATAAATAAATTGAGATGTTTAAAAAATTAAATAGATAACTAAAAAAGATCTATTGTATAGCACAGTATACAAAATACTCAATATTTTGTTATAACTTATAAGGGAATAGAATCTGAAAAACAAATATACGTGTGTGTGTAACTAAATTACTTTGCTAAACTAAACTGAAACTAATACAACATTGTGAATCAGCTATACTCCAATTCTTTTTAAATGATGAAAAGACATACAATTTAAAATTTTTAAAAAACAATTAAAAATTAAAAACAAAAACTACAATTAGAAACCATTCAAAGGAAAAAAGAACATTTTACTAGAACCTGGGTTAAAATAGTCATTTCACTGACTTGAGCACTGATCCTACCTTTGAAATTTGGGACACAATGGATTTTCTAATAACAACTACTGTTTGTTCACCCCTCCGGTATATTTGCTAAGTTTCCATCAAAGTTTCCTAATCTGCGTAACAGCTCTACAGCACAGGAAATATTCTTCCCAGTTTTGAGATGAAGTCATCGGTATTGAAGGGCTTCCCAGGTGGTGCTAGTGGTAAAGAAGCCACCTTTCAATACAGGGGACACAAGTGACATGGGTTCAATGCCTGGATCGGGAAGTTCTCCTAGAGGAGAAAATGGCAACCCACTCCAGTATTCTTGTCTGGAGAATTCCATGGACAGAGGAGCCTGGGTCGGCTGTAGTCCATGGGGTTGCAGATAGTCAGACACGACTGAGCACACACACACACACACACACACACACACACAGAGCAGTGTTGAGAAAGGGTAACTAAACTGCCCAAGTTCACTCAGTAAGTGGTTTGAGTCAAGATTCAAACCCAGGGCCATCAGGCTCCAAAATACACCCTTTATCTGGCTGTAGGTAGCCTCTCAGTTCTCAAACACCTAGTAAAGCGTGCTCGGTTTTCAAGAGAAATAAAGATTTTCCTGGTATGAAATTTTAGGAGAAATCTAACTCCTTATGTTGAGTGACGTATCAGATATTTTCAGCTCAACTCCTATAGAAGATGCGTGCGTGTATGCTAAGTCCCTTCAGTCGTATCAGATTCTTTGCTGCCCCCATGGACTGTCACCCACCAGGCTCCTCCGTCCACAAGATTCTTTAGGCAAGAGTACTGGAGTGGGTGGCAGGAATACACAGAAGAACTGTACAAAAAAATCTTCACGACCAAGATAGTCACGATAACGTGATCACTGACCTAGAGCCAGACATCTTGGAATGTGAAGTCAAGTGGGCCTTAGAAAGCATCACTACGAACAAAGCTAGTGGAAGTGATGGAATTCCAGTTGAGCTATTTCAAGTCTTGAAAGATGATGCTGTGAAAGTGCTGCACTCAATATGCCAGCAGATTTGGAAAACTCAGCAGTGGCCACAGGACTGGAAGAGGTCAGTCTTCATTCCAATCCCAAAGAAAGGCAATGCCAAAGAATGCTCAAACTACCGCACAATTGCACTCATCTCACACGCTAGTAAAGTCATGCTCAAAATTCTCCAAGCCAGGCTTCAGCAGTATATAAACCGTGAACTCCCAGATGTTCAAGCAGGTTTTAGAAAAGGCAGAGGCACCAGAGATCAAATTGCCAACATCCGCTGGATCATGGAGAAAGCAAGAGATTTCCAGAAAAACATCTATTTCTGCTTCATTGACTATGCCAAAGCCTTTGACTGTGTGGATCACAATAAACTGTGGAACATTCTGAAAGAGATGGGAATCCCAGACCACCTGACCTGCCTCTTGAGAAACCTGTATGCAGGTCAGGAAGCAACTGTTAGAACTGGACATGGAACAACAGACTGGTTCCAAATAGGGAAAGGTGTACGTCAAGGTTGTATATTGTCACCTTGCTTATTTAACTTATATGCAGAGTACATCATGAGGAACGCTGGGCTGGAAGAAGCACAAGCTGGAATCAAGATTGCCGGGAGAAATATCAATAACCTCAGATATGCAGATGACACTACCCTTATGGCAGAAAGTGAAGAGGAACTCAAAAGCCTCTTGATGAAAGTGAAAGAGGAGAGTGAAAAGGTTGGCTTGAAGCTCAACATTCAGAAAACTAAGATCATGGCATCTGGTCCCATCACTTCATGGGAAATAGATGGAAAAACAGTGGAAACAGTGTCAGACTTTGTTTTTTTGGGCTCCAAAATCACTGCAGATGCTGATTGCAGCCATGAAATTAAAAGACGCTTGCTCCTTGGAAGGAAAGTTATGACCAACCTTGATAGTACATTAAAAAGCA
Source organism: Moschus berezovskii (assembly GCF_049115385.1). Classification (NCBI taxonomy): domain Eukaryota; kingdom Metazoa; phylum Chordata; class Mammalia; order Artiodactyla; family Moschidae; genus Moschus; species Moschus berezovskii. Next base: position 93,904,097 of record NC_142469.1, read on the forward strand.
GAGACATTACTTTGCCAACCAAGGTCCGTCTAGTCAAGGCAATGGTTTTTCCCGTGGTCATGTATGGATGTGAGAGTTGGACTGTGAAGAAGGCTGACCGCCGAAGAATCGATGCTTTTGAACTGTGGTGTTGGAGAAGACTCTTGAGAGTCCCTTATACTGCAAGGAGATCCAACCAGTCCATTCTAGAGGAGATCAATCCTGGATGTTCATTGGAGGGACTGATGCTAAAGCTGAAACTGCAATACTTTGGCCACCTCATGCGAAGAGTTGACTCACTGGAAAAGACTCTGATGCTGGGAAAGGTTGGGGGGCGGGAGGAGAAGGGGATGACGGAGAATGAGATGGCTGGATGGCATCACCGACTCTGTGGACATGAGTTTGAGTGAACTCCGGGAGTTGGTGATGGACAGGGAGGCCTGGCGTGCTGTGATTCATGGGGTCGCGGAGAGTCGGACACGACTGAGTGACTGAACTGAACTGAACTGGAGTGGGTTGCCATGCTCTCCTCCAGGGGATCTCCCGGACCCAGGGATCAAACCCACGTCTCTAACGTCTCCTGCATTGGCAGGTGGGTTCTTTACCACTAGCCCCACCTGGGACGCCGTAGTAGATGCAGGGGCATCAAATGCCCATTCTTCACTGGAAGCCTCTGTCCAAGCGGTGGTGCTGCATCTTAATGCAGGGAAGGGTTTCTGTGTGGAAATGACCTGACATTCTCCAGGAGCCTTGTTCTCTGACTGTCTGGCCGAACAAAGCCACAGAACTCAGAGCCAATCACTGCCAAGGGATTCCTTGGACTCTCTTGCCCAAATACCAGATTCTGAGGTACAATATTTCTACGTACAGGATAGCAACCAGTCAAGGAAGGAATTCTCTGCAGAGGCTGCCAGGTGCCACCATGCTGTGCACTTAACAAAAGATGAACCTGAGTAGTGAAATTTCTGAACCCTGATCTGTGTCATTCCAGGGTGGTGGACGCCTCTGCACAGGTCAGGGAACACAGTGGCCAGCAGCAAACGCAAAAAAGACATTAGAACCTACTCAACGATCAGACAAGTCAGCATTTGTTTGGCAGAGACCCCAGAATTCTGTGTCTGAAACCTCAGAGACATTATGTAAACCTGAAAAACAGCTACTCTGTGGTCTTCATAAGAAAAGAACCACCATCTGGTGTCTTTATGGTATCTGATTTAGAGAATACTCATCTTGGTTTCTCCACAACTGAAATGACTTAGCTGCTATGACTGTCAGAAGTTGAAAGATTTGAAGCACCGTTTAGCCAGCCTGTGTGCATGCGTGCTCACTCGCTCAGTCGTGTCCAGCTCTTTGTGGCACCATGGACTGTGGCCCGCCAGGCTCCTCTGTCTGTGGTAGCTCCCAGGCCAGAATACTGGAGTGGGTTGCCATTTCCTCCTCCAGGGGATCTTCCAGGCCCAGGGATTGAACCCATTGTTTAGCCTATTTCTCCCTAATTGTAACCTGCCAGTGATTACAGAGGTTACTCAATATGCCAGCAAATTTGGAAAACTCAGCAGTGGCCACAGGACTGGAAAAGGTCAATTTTCATTCCAATCCTAAAGAAAGGCAATGCCAAAGAATGTTCAAACTACCGCACAATTGCACTCATCTCACATGCTAGTAAAGTCAGGCTCAAAATTCTCCAAGCCAGGCTTCAACAACAAGTGAACTGTGAACTTCCAGATGTTCAAGCTGGATTTAGAAAAGGCAGAGGAACCAGAGATCAAATTGCCAACATGCGTAGGATCATAGAAAAAGCAAGAGAGTTCCAGAAAAACATCTATTTCTGCTTCATTGACTACCCCAAAGCCTTTGACTGTGTGGATCACTATAAACTGTGGAAAATTCTGAAAGAGATGGGAATACGAGACCACCTGACCTGCCTCCTGAGAAATCTGTATGCAGGTCAGGAAGTAACAGTTAGAACTGGACACTGAACAACAGACTGGTTCCAAATGGGGAAAGGAGTATGTCAAGGCTGTATATTGTCACCCTGTTTATTTAACTTATACACAGTACATATGAGAAACGCTGGGCTGGAGGAAACACAAGCTGGAATCAAGATTGCCGGGAGAACTATCAATAACTTCAGATACGCAGATGACACCACCCTTAGGGCAGAAAGTGAAGAAGAACGAAAGAGCCTTGATGAAAGTGAAAGAGGAGAGTGAGGAGAGTGAAGGAGTTGGCTTAAAGCTCAACATTCAGAAAATTAAGATCATGGCATCTGGTCCCATCACTTCATGGCAAATAGATGGGGAAACAATAGAAACAGAGAGACTTTATTTTGGGGGCTCCAAAATCACTGCTGATGGTGACTATAGCCATGAAATTAAAAGACACTTACTCCTAGGAAGAAAAGTTATGACCAGCCTCGACGGCATGCTAAACAGCAGAGACATTACTTTGCCAGCAAAGGTCCGTCTAGTCAAAGCTATGGTTTTTCCAGTGTTCGTGTATAGACGTGAGAGTTGGACTACAAAGAAAGCTGAGCACTGAAGAATTGATGCTTTTGAACTGTGGTGTTGGAGAAGACTCTTGAGAGTTCCTTGGACTGCAAGGAGATTCAACCAGTCCATCCTAAAGGAGATCAGTCCTGAGTATTCATTGGAAGGACTGATGCTGAAGCTGAAACTCCAATACTTTGGCCATCTGATGCAAAGAACTGACTCATTTGAAAAGACCCGGATGCTGGGAAAGTCTGAAGGCGGGAGGAGAAGGGGACGACAGAGAATGCGATGGTTGGATGGCATCACCAACTCAATGGGCATGAGTTTGGGTAAACTCTGGGAGTTAGTGATGGACAGGGAGGCCTGGTGTGTTGGAGTTCATGGGGTCGCAGAGTCGGACACAACTGAGCAACTAAACTGAGAGGTTACAGTTTTAGTTACTGCATCATTGACCCCAAACTAGACTCTTCCCAGGAGACACTGGAAAGGGAGCAGCAACTTCCCACTTGCAGCAGTAGCTTGGGCCCATGTTTACATGTCTCCAGAAGCTATTAGTGGGCTTCCCTAGCAGTCCAGTGGTTAAAACTCCGTGCTTCCAGTGGAGGGGCCAGAGGTTCTACCCTTGGTTGGGGAACTGAGATCCCACATGCTGGGTGGCTAAAAAAAAAAAAAAAGTCATTAGACTTAGAGAAGAGTGGGACCACAAGCGTGGCACACTTCCCTCTTCTGCTGTGCTGAAGATGGGCAGGGAGTCTGCCCCGAGGCTATTTTCCTCCACTCTGGCCCTTTGTGGTAAGAGACAGAGGTCTGTGCTTTCAGGAAGCAGCCTGGAGGTGCTGAGACAGTGGCTCCTAACTGTGGGGTGTGGACCCTGTGCAGGGAGGAACACAGGAACAAGTGGGCAGGTGGCGTGGGCTGTTTCAGTGGTTCACGGACCCAGGGCAGAATCCGTGGCTTGGCTGCTCCCCTGTATGAACAGCATCGGTGAGCACCAAGAACAGTCTGGATGGTATAATCTGTTTTCTCGGTGAACTAAAACAGCGTGTAGGTATTTGTAGCTCTGGTGATTGTCACCAGCTTCCCCCCATCGACTCCTCCACTAGCAGTGTGTGGGAGTTCTTTTTTCTCTGTCACCCCGTGAAACTTTGAGCCTGTGATTCTTTTTGCTTTTTACCAGCCCGATGTGTGAGACACGGTAAGTCATTTCTCATGGTTGTTTTAACTTTTATTACCCTGATTACAGCAGTAAATAACCCACCCGCAATGCAGGAGACACAGGAGACATGGGTTCTGTCCCTGGGTCAGGAAGATCCCCTGGAAGAGGAAATGTCAACCCACTCCAGTATTCCTGCCTGGGAAATCCCATTGACAGAGGAGCCTGGTGGACTATAGTCTAAAGGGTCACAAAGAGTCGGACGTGACTGAGCACCTTCAGGAGCAATAAACTGGAGGACCTTGTCACATGCTTTGGAGCGTCCAGTTTTCTTCTTTTTTCCCTCTACTGACCAGTCACCTACTGTACAGTCTTTTTCTTATTAGTTGGTATTAATCTTCAGGTAGTCTTCATACTAATCCTTTCTCTTTTGTATATGTGTAACCTTGGTAACTTTCAGCTCCCAGTCAAATGCTTGTCTTTTTAGCTTTGTTTATGATGTTTTGGGGCCTGCCTGTGGATGTCTTTCCTTTAGTGGAGTCAAAACTTGGTCTTTTCCTTTTTCACTTGTGATTTTTGAATCTTGTTTAAGAAGTCCTCCCCTATCCTGAGACTGTAAAGATATTTTCCTGTATTATCTCTAAAGTTTGTAAGTTTCCCCTTTTTGTGATTAGATATTTTATGATGATGTGGAATTTTTTTATGAATGGTATGAGAAAAGATCTAAGCTTATCAGGATAGCCAGTGTGGTGTCACGAACTTGAAGTCAGACTGCCCTGCCAATTATTAGCTGTGTAACCTTGAGCATGGAACAACAGACTGGTTCCAAATAGGAAAAGGTGTACGACAAGGTTGTATATTGTCACCCTGCTTATTTAACTTATATGCAGAGTACATCATGAGGAACGCTGGGCTGGAAGAAGCACAAGCTGGAATCAAGATTGCCGGGAGAAATATCAATAACCTCAGATATGCAGATGACACCACCCTTATGGCAGAAAGTGAAGAGGAACTCAAAAGCCTCTTGACGAAAGTGAAAGAAGAGAGTAAAAAGGTTGGCTTGAAGCTCAACATTCAGAAAACAAAGATCATGGCATCTGGTCCCATCACTTCATGGGAAATAGATGGAAAAACAGTGGAAACAGTGTCAGACTTTATTTTTTGGGGCTCCAAAATCACTGCAGATGCTGACTGCAGCCATGAAATTAAAAGACGCTTGCTCCTTGGAAGGAAAGTTATGATCAACCTTGATAGTATATTAAAAAGCAGAGACATTACTTTGCCAACCAAGGTCCGTCTAGTCAAGGCAATGGTTTTTCCCGTGGTCATGTATGGATGTGAGAGTTGGACTGTGAAGAAAGCTGATCGCCAAAGAATCGATGCTTTTGAACTGTGGTGTTGGAGAAGACTCTTGAGAGTCCCTTATACTGCAAGGAGATACAACCAGTCCATTCTAGAGGAGATCAATCCTGGATGTTCATTGGAGGGACTGATGCTAAAGCTGAAGTTGCAATACTTTGGCCATCTCATGCGACGAGTTGACTCACTGGAAAAGACTCTGATGCTGGGAAAGGTTGGGGGCGGGAGGAGAAGGGGACAACGGAGAATGAGATGGCTGGATGGCATCACCGACTCTGTGGACATGAGTTTGAGTGAACTCTGGGAGTTGGTGATGGACAGGGAGGCCTGGCGTGCTGTGATTCATGGGGTCGCGGAGAGTCGGACACGACTGAGCAACTGAACTGAACTGAACTGAACCTTGAGCAAATTATTTAACCTCCCTGTGCCTCCATTTCCTCATATGTAAAATAGGGAAAAGAACCATACCCACCCGGGACTTCCCTGGTGGTCTGGTGGTTAAGACTCTACACTGCCAATGCAGGGGATATAGGTTTGTTGGTAAGGGATCTAGGACCCCATGTACCATGCAGTGTGGCCAAAAGATAAAGAAAAATAAAAACCAATAATAATCATAAAGAAAACGGTTAGGGCATTCCCTGGTGATCCAGTTGTGCTGTCACTGCAATGGCCTGGGTTCAATCCCACGTCGGGGAACTGAGAGCCCATAAGTCACGTGGCCTGGCCAAAAAAATAAATAAAAATAAAATGGTCAGTAATAAATAATGCCTTAAAAATAATTAATTACAACTAGCTCATCAGGATATCCTGAGAATTTAATTAATGCACATAGGGTGGTTGGAACACTGCTCGGCATCGAGTAAGTGGTTAATAGTTAGCTGTTATTATTACGAGCACTAACTTTTATGAAGGTGGGATAACTAGAACTTACAATGGAAAGTTTAGGACCCAGGGGACACCACAAAACTGCCAGGGCTACAGAGACAAGCAGAACAACATTAGGTGCCTTCGGCAGCCACGTGCACACCCACACCCCACACAGAAGCAAGTGGGGAAGCCGCTCTCATTGTGTTCTTGCTTAGGCAATAATCTAACCAGCTATTACTGGCTTTGCACAACAATCTACCTTAAAACAGTTGTGCGTTTAAAATGATTTTTGTTTATTAAAATCTACTTTCTCTGAGTTCCACCTGAGATGTTACCACAAATGACTGCAGGGATCAAGGCAATAAGAACATTGCTAAATTCGTTTCAATTTCATTTCACACCGCCCACCAGGCTGAGAACATAAACACCAACTAATTAAAGTTTCTGCCCTTAGTGACATGACTGTCAACAAAAAGTGACAGTCACTGTAAACATCATTGTGAAGCAACCTGAGTGCCTGCTAAATTGTTTCAGTCATGTCTGACTCTGCCACTCCATGGACTATAGCCCGCCAGGCTCCTCTATCCATGGAGATTCTCCAGAGAAGAATACTGGAGTGGGTTGCCAGGCCCTCCTCCAGGGGAACTTCCTGACCCAGGGATCGAACCCATGTATTCTATGGCTCCTGCACTGCAGGCGGATTCTTTACCACAGAGCCACCAGGGAAGTCCAAAGCAGACCTGGATGAAAGCAACCTCACTACCACTGATGTTTCAGGCTGGAGGGTTCTTTGCCGTGAAGGCTGCCCTGTGCAGTGTAGGATGGCAGCCAGCCTCTACCCGCTCCATACCAGTAGCACAGCCCTCCATGTGCTGACAACTGAAAGTGTGCCCAGACATTGCAAAATGTCCCCTGGGGTTAAAATCTCCCCTGATCCAGAAGTGCAGGATCAGAGGTCCCATCAAAGGGGAAGTGCTGACTGCATGAGGGGCAGGGGAGGCCTTGCGGAGGGAAGGGTGGCTTGGTGGACTTTGAAGGAGAGTCTGAAGTGTCCTGGGAGAAGGCTGGGTTCTTGGGAACATTTCAGATGGAGGGAAACCCAGGCAGAAGCTCAGAGGAGCAAGAAGCATGACTGACTCACTGTGGCTGAGGTTCACAGAACAACTCAACTCAGGAGGAACTGAGCAAGCTTTGTCTGTTTGTTTAGAAAGCATTTTCATTTTTAAAAATAACAATCAATTGAATCATTAATATGTTTTTCACACGTGGGTAGTTTTGTTGTGATTTCTACTTCTGGGTCATCATGAAGTCACCAGGTTGGGAAAACTGAGTCTCAGAGTACTCAAGGTTATCAAGAGAGGGGCCTGGCCTTTGAAAGGTCGTCTAGCCTTTGAAACGTCTCAGACTTTCTTACCAACCAATGGTAAGAAAAGTAACAATTTTTCAGGGTGTTGTCTGACTGACTGTTCTTTTTCCAACCTCGGTTACCGGATTCACTGTCCTATTGTTTAGTATCTGAGTCGCTGACTGAGGGTTGGAGACTGTCTCTTCTTAGATTGTGAGATTGTGTCTATGTAATTAAAATAAGTTGGCATTTTGAAAAGTTCCCTAAATCTGCTGCAACCACAGTGTCAGTTGAAGTTGACCTTGGAGAACCCGCTTTTTCTGGAGTCCGCAGTTCTCTCACAAAAAGCATTGAGGAAATTATGAGATGGTCTCACACACTAGTCATTGTAAGGAAGAGAGACCGTAAACCAACAGGTGTGAAGTTAATGGGAAACAGATTAAGGACACAGAAAGAGTGATGATAGCTGTGTGAAGATCAGGTATTTCTCCAGGGCTAATGACAGCAGATTATAAGTGGTCACATTTGAACACTTGCAACACATTCTATATCTAGAAACTTGCTCTCTAGGGTTCAGCTCCATATCCTCACAACAGCATCTCTGCTGGCCTCTGGCCAAAGTGCTGCAGAGGCTTTTCTTGCATGTGGTAAAAACCTCACCCCTCGCAGTGTGTTGAAACAACATATTCCAAAAAGATAACGTCCAAATGTCCTAACCTCCAATATCTGTGAACGTGATTTTATTTGGACATAGGGTCTCTGCAGATGTAATCAAGCTGATTTGCTATCAGACTGGATGAGGGTGGTCATGGCATCCCGTGACTAGTGTCTTTGTAAGAGAAAAGGTTTGGATCAAGAGACCCAGAAGAGCCACAAGGAAGAAGGCCAGGTGAAAAGAAGCAGAGATAGGCACGATGCAGCTGTGAGTCAGGTCCACACCTGAAGCTAGAAATAGACAAGCTAAGATTCTTCCCTACAGCCTTCAGCGGGAACATGGCCCTGCTGATCCTTTGCCTCTGGACTTCAGGCCTCCAGATCTGTAAGAATCAACACCTGTTGTTTTGGTGGGTTTTTTTTTTTAATCTTTTGGTAATTATTTATTTTAACTGAAGGAAGAATGACTTAAGCCACCCAGCTGGTGATGCCATGTGATGGCAGCCCTAGGAAATGAGTAACTCCCGCAATGTACCTTCTTCCCTCAGGGCCTTCAGCCGAGGTCACCAAGGACTCTGCTCAGCTCACTGCTCCTATGCAGCGGGAAGAGGAGAAGGGGCCAGAGTGAGTCCCTGGGCCCAGGGGCTGGCAGCCGGCCGAGGAGTGGCTGTCTGCATGTTCGTCTGCCTGGCCTGCTCCTACACATGCCCCAGGCGTGCCGCGAGAAGACAGCCGAGAGAAGCCTGAAGATCAAGCAGGGAAGCCCTTGACATCCTTTCCCATAAGTATACGCTCAGGAGGAACGGCCACGAGTGTGTGTCTTTGGCTTATTTTCAGAGAATGGGTAGTAGATAATTATCAACATAGTAATGAAACACCATTTAGGATAAAGTTACAAATACAAACTGCCATCAGCTGAGATGGCAGAATCTGTGCCGTCGGGCTCCTTCTGAGGTGAAGCACTCTCCTGGGTGTCAGATGTGCAAAGATGAATCTGGACCATTCCAGGCTAGCCCTCCGCACACATCCCACCAGCACAGTACAAAGTGAGCACGCCAAAACCGGGGTGGCGGTGGGCGGCAGTCTCCATTCCAATCGGGCACCAGATCAGAGTTTCATTCAAAGCATGTCAAGCTCCCACCATTCCAAAGATATCTGAAGTGTGTTCTGTAATATCCAATGAGTGATTATGTCGCTAAGATAGTATGACTTTCACAGTTGTTACTGTGTGGCCCATTCCACATTCTAGCTCTGCACCCACCTGGATATCAAACACAGAAGGTGTCACGTTATACCTCGTCTCCTCTGGGAAGCCCGCTTTGATGTAAATCTGGATTGGGGGCTGTGTGTCGATAGACTGCAAATGAGTCGCATGCAAGGCAATCCGAGGAACTCGGTGCCAACCCTTGGGTAACTATACACAACTGCCAGAGTGACTTTTCCGAAAGTCCAGTTGACCTTTTCAGCTGCGTCTGTTAGACATACATTCTGCTTTTCCTTTGTCTGGAAAGTCAAGTCTCAGTTTCGCATTCCGCTCACTCCTCTCGCCTTTCCATGCTCCCTACTTTGCGGTCCTCTGCTTCAGCCAGACCACCATATTACTCTCCCTCTTGCCTTTCTGCTTTGTTTATTTTTTTGGCTGCGGCAGTTCTTAGCTGTGGCATGTGCAACCTTTAGCTGTGGCATGGCATGTGGGATCTAGTTCCCTGACCCGGGCCCCCTGCTTTGCCAGTGCAGAGTCTTAGCTACCGGACCACCGGGGAAGTCCCCTCTCCTGCTTTTTGAGTCATTTTCTGACTTGGAACCCCAAAGTTCTCTTCTCCAGATCACACTGCCAGGAGGAAACAAAATTAAACAAAAAAATTTCTCTCTTTCAGGAACCAGAGGTCATTGTGGTCTTGTTCTAGATTCACAACAACAAAACAGCACTTTTCTAACTTCTCATTTTATCCAAGCTCTCTTGCTCAAAAGTTACCATATTTTCAATCCTTTAGGTATCTTGAGAATCCCGGTGTCCTAGGTAAAAATAAATAATAGCAATACAACCTTGTAATTGCACATGAAACATCTCTCCAAAACTCTGTCCAGCTGCCCCTTCAATGTGCAAGGAGAGGAAGCAAAGATAAAATTAAACCTAATTAGCAGTTCTGGATAAGTAAGACAGGGTAAGAAGAAAGAGTGTCTGTTCCATTAGAAAGAATAATTGAGGTTACTTGCTTTTAAAAAAGGGCAATTTTGAAAATTAAGGGGATCTCCATATTCTATCATTTAACAACAGGAAGCACAAACTTCTCTAAAATTTCCCATCAAAACATGGTTTCACAGCAACAGCCACAGAAAGGTAAGTCTTCTGTGATTTCGATTTTACTATCTGTAATTTATTCTTTGTGACTCAGTCTTGATGCAAGTAAGAAATGTCAAACTTGAGGCTGAAAACTTTTTATGATGAGTGGAAAACATAGGTATGAAATGTATCTTTCAGTAACTAAAAAGCAAGCAATACATTAAGAGACATTTGTGAAAGTATGGACCTACTTAAAGTTTCTCTTCTTTTAGCCTTTAAAATAGTTCTATTCAAAATCTTTGAAAATTCAACTGGTAAGGGAGATCAAATCTGAAACTTTACAGCAAAGTTATAAGGAATGAGCAATTGTAGTCTCACAATGGCTATCTTTTCCCTCTGAAAGATAAAACTATATACCTATAGCTACTTTTTTACAGCAAAGTGAGATATTACTGGAGCCTGGCTTTAAGAGTTCACCTAAAACCTAGAGAAGCAAAACAGAAGCAGGAAACAGTCACTTTACTCTAGATGTTAGTAGTAGTAACATAGCACCATGATTGCCTTGTATCTAGTCAAGGAGACTTGATGGACATTATAGAGGTCACCACCATTAAAAACAGTTTCTGATTAATAGGACTAAGTGTTTCCAAACACATGTCTTCGCTAAAACTAGTCTTTCATACCTAAAATATCATCTATGGTAATTAAGGATAGCTTTTCCTTGAAACAATAGGTTCAGAAATATTTACTACTTTTATTTTTCCCACTGAACTTACCGAATTCAAAGTTCAGTTGTCCTAAGTTATTTCTTCTCAAGACTTCTATCACAGTCAACCATCATTTCTTTCTTGCTCATTAATTCTTTCAGAACAAATTTAGAATCTTCTGTATTTATTTTCTGTAATTTAGACTCTTATCTTTCTATATTCAGGATGATAGTTTTTTATGCACTGTCTATAGAGCTTTCTTCTATTGATGCCTAAGATTGACATATGCGTCCAGAGAGACACCTGCTCTTAGCAGTATAGTTGTCTGGATATTCTGAACTGTAACACCTCCATTCCCCTCTCACTGCTCTCTGTAAAACATCCATATGCCAGATAAATCAAGATAAGTTACAGCAATCGCACTTTAAGTGCACTGATGAGACTGTAAGACAGTTGGGGAATTTCCTCAAGACCGAAAATATGTAAACAAAATGATAAGTAAACCACCAGCCATGAATGTAGAGCTTTGGGGACTAAGGGCCTCAGGCCACAGTGTTGAAAGACGTTGATGAAGACTAGTCTTTAGGCTTGAAAGAAAGTTGGAAAACGGAATCTAAGATTTTCACATGAAGCTAGAAGAATAGAAGGGCTCTCCATCAGAGGACTAGGCCAGGGGGGAAAAAAAAATCTGCAAGCATCTTCCTAGCTCTGCAAGGATGGAAATGGGGATAGATCATAATAACAGATTTATTTCCCTTGATATTTTGTATAATCTATGTTTTATGGTTCAAAATTACACTATGTATGCACATGGAAACTGTAAGCCAAGAAATTAAAGTGGCCCTAGGTGACAGCATCACCTGAAGCCTAAAAAACAAATGTAAATCTTCTTTAGAGAAAAGCATCCTCAGTTTAGATACCTTCAGTTCAGTCGCTCAGTCGTGTCCGACTCTCCGCAACCCCATGAATCACAGCACGCCAGGGCTCCCTGTCCATCACTAACTCCTGGAGTTCACTCAAACTCATGTCCATAGAGTCGGTGATGCCATCCAGCCATCTCATTCTCTGTCATCCCCGTCTCCTCCCGCCCCCAACCTTTCCCAGCATCAGAGTCTTTTCCAGTGAGTCAACTCGTCACATGAGGTGGCCAAAGTATTGCAGTTTCAGCTTTAGCATCAGTCCCTCCAATGAACACCCAGGATTGATCTCCTCTAGAATGGACTCGTTGGATCTCCTTGCAGTCCAAGGGACTCTCAAGAGTCTTCTCTAGCACCACAGTTTAAAAGCATCAACAGTCCCAAATTACATTTTTTTTAAAAAATCAGAAACACATAAAAAAGAAGCCACTATACATAAGTTAGCAGAAAAAAAAACTAAAGATTCAAATTCTCAAAAATGTAAATGGGAAGCTGTGTATCAACAGTTAATTTGTTTTTATGGCCAGTTTCCCAGGTGGCACTGGTAGTGAAGAACCTGCCTGCCAATGCAGGAGATTTAAGAGAGGCAAGTTTGATCTCTGGGTCAGGAAGTTCCCCTGGAGAAGGAAATGGCAACCCACTCCAGTATTCTCGCCTGGGAAATCCCATGGACAAAGGAACCTGGTGGGCTACAGTCCATGGGGCCGCAAAGAATCAAACATGACTGAGGCGACTTAGTACGCACACGCAAGGAAATATCACAGGTTGTGCTTCAGAAAAACGGAAAATGATACTGTGTGGAAGACCTGAGATTCAAGAAGAATGGAGGGTAAAAGAAATGATTAACACATGGGTAAATCCAATAGTTACCTGAATAAAAACGGTAATAACAAAACAGACTAAATCACACGCTAGGACTAAAACACTGGAGGATTATAGCACAGAATTAGAAAAGCGGTGAGTTTAACTTTAAAGATGTCTAATGTCTTCAATTAGAAAGGAAGGTGAAAATATCACCTTACATTTTAAGCATGGATGGGAAATTCAAAGGCAATTCCCCAGGACAAAGAAGACGAGGGGGAAGAGGGCAGAATATTTTTTAACGTTTTAAATTAATCCAAAAGAAAATGAAGGGCAAACGAAAACCCAAAAAAAGCACAAAATAAGGTGGTAGGAATAAATCCAAATATATTAGTAAATAATCAGGACTAAACTCATCAGCTACGATCAGATTAAACATAACCCATTTTGCTATGTGCTGTTTCTGAGACACTGAAACATCAGACCAAATAAGACAAAATTAAAAGGGCAGTAAAAACAAAACCAACTAGGTGTACTGCAAGTATCCTCACATAAATTGAAAACATCAATGAAAACAAAACATTTATAGAAAGACAAAGTAACAAAAATGAATAAACTCTTTGAGAGTAACAGAAAAGCTAAGAATCACTGAAATCTAATCATTACATTTTCTCATGAAAGAAATGCTGAGGTCAGACAATTTTGTAGGCACCCTCTATCCAACATTCAAGGAAGAGCTATTTCAATCTTTCTATTTTAATAGAAAAAAAGGGAACAGTCACAAACTTACTCTTTAATGTGGACATCAAATCCGGTCAAGAATAAAACAGAAAAGGAAGATTATAGGAAAGTTTTATCACAGTACTAGAAATTTTAGCCAGCAAGCACATAAGAATACCACTGTCACTTATTGTCCACATAAAAGACCCAATAAAACCATACAAATTTTAAATATAAGGCTTTTAGCAAAATGGCTGGATATTTCAGGGATATTTAATCAAAAATATAACTTCTTTGGTCAAGAAACAAAAAAATCATTTGGAAGATATCATTTATAATAGAACATAAATGATAAACTAGCAGTAAATCTAACAAAAGATGTTCAAAAGCTTTCAAAAGAAAATGCTAAGAATTAAATGAAGGGGTTTGCTATCTTTCAGCCTTTCAGGTGGTGCAGTGGTAAAGAATCTGCCTGCCAATGCAGGAGATGCCAGAGACTCAGGTTTGATCCCTGGATGGGGAAGATCCCCTGGAAAAGGAAATGGCAACTCATTCCAGTATTCTTGCCTGGGAAATCCCATGGACAGAGGAGCCTGGTGGGCTAACAGTCCATGGGATCACAAAGAGTTGGACACAACTGAGCAAGGAGATCCAACCAGTCCATTCTAAAGGAGATCAATCCTAGGTGTTCATTGGAAGGACTGATGCTAAAGCTGAAACTCCAATACTTTGGCCACCTCATGCGACGAGTTGACTCACTGGAAAAGACTGATGCTGGGAGGGACTAGGGGCGGGAGGAGACGGGGACGACAGAGAATGAGATGGCTGGATGGCATCACCGACTCGATGGACATGAGTTTGAGTGAACTCTGGGAGTTGGAGATGGACAGGGAGGCCTGGCGTGCTGTGATTCATGGGGTGGCAAAGAGTTGGTCAGGACTGAGCGACTGATCTGAACTGAACTGAGAACATGCATGGATACACACACACACACATGCAGCCTGCATGATTAGGAAGATATATGAAGATATTGTTGCCACAAATTGATCTACTCTTTGAATATAGATACAGTTGAAGTCACAACAGAATCCTTTCGGATACCTAACAAGTTGTTTCCAAATATACAGAAAAAATTGCCACAGCATTGCTAATGGAACAGATGGCGGGGGGCGGCGGGGGCCTGGGGGGTGTTGCTTAAATATCAAGATTTCTTTAAAGCCATAGAAATGTAGATATTTGGTATTTGTGTTGGAATAAACAATAAACCAATGGAAGAGAGCCCATGAAACAAAACCCACACACAAATCTATAGAAACTTATGACAGTTCAATGGGAAATAGATGAACTATTCCTAACAAGTTTTTAAAAAGCATTATTTCCCTCGTGGCTCACTCAGCTAGTAAAGAATCTGCCTGCAATGTGGGAGACCCTGGTTCAATTCCTAGGTTGGGAAGATCTCCTGGAGAAGGGAACAGCTACTCACTCCAGTATTCTGGCCTGAAGAATTCCATGGACAACAGTCCATGGGGTCGCAAGAGTCAGACACAACTGAGCCACTTTCACTTTAATAGATTTTGGACAACTGATTAGAGCCATATGTTGGGGGAAAAGTGAATTTAAACCCCTATTATCACACCATGTATGAACAGTTCAGTTCAGTTGCTCAGTCGTGTCCGACTCTGCGACCCCATGAATCACAGCACGCCAGGCCTCCCTGTCCATCACCAACTCCCGGAGTTCACCCAAACTCATGTCCATAGTCGGTGATGCCATCCAGCCATCTCATTCTCTGTTGTCCCCTTCTCTTCCCGCCCCCAATCCTTCCCAGCATCAGAGTCTTTTCCAGTGAGTCGACTTGTCGCATGAGGTGGCCAAAGTATTGCAGTTTCAGCTTTAGCATCAGTCCTTCCAATGAACACCCAGGATTGATCTCCTTTAGAATGGACTGGTTGAATCTCCTTGCAGTCCAAGGGACTCTCAAGAGTCTTCTCCAGCACCACAGTTCAAAAGCATCAATTCTTCGGCGATCAGCTTTCTTCACAGTCCAACTCTCACATCCATACATGACCACTGGAAAAACCATTGCCTTGACTAGACGGACCTTGGTTGGCAAAGTAAGTCTCTGCTTTTTAATATACTATCTAGGTTGGTCATATCTTTTCTTCCAAGGAGTAAGCGTCTTTTAATTTCATGGCTGCAATCAGCATCCGCAGTGATTTTGGAGCCCAAAAAAATAAAGTCTGACACTGTTTCCACTGTTTTTCCATCTATTTCCCATGAAGTGATGGGACCAGATGCCATGATCTTTGTTTTCTGAATGTTGAGCTTCAAGCCAAACTTTTCACTCTCCTCTTTCACTTTCATCAAGAGGCTTTTAGTTCCTCTTCACTTTCTGCCATAAGGGTGGTGTCATCTGCATATCTGAGGTTATTGATATTTCTCCCGGCAATCTTGATTCCAGCTCGTGCTTCTTCCAGCCCAGCGTTCCTCATGATGTACTCTGCATATAAGTTAAATAAGCAGGGTGACAATATACAGCCTTGACATACTCCTTTTCCTATTTGGAACCAGTCTGTTGTTCCATGTACAGTTCTGACTGTTGCTTCCTGACCTGCATACAGGTTTCTCAAGAGGCAGGTCAGGTGGTCTGGGATTCCCATCTCTTTCAGAATTTTCCACAGTTTATTGTGATCCACAGAGTCAAAGGCTTTGGCATAGTCAATGAAGCAGAAATAGATGTTTTTCTGGAACTCTCTTGCTTTCTCCATGATCCAGCAGATGTTGGCAATTTGATCTCTGGTGCCTCTGCCTTTTCTAAAACCTGCTTGAACATCTGGGAGTTCACAGTTCACATATTGCTGAAGCCTGGCTTGGAGAATTTTGAGCATGACTTTCCTAGCGTGTGAGATGAGTGCAATTGTGCAGTAGCTTGAGCATTCTTTGGCATTGCCTTTCTTTGGGATTGGAATGAAGACTGACCTTTTCCAGTCCTGTGGCCACTGCCGTTTTCCAAATTTGCTGGCATATTGAGTGCAGCACTTTCACAGCATCATCTTTCAGGATCTGAAATAGCTCAACTGGAATTCCATCACCTCCACTAGCTTTGTTCATAGTGATTATCTCTAAGGCCCATTTGACTTCACATTCCAAGATGTCTGGCTCCAGATGAGTGATCACACCATCGTGATTATCTTCGTCGTGAAGATCTTTTTTGTACAGATCTTGTGTATTCTTGCCACCTCTTTTTAATATCTTCTGCTTCTGTTAGGTCCATACCATTTCTGTTCTTTACTGAGCCCATCTTTGCATGAAATGTTCCCTTGGAATCTCTAATTTTCTTGAAGAGATCTCGTTTTTCCTATTCTGTTGTTTTCCTCTATTTCTTTGCATTATCGCTGAGGAAGGCTTATCTCTCCTTGCTATTCTTTGGAACTCTGCATTCAGATGCTTATATCTTTCCTTTTCTCCTTTGCTTTTTGCTTCTCTTCTTTTCACAGCTATTTGTAAGGCCTCCTCAGACAGCCATTTTGCTTTTTTGCATTTCTTTTCCATGGGGATGGTCTTGGTTCCTGTCTCCTGTACAATGTCATGAACCTCCATCCAGAGTTCATCAGGCACTCTATCTATCAGATCTAGTCCCTTAAATCTATTTCTCACTTCCACTGTGTAATCAAGGGATTTGATTTAGGTCATATCTGAATGGTCTAGTGGTTTTCCCTACTTTCTTCAATTTAAGTACACATGAACAATTCAATATGGACTGAATGTAAAAAACAAAACTTTATACTTTTAGAATAGAGCAGAGTATCTTTATTAAGGATTTCTTAAACAGAATACAAAAAGCACAAAACATACAGGGAAAGGTTAATAAATTTGACATTAAACTTAAAAATTTGTCTAAAATGCATAACCTAATTTTAATCAAATATCTAGACTTAACTCACAGCTTATAAAAAGTAGAAAGGATGGAGGATATCATGAAGATATCATCAAATAATTTCAGAATGTGGAATATTCTACAAAGCAACTGGCCTCAACTCTTCAATGTCATGTAAAAATTAAAAAGTAAAAAAAGTGGTTGGGGTGGAAGGATGGCAGGAAACCCTTTTAGATCAAGAGAGTAAAATGACAACAAGCACTGCATGAAGCATGGTTGAGCCTGGGTTTAAAAACAAATCAACACCAAAAAGTGACATCCCTGGGGCGCTGGGAGAAATCTGAGCGTGTGTTACACAATGTGAGACCGCTGCTCGTTTTCAGGGTGACAATACTATCGTGGTTACAGAGGACACCTTTTAGAAAGTGCATGGTGAAACACTGAAAGGTGAAATATCATGTTTTCACATTATTCAACCACAAAATGTTACTGTTTAACCTGGATGGAATATATATGGAGGTTTGTTATGTTTCTGTGTTTCTACACATGCATGAAACCTTTCATATTAAAAAGTTCGGGGGAGAAAAGGTAGGGGGAGGTGGCATTTACAACTTGTGCTCTTCCAAAGGCATCAACAGGTGAAAATGTAACCACGAAGAACGGGCAAGAAATGTTTACATTTAGTAGTAAAAAAAAGACTAGTATCCACAATGTTTAACTCCTTAAGGAAACAAAATAAAAAGGCAATAACATAATATAAAATGCGCAAAAGACATGAAATAAGCTTTTCACTGAGAGCATTCAGGAAATGAATATACATGAAAAGAAGCTCGCTCAACCTTGTTCAGTTCAGTTCAGTTCAGTCGCTCAGTCATGTCCGACTCTCCGCGACCCCATGAATCACAGCACGCCAGGCCTCCCTGTCCATCACCAACTCCCGGAGTACACTCAAACTCATGTGTTTTTAGCTTGATATTTCCAACTTTTAACAGGTGAAATGCACATTCAAACAATGAGACTTCTGCTCTGGCCAAAATGGAGTAACAGGGGCAGGATTTCCCTTCTCCATATTAACCAATGCAACACCTGTACAAAATACATACAACAGACTTTTTCAGACACTGGACAACTGTGCAGGACAGTGACTCTTGAGAGGAGAACAAACAGGGAAAGTCTTACCATTGCCCAAACTAACTGCAGGGAGAGCCCGGGCGTTCCTCTAGTGGAGCATTTAGCCAAGGTGGAGATTTTACCATGGTAAAATCTGTAGGGCAGAGTACTGGAAATGGCAACCCACTCCAGTATTCCTGCCTGGGAGATCCCATGGACAGGGAAGCCTGGCAGGCCCCAGTTCATGGGGTCACAGAGTTGGACATGACTGAGCGACTAGTACATCCATACATAGTACCGGAGAGAGGAGGGAGCTGCTGCTGCTGCTGCTAAGTCACTTCAGTTGTGTCCGACTCTGTGTGACCCCGTAGACAGAAGCCCACCAGGCTCCCCCGTCCCTGGGATTCTCTAGGCAAGCTACAAAGGGAGAATTCCAGATCTCCAGAGTTCCCCTGAGGCTTTAGCTAAACAGTGTATCCACTTAAGAACTACCCAAAGGTGGGGAAGAACCACCAGAGAGGAATAAGTGGTAAAATTCAAGTTCATACAGGGCTCAGAATAGTTCTCATTCTCCATAGCCAAAGTGGAGAAAACTCATTATAAACCAGGCAGAAGGAGGATTATTCAGAAGGGCTATTACCTCAGTAGTGAGCTAAACTAGCTCTAGATTAAAGGTTGTTCTGGTCCTAAATCATTAAGTGTAAAAGCAAGCTATGAAAGGATCAAACTGTTTCTAAGTAACTATCTCCCAGAACAAAGCTCAACATATTGAAAGGAATAAGCTCCAGCACCCAACAATGTAAAAATCCAAAAATTATCAGGCATGCAAAGAAGAAAATTACAACCTAATAATGAGAGGGAAAAAAAATCAATAGAAACAAACAAGAAATGGTAGATGATAGAATGGTCAAAATAGTAATTATAAATACATGTCAGATGTCCAAAACAAAAAACAAATAAAAAAAAAATAGAGGAAAGCAGGAGTCTGGAAGGAGAGACACGGAAGATACAAGAAAGACCCAAATGGAACTTCTGAAGATTAAAAATATAATGTATGAGGTGAAAAATACACTGGATGGGATTAACAAGAAATTAGATACTTCAGGAGAAAAGGCTAATGAACTTGAGGATACAGCAACTGAAACCAATCTGGAAGACAGAGAAAAAAAAAAGAAGAAAAACAAAACAAAAACCAGAGCACAAGAGTGCTTGCGGCGAGACAGTTCCCAGTGGCCTAACACACAAGTAAGAGTCCCAGAGGGAAAGAATGAAGGACACAGAAACCAAAAAAAAAAAGCCCCCCAAATCCCAAATTTGGTGAAAGCCATAAACCTACAAATGAACAGTCCCAGCAGAAGAAACATGAAGGGGAAAACAAACAAAAACTATACCAAGCACATCATAATCAAAGTGCTTAACAGCAGTGATCAAAAGAAACCTTTAAAGCAACCAGAGAAAAAGAATTAAAAACTTTTATATAGAAGAACAAACGTAAGAATAATAATAGTGTTCTTGCTGGAAACTACAATAATATACCACTTAACAGCCACTGGATTGGCAAAATTAAAAAGCCTGAAATTAGCAAGTACTATATGTGAAATATGATATGAAATATTATCATGTGAAACAAAGATAATTCAAATAGTGCCTAGGGGTATGAACTGGTACAGCCACTGCAGAATATAATTTGGCATTATCTTAAAAACATGAAAATATCCGTATCACATGACCAAGCAAATTATTTCTAGATAAAGAATGTGTATAGCAGCATCGTATACAACAGCAAAAAAAAAAAAACCAAAACCCCAAACATCCATCAACAGAAGAATGGATAAATTACAGACTTGTCATATAATACAGAATAGCAATAAAAATTAATGACTTTTAGAAGACACCAAGCTGAAAAAAGCGAGTGACAGAAGTAAACAGACATTATACCATTTATATAAAATTCAAAAAAATACAAAACTTAGTACTTCATTTTGGGATACTTACATATGTTGTAAAACTGTAATAAGCAAAACAATGACAAACACAACGTTCAAAATAACAATTACTTGAGGAGAGGGCACGTTTAAAACGCCAGCAATATTCATTTCCTAAGTTGGCTGATTGGTACATGGACATTTATTATTCTTTATACCTTATATATACATGATTGTGTATTTTTGCTGGTATGAAATACTTCATTAAAAATAAAGACTGAAAATATGAAAGACTTTAAAAATGAAAACTACTGATTTATGTATAACAATAAAATTAGTGTAAAAAAGTATACAAAGAAAATGTTCTTTATTGTCTTTCAGCCCCCTCACAATCAGTTTTAATCTAAAAGGGCCATAATCCAACTATGAAAAAAAATAACAAGCAGTCTTTAACTGCTCTGACACAAAATCTGAACATCTGGTACTCGAATTTATACAAGAGTAAATACGTTAGCACTCATGTCTGATTCTTCGACTTTCATCTGTACTTGGATTTTTCTTTATCTTTGGATTTCCTGGGACTCCTGCTTCGGTCTCTCTTTTTACTCCTTTCTCTTTCATAGGGATCTGCCTGGTATTTGGATTTGTGACTGTTACTATAGTGGCCATCCCTTTCTCGAGATCGGCTACGACTTCGGTTCTGAGGTCGGTCCCTCTTTTCACTCTTTTGCTTCTCCCAACAACTTTCTTCTTCTTCATAGTGACCAAAGCCCATTTCCCTGTAGATATCCTATCAAAGAAATAGAGAGGTATAAGTGAATCAGTAAAATAATCATTTTGTAGGTACTATCAATTCACAAAACTTAAGACACCTCCCCCATTAGCAAGCAGTTTTAACAGGTCAAATTTGAACACTACCACTAACACCAAGAATCCTATAAATTAAAAAGCAAAAATAATTCAGAAAAAAACCATTTTCTCATTGATCTCACTGTTTTGAATCTACTATTTCAGCTGAACTGAAAGATCACATCTAAAAACAAAGAACTGAAATAGCCCAGTTGAAATAAGTCTTTGGGCAAAATCGCAATACCAAGAATTCTGGTTATGCACAGCCATTGTTCCACTCCCCACTTCCTCACTCCCCCAAAATGTGGTTCCATTACCGATCTACAGTGAAACTACTAAAATCCCCATTAAGAATGCTATAAAGAAGACATCATTTAAATAACATATCCAAAAGAGATTTCAGATAGGTCAATCAGTCTAAAGAGGAAAGAAAATAGATTCTGAATACTTGGGTCTGAGCAATTGTTTTTAAAGTATTTTTTTTTTATAACAGCTCCTCTCTAAATTTTTGAATAAAGTTTCTTGCTTAGACTAAATGTTTTTTATTAAAATCATTATCAACATAGCCGATAAATGTTTTATTAAAATCATTATTGACACAGTTCTTTAAAAAAGAATTCATTGCCCCAAAGACGACAAAGTGGGTAGATTTACTTCTATTCTCAATAACTAAATAGCAGTAGTCCATGGAATCCTCCAGGAAAGAATACTGGAGTGGGTGGACATCCCCTTCTCTAGCGGATCTTCCTGACCCAGGGTCTGAACCCAGGTCTCCAGGATTGCAGGAGGATTGTTTACCGTCTTTACCATCTGAGCCACCAGAGAAGCCCCTCAAGTAGCAGAAGTAACTTTTCCATACAGAAAAGGGCTAGTTAGAGCACAACAACTCTACCTCTGCTCATGTCTTATCCTTGATCAAAACGAGTATCTCAGCAAGTGGCTAAAATCTAAAGATATCAGAGTCAATGCTCTTTCAAGAATAACTGATAAAATTCAACTCTCTTAAAAGATTTCTCAAAAGAAAGGGGATATTCTGAGGACTGAACTCCCAAGGGCCCAACTCTATTACCTTAGACATTATTACAGTAGATGTAAATGTCAAGGTTTAAAATCCAAGTGATGAATACCCATGGTTATGGACTGGGTTTTAAGGAAATGATTCAAAATTATTCCATATAATGTCTAGATACTTTACATTATGCTTATTACAGGGACTGCAGTATGGGAAAACAGACCTAACAAGACTGTTACATGCCACAGCATTTGTGGAAGAGCCCCTATAAACTGATTCATGATTTCCCACAACACCAATAGTTCCTATCATTCTGTAAGAATCCCAGAGGTAGAAAATGAGTAGGTGTTTCAGCTTAAACTTTTACCAATTATTTTTGAGCAAAATGTGACATCCCTAGGAAAAAGACTTTTTTTGTTCTTCCTGTAACATACACAAAATGTAAATATGTATGTACTATTCTGACTGGACAGCAAGTGCTGGTTGAGGCAATAAACTTCTTAAATGGAGAGACAGTTTTAACTGATGGATAATCCTATAAAGTTTTCAGCACATTATTATACCAACAGGCACGTAAAAGGTTTGAGTCTTCAAAATAAGAAAGAGAGATTACATAGTACTTAATTCTTTGAAAAAAATTGAGGAAGCTGAAAATCTGAAATGGATTGAAATCTTAAAGTCTCTCCTACTTGGCTTAGTTTTCAAAGCTACACAAGCTTTGAAGTCAGGCATTCTAGGTTCAAATGGTCTTTGCCATTTAGGAAAGATGTCAAACAAATCTTCTTGAGGTTAGATTTATCAGTGAAGGTTCATAGAGAAGCTAAAAAGGACTTGAGAGGAGCCTCAAAGGATGAGTGAGTTAGGGCTTGGATTGGCTGCAAGAAGGATAATGCAAGAAGTGTGTGCGAAAACTGAAAGCAAGGAAGACTGAGCACTGTGTGCTTGAAGGAGAAAAGTTTCAGTTCAGTTCAGTCGCTCAGTCGTGTCTGACTCTTTGCAACCCCATGAACCGCAGCAAGCCAGGCCTCCCTGTCCATCACCAACTCCCAGAGTCCACCCAAACCCACGTCCATCAAGTTGATGATGCCATCCAACCATCTCATCCTCTGTTGTCCCATTCTCCTGGCCTCAATCTTTCCCAGCATCAGGGTCTTTTCAAATGAGTCAGCTCTTCGCATCAGGTGCCCAAAGTACTGGAGTTTCAGCTTCAACATCAGTCCTTCCAATGAACACCCAGGACTGATCTCCCTTAGGATGGACTGGTTGGATCTCCTTGCAGTCCAAGGGACTCTCAAAGAGTCTTCTCCCATTTATGCGAAGCCATATTAGAACAAATCTAAGTATGTGCTTGCACAGTGCTCAGTGCTTGTGGAGTACAATGTTATTCTCATTCTAGATATAAGGAAACTGAGACTCTTGGAGATGCACATATGTTGGAGAAAATTATTTAACTCATCAGTAACTTTACATATAAAACTGAAAAGGGGGTAGTAATGAAAAAAAATACCATATCTGACTGAATTTTTAAAAACCGTTACAGTTTCAGTCCTCCTACTAAACTATAAGGTCCATAGGCTTGTGGGGTCAGGATCTTCATATCTAAGGTAAGGGAAACAACTTAGATGAGCTCTAAGTCGTCTCCAGTATGGACTTTTAGAAATTCTACTCATTTTATAGATTTAAGAAATAAGACATGATGATTAAACAAGCATGCAGTTAAAAAAAAAAAAAAAGAATACCATAAAGTGGCCAGTTTAAGGCAATCAACTTAACTGAGCCAATGACTTCATGTAGAGTAGTCAAAAAATTAAAAAATCAATCTTTGCTGAGGTCTCTGGCAGTAAACTGGAGATTTGGTCACATCTAAATCACTCCGTTCAGTTCCGTCGCTCAGTCGTGTCCGACTCTTTGTGACCCCGTGGACTGTAGCCTACCAGGCTTCTCTGTCCATGGGATTCTCCAGGCAAGGATACTGGAGTGGGTTACCGTTTCCTTCTCCAGGGGATCTTCCTGACCCAGGGATCAAACCCGGGTCTCCCGCATTGGAGGCAGACGCTTTAACCTCTGAGCCACCAGGGAAGCCCTCTAAATCACTCAAATAATATTAAATGACTAAAATGACAAAAACAGAGTTCCAGATGATAAGAATAGTGAACACCTATGAAAGCCACAGAGGAGGACAGGCAAGCAGCCTGATATTTCTCAGCCAGGCAGTCCACAGCCGAGTACTCATTTCCTGTAACCCCAGTAAAACTCAAATCTCAAGAACACAGTAACCACCTCTGGATTTAAGACATGAGGTGGAAAAATTATAAACAGATTTTGAATTGAACAGTAAGGCTTTCAGTCAATAAAAAACAAAGCACTTGAAGAAATAAAGCATTCTTAGGAAACTAAGCTCACCAAGCAAAGACCAAGAAATAGGAAAATTTGAGCTGTACCTGAAAATTACCTAGCACTGAAAATTTCCTTTAATGATTATGTAATACTTTTGAGATTAAAATCAAAAGGATAAAAAGCAGAATAATAGAAAAAAATTGGGCCCACTGAAATCTTAAATATGGATGCTATTTTATTAGAAGGAAAAGAAAATCAGTGCAGCTATATTATTAAATCAAAGTATAAAACCAAAAACAACTGCTTTAATATACTTCGAGGGAAGAAATAAAGTTAGAATA
This sequence comes from Moschus berezovskii, assembly GCF_049115385.1. Taxonomy (NCBI): domain Eukaryota; kingdom Metazoa; phylum Chordata; class Mammalia; order Artiodactyla; family Moschidae; genus Moschus; species Moschus berezovskii. The sequence continues at coordinate 93,928,826 of NC_142469.1, forward strand.
TTATTGCCAAAAGGGGAAGACATTTGCTGCTGTTACTGTAAAGTCTTAAGTAATCAAACAGCAAAACAAAGAAAGATTCATAAAAAGGCAGGGGTGCAAATGTGGGAACCACAGACTTGAAATGCAGCCCCTCTTTGGATTTTTTTAAGACTGCTGATTATCTCAAACACATCAACGTGTATTTCAGGCCTAAATTCATCACGGATTCCATGTAGAAGTGTAAGAGGAGCTGTGGAAACACATGGGATTTGGCATGATTAGTGGAAAACATGCTAAATATTCATAGAAATGTGATACAGCTACCATTAAAAAAGATGTTGAGGTGATCATTGGCTAAATTAATAAGCATATAAAATTAATAGGGAGATGGTCCTATTAGATGACACTGGAATATTATACTGTGGGACAAGCTACATTAGAATTCACAATTGGATTCAGGAAAGAAAACTGCTGGAAGGAATATATTTCAGGGAAGGAAATTTGGGTAAGAATTTGACAGGAATACATTCCAGGTAAGAGGAACAGCAGAAGGGGTACAGGTCCAGTTTTACACTGTGGTTACACTACTCACTAGCTGCATTAAGACCACCGGCAAGTAGCTTAACTTTTTTATCTTTTACTTTCTTGTGAACAGAGACAACAGCATCCACCTCGCATTACAAGGACGCAAGAGACGTTACTACTACTGATGCAGGTGAGGATTACTGGAGGGACTGACAAGGGTGTAACTTAAAACAGAGAGCAGGGCATGAATGATGGGAGTCTTTAAACAGCAAAAGGGCGACTGAAAGAAGAGAGATTAGATCCTCACTGGATGACAGCAAGGAGGAGGAGGAGATGCTGTCTAGGGAACAGGGTGCTAATACATATAAAACATGCATTTGCTGTCATTTTTTAAAATGAAGAAAAAAACCACAAAACACATAAAATGGTTACCTTTGGGGAAAGAAGAGAAGGGGGAGAGGACAGGGATAGTAGTTAGGTGCCCTATGCATACCACTTTGTAGACTTTACTTTGGAACCACACAATTTTTCAAAGTACAATAGAAAATATTTTAAGTGATTCGTAAACATCAAAAGGAAACAACTGAAATGTGAATCCAGTTAATGGCCTTACCACAGACAGAAATGATTCCAAGTGATTTAAAACGTATTGACTGTAAAAATAAGAGTTACAGCCAATGCAGAAAATGTGTGCACACACACTTTTTGTTTCCACTTAATCTTAACAACGTGTCTGGGAGACAAATATTATCTCAGTTTCACAGAGGAGGAAAACATGGCTCAAGAAAGTTAAATCACGTGATGAGGTCACATCAGTGATCAGCAGTGTAGAAATCTGGGCTTCCCTGGTGGCTCAGTTGGTAAAGAATCCAAAGCTGGCTCTTCTGACAGCAAATCCTCTCCTCTGCCAGTCACACTGCCCTCTCCATCTTCGTGTCTTTGCGTGACATCCCCACTGCCGTGAGCCCCTCACTTCCCCACCAACTGAACAACTCCTCATCTACCAGGCCCAGTTTAAAGATCCTCATGTGGTAAAAACCAGAGCAAGGGATGTAGTGTATTCTGCTTTTCAATTAACTCAGAGCCAAACTGCAGGTTGGAAATAATTTCTTCCCTTTATAATTTACTTTCTTTGGGGAATTTTTATTATCCCTGTCTTAGAAAATTTACTGTTCAGGAAAGCTTTCAGGATGATCAAGCTAACTATTTATTTAACGTGGCTTTTATTTCATATATACCATATCAGTCAGTTCAGTTGCTCAGTCGTGTCCGACTCTCCGTGATTTTTTTCAGGTCCTAAAACCTCAAGAGCTATAAGTGCTATACAGAACACCTGGTGATAAATTAACATGATAAATTAGAAGGATTTTTTTTTTTTTTACCATAACCACACTTGTTTTTGATGGGAATGAGTAACTGTTCATAGGGATGAAAATCACTCCTGCTTCACAATGTGGAACTATATGACATATTCAGTTATTCTGAAAACAATGTTTTATAATCTGTCATATATATTCTTGAAAATTAAAGTTTCATTACCCGAGTAAAACCATTCTACATCTTAAGAATTAAGAACACATCCATCCCTGTTCAGAAGCATACCTTTATTCCTAAATTACGTCATTAAGATGTAATTGACAGATGGATGAAATATGTATTTCTCTACAGATGAGTCTGAACAACAGTACGTACCTGATTGGTATTTTTGATTGGCATGTAGTCCTCATCTTCTTTTTCTTCAGAGCAGTGGCGGGTCTTCTTCTTGTGTTTTTTACTTGTGTGTGAGTGACTTGCCTTTGAGTCTTCTGCCTGCTCATCTAGTACAAGTTCATATTTGGCACTGGAGCAACTAGTTAAGGACAAATGTGAGAACTGACACAGATAATACATCAAAACATGAGAATCTGGTCAACAAAGGAGGCCATGAGGCTAAAGACAACTGTTTAAAGCAAAAAGCATCTCAGAGCATAGAATATATTTCTAAAACAAAACTAATTCATATTTTGCTTAATTACACAGGCAGGAAAAATGGAAAGAGCTCTCGTTTCAAATTAACAGTTTACAATGGGTAAGTGAGCAAAAAAGACAGGGGAAAAACTGATTTCATAAATGAAAAATATAAGTAGTATTAAAAAAATAAGGAAACCTATTTGTCAATAATGAAAAAATTTAAACATAGAAAATGAGGCACATATTTAACTTGAAAATATTAAGACATTATAAATCCCAATGCCAGAGAAGCTATGTAAGATGAAAATACACTCACATAACTCTGAGTGTAAGTTCAGTCCTATAGAAGAAAATTTAGCAAGGGATATCAACAGTTATCATGTTGAAATTCAAATAAGAATTCATAAAAAACTGAAGTGACAGTAAGTTAAGTGAATAACGGCATAGCTGTCCCTCACTATCCACAGGGGTTGGTTCCAGGACCTCCTGAGGAGACCAAATGCCACAGATGTTCACGTCCCTTATATAAAACAGCACAGTGTTTGCCTATAACCTACATACATGCTCCCTTACACTTCAAATCATCTCTAGATTACTTATAAAACCTACTGCAATGTAAATGTGATGTAAATAGTTGTAAATACAATGCAGATGCTACATAAATACATAGCTGCCTCCACAGCAAATTGAAGTTTTGCTTTTTGGGACTTTCTGGTATATTTTTCCTGAATATTTTCCATCTGCAGTTGGAGATCCATGGATGCAGAACCTGCAGAGGCAGAGGGCCGACTGCATACATAATAGGATTTATCTTAAATAACAGAAACTGAGAATAAGCAGCCTAGTAATAAAGATATGCATAAACACATTAAAGTATTGCAACACAGAATTATAAAGGAAGTTATTAACAATGACAAGTGAATGCTGCTAAATAACCTGGCATTTTTTATAAACCTGGTGTTTATAAAAAATTATAAGTTAAAATAGCTTGAAGCAAAAATTGTATGTAACTTTATAAAACTTCATAAAAGATCAAGATTTGAAAGGAACAAGGAAAAATAAAACGTATCATTTGTCTAAATGGTAGAACTATGAGTGAATCTTTTTTAATCTCACATAAATATATTATAAAAATTATAATAATGTATGCTTTAATTTAGAAATAAGTTTAATAAACTACAGTATCTGAGAATGAGAAAAAATGTAAAACTACTAGGACCTCTCTAACAATAATCTTAAACCCCAAAACAGGCAAGACTAGAATAGTGGTTTTCAAAAAAATTAGGAGGAAGCCCAAAACACAGAACTATTTTAGTGGCGTGTGGGACTAGAGTAAAAGCAAACACACTTCCCTCAGGACTGAGTTTCATGTCGCTTTTCACCAGGCCACAGCTCTATGCTCCCTCACGGATGTCCCGTGCAGTAGGAAAGCACTGCACCGTCTGGCTACTCCCAAGATAGCTGACAACAGCTAACCAGCCCGTACCATCCTATCATTACCCCACGATCTCCAACTCCTTTCTTCCTTTAATCCGTGCGACAGTGTTTCCATGGTACCTTCCGGATAGACTCCTTTTCTGGATACAAATCCAGTAGCCCTTGCCTATGATTTCACCTCAGTGTTTGCTCTACACACACTGCTCTGTTCAAAGTGTGTCAGAGCTCCTGAGTATTTCTAATTGCTACTCAACAGGGTATAAAATCCACTTAGTGGGTCACTGAAAGCCAGCATTTTAAAATAACATAGACCAGAAAACAGAGTACGTGGAATCTAATAAAAATATTATTTTATAAACTTGTCTTTCAATTCTGTGTGTATGTGTATGATTATACTTGGACTGTCCTGGGGGAAGATGTAAACTGTATTCCTTAAATAATGGACCAGAGTTAAAGAAAATAGTACCCTACCCTCAGCCCTCATCTCCCCATATTCGTTGTAGCTTTAATGTCACTACGTACAGTATCATTTGAGGATCCTCTGACCCCTCACCTCTATTATAAGTCCCATATCCCATGAGAAATGCTGAGCTGGAAGAAGCACATGCTGGAATCAAGATTTCTGGAAGAAATATCAATAACCTCAGATATGCAAATGACACCACCCTTACAGCAGAAAGTGAAGAAGAACTAAAGAGCCTCTTGATGAAAAGAGGAGAGTGAAAAAGTTGGCTTAAAGCTCAATGTTTAGCAAACTAAGATCATTGCATCTGGTTCCATCACTTCATGGCAAATAGATGGGGAAACAGTGGCTGACTTTATTTTTCAGTTTAGTTCAGTCTCTCAGTCGTGTCCGACTCTTTGTGACCCCATGAACAGCAGCATGCCAGGCCTCCCTGTCCATCACCAACTCCCGGAGTCCACCCAAACCCATGTCCATTGAGTCAGCGATGCCATCCAACCATCTCATCCTCTGTCATCCCCTTCTTCTCCTGCCCTCAATCTTTCCCAGCATCAGGGTCTTTTCCAATGAGTCAGCTCTTTGCATCAGGTGGCCAAAGTACTGGAGTTTCAGCTTCAACATCAGTCCTTCCAAAGAACACCCAGGACTGATCTCCTTTAGGATGGACTGGTTGACTTTATTTTGGGGGGCTCAAAAATCACTGCAGATGGTGATTGCAGCCATGAAATTAAAAGACGCTTACTCCTTGGAAGGAAGGCTATGACCAACCTAGACAGCACATTAAAAAGCAGAGATACTACTTTGCCAACAAAGGTCAGTCTAGTCAAGGCTATGGTTTTTCCAGTAGTCATGTATGGATGTGAGTTGGACTATAAAGAAAGTTGAGCGCCAAAGAACTGATGCTTTTGAACTGTGGTGCTGGAGAAGACTCTTGAAAGTCCCTTGGACTGCAAGGAGATCCAACCAGTCCATCCTAAGGGAGATCAGTCCTGGGTGTTCATTGGAAGGACTGATGTTGAAGCTGAAACTCCAATACTTTGGGCACCTGATGTGAAGAGCTGACTCATTTGAAAAGACCCTGATGCTGGGAAAGATTGAGGCCAGGAGGAGAAGGGGATGACAGAGGATGAGATGGTTGGATGGCATCACCAACTCAATGGACAGGAGTTTGGGTAGACTTTGGGAGTTGGTGATGGACAGGGAAGCCTGGAGTGCTGCGGTTCAAAGAGTCAGACACGAATGAGCGAATGAACTATCCCACAGACGCACTTCTTTGCAACATTCTCAACATATTAAATTAATAGTGATTATTTAATGTCTGTTCTTCTCCCCAACTCCAAAATATAACACAAGCTCCACATGGGCAGGGGACATGTTTCACAGCTAAACTTCTCTGGGCATGTAACCAAATAAGTATTGGCTAATTACCTGTAACACTAAGACATTCATTGTATCTCCTCCTTCCCAGCTCATCCACTATCTTCTACTCACTGCTACCATCAAGGCTTTTAGAAGAAGTCAATCTCTCCAAAATCCTACTTCGTGATCCCCCTGACCTCTTTTCTCCAATTACTTCCCAAGGTCTAATCTAGTGAAGTTAAACTTCCCTCTTCTACCTCTATTTTTGAATCCTATTAATACTTTTATAGCAATTTCTCTCATGGTCTACAAAGTACATCCCATGTCTTTCTGACTATCAGTACTTAGATAATCCTCAGAATCCCCCGTGTTCACCATAGTAATAAAGTAATATATGTGAAAATATATATGAAAACATACGTTCTATCCCTCTATTACTGTACCTGAGACAATAAATGTCTTGCTAAAATGAAACCTATCAATTACCAAGAACATAAAGATCATTCCACTAGGTCATATTCATGAATTCCTTTCTCTTATTCAATATACTGTCTCTGAACACATGGTTTGCACCAGGACATGCCTGTCTTCTGTATCAACTTCAAAGGGTTAAAGCAACACTGTTCAATAGTAGCTATGGGCAGTGGCTTAAATTTAGATTAATGAAAATCAAACAAGCTATAAAACCCTGTTCCTCATTCCACTTCAGATGCTCACTAACCACACGTGGTTAGTAGCCACACTGGACAGGGAAGATACAGCACGTTTCCATCACTGCAGGAAGTCTTGTTAGACAGCACTGGGCTAGGTACTGATTCTTAGACATGCCTAGCTTCTTTCTTAACTCTTAGCAATCTATCACCTTGAATGTAAAACACTCTCATACTGGGTAGCCTTCCTTTTCAGCCTGAACACCCATGGGCAGAAGATGCTCCTTCTACTTGACACTCCACGGTGACCTTCTTTTCATTTGTCCTACACACACCCCTCTTCCAGCTGTAGGTTCTAGTGATTTGCCTCAGTTGAATTTCGAAGATTTGGTGAATAACCTCAAGTGTATCTATCCATACCTTTTATGATTCTAAGAATCAAACGCCCTCAATGCTCACCTTTTCAGACCAGTCTTAGTTTACTGTTTGATTTGTCTGCACATGAAAGCTTCCCTCGTGGTGACTGTGTCAGTACACTCCAGACATTACCCAGCTCTAACGCCTTACAATGCTTTGTGTACTGCTGCTGCTGCTAAGTCGCTTCAGTCGTCCGACTCTGGACGGCGCTGCAGACAGCCAATACAATAAAAAATAAATATACAACAGGTCAACCTGATATTCATCTTTCCTTGATGAATTCTTGGGGAAAAAAATGTTTACACAGTATGGGGAAAGCGTATCCCTAAAATACCAATAGAAACTAGGAAACAAAGAAACCATTCACCAGAAAGAAATGCAAAAGAAATAACCACGTGTGGAGTGATAGGTTTATAACGAGAGTATCAATGAACAAATTAAAATGACATCATATGAAAAGTATGTTTCATTGCTTCTTACTTGTCTCAACCTAAAACTTGGACAAACCTATAAAGGGTCAAGTGTTTATTTCTTTTTAATCCTACAGAAGTCAACTCTTGCGCACAGTAGGAATGCAATAAATTTGTGTTGCTAGACTGACCATGTATCCTGCAGAAAAAGGGACAGGGAAGCCTGGCACACTGCAGTCCATGGGATCACAGAGAGTCGGACATGACTTAGTGACTAAACACCACCACGACAAAGGGTTTAGCTTAGCTATAATAAAGAAATTTCTGACTGTGAGAAATTTAAAACATTAAGATTATGTATATAAAATACAACTCTTACCTGGGGATCTTCTGAAAATAAGTGGTAACCTTAACCTAAGTGTAGGGAGGTAAAAGAATTAGGCTTAAAATTTCTCAACCCTAACTTTCTCCCCACAACAAAGAATATATTGAAAAAGCAAAGTATACATATATAAAATGGTGAAAAGAGATAAACTGATTTCATCACAGAGCATCTGGATTCAGGTACCTTGTTTTCTATAGTCTTTTCATAAGATATCACATTGTACTCTCCAGAGTAGAAGGTCAACACATACGGACCAACTAGTTCTTGTGAAGGATACTCCTGTTTGGGCTTTACTTTATCTTTCAGAACCAAATTAGATGGTTTATCCTGTTCTTTTTCATACTCCTTGAAATCACTCTTGGTGTATTTCCCACCTATTTAAAAAAGAAAAAAGAGCTTAGAAAAATCACCTGATCAATCAAGAATAATAACTGTAAGAGGTATAATGCATAAGAACTATTTTATAAGTGGCATATATACGAGGCAGAGTGGGGCTGCCCTGGCGGTCAGACGGTAAAGTATCCGCCTGCAATGCAGGCGACCCGGGGTTCGACCTCTGGGTTGGGAATATCCTCTGGAGAAGGGAATGGCTTCCCACTCCAGTATTCTTGCCTAGAGAATCCTATGGACAGAGGAGCCTGGTGGGCTACAGTCCATGGGGTCGCAGAGAGTCAGACACAACTGAGCAACTAAGCACATATATCAGAGGATATAAAAGGCTGAGAAGAAAACAAAAGACTCATGGTAATTCATTCTTCACCATTATTTTAACTGAAATCAGAAATCCATTTAGTTAGGTAGTGATATGCTGCCCCCTAATGATATATATGAATATTACAATGCCAAATTTTCAAATCCTAAATTACACAAAGAATACAACCACTGGAAAATAATGCAGGGTTTAGGTAGGGCCATTAAGTCTATGAGAACATTAGGCCCAAAGGAAATTGAGGGCTTAGGGCTTGTACCTGAGATCCAAGAGGCTTATACGTTTAGAAGAAATGAGAGTTTCAAGATCTCTGATTTGTCAAGAGACACTGCTCAAATCTCAACAGAGCACCAAGCAAATAGGGGATAGCAGGAAATGTACAGATTTTCACTAAAGAGATGTGAGAGGGAAGGGTTGAAGAGAGCACCAAAGATAAACTGTCTCTGCCTTGAAATTCTTAAGAGCACCTTTACTGTATCCAAGGGCCAAAAACTAAATCAACAATTCCTTCAGAAAAACAGGACTGTTAACTGGCCTACCGTAGCTGGGCATGAAAGGAGAGAGAGCATTCCATGTAGCCTCTCGACTCTCAAACCTAGTCTCTATCAGATGAGGATCCAGCTCCTGTCTGTCCCATCCCCTCAACCACTGTGAGGAAATGTTTCCAGAGGGGAAGGCCTGCTACAGAAGGGTACAAGACTGCATGTGCAAATAAAGCCAACTTGAGGTACGCAGGTGTTTTGATTGAGAAACCTATACACACCTTGACTGTCACCAGGGTATTTAAACAAAAGAGAAAAACAGCAAAAAGAGGGGTAAGCATCAAAGACAAGATTAACCTATCTGGCAGTTTCAGAGGCTCTGGAAACAGAAACAGCCAGCAGACAATGTTTCATATAAACCTGAAACAAACGACCATAAAGAGCTAAAATGCTGGTAACTGTAACAAACAGGCGTGGTTTCATCGCTGAAAAGGTATCTGCCATGTGCCTGCCATTAGAAGTCTCACCATGCATGAAGCATAGAAGGAGCAACAGATTAAGTGAGAAGTTCTGGATTAAAATTCTGACTCCAGTGAGAAGTCGTAGGTGAGAAACTTCAATTCTCTGAAACGCTCTTCATTTAGGAACTGAAAATAGTATTATCATTTCACAAAGCTGTTGGAATCACCACATAAGGCTATAAGAAAAAGTATTTAGCGCCGTGAATGGTACAGAGGATGTGTGCTCAGTCGCTCAGTCATATCCAACTCTTTGTGACCCCATGGACTGTACCTGCCAGGTTCCTCTGTCCATGGGATTCTCCAGGCAAGAATACTGCAGTGAGTTGCCATTGCCTCTTCCAGGGGATCTTCCCAACACAGGGATCAAACCCAGGCCTCCTGCAGCTCCTGCAATGGCAGACATATTCTTTACCACTAAGCCACCTGGGAAGCCCAGGGCATAAGATACCACTCAATTTTTTAAATGTGAAAACATAATACATAAAATTATCTCAACATGAACTGAGATTAACAGCAAATTACATGCTTATGACAGCACACAAGAAACTGAAGCATGTCTCCTATGACATTTTACTGCATATAAACTACATTGAAACTACTGAGGAAGGCAGTATTATTTCTAAAGTGAGTAGATGGGTTAGGATGAAAAGAAAATTGGGAGAGAAAAAAAAGACTATTTAGATTCAGGACTGGTTTAAATCTGGGTAAACCTGACCCTGGGTAAATCATTTCACAAGATTCTGCTTCAAGTTCCCTCTCTGTAATGAAAAATTATATTTGTTTCATATGTATCCCAAATGACAAAATTAAATTAGCTTTCTAGGAAAAGAGCTCCACAGAAGAGCTACTTGGCATACTACGGGACCAGAACCATAATGCATTAGGTCAGTGTTTGTCTATATTTCCTGAGTGTACTTATTTAATTCTTTTGACCACAAAGCTGCAATTATCACATGCGGGCAGCAGGGGGGGGTGGAACATTCATAAGAGCCATGAGAAATGGAGTGTTATATAGAAAAAGAAAATAATCCTAGAATTCCAAGTAAAATTTAGCGCTACATAGTGAATAACTGCCAAAGTGAAATCTTTTAAAAACACTGCATCAGTGATCAAAAACCCGTGTTATTTCAGTATACACAGATCCTAAGTTTTGTATGCTACTACTAGGAGGAATTCATTTGACATATGTATGCATTTGTGGGGAATGTCAATATGTACAGGAATAGCACATAGTACACAGAAGAACAAAAGATTAGAAACCTGACTGTGCTTTAACAGGACTGGCTCAATAAATTATGATACATAATTCAATCAAACATTACACAGCCACTGAAAAGAATAAACTGTTACTTCAGTATTCTTGCCTGGAGAATCCCATGGACGGAGAAGCCTGGTAGGCTACAGTCCACGGGGTCGCAAAGAGTCGGACACGACTGAGCGACTTTCCTTTCCTTACTTTCCTTATATACTGATACAAATTATTTCTTAGATATATTGTTAAATGAAAAATGCAAGGTACAGAAACACTATGTATAGCCTGCAGCCATTTACTTTCCTTTTCTAAAGGAGAAAACATACATATGTGTGTGTGTTTCTTTTTTAAAGGATAAAATTATATATACATATACACATGCATATACGCACATATATATATTATATATATGGGAAAACATGAAATGAAATCCTAAACATCAAATAAGTGGCTCAGACGGTAAAGAATCTGCCTGCAATGCAGGAGACCCAGATTCAATCCCTGGGTCGGGAAGATCCCCTGGAGAAGGGAATGTCTACCCATCCAGTATTCCTGCCTGGAGAATTCCATGGACAGAGGAGTCTGGCAAGCTATGGTCCACGGGGTAGCAAAGAGTCAGACATGACTGAGTTACTAACAGTTATACTATCTTTTTTTACATGTATATATATGTATATAAATATGTATAATTAGACATATTTAAAGAATATATGTGGAAGGTTACAGAAGAAACAGGTACCTGTGGTTACCTCTGGAAAGGGAAATTGGGTGGATGAGGGCAGAGGTGGAAAAGACTTTGTTCTACCACCTTTTCACTGATCCTTTCAATTTTGTACCATACGTGTGTGTGTTAGTCACTTAGCTGTGTCTGACTCTCTGTGACCCCATGGACTGTAGCCCACCAGGCTCCTCTGTCCATGGGATTCTACAGGCACAAATACTGGAGTGGATTGACATTTCCTTCTCCAGGGGATCTTCCCGACCCAGGGACCAAACCTGGGTCTCCTGCATTGCAGGCAGATTCTTTACCATCTGAGCTATATACATATAACAACTAAAACTTTAGAAGGAAGAATTAAGCCTTTGCATCATGGACTTCCCTGGCAGTACAGTGACTAAGACTCTGCTTCCACTGCAGAGGGCACAGGATCGATCCCTGGTCAGGGAACTGAGATCCTGCACACCACACGGTATGGCCAAAAGAAAGTTTTGCATCTGGAAGAACCAAGCCACCAAAGTCATCATAATTACTCTGGAAACATGTCAAGTCTGCAATGGGTAATCATAAGTAACTTATAATACAGTCAAATGTAGAAAATATATTCCTCATTAGTTTAAAATACAAACACCCACACACACACACCCACACCCACACCCCCACACCCACCCTACCCATCTTAGACACCTTAGACACAAGAAATCAGGTACATAAATTCAAACAGTAGGAGTTACATCTCTGAATATTTCTAATTAACAGCACTGTCAAAGGAGATACACACACACACAAGAATGCAAAGCAGAACAGAAACAAATGAAGATGAACAACAAACCTTTTCCTTTCCATTTAACCTTTGCAACAGACTGGCTAAAGTCCACATGTATTCTTCTGTCATCTATAAGCACATTGTCCATTTTGAAGAATGCTTTCTCACAATCTTCTTCCTGAGAGTAATTATAAAAACTCAAGCATAAATCTTTATGGAAAAGATTTTTGCAGCTAGAATAAATATTGAAAATACAAAAAGTTCCTTGCTACTAAAACTAAACTGTGAATACTTATGCACCAAATACTTTGCATCTATTACCTCAATTAACTCTGATAACAACCCTATGAGAAAAAACATTCATAGCAAACTAAAGGTAGAGATCTCCTTTCTGATGACAGCAGTGTACTTGTAAACATTATTTCTGGTGCACCTGACACAGTGTCTAGGTATAATGTGTTATATGTCTGTGTTCCTCAACCCTCCAGTATCCATTCTGAACTCCTAGGGCTACTGCAGGGCCTACTGCCTGAAATGCAGAGGGTATGTGACAAATACTTTGGAACAATTATAATTTAGGATGAGCTACTATTGGACATACATCAGTCCAAAGTTACAAAAAGAAATAGCATAGCATAATGGGCTTCCCTGGTGGCTGAGAGGTTAAAGCGTCTGCCTCCAATGCGGGAGACCCGGGTTCGATCCCTGGGTCGGGAAGATCCCCTGGAGAAGGAAACGGTAACCCACTCCAGTATTCTTGCCTGGAGAATCCCATGGATGGAGAAGCCTGGTAGACTACAGTCCACGGGGTCACAAAGAGTCGGACACGACTGAGCAACGGAACGGAACGGAATGCCCAAAATTAGTTGAAACAGCACCAGACATATCTAAGTTCAAATCCTAAGAGTAAGTAACAGCTCTTGTATTTATTTATCAGATGAAGAAAAGTGCAGAGAAGAACTAGAACACAAATATGTCTAGCCACTGTATAAGTCTCATTTAAATTTGATGATTTTTTAAGAATTACACTAAATATATGAATATTTACAATGCTTTCAATCTGAACAATTTTACAAATATGGGTGGTAGTTAATACTTGTAACAAAGAGTGTTAACTGAGTTATTAACTATTTCTTTGAAAATAAAATAGCAGGATAAAAAGCTATGACATTAACTAGGTGCGTGATTTTAAACAAGTCATGCTACCACTGTGTGTCCCAGTTTACTTATTTAGAAAAGGAGAACAGTACCTATCTCAGAGTTATGAGACCTAAATGTGAGCATTCAGTTCAGCTCAGTCGCTCAGTCGTGTCCAACTCTTTGCGACCCCAAGAATCACAGCACTCCAGGCCTCCCTGTCCATCACCAACTCCCAGAGTTCACTCAAACTCATGTCCGTCGAGTTGGTGATGCCATCGAGCCATCTCACTCTCTGTTGTCCCCTTCTCCTCCCGCCACCAATTCTTCCCAGCATCAGTCTTTTCCAGTGAGTCAACTCGTCGCATGAGGTGGACAAAGTATTGGAGTTTCAGCTTTAGCATCAGTCCTTCCAATGAACACCCAGGATTGATCTCCTTTAGAATGGACTGATTCGATCTCCTTGCAGTCCAAGGGACTCTCAAGAGTCTTCTCCAGCACCACAGTTCAAAAGCATCAATTCTTCGGCGATCAGCTTTCTTCACAGTCCAACTCTCACATCCATACATAACCACTGGAAAAACCATAGCCTTGACTAGACGGACCTTTGTTGGCAAAGTAATGTCTCTGCTTTTTAATATACTATCTAGGTTGGTCATAACTTTCCTTCCAAGGAGTAAGCTTCTTTTAATTTCATGGCTGCAATCAGCATCCGCAGTGATTTTGGAGCCCCAAAAAATAAAGTCTGACACTGTTTCCCCATCTATTTCCCATGAAGTGATGGGACCAGATGCCCTGATCTTCGTTTTCTGAATGTTGAGCTTCAAGTCAACCTTTTCACTCTCCTCTTTCACTTTCATCAAGAGGCCTTTGAGTTCCTCTTCACTTTCTGCCATAAGGGTGGTGTCATCTGCATATCTGAGGTTATTGATATTTCTCCCTGCAATCTTGATTCCAGCTTGTGCTTAACAGTTGCTTAAAGAAAATTACTTGAGTAACATAAGCTATTGTTCCTATTATATATCTAGAAAGTACCATCTAATCCAAACCTCAAATTTTATTTATAAGGAAAATAATGCCGAGAAAAAAGAATTCTAAATAAACTGCCAAATATCAAAGAATAGTTGGTCAGTGACAGAGTTCAAATTAGTATCTAGATCATAATAACACTCAAACTGGTTTTCTTTCTACTACTCAATTATTCAGTTCAGTTCAGTTCAGTCGCTCAGTCATGTCCGACTCTGCGACCCCATGAATCACAGCACGCCAGGCCTCCCTGTCCATCGCCAACTCCTGGAGTTCACTCAAACTCATGTCCATCGAGTCGGTGATGCCATCCAGCCATCTCATTCTGTCGTCCCCTTCTCCTCCCGCCCCCAATCCTTTCCAGCATCAGAGTCTTTTCCAGTGTCAACTCGTCACATGAGGTGGCCAAAGTATTGGAGTTTCAGCTTTAGCATCAGTCCTTCTAATGAACACCCAGGATATCTACCTAAATAGCACCGAAAACTTATTTATAGAATGTGAAGGACTTTACCAAAACTTTAAAAAAGTTTTAGATACATTCACACAGGTTGCTCTTGAATCCAAAGTAAGTAAAAGTACATATACTAACATTAACAGTTATTAAACTTATTCTATTTGAATATAATTAAAATTATTTTTCTTAGGTGCTAAAGAAAAGGCAAACTCATTTCCTAATCTTACAGACTAGAAAAAGTTCTCTACATTTTTGCACTTTAACACCATAGAACAAACAAATTTAAGATAGCTATACTATGACTTACTTTTTCAAATTCAATAAAAGCATAACACAGGGATTCTCCAGTCTTCCAATCCCGGATAACTTCACAACTTGAAAGTAAGTGTAGAAAAATAAAGAAAGAGAGAGCATTCACTCTTACTTCTCAAAAGTAAAAAACAAAATAAGCCAATTATTAAAAGGCAAAGTTAAATTCACAGAATTATATTCCTTCAAATATCTTCAATAATAATTATTTTCTAAAATAATTGACCTGTCTAGTAACTAAGTTTTCTAGATTCTACTATGAATGCCCTATATAGGCCTATAATCCTAAATTCCTAAAACTGGAGAACAAGATAAAAATATTTAATTTTTCTTTAGCAAAGGGAAATTACTGCCAAAAAATTTTTAAATCATAATTTACTTTTAGTCAAATACAAGTGAATTATAGATTATCTAATGTCACTACAGAATAATGCACACACATTCATATATATATGCATGCTTATTAGTAAACTTATGACTTGTGGTTTTTTAAATTTTAATATAAACAAGGCTCAAATTTAATCCCATAGTACAGCTATTACATAGAACCAATCCATCTTAATAACCAAGTGAAACAGCCAGTAAGGTAGAATTTAACGCAACTGGTTTAACCCTTTTTGCTCATATATCTTAAGCCTCGTTTTAAAAACATGATATGAAACAGGGATATAAAACACTGTGAGAGGAAAAAAAAAATTGTGAAAGGAAAAGCAATCACATTACAGCACATGGTTCAGCTGTTGCAATATATAAGTACACATTAAAATGTAAATATTGAACAAAGACTTAACCAAAGTTATGATATAACCAAAGTAGCAGGCAGGGAGAATGAACAGGGAAGGATAGGAACAGAGGTTAATTCTCATCTTCCTTAGCAGGGAATCAGTATATAATGTCCAATTTAAAAATAAGATGTACCCACTCCATTGTTCTTGCCTGGAGAATCCCAGGGATGGGGGAGCCTGGTGGGCTTCCATCTATGGGGTCACACAGAGTCGGACACGACTGAAGTGACTTAGCAGCAGCAACAGCATAAGAATTTTTTTATAAAGATGATATACTATCAGTGAGTGGAAGAATAAAGTCAGGTAGTCTTTTAGAGAAAAATTTTTCTTTCAATAGGAATAATAAAGAATGGCTTCACAGAAGAAAAAACATGAAATAAAAGGAAATTCTAAATATAATACTTTTAATCAATTATAAAATACTTCCCTTTCTCAAGGAAATACTAGCTTCAAAACTTTTGCATTAATAACACAGGCAAAATTAACCAAAAGAAAAATTTTAGAAAATTTAGATTAAAATTAACTTTGGAATAGGTTGCTGGAAATTCTAGGGAGAATTTAAATGAGATAGACATTTAAAATATTAAAGAAGGTTTTTTGAAAATACTATAGAATTACACTCAAACTGTTTCATTCACTTCCTGTTTTAGAGCTGACATGTATGTTTTGTAAGAAAATCACTCAATTTATAATACATACACGCACACATATCTACACATATGCATACATATGCATTTTTCGTCCCTACTATCCAACATATTCATCTGTACAACTCACTAGTATAAATTTCATCTATAGTTCACAGACTCATCAAAAATGTCATTAGGAAACCACCAATACCTAGTTTCTCTAAATCTTTCACTAATTCTAGAGACTACCTTCTTATTGGCCCAAATCTTGAGAATATTATCTCCAGATCTTCATCTGTGGTCACTGGATTCAATTTACAAACAAACAACACATTTTCTGGAGGTTTAATATCTGCATCAGGTAGGTCTCCCACCTAAACGATAAATACACAATATAAATCAACTCCTTTATTTAATTTCCATCATAAATACCATGAAGTTAGCCCACATTGCTGATTCCCTAAAATATCTAAATTTCCATTATTAACTGTGGGCTCTGGGAAAGAGATCTAAACAGATTTCAAAATTCAAAACTCCATTCTCCTGGCAGTAACAGCAACAAGCATGGTATTCACACAAAGTGAACATTTACCAAGTCTACTGGCTTTAGAGTCCCAGTTTTATCTCTGTTTTTTCTTTTTTCAAGTACTTGATCTATTTTTTAAAGAATTTACAAAAAGTATATCTAAATTAAGTAGCATGAAAATAAAAAGACCCCATGGTGCCAACCAGCCTAAGAACTACCAGTAAAATGTTCCCTGATTCCATTATCCTTCTTCCTCTCTCACCACAAATGAGCCTTCGGTTTTCCCTCTGGGCCATTCCCTTACAGATTTAGTTTTACCATGTGGGTATATATCCCTAATATAGTGTTCAGTTTTCTTGTTTTTAAACTTTTGAAATACTATTACACTGAATCTAGCCTTTTAAGTAAGTAATGCTCAATTCTTTTCCACATTATTGTGCAGTATGGAACACCAATTCCTGGATACAGTTTTGAGCTTTTTGACCTCACAGATCATCTTCTACTTCAGGCAAACCAAAGTCAACTTCATAGTCAACTGCCACAATGCACCAACAAGCAAACCGCCTTCTACTGAAGAACTCGGGAGGATGACGGTAAGATAAAACACCATGATTTAATGATGGTGTTATTTTCATTGTGAGAAAAGAATATTTACCATGAGCCTTTAGAAAGGGAAACAATATTCCTTCATACATATATTAAAAAATTCTCAGAGATGATTTCAGGCAAGATAATCATGTGAAGTGTCTCCTCTTGGATAAACACATTTTAAAAAAGGTAGGGGGAGTGACTTCCCTCGTGGTCCAGTAGCTAAGACTCTGTGCTCCCAACACATTGGGTAAACGTTTGACCATGGTCAAGGAAAACACTTGCCATGTTCAGTTCAGTTTAGTCACTTGTGTCTGACTCTTAACGACCCCATGGACTACAGCACGCCAGGCTTCCCTGTCCTTCACCAACTCCTGGAGCTTGCTCAAACTCAAGTCCGTTGAGCTGGTGATGCCAGCCAACCAATTCATCCTCTGTCATCCCTTTCTCCTCTTGCCTTCAATCTTTCCCAGCATCAGGGTCTTTTCCAATGAGTCAGTTCTTCACATCAGGTGGCCAAACCATTGCAGTTTCAGCATCAGTCCTTCCAATTCAGGACCGATTTCCTTTAGGATTGACTGGTTTGATCTTCTTGCAACCCAAGAGGTTCTCAAGAGTCTTCTCCAACACCACAATTCAAAAGCATCAATTCTTCAGCAGTCAGCTTTCTTTATGGTCCAGTTCTCACATCCATACATGACTACTGGAAAAACCATAGCTTTGACTAGATGGACCTCTGTTGGCAAAGTAATGTCTCTGCTTTTTTAATACGCTATCTAGGTTTGTCATAGATTTTCTTCCAAGGAGCAAGCATCTTTTAATTTCATGGCAACAGTCACCAACTGCAGTGATTTTGGAGCCCAAGAAAATAGTCTCTCACTGTTTCAATTGTTTCTCCTTTATTTGCCATGAAGTGATGGGACCAGATGCCATAATCTTAATTTTTTGAATGTTGAGTTTTAAGCCAGCTTTTTCACTCTCCTCTTTCACTTTCATCAAGAGGCTCTTCAGTTCTTCTTCGCTTTCTCCCATAAGGGTGGTGTCACCTGTGTATCTGAGGTTATTGATACTTCTCCCAGCAATCTTGACTGCAGCATGTGCTTTGCCCAGTCCAGCATTTCACGTGACATACTCTAAATATAAATTAAATAAGCAAGGTGACAATATACAGCCTTGACGAACTCCTTTCCCAATTTGAAACCAGTCTGTTCCATGTCCAGTTCTAACTGTTGCTTCTTGACCTGCATACAGATTTCTCAGGAGGCAGGTCAGATGGTCTCATATTCCTATCTCTTGAAGAATTTTCCACAGTTTATTGTGATCCACACAGTCAAAGGTTTTAGCATAGTCAACGAAGCAGATATTTTTCTGGAACTGTCTTGCTTTTTCGATGATCCAACAGATGTTGGCAATTTGATCTCTGGTTCCTCTACCTTTTCTAAATCCAGCATGAACATCCGGAAGTTCTCAGTTCACATGATGTTGAAGCCTAGCTTGGAGAATTTTGAGCATTACTCTGCTAGCGTGTGAGATGAGTGCAATTGTGTGGCAGTTTGAACATTCTTGGCATAGCCTTTCTTTGGGATTGGAATGAAAACTGATCTTTTCCAGTCCAGGAACCACTGCTGAGTTTTCCAAATTTGCTGGCATAGTGAGTGCAGCACTTTCACAGCATCATCTTTCAGGATTTGAAATAGCTCAACTGGAATTCCATCACCTTCACTATCCTTGTTTGTAGTAATGCTTCCTAAGGCCCACTTGACTTCGCATTCCAGGATGTCTGGCTGTAGGTGAGTGATCACACCATCATGGTTATCTGGGTCATGAAGATCTTTTTTGTATAGTTCTGTGTATTCTTGTCACCTCTTCTTAATATCTTCTGCTTCTGTCAGGTCCATGCTATTTCTGTCCTTTACTGAGCCCATCTTTGCATGAAATGTTCCCTTGGTATCTCTATTTTCTTGAAGAGATCTCTAGTCTTTCCCATTCTACTGTTTTTGTCTATCTCTTTGCATGGATTACTGAGGAAGGCTTTCTTAGTTCTCCTTGCTATTCTTGGGAACTCTGCCTTCAAATAGATATCTTTCCCTTTCACTTTGCCTTTCACTTCTCTTTTCTCAGTTATTTGTAAGGCCTCCTCAGACAATTTAAGTCTGAATTTGGCAATAAGGAGTTTATGATCTGAGCCACAGTCAGTTCCCAGTCTTGTTTTTGCTAACTGTATAGAGTTTCTCCATCTTTGGCTACAAAGAAACAATCAAACTGATTTCAGTATTGACCGTCTCGTGATGTCCATGTGTAGAGCTGTCTCCTGTGTTGTTGGAAGAGGGTGTTTGCTATGACCAGTGCATTCTCTTAGCAAAACTCTGTTAGCTTTTGATCTGCTTCATGTTTTACTCCAAGGTCAAACTTGCCTGCTACTCCAGGTATCTCTTGACTTCCTACTTTTGCATTCCAGTCCCCTGTGATGAAAAGGACCTCTTTTGTTGATGTTAGTTGTAGAAAGTCTTGTAGGTTTTCATTGAACCATTCAACTTCAACTTCTTCGGCATTAGTGGTTGGGGCATAGACTTGGATTACTGTGATAATGGTTTGCCTTGGAAACAAACAAGAGATCATTCTGTCATTTTTGAGACTGCACCCAAGTACTGCATTTTGGACTCTTTTGTTGAATATGACAGCTACTCTATTTCTTCTAAGGAATTCTTGCTCACAGTAGTAGATACAATAGTCACCTGAATTAAATTCACCCATTCCCATCCATTTTAGTTCACTGATTCCTAAAATATCAATGCTCATTCTTGCCATCCTGTTCGACCACTTTCAATTTACCTTGATTCATAGACCTAACATTCCAAGTTCCTAAGCAATATTGTTCTTTACAGCATCCGACTTGACTTCCTATCACCAGTCACATCCACAACTTGGCACTGTTTTCGCTTTGGCTCAGCCTCTTCATTCTGGAGCTATTTTTCCACTGTTTTCCAGAAGCATACTGGGTACCTACTGACCTGAGGAGTTCATCTTTCAATGTCATATCTTTTTTCCTTTTCATACTGTTCATGGGGTTCTCAAGGTAAGAATACTTAAGTGGTTTGCCATTCCCTTCTCCACTGGATCATGTTTTGTCAGAACTCTCCACCATGACCTGTCCATTTTGGCTGGCCCTACGTGGCATGGCCATAGTTTCACGTGCCGTGTGGTGTGGCCAAAAAAAAGAAAAAAAGGATGAACCTGGGTAAAAGGTAAAAAGTTCTCTGCATTATTTCTTTTTTCTGTAAATGTGAAATTCTCTGATCTGAAGATAAAATGTTTACGGAATATGTTAAACCGTTTTATTCTGGCATAAACTTTCTACTATTTGTTGTTAAAAACTCTAATGATAATCTAATGTTCTTTCCCTTGTAAGTCATTTACTTTTGCTGCCAGATGTTCAAAAG
The DNA here is from genome assembly GCF_049115385.1 of Moschus berezovskii. Lineage (NCBI taxonomy): Eukaryota > Metazoa > Chordata > Mammalia > Artiodactyla > Moschidae > Moschus > Moschus berezovskii. Next base: position 93,949,743 of record NC_142469.1, read on the forward strand.
ATTTTTCTTTTAAGTCCACAATTTTCTTAGAGTTTGTCTTGGTGTTGACTGTTCTGGGTCAGAATTCTCAGGTAACACAGTATGTTCATTAAACTGTGTATTTTTAAATTTTTTAATTCAGTAAAGTTTTCTTGAATTATAGTCTTTAGTATTTGTTCCTTCAGACTAGTGATGCTAATACGAATTTTAAAACAGATAATGAATCTGAAAAGCTCTACTATATAAAATGATGTTAGTAATAAAAACTTAATTATTAGCTATCCATTCCAAAATTGATGATCTACTACATGAAAGGTATACCTATTCCACAAAAATAAGAAATGGGAAAAAAAGCCCAGTAGGTGAAATGATCATGTTCTGAATAACTGTTCCCCAAATGATTTCATATTGCCAGTAAAAGAGAAAAGGAGTACATTTTTTCTGCCCAGGTTTATTTTATCCTATAATTACTATTCTATTATTTAATCTCAATACTAGAGATATACAAAGCATTATTCTCTATTATACTTAAAATTCAGTCCAAGAAACTCTTTAAAACTGAGATAAGTATAAGCAACTGAAATCCAATTAATATTTATAAACTAGATACCCATTTCCCATTTGTTTAAAATGCATTTGACACGACACTGACAGTAGAACCACATTGTTAACTTTCATATGTGTTATGATGTCATATCAAATTTAACCCAGAGAAGAACTCTGAGCTAAATTTTTAATATTTAAATACTATCAAAAAGTCAGCAATAAACTCACAATGAATATGTATTGAACACACTGCTGAAAAACTATTTGAACAAAGTAATTACTTTACCATTTCTAGTAGAATAGCTTGAGTTTTGGCCTCTTTTTCAGCCTTTATTTCTTCTACTTCTTCAGCTGACCTCCCTTTGAAATCATCAATTTCTTCATCTGCTCCAATTCGACCACTCTGTAAGGCAGAAGTTACTCATATATATATAAAGATAGAAAAATCTAAGAAACATGAGACATTATGCTTTAAGACTCTGATGCTGGGAGGGATTGGGGGCAGGAGGAGAAGGGGACAACAGAGAATGAGATGGCTGGATAGTGTCACCGACTCGATGGACATGAGTCTGAGTGAACTCCAGGAGCTGGTGATGGACAGGGAGGCCTGGTGTGCTGTGATTCATGGGGTCACAAAGAGTCGGACAGGACTGAGCGACTGAACTGAACTGATGCTTTATTTTTACTTCCATCAACTTTGATAAAACATTTCCTTCACAAATGTGAAACAAACTTATAAACCTCTGAAAACTGATTTAAGCTAATTCACTAATATGGGCTAAACTAGGCTTCTAATTTATTTTTAAATCAAAATAAACATTTATATAAGAACTATCTGGTATCCAAGTAAGTGCTGAACACAGAAGATAAATGATCTTAGAAATTAAGGATTAAATCCTAACTAGAGAGATAAATCGGAGAAGGCGATGGCAAGCCACTCCAGTACTCTTGCCTAGAAAATCCCATGGATGGAGGAGCCTGGTAGGCTGCAGTCCATGGGGTCGCTAAGGGTCGGACACGACTGAGCGACTTCACTTTTCAATTTCACACATTGGAGAAGGAAATGGCAACCCACTCCAGCGTTCTTGCCTGGAGAATCCCAGGGACGGGGGAGCCTGGTGGGCTGCCGTCTATGGGGTCACACAGAGTCGGACACGACTGAAGTGACTTAGCAGCAGCAGCAGAAAGATAAATTCAGCTTTGAGGAAGTCTCATTAAGCAGAAATTTACCCCTTAAAAGATCTGAGGGGAAGTCTCCAATATGCCACAGAAATTTCTGCATTCCAGCCTGGCTCAAAAGTGTCCCCAGTTGAAAAGTTCCCTCACAAGCTGACAATGTAATTTAGTCTTAAAGCTATACTCCTATCTAGAGTTAAGAGGTAAGAGAGACATTTTCCTAAGGTATTTGTATCCAGAGCTAAGACTGTTCTGGTGCAATAGAAACTAAACAAAGAATATTAGGGAAAACATAAGTAGAAAAATGAGTGTCTCCATGGAAGAGAAAAAGAACTGCAAACTTTGCTTAGTATTACTGATCAAGCAAGAAAATCATTCTGGAGAAATAAGTTTTAAAAAGGTAAAAAACAAAATCTATGCAAAACGTTAATACGTATGTACATTTGATCATAAGAAGACTTGACTCACATCTAGTTGTTCCCTTGTAGGTTCTGGTGATCGATCAGGAATTAATAAATCAGGAGGATCATCAAATGGATCATCTAAAATCACTGTATGATTTATCCTTACAAAATAAATCCAAGTCAAATGTTACATTCATATTATTTCAGAATCCATGTTTCACTTCTTATAAAAATTGTAACAAATATCTTAAGTATCCCTAATGCCAAAAAAAAAAAATCCATAAGCTCTTAAATTTTATTGCACAAGGGTATTACTAGGATATACTTTGACAGTTAGTGTTATTGCTTTTGATTGCTTGATATTATATATTAATTCTCTGCATTATGCTAAGATGTAATATGAATAGCTATATCTTAGTAATCTAGTCATCTCTCTCAATAATCTGAATTTTTTAAAAAAAACCTAAAGAATTAGTAATTCCTCTCAACATAAGCAATTATAATTAGTACAGTAATGGTCTTCTCTATTATAAAGATTCTTATTGTCTCCAATTAATTCACATTTTAGAATTATCCAAAAACCAGTCCTATGTATGCCATCCCCATTATCTGGCAAACATCACATATTAAAACATTGCAGTACATTCCAATAATAAATAGTAACCATACCTGATATCTTGATATGGTACAAAGTCCTTATCAACAAAGGTCTCGTTAATTTTCTTAATTATGTCCATGCCTTCTGTCACCTCACCAAACACTGTATGAACGCCATCAAGGTAATCCAGATTCTCTCCTGTTGTAATAAGAAACTATATAAAAAGACATTTAATAAATACAAATATATATATAAAATTCAAACTGCTGTTAGTTACAAAAGACTCTACATTAACTGCATTTAGTACTTGTTACTGGTATTTCTCACCCACTTGTTACTAGTACGAAGTGAAAGGCACAAAGTTTAAACATAAAATATCAATAAATACACAGATGCTTAATTGTTTAAAATACTTGAACAAACCAAATCTCAAGTTTTTTCACATGTAAACTCTGAGGAAAAAAAGCATCTACTCCAATGGGAATGTTGTGACAGTGAATGAAACGTGCTCAACATGACCTGTTTTGAAATAAGTAATAAATACTGCAAGGACAGGCCTTTCTGTCTCTGAACAGTGATGATCTATGAATTGTGGGATTATAGGTAATGTTATTTTCTTCTTTGTACTTTCCTACATTTTCTAAATTCCTCCCAAAGGATATGCCTTACATTCAAAAGAACAAAATAATAAGGATTTTTTTAACATAGGAGAAAACAGTGTCATTTTTAAATTCTAACAAATATCTTTGGTTGAAATTCTCTCCTTACTAGATAGTTCAAAAACATAATTTCATGGGTGCCCTCCAGCAAAACTCATCTCCTCACACATTTTCTAACCTGAGATCCATGCTGATCACTGCCATTGTTCACCATGGACACAGTGCCTTTCTTCTTGTGCTTAATTCTTGGCACTTTCTCAGCATCGAAAAAGCTTGCTTGATCACCATACAGTTGACTAAAAATACATATAATAAGGTTATAAAATATAAGTACACTCAACATGAAATACAGACATACTAGGATTATATATATATGGCACTAGAGTTAGCATATAAAGTTACCATTTCTTTATAGAAATGGCACCATTATTCAAAATATTCCTTTTTTGCTATAGACATTTATGGAACTTGGGAAAAAATCTATATTTGAACCATATTTTAAAATGCACATTAAAGTATACTACTTAACATTTTTGAGAAGAATTTCTATTTTTATCCATTTGAAAATAAAGACACTTACCCAAAAACTGATTCTCCTCCACGTCCAGTCCCTGTAGGATCACCAGTCTGTATGATAAAGTCCCTCTGTAATATATAGAAGACTTCATTAATTCAGAGCTTGTTAGACGGTTCCAATAACAAAGAACATGTCTAATATCTGCCAACTCACCTGGACATTGTGAATAAGGCAATAATTGTAATATTTTATTTTGCACAACTTCAGGAAATTCAAGCAAGCTGAAAAAAAGTAAATACTAAATTTACCACAGCAGTTCACAAATATATTTTCAATCAAGTAAAGGCACAGTTAGTATAATTTACTTTCTAAGCACAATTGCACTTATCTCACACGCTAGTAAAGTACTGCTCAAAATTCTCCAAGCCAGGTTTCAGCAATACGTGAACCGTGAACTTCCAGATGTTCCAGCTGGTTTTAGAAAAGGCAGAAGAACCAGAGATCAAATTGCCAACATCTACTGGATCATCGAAAAAGCAAGAGAGTTCCAGAAAAATATCTATTTCTGCTTTATTGACTATGCCAAAGCCTTTGACTGTGTGGATCACAATAAACTGTGGAAAATTCTGAAAGAGATGGGAATACCAGACCACCTGACCTGCCTCTTGAGAAACCTGTATGCAGGTCAGGAAGCAACAGTCAGAACTGGACAACAGACTGGTTCCAAATAGGAAAAGGAGTGCGTCAAGGCTGTATATTGTCACCTTGCTTATTTATCTTATATGCAGAGTACATCATGAGGAACGCTGGGCTGGAAGAAGCACAAGCTGGAATCAGGATTGCTGGGAGAAATATCAATAACCTCAGATATGCAGATGACACGACCCGTATGGCAGAAAGTGAAGAGGAACTCAAAAGCCTCTTGATGAAAGTGAAAGAGGAGAGTGAAAAGGTTGGCTTGAAGCTCAACATTCAGAAAACAAAGATCATGGCATCTGGTCCCATCACTTCATGGGAAATAGATGGGAAAACAGTGGAAACAGTGTCAGACTTTATTTTGGGGGGCTCCAAAATCACTGCAGATGGTGACTGCAGCCAAGAAATTAAAAGATGCTTACTCCTTGGAAGGAAAGTTATGACCAACCTAGATAGTATATTAAAAAGCAGAGACATTACTTTGCCAATAAAGGTCCGTCTAGTCAAGGCTATGCTTTTTCCAGTGGTCATGTATGGATGTGAGAGTTGGGACTGTGAAGAAAGCTGAGCGCCGAAGAATTGATGCTTTTGAACTGTGGTGTTAGAGAAGACTCTTGAGAGTCCCTTGGACTGCAAGGAGATCCAACCAGTCCATTCTAAAGGACATCAGTCCTGGGTGTTCATTGGAAGGACTGATGCTAAAGCTGAAACTCCAAATCTTTGGCCACCTCATGCGACAAGTTGACTCATTGGAAAAGACTGATGCTGGGAGGGATTGGGGGCAGGAGCAGAAGGGGACTACAGAGGATGAGATGGCTGGATGGCATCACCGACTCGATGGACATGAGTTTGAGTGAACTCTGGGAGTTGGTGATGGACAGGGAGGCCTGGCGTGCTGTGATTCATGGGGTCGCAAAGAGTCTAACACGACTGAGTGACTGAACTGAACTAAAGTTACCATATAAAAACCTTCCCAAATGGTCAAATGTCCAAAGTCATTTTATAAATATAAGTAAGCTTCCCTCGTAGCTTAGTCTGTAAAGAATCTGCCTGCAATGCAGGAGACTGGGGTTTGACTCCTGGGAAGATCCCCTGGCAAAGGAAATGGCAACCGATTCCAGTATTCTTGTGTGGAGAATCCCGTGGACAGAGGAGCCTGGCAGACTACAGTCCATGAGGTCGCAAAAGTCAGACACGACTTAGCAACTAAACCACCACCAAGCCTAGAAAAATGCAATATATTTTAAGTTATCTTTTATTCTCTTTTTCTTTGGATTTTTTGGGCATCTGAGCTATACAGGAAACTAAAACTTATCTGGGATAAGCAATCATCTTTTTTTTTTCTATTTTGTAATTTATTTTTAATTGAAGGATAACTGCTTTACAATATTATGTTGGTTTCTGCCATATATCAGCATGAATCAGCCATAGGTGTACATATATCCCCTCCTTCTTGAAACTCCCTCCTACCTCCCATCCCAACCCACCCCTCTAGGTTGTCACAGAGCACCAGTTTGAGCTCCCTGAGTCAGCAATCATCTATTGATAAACTGATTTCGTTAAGAGAAAAAAGAAAAACTACAGAGGACACTGTAATGGGAAAGGATCTAGCAGAGCATCTGAAAATGGGTCCAGCTTATTTACATTAGAGAAAACAAAGTATCTGGGATCAATTTTTTTTACAATAGTTAAATAGCCCTTCACTAAAATCCATACACTCACCATGTACCTCTGGAGAAGGGAATTGTTACCCTACGCCAGGCGATCTTCCCAACCCTGGATTGAATCCAGGTCTCCTGTACTGGAGGCATATTCTTGACCGTTGGAGCCACCAGGGAAGCCCCAAGAATACTGGAGGGGGTAGCCATTCCCTTCACAAATATCCATACACTAATCATGTACCACCTTTTTAAAATAAATTCACTCATTTATCCAATAAACACTGAGTATCCGCTAGGCACTTGGCACTGTTAGGTCAAATGCCAGTAAATCTCTGCTGTTAAGTTGATAGTCCAGGGGTAGAGAAACATTCTAGCAAGTTCTCAAGGCACTAAGCTGGAAAACAAACAGAAAGATACATGAGGGATCCCTACCCCTCAAGGAGCTAACACTAAATGAAGGTCCTTACACCTGAACACATGGGGTCGCAAGGAGTCAGACACGACTGAGCGACTGAACTGAACTGAACAACTGAACACAGTTATAATACTGAGCATACCTGATAATACCATTGGTGCACTTAAATAGTACGGTTTTGTTAATAAATATACCATAAGAGTTGAAAAGAGAGATTGTTTCTGGCTGGGGAAAAGAGAAGACCTCCTGGAGGCTGAAAATGAACATTAAAAGAACTGGACTGGCAGAGAGTAGAGAGGGGCCATTTCAAGGTTGGAAGACATTGTGAAACAGCCTACCCTCCTCCAGGGGATCTTCCTGACCCAGAAATTGAACCTGTGTCTCTTGAGTCTCATGCATTGTGGGCAGATTCTTTACCACTACGCCACCTGGGCAGTCCCATTTAAGAGCTATATCAACCAATACAGTACATGGTCTTTGTTTGGATCCCATTTCAAATGATGAAATATTCTTTTAAATGTTTATGAGACAACAGATAAACATGAATGTTGCTCAGGAATTATTGGGGCTCCCCTGGTGGCTCAGTGGTAAAGAATCTGCCCGCAAATGTAGAAGACATAGGTTCAATCTCTGGATTGGGAGGATCCCCAGGAGAAGGAAATGGCAACCCACTCTAGTATTCTTGCCTGGGAAATCCCGTGGACAGAGGAGCCCGGCAGGCTTACAGCCCATTGGGTCGCAAAAGAGTCGGACAGGATTGAGCAACTAAACAACAAAGCGGAATTATTGCTTATTGCTCTAGACGTGACCATGGCTTGTGGTTATTTTATCTTTTTTAAAAAATGTCTTTTGTTGTTGTTCAGTCACTTAGTCGTATTCAACTTTGCTACCCCATGGACTGCAGCACGCCAGGCTTCCCTGTCCTTCACCATCTCCCAGAACTTGCTCAAACTCATGTCCACTGAGTCAGTGACGCCATCCAACCATCTCATCCTCTGTCGTTCCTTTCTCCTCCTGCCTTCAATCTTTCCCAGCACCTGGGTCGGCTCTTCACATCAGGTAGCCAAAGTATTAGAGCTTCAGCTTCAGCATCAGTCCTTCCAAGGAGTCTAAAGAATTGATTTCCTTTAGGATGGACTGATTGGATCTCCTTGTAGTCCAAGGGACTCTCAAGAGTCTTTTCCAACACCAAAGTTCAAAAGCATCAATTCTTCATGGCTCAGCCTTCTTTATGGTCCAACTCTCACAACCATACGTGACTATTGGAAAAACCACAGCTTTGACTATACAGACCTTTGTCAGCGAAAATCCCATGGATGGAGGAGCCTGGTAGGCTGCAGTCTGTGGGGTCGCTAAGGGTAAGACACGACTGAGCGACTTCACTTTCACTTTTCACTTTCACACATTGGAGAAGGAAATGGCAACCCACTCCAGTGTTCTTGCCTGGAGAATCCCAGGGAAGGGGGAGCCTGGTGGGCTTCCGTCTATGGGGTGTGACCCACACAGAGTCGGACATGACTGAAGTGACTTAGCAGCAGCAGCAGCAGCAGGTTTGTCATAGCTTTTCTTCCAAGGAGCAAGCATCTTTTAATTAACTACAGATTAAATAAATGTCATATGTTAGTCACTCAGTCATGTCCGACTCTTTGCCACCCCGTGGATTGTAGCCTGCCAGGTTCCTCTGTCCATGGAATTTCTCCAGGCAAGAATACTGGAGTGGGATGCCAACTCCTTCTCCAGGGGCTCTTCCCAACCCAGGGATCAAACCCAGGTCTCCAGCATTGCAGGTGGGTTCTTTACTATCTAAGCCACCAGGGAAGCCCTTTAATGTCATGTAAAGGAATTCCCTGTCAGTGCAGTGGTGAGGACTCAGCACTTTCACTGCCCCGGTCTGGGGTTCAATCCTTGGTCAGAGAACTAAGATCCCACAGGCTGCACGGCAGAGCCAAAAGCAAACAAAAAAATTCAGCGGACATGGCAATATAAATGCAACATATATTAACAACTGTTAAATGAAGCTAATCAACACCAGAGAGTTCATTTACATGATTCTACTTTCGTATATGCTTAAAGTGTTCTAAAATAAAAAGTTTTTATAAAAAGGAAAAGGGAGAGAGGGAGTGAGAAAAAAAGAAAAATAAGTCTGGATATATTTATTATAGATTGATAAGTAGTTATATCCAATCACAACTACTTACACATTACAAATATATACAAAGAGCATGGATTTATGTTTTAAGTGTTCCAAGCTATCGTTGCAGAAACACTGCAAAATCTCACATAAAAACATTCTGTGTTAGATGGGATAATCCTACCTCTCTTTCAGTTTCTCATAATTCTAGGGAAAAAGGCCCATTCCTTGCTAAATGCTGCTCCACGTGGAATGTGTCAAACTCAAAGAAAAACAAAACCGAAGATGAAAAATACAATTCGCTACAAGACTCAGTGAGCCCCTGGATCTTGTCATCCTTAAAGCTTACCCCCCCAGTAAAAGTCACTCAGTCCTGTCCGACTCTGGGACCCCTGTGGACTATATATGTCCACGGAATTCTCAAGCCCAGAATACTGGGTGGGTTGCCTTTCCTATCTCCAGGGGATCTTCCAAACCCAGGGATCGAACCCAGGTCTCCCGCATTGCAGGCAGATTCTTTACCAGCTGAGCCACAAGAGAAGCCCAAGAATACTGGAGTGGGTAGCCTATCCCGTCTCTAGGGGATCTTCCCGACCCAGGAATTGAACCAGGGTCTCCTGCACTGCAGGCGGATTCCTTACCAACTGAGCTATGAAGGAAGCCCAAAGCTTACACCAGTAACCTAAAGCAATCCATTATTTTCTTTAAGGCAGTTTCAGTTGAGTTTCTATCACTTGAACAAAGAGTCTGAATACAACACATATTATCCATTACTTCGGTGTGCACCTTCAAAGTGTCAGGCACTGCACTAGGTGCTCAAGATATAGAGATAATTAAGGAATAGTCCCTGCTCTCTTCAAGTTTACATCCTGAGAGGAGACCAAGACATGAAAATAATTCCAGGCCAACAGGAAAATGTATAACAAAATACGTACTATGTGATTTATAAAAGACCTGAGGCAGAGCAAAAGAAACCAATCTAACTCTGCTTAGGGACACTGAGAGCTTCATAGAAGAGATCATGCTTGACCTGAGAACTGATTAATAAACAGGAAGTCTGCCAAAAGGTCAACAGTGGGGAGAAATGTGGGGCACAGGCATCAGTATAAGAAAGGAATAGATGTTTGCTGAGAGTTGCTGGGGTGGGGGTGATAACTCAGTGTGGGATGAAGCGCGGCACCTCAGCAGGCACTCCCGGTACCATATTGATAGCTAGTTTCATCTTCTTTGACAAACTGCATTCCTTGGGGGCAGGAGCCTGATTGTAACTAAACGCTCCTGTTTGGTTACAGTATCTCCAGTTTCTCCCCACTCTGAAACATTCTCCATCAGTTCAGTTCAGTTCAGTCGCTCAGTCGTGTCCGACTCTCCGCGACCCCATGAATCACAGCACGCCAGGCCTCCCTGTCCATCACCAACTCCCGGAGTTCACTCAAACTCATGTCCACATATTGTTGCCTATTATCGTCCTAAAACAAGTTTGTTACGCCTCTCTCAATCCTGCTTTCAAACCCTACAAAGATTGCGGTTTTCAGTAGGGCACACAAGGCTATTCAGGACCATCCCTAACCTAAAAAACGTATATGACCAGACTCACGGGCTGCCATCTCACTGTCAAGCCACGCCAATCTACTTGCCGTTTCCAGAAAATTCCAAACAAACAAGAACACCCTCACTCCCACTCATTTTTAAAAGAGCGAGTTCAAGTGCTCTGCATTCTTCTTTAGCTCTGCTTCTCCCCACCCCCAGCCAGGAAGAACTAGTCCCTCCTCTGGTTTCCATGGCAACTTACACATTCTTCCACTACATCGCTTAAGAAATTAAATGGGTTGCGGCGCCTATTTCCCCCAATGGAAAATTAGACCTTCGAGGGCAAGACGCCCAGCCCACGGCTTGGCACAAAGTCTCGCGTAGTGGGCGATCAACGAGTGTTTGCTAAGGCTGGGTGCACACCTCCGGACAGCCCTCCCTCTACCCAGGAGGGATGGCCACACTCACTGCTCCAAGCCCTTCGACCCTGCTTTCATCAAGATTTACTGATTACACACGGAGGAATACTCGCTGTGTTCCTCTGACTAGTAAAAAGCAGTAAAGTCACAAGAGCTATGGCACTGAATATGCAGCCTGCATTCACACACAGGGATTTAATAACCACAAACACCCGCCACCCGACTGGCCAGCACCAGAGGCGGAGAAGGGTTGCTCCTCAGAAACAAACTTTTCAACCAGGGCCCGCTGATAAACTGCGCGGCCGCGGGCACCATCAGCCCAGAAGCTCCAGCCAGTCCACGCCGGGGACTGGGCAGAAAAGCAAAGCGGGGAGGCGGGGGGGAAGAGCGCGGCCCGCCGAGAGGTGAGCAGGGCCGGGGCCTCACCGCGCGGCCGCTCCTCTGTGTACAGGTCGATGACGACGTCGCCCAAAGTGGTCTCCAGCAGAACCGCCATGGCGCCCGCTCCTCCTCGCAACAGGCCCCGGGGGTGACAGGCGCAGCCCTACGTCATCTGCGCCACGAGTCACCCTCGACGCGACGCCTTTTACGTCATCCCTCCGGCGACACCGCCCCCTCCGGGAGGCTCCCTGAGCGGGCCTGGTCCTTGGAGAGCCGAACCCTCTGTGGGTTCCCGCCCCTTGCGCGGCCCTTTTGAAAAATCTTCCAGAGGCCCTGGGGACTGGCGCGGAAGGTTGTCACTCAAAGTGGCTTCTCTGAAGGGTTTGTGCTCCATTTTGTGTCCATCTCAAAAAATGACGCGGACCTTTCTTTAATGCTCCGCACGCGCTCTGTTTCGTCGCCCGAAGGCGAGTGTGGGGCGCCACCTTCCCCCGCCCTGTTGGGACAACTACGCCGAGTTTTCTAGTCGGTCTCTTCTTATCGCCCCGAATCAGAAATTTTAACTCTTAAAGGTAGGATTTGCTACTCAGAAAGATGGTTAACAGAAAGGTCTTTCCTGGCTAATTGTGTCAAGCGAAGCTAAGTAAAAGTCACTCAGTCGTGTCCGACTCTTTGCGACCCCATGGACTATACAGTCCATAGAATTCGCCAGGCCAGAATACTGGATTGGGTAGCCTTTCCCTTCTCCAGGGCATCTTCGCAACCAAGGGATCGAACCCAGGTCTCCTGTATTGCAGGCGGATTCCTTACCAGCTGAGCCACAAGGGTTGTGTCAAGGGCTGTACCTTTTACAGCCGCTGATGGTGGGTGAGTCCTTAGTGCAAGTAGCTAAATTTCGTAGGTTTCAGCTCGTATCTCTACTGGTTATATCAATACTTTTGATGAAATAAGAGAAAGCAATTTTAAGGCAAGAGGACAATTTAAGCTTAAAAAGTTTTCTCTGCTCTTTGGCCTCCTCCTTCCCTCTAATGTGCATTGTGAAGCTGCGTTGTGCATTACCCAGACCTCCTCCCCAATGGCAGAAATACCTGCTCAAATCCTAAAGATCAGTTTTTCTCCTTCAGGTGACAGCCATGTAACTCCTTAGAAGATAACATTGCTTTCTCAGTCCTGTAAGGGGTGCCTTTAAGGTGTGCAGACATCTTTGGTGAACTTTTATGAACAATGCAAGTGTTTAATTTCCATCAGAGTTAATTTTTGGTACAGAACAGACTGGTAAGATGACCTGGGGAGATACTGGGTTGCATCCAAAGGAGACTCTTAGCTTAAGTGCTTACTTACGATCATATTAATGTGACTAGCTGTATTACTTGTATTCTGCCTATTTTACAAGATTATTGCGCCTTGTACTACCAAATGTGACAGAACCACCAATAAAAATTATGATGACTAGTAAACTTGAAGTGATTGACCAAATATATAGTGCTATAAGATCAATGATTATAATGGAGTAACTCTATCTATGAGAAGCAGCAACAAGAGGGAACCACTTCCTGAACCATAACAGACTAGTAAGACAGGCAGTCTAGAGATTTGGGCTACTAGACCAAAAGTCACACTGGACTTTTGCTGTTCTTTAAACACTACTTGTGGAGGAAGGGTTCTGCCGCAGGGCCATCCCATCTTGCTGGATCTCTTCTTTTCCAGTTATCACATGATTCTCTTTCACCTCCTTTAGGTTTCTTCCTCACAGTCACCTGTTAGTGAGACCTTCCCTGACCACTACAGTTAAAGTTAACCCCACATGCATACACTTCTGTTCTTCTTCACAGTACTTTTTACAATCTAACATGCTATTTAGGAAATTTGTATGTTGTTACCAGAGTGTCAGTTCCAGAGGGAAATCCAGTTTTGTCTGTTTTGTTTACTGCTGTATCCCTAGTGCCCGACAGCCTGCCACATAATAGGTGAATACTTATTTGTTGAATGAATGAATATTGGCAATTAATTAAATAAATGCAAATTAAAATAACAATGAAATTGTTAATGGGAAAGTAAAATAATACAGTCACTTTGGAAGACAGATTGGCAGTTTCTTACTTGTACAAAGCTAAATATAATCTTACCTTGATATCAAGAAATCACACAGTTAGGTATTTACCTAAAGAAGCTGAGACAGGTCCACATAAAAACCAGCATACAAGGGACTTTCCTGGTGGTCCTGTAGCTAAGACACCGCTCCCAATGCAGGGAGCCTGATTTTGATCCCTGGTCAGGAAACTAAGGATCCCTGTGCAACTAAGACCTGGCACATCCAATAAATAAATAAATCTTTTAAAACAAAAACCTGTGCACAAATGTTTATAGCAGCTTAATTCATATTTGCCAAAATTTAGAAGCAACTGAGATGTTTTAAATAGGTAAATGAATATACAAACTGGTTTAACAACCTGGGATAAACACCCATATAATGAAATATTATTTAAAGATCAAGAGAAATAAGCTAGCAGGCCATGAAAAGATATAGCAGACCTTAAATACATATAGGTAAGTGAAAGAAGCCAGACTGAAAAGGCTACATACTGTGTAATTTCAACCGTATAACTTTTTGATAAAGGAAAATTATGTAGATAGTAGAAAGATCGGTAGTTGCCAATTTTCTGGCACATTGAGGGAGAAATGAATAGTTGAAGCACAGGGATTTTTAGGGCAGAAAAACTACTTTGTATGAGGTGGAGAGGGTGGAGAGATCCCAACCTCTGGGATCTAATGTCTGATGATCTGAGGTTCAGCTGATGTAATAATAATAGAAATAAAATGCACAGAAAAGGTAATGTGTTTGAATCATCCTGAAACCATCGCACACCCCTCCAGTCCGTGGAAAAATTTTCTTCCACAAAACCTGTCCATAGTGCCAAAAAGGTTGGGACCCTTGGTATATAGGAACTCCTTGTACTCTCCATTCAACTTAACTTTAAACCTTAAATTGCTCTAAAAAAGTGTGTATGTAGAAAAAAGATTTGCAATTTTTCATCTTTTACCTTAAGTGATTCGGAAGATAAACAGTCCTAAATATGAAATTTTGCATATATAACACTTAACATAGTCTTTGGCTTTATGGTTATCTTTTCCATAACCAGCAGCAGCAGCATGGAGTCCCCTGAGTTAGTAACCTTCCACTCCTCTCCAGCATCACTCACATAAAAATCTTAACCTTAACCTTAGTGTAGCAGAATCTTTAAAATAAAAGAGGTTTCATTTATTTTTTTCTTTCCAAAATCTAATGCTTTGCTACATTATACCGAATGATGTTTAGCCAAAGATATCTGTGATGGTTAATTTTATATCCACTTGACTGGGCTAAAGGATACCCAGATAGTTTGTAAGGCATTGTTTTTGGTGTGTCTGTGAAGCTATTTCTGGAAGAGACTGGCATTTTAACCAGCATACTGAGTATAGAAGATTACAATCACCATTTTATTGGGGCATCATTGAATTCCTTGAGGACTAGAAAAGAACAGGCAGAAAAGGGGCACATTCAATCTCTCTGCTTGACCTAGGATATTCATCTTCTGCCCATGGACCATCAGCACAGCTGTTTCTTTGGCTTTCAGACTCAGACCAAGACTTAAGACATCATTGGCCTTCCGGTCCTCAGGGCTTCAGATTTGGACTAAATTACTCCAGAGACTTTCTTGGTTCCCACAGACAGAAGATCACAAGACTTCTTAGCTTCTATAACCACACGAGCCAACTCCTATAATATCTATACCTATGCATGCATGCTAAGTCACTTCAGTCATGTCCAGCTCTTTGAAACGCTATGGACTATAGCCCACCAGGCTCCTCTATCCATGGGATTCTCCAGGCAAGAATACTGGAGTGGGTTGCCATGCCCTCCTCCAGGGGATCTTCCCAACCCAGGGATTGAACCTGTATCTCTTATGTCTCCTGCATTGACAGGCAGGTTCTTTATCACTAGCACCACCTGGGAAGCCCATCTGTACCTATAAATATCTATTATTTGGTTGCATCCCATCTTAAGTGTGGCACACAGGGTCATATGGGATCTTTCTTTGCTGTGCAGAGACTCTAAATGTGGCACAGTCTTATGTTAGTGGCTCCACAGCATGTGGGATCTTAGTTGCACCACCAAGAATTGAACCCATGTCCCCTTCATTGCAAGATGGATTCTTAATCACTGGACCCCTAGGTAAGTCCTCAGGCAGAAGTCTTTACTGTGGTTTCTATGGAGATGGGTGAGACACAAGTAGGTCTAGCATTGGATTTTTTGAATAATTTCAGTGGGCTCTGAGGTACAAAGGCTATCTCTAGTTGTCTGGTGCCTGCCCTAGGATGATTAGGGCAGAGCAATACTGCCTGTTGGAGTTTAGTAAAAGCCTGATGTTGTTGTTTAGTCACTAAGTTGTGTCCAACCATTTTGTAACACCATAGACTGTAGCCCGCCAGGCTCCTCTGTCTGTGGGACTTCCCCGGGCAAGAATACTGGAGTGTGTTGCCATTTCCTCCTCCAGGGGATCTTCCCGACCCAGGGATCAAACCTGTGTCCCCTGCATTGCAGGTGGATTCATTACCACTGAGCCACCAGGGAAGCCTTAAAAGCCTGGTAGTGACCAACCTAGACAGCATATTAAAAAGCAGAGACATTACTTTTGCCAACCAAGGTCCGTCTAGTCAAGGCTATGGTTTTTCCAGTGGTCATGTATGGATGTGAGTTGGACTCTGAAGAAAGCTGAGCGCCAAAGAATTGATGCTTTTGAACTGTGGTGTTGGAGAAGACTCTTGAGAGTCCCTTGTACTGCAAGGAGATCCAACCAGTCCATCCTAAGGGAGATCAGTCCTGGGTGTTCATTGGAAGGACTGATGTTGAAGCTGAAACTCTAATACTTTGGCCACCTGATGTGAAGAGCTGACTCATTTGAAGAGACCCTGATGCTGGGAAAGATTGAGGGCAGGAGGAGAAGGGGACGACAGAGGATGAGATGGTTGGATGGCATCACCAACTCAATGGACATGAGTTTGGGTAAACTCCGGGGCCTGGCATGCTGCAGTTCATGGGGCCTCAAAGAGTCGGACACGACTGAGCGACTGAACTGAACTGAAGAGGTGATTTGTACAGACTCTGGATTGGTTGATTACATATGAAAGGCAGGCTTACAGAGGAGAAGTTTACTAACTCTAGAAATTAGCTCGAAGCTTCCCTGGTGGCTCAATGGTAAAGAGTCAGACTTAGGAACTAAACAACAACAGCAACACAAATTAGCTCAGCCCTGGGAGTCTCTCTAGGGTCAGCCAGGCCCCAGACAACCGAACATATAGAAAATGAGAAAATACAGTTAATACATAGAGATTATGAAGTTGCCTATCATTTTGGCATCAAATGAGGTAGAGGATGAGAAAGTGGGGCTCCTGTGTTCTAGTGAATCAAATAAAGTAAAGCTTGACTCAAAAGAAGAAAACCCACTCCCAAATACTGGAAGCCCAATGAAGGCAGAGCAAAGAAATTCTGCAATCTGGCTTCTGCTTCCACATGGAGGCCCCTTCGTTTCCTAAAAAATAGTTTTAAAAGGTCAATAAGACAAGTAAAAATGGGGCCTTACAGCAAAACAATACCCACTTATCTGTGTTACAAAATGTGAAATCATCCCTAAATAGACTCAAAAAGATTTCTACCTCCACCATTGAATTTTTCTTGCAATATTTATCACAGATGTCATAGTTTCAAAATCGGATAGTATTTTTATATGTTTTGGATGTTTTTATAATCTTTTCTTTCCAAAATTTTTGTCAGAGTACCAATCAAACACTCATTTACATCTCATTTAACATCCTTGGACACAGGTGTCTCTGCATGTGTTCAGGTTGCTGGAATTAGTTAGCTTGGGGAGCAGACAGCAGAGCCAGTCTCTTGATTCTGGGGCCCCTCTGACTATAGTTGTGGTGGAGAAGGAGGCAAAGATCTCCCACACTCTCCTGTTTCTTTACTTCTCTCAACCCAGCTCATGTACTTCGAAAGTCAGCTGAACAGAACATTTTGTAATCATCTCTATAAACATACAAAAACAAGTGAAGTATGACTTTGTTTAAAATATTTTGTGACCCAATAGAATGTATTCTATTCTTTTTCCCCTGGAGAAGGGAATGACAACCCACTTCAGTATTCTGCCCTAGAGAGTTCCATGGACTGTACAGTCCATGGGGTCTCAAAGAGTTGGACACGACTGAGCGACTTTCACTTCACTTCACTTCAGAATGTATTAATTCAGTACATCAAGGTTAAAAACCACAGTTCCATCACTTACCATCCTGTGCACGCATGCTAAGTCACTTCAGTCTGACTCTTTGCAACCCTATGGACTGTGTAGCCTACCAGGCTTCTCTGTCCATGGGATTCTTCAGGCAAGACTACTGGAGTGGGTTGCCATGCCCTACACCAGAGGGTCTTCCCAACCCAGGGATCAAACCTAGGTTGCCTGCATTTTCTGCATTGGCAGGCAGATTCTTTACCACTATGCTGCCTGGGAAGCCCTAATTATCCTATAACTCATAGCAAAAAGCTTCATCTCTATACACAGAAACAGATGATACTGTAAAAGCAGTTTTAAAACATCTTAGGGGAAAAATAAGGTAAATGTGTGAATGGTTTTGGAGATGTAAAAGGAAGATATTTCTTTCTTTCTTTTTTGTCATCTCCTGGGAGTCTTCAAGAAGTCAGAAAATGTGTCGTTGTGTAACTCTGGAAAATGATGGAGTGGAACTGTGTTGCAACAGAAATGAAGTGACTCACTCTCTCCCAGAAATTGGAAACAGACATAGATTATGTCCCAGACTTCCCTTTGGTGCTGAGACTGCTTTTGGATTACAGAAAAAGCAGAATTCAAGTTCTGATTGGGAGAAAAATAAAAATAATGGGATCAGTCGTTGGAAAAGAAACCTTATTAAAGTTTGGAGTCAAAGAGTACTATCTTGCTTGAGAATAAAGATATATTTTTCTATACCTCATCTATACTTTGTTTTCTATGTATTAAATTTTTTATTTACTTGGCTGCTTGGGTCTTAGTTGTGGCATGTGGGATCTTTAGCTGTGACATGTGAAATCTTTAGGTGCAACATGTGAACTCTCAGTTGAGTTGAGACACAGAAACTCTTATTTGCCATATGCGAACTCTTGTTAGTTGTGACATGTGGGGTCTAGTTCCCTGATCAGAGATTGAACCCTGTCCTCCTACATTGGGAGGGCAGAGTTGTAGCCACTGGGTCACCAGGGAAGTCCCTGTATTAAATTTTTCAACACTATCTTCTGCTATATGAAGGATTATCTTCAAGGAACATAAAGTGTCTAATGTGCACAGAAATACAATGGGTTTCTATAGGCAAATTTAACTCCTTTGGAGACAAACAAGTGAAAATAATGTCTGGTCAGGAAATGGGGTGGGCTCTGTTGGGAAATACAGACTATGTTGCTCACCTTCCCCAACTACTTTTTCTTTCAAATGTATTTTGGAAACTCCTATTACTAATTCAAATTACACAAATCTACATATATCCTATGTTCTGATCATTAGATTTGATTTGTTTTTAATCTCAGTGGTCTGAAACAGAGTGAAAAGGCCAGTGGTTGCCATTGGACCCCTACAGTGGGTGAGATATCACTGCAGAAACCACGTGCCAGTTAATATTGTTGTTGGGTATCTCATAGTAGGCAAGGAATTAGTTGAATGACTAGTTTGCTATACAACAATTTTGGCCAAAGATTTTGTAGTTTCAGTTCAGTTCAGTTCAGTGCTCGGTCATGTCAAACTCTTTGTGACCCCATGAATTGCAGCACGCCAGGCCTCCCTGTCCACCACCAACTCCCAGAGTTCACCCAAACTCATATGCATCGAGTCGGTGATGCCATCCAACCATCTCACTCTCTGTCGTCCCCTTCTCCTCCTGCCCCCAATCTTTCCCAGCATCAGAGTCTTTTCCAGTGAGTCAACTCTTCGCATGAGGTGGCCAAAGAATTGGAGTTTCAGCTTTAGCATCAGTCCCTCCAATAAACACCCAGGATTGATCTCCTTTAGAATGAACTGGTTGGATCTCCTTGCAGTCCAAGGGACTCTCAAGAGTCTTCTCCAACACCACAGTTCAAAAGCATCAATTCTTCGGCGATCAGCTTTCTTCACAGTCCAACTCTCAAATCTTAAAAACACAGGCATGGGGGGAAGGGTTGATAAAAGAGGATGAGGAGCTAAGAGAGAAACCTATTTCTTTTTTGTGTCAAAAGGTTTATTTAAAAAAAAGACTTTTTTACTCTGCCTATATGGCAACATCTCCAAGTTCTTCTTAATCAACATGCAATCCTGTTAACCTGAAAGACTGAATTTCTTAGCATTTCTGTGTCAACCTTAAAAAATAAAACAGCCAGTTATTTTACCAGCAGAATTAGTTTATTCAGGAATAACAGGAACTGCAGTAAGGGACATGCAAACAGAGTTTTGCCAAGAGAACGCACTGGTCATAGCAAACACCCTCTTCCAACAACACAAGAGAAGACTCTACACACGGACATCACCAGATAGTCAAAACCGAAATCAGATTGATTATATTCTTTGCAGCCAAAGATGGAGAAGCTTTACACAGTCAACAAAAACAAGACTGGGAGCTGACTGTAGCTCAGATCATGAACTCCTTATTGCTAAGTTCAGACTTAAGTTGAAGAAAGTAGGGAAAACCACTAGATCATTCGGGTATGACCTAAATCAAATTCCTTATGATAATACAGTGGAGGTGACAAGATTCAAGGGATTAGATCTGATAGAGTGCCTGAAGAACTATGTGTGGAGATTCGTAACATTGTACAGGAGGCAGGGATCAAGAACATCCCCAAGAAAAAGAAATGCGAAAAGGCAAAATGGTTGTCTGAGGAGGCCTTACAAATAGCTGAGAAAAGAAGAGAGGCGAAAGGGAAAGGAGAAAAGGAAAGATATATCTATTTGAATGCAGAGTTCCAAAGAATAGCAAGCAGACATAAGAAAGCCTCCCTCAGTGAACAATGCAAAAAATGGAAAACAACAGAATAGGAAAGACTAGAGATCTCAAGAAAATCAGAGATACCAAGGGAATATTTCATGCAAAGATGGGCACAATAAAGGACGAAATGGTCCTAACAGAAGCAGAAGATATTAAGAAGAGGTGGCAAGAATACACAGAAGAACTATACAAGAAAGATCTTCATGACCCAGGTAACCATGATGGTGTGATCACTCACCTAGAGCCAGACATCCTGGCGAAGTTGAGTGGGCCTTAGGAAGCATCACTATGAACAAAGTTAGTGGAGGTGATGGAATTCCAGTTGAGCTATTTCAAATCCTAAAAGATGTTGTTGTGAAAGTGCTGCACTCAATATGCCAGCAAATCTGGAAAACTCAGCAGTGGCCACAGGACTGGAAAAGATCAGTTTTCATTCCAATTCCAAACAAAGGCAATGCCAAGAATGTTCAAGCTACTGCACAGTTGCACTCATCTCACACGCTAGCAAAGTAATGCTCAAAATTCTCCAAGCCAGACGTCAACAGTACGTGAACTGTATGTGAACTTCCAGATGTTCAAACTGGATTTAGAAAATGCTATAGGGGAACCAGAGATCAAATTGCCAACATCTGTTGGATCATCAAAAAAGCAAGAGAGTTCCAGAAAAACATCTACTTTTGCTTTATTGACTACACCAAAGCCTTTGACTCTGTGGATCACAACGAACTGTAGAAAATTCTTAAAGAGATAGGAATACCAGACCACCTGACCTCCCTCCTGAGAAATCTGTATGTGGGTCAAGCAACAGTTAGAACCAGACATGGAACAACAGACTGGTTCCAAATCGGGAAAGGAGTACACCAAAGCTGTATAATATCACCCTGCTTGTTTAACTTATATGCAGAGTACATCATGAGAAATGCTGGGCTCAGTAAAGCACAGGCTGGAATCAAGAGTGCCAGGAGAAATATCAATAACCTCAGCTATGCACATGATACCACCCTTATGGCAGAAAGCAAAGAACTAAAGAGCCTCTTGATGAAAGTGAAAGAGGAGAGTGAAAAAGTTGGCTTAAAACTCAACATTCAGAAAACAAAGATCATGGCATCTGGTCCCATCACTTCATGGCTAATAGATGGGGAAACAATAGAAACAGTGTCAGACTTTATCTTTGGGGGCTCCAAAATCACTGCAGATGGTGACTGCAGCCATGAAATTAAAAGACACTTGCTCCTTGGAAGAAAAGCTATGACAAACCTGGATAACATATTAAAAAGCAGAGATATTACTTTGCTGACAAAAGTCCACCTAGTCAAAGCTATGATGTTTCCAGTAGTCATGTATGAATGTGAGAGTAGGACCATGAAGAAAGCTGAGCACTGAAGAATTGATGGTTTTAACTTGTGGTGTTGGAGAATACTCTTGCGAGCCCCTTGGACAGCAAGGAGATCCAACCAGTCCATCCTAAAGGAAATCATTCCTGAATATTCATTGGAAGGACTGATGCTGTAGCTGCAATAGTTTGGCCACCTGATGTGAAGATGTGACTCCTTGGAAAAGACCCTGATGCTGGGAAAGATTGAAGGCGGGAGGAGAAGGAGATGACAGAGGATGAGATGGTTGGATGGCATCACCAAATGTAATGGACATGAGTTTGAGTAAGCTCTGGGAGTTGATGATGGACAGGGAAACCTGGCGTGCTGCAGTCCAGGGGCTCACAAAGAGTTGGACACCACTGAGCAACTGAACTGAACTGAAACTAGGTTAAGCTGGAGACCAGAGTAGAGGGACATACTTTTATAGACAAAAGGGGATTATTGGGAGGGTTGGTTTTGAGTAGAAATCTATTGGAAGAGAAGTGTGAAAGTGTTAGTCGCTCAGTCGTGTCCGACTCTTTGCAACTCCATGTACTGTAGCCTGTCAGGCTACGCTTTCCATGAAATTCTCCAGGCAAGAATACTGCAGTGTTTCCCTTTTCCAGGGGATTCAGGGACTGAACCCGAATCTCCTGCATTTCAGGCAGACTCTTTCCCATCTAAGTCACCAGGAACCTCTGGGGAGAGAGCAGGAATTCAAACTTCTCATTGACCGAATGTGGTGGTTTCTCATTGGCAGGATATTGCTGGGTAAGGAGAAAACCTTCCTTATGCTGGAGCAGTACACAGTAAGCCTCTTCCTTTTGGAAATGCATGGTGCCTCTCTCTTCTTGTTTTGGGGTTCTGCAGCACAGGCAATGATAAAGCATGAGAGGTCCCCCTTTGGGGCTTCCAGACATCCGTCATTTTATTTTTTTAAGTTGTTTTTTTTTTGGTTATGTTTTTCGTTGTTCTGGGTGGCATGCGGGATCATAGTTCTTGACCAGGGTGAACTCCAAGCCCCCTGCAATGGAAGCTTGGAGTCTTAACTACTGGGCCACTGGAGAAGTCTCTATTTTTTTTAACTTATTTGCTTTTTAAAAGCTTTTATTTTATCAATTTTTCTTCCAGTTTTATTGAGATATAATTGACATATAAGTTTATGTATATGTTTATGGTATTCAGGGCTTCCCTTGTGGCTCAGCTGGTAAAGAATCCGCCCGAAAGACCTGGGTTTGGTCCCTGGGTTGAGAAGATCCTCTTGAGAAGGGAAAGGCTACCCACTCTGGCCTGAAGAGTTCCATGGCCTGAAGAGTCCATGCGGTCTCAAAGAGTTGGAGATGACTGAGCAACTTTCACTTCAGTTCACTTTAAGGTATACAACATAATGAAGTTATTATCACAATAAGTTTAGTGAATATCCATCATCTCATATGTATACAAAATTAAGAAAATAGAAAAAAAATTTTTTGTGATGAGAACTTTTTGGATTTACTTTCTTAACAACTTTCATGTATTACGTAATATAACATACAACAGTGTTGCTTATATTTATCGTGTTTTACGTTACAGCCTAGTATTTATCTTATAACTGGATGTTTGTACCTTTAACTGCCTTCATCCACTTCCACCCTCCCACTGCCTCCCAGACTTTATTTTAAATGGGGTTTCTTTATTTTCACATTTGCTTTAGAGGGTTTTACCAAAAGTTTTTTTAACCTGAAGTGGGGAAGAAAAATCTGTCCTTGTCAATTTATAGGTTAAGAAACTGACTAGAAAAGCTTTGAGAGCCCAGGTGACCTGGCTTCCAGCAGAGTGCTCCTCCCTGCCTCTCCAGTGATCCGATGAATGTTGAACTTAATGCGTGGTTGTTCCTTGGCCTTGGCACAATAAATCCCTGGGGAACTTTGAAACCTATCAATACCCAAGCTGCTGCCCAGACTTACTAAATCAGAAACTCAGGTTCCCTGGAAGACCCCAGAAACAGCAGTTTTTAAAAGTGCTCAGACAATTCCCAAGTGCAAACCAAGGTGAGAAGTACCGATTTAATAAACCCCTCCTCCAAACGTGAGGGCTTCCCCACGTGGCACATGTGGTAAAGAACTCGCCTGCCAGTGCCAGAGATAGAAGAGACAGGGGTTGGATCCCTCAGTTGAGAAGATCTCTTGGAGGAGGGCATGGCAACCCACTCCAGTATTCTTGCCTGGAGAACCCATATGGAGGAAGGATCCTGGCGGGCTACAACAGGCCATAGGGTCGGAGAGAGTCAGACAGGAGTGAAACGACCTAGCAGGGCACGCTAGGTGATATACCCCAAATGTGATATTCAGTTCAGTCGCTCGTCGTGTCTGACTCTTTGCGACCCCATGGACTGCAGCACGCCAGGCCTCCCTGTCCATCACCTACTCCCGGAGTTTACTCAAACTCATGTCCATTGAGTCCGTGATGCCATCCAACCACCTCATCCTCTGTTGTCCCCTTCTCCTCCCGCCTTCAGTCTTTCCCAGCATCAGGGTCTTTCCCAAAGAGTCAGTTCTTCGCATCAGGTGGTCAAAGTACTGGAGTTTCAGCTTCAGCATCAGCCCCTCCAGTGAACACCCAGGACTGATCTCCTTTAGAATGGACTGGTTGGATCTCCTTGTAGTTGATTTCCTTTAGGATTGATTATCCAAATGTGATAGGTTCAACAGTGTTCTGATACATTACCATTATTTTCACTTTGTAGATATATATAAATATATACACATAGAGACATACTGATGTACACAAACAATATGAGAGTTGGACTGTGAAGAAAGCTGAGCGCCGAAGAATTGATGCTTTTGAACTGTGGTGCTGGAGAAGACTCTTGAGTCCCTTGGACTGCAAGGAGATCCAACCAGTTCATTCTAAAGGAGATCAGTCCTGGGTTTTCATTGGAAGTACTGATGCTAAAGCTGAAGCTCCAATACTTTGGCCACCTCATGCGAAGAGTTGACTCACTGGAAAAGACTCTAATGCTGGGAGGGATTGGGGGCGGGAGGAGAAGGGGACGACAGAGGATGAGATGGCTGGATGGCATCACCGACTCGATGGACATGAGTTTGAGTGAACTCCGGGAGTTGGTGATGGACAGGGAGGCCTGGCGTGCTGTGATTCATGGGGTCGCAAAGAGTCGGACACGACTGAGAGACTGAACTGAACTGAAATAAAAAACAACGGCAATGAGAATGTACACTCATTCAGGTGAGGAAATTCTCCGCAAATCAGAGAGCGGGTCTAATGACGAAATCGGGCCTTCTGTGACTTGACCCCGCCCCCGAACGTTTTGCGGCGGTCCAGAGCCACAGAGCTCCAGCTGCTCGCGGAGACTTCCGGGTCCCGCCCCGCCCTCGCCCCGCCCCGCTCAGCCCGGCCCCCACAAAGGCCCCCGCCCCCCGAGGAGCCCCGCCCCTCAAGCCGGCTAAGCCCCGCCCCTCAGGCCCGCTAGGCCCCGGCCTCCGGCCCGCAGGCCCACGCCCGCTCCGCCCGGGCCCCACAAAGGTCACCGCCCCTCGGATAGCCCCGCCCCTCAGCCCTGCTAAGCCCCGCCCTTCAGCCCGCTAGGCCCCGGCCTCCCTCCCGCAGGCCCACGCCCGCCGCCCGCCCCCGGCCTGTCCAAGATGGAGGGCGCTGCGCGGGCGCCCCTCGCTCTCCGGCTGCTCTTCTTCGCGGCCCTGCCAGCCACCGGGTGGCTGACGACCGGCACCCCTGAGCCGCCGCTCCTGCCGCCAGCCCCGAAGGTAGGGCTAGGCGGACGCGACTCGGCCGGGATCCTCGGGGAGAAGCCCGGGCCGGGGACTTGGGACGGCAGCGTCCGCATCGACGCCTCCCGCCTCCCTGCGGGCAGGCCGTGGACTGGGATCGGGCCCGCCAAGCGCTGGGAGTGGTGGGGAGAAGCACCCAAGGAAACGGGGGCGGCAGGGGACGAGGGAGGCGAGAGGGAACGGGACTGTTTATCGCGTGGTTGAGCCCGGCGCAGCGACACTGCTTGTTGCGGTAGTCTCGGTGTGGCCGTCCCGACGGGCGTTTGCCGTCGAAAGTCGCCGATCACAGCCTTTTGTAATGGCGCCTTCTTGGGGCAGAGCCGGGCTCTGGGGCGAGGCACTGTTTATGTGCTAGGGAAACGTGGAAGTTGCTCAACGAGAGCGCGCGAGGGCGTTTCCAGGCCACCTGTCTGCGCCGGCGGGCGGCGGGAAGGAATGCCTGCCCCCGGCGCGCGGGGCTCCGGGTGCCCGGGCTCCGCAGAGGCAGAGACGGGAGACCCTGCGCTGCCGCTGCCGGCCTGCCTTTAGCGGGAGGTTTAGAGGAGCCGGTCCCCAAGCGCGGTGGGTTCGGGCGCGCCAGCATCCGCTGGAAACCTGGTAGAAACGCTCCAATCAAAAGCTCGAGGGTGAGGACCCAGCAGAGCGTTCCAGCCAGCTCTCCATCCAGCTGACCCCGAGGTGGGCTGAAGTTTGCGCATCACCGCGTGCTTGTACTGAAGGGTGACTGACTGGTTCTTACTGTTTTTGCCCGGGTGGGGGGACTCTCGCTGCCCTTAACCAGTGTTTGCCTCTCAGCCGTTGAATGTGTGATGGGGGAGAAGTCTGAAGACTTCACAATTCTTTTTTCCCAGAATGAAAATAAACGACATAGGTGCACCTTTTCTTACAAATCAAGACCTGAATACCCAGCATTCAGGGGTGGCTAACACCATAAATGTCACTGTTTTAAGAGTTACGGCGTTACCCTTCCTGCTACAAAAGTAATAGCGTACCTCGGTTTCAGTTCTCTTGGGATATTCCAAGAAGCGGCACCATCCCAACCTCTCAAAACCACTTATATCCGAAGTGGATGACAGTTGCAGCTGTTCGAAAATATGAATATGAGATCGAGACCAAATTAAAATGAAGTAATTCTTGCTGCTGCTAAGTCACTTTAGTCGTGTCCGACTCTATGCGACCCCATAGACGGCAGCCCACCAGGCTCCCCCGTCCCTGGGATTCTCCAGGCAAGAACACTGGAGTGGGTTGCCGTTTCCTTCTCCAACTCATGAAAGGGAAAAGTGAAAGTGACGTCGCTCAGTCGTGTCCGACTCTTAGCGACCCCATGGACTGCAGCCCACCAGGCTCCTCCATCCATGGGATTTTCCAGGCAGAAATACTGGAGTGGAGTGCCATTGCCTTCTCCAAAGTAATTCCTAGAGTCCTGGAAATAGAGTCATTGGTTACCCCTTTTCCAGACTTTATATTATCATAGTTACTTATGAACCCCAAAGACCTTTGAGTCTATTCCAATTATATGCTTGCCTTTTAGACTGCAGGCTGGTAATACACCATACTGTGGGTTCTTAGTGAGTTGTTCATTTCAGTTCTCCTTATGACTTCTGTCTGCTTTTGGAAAGTCCAGATCTACTCATTTCGTTGGTTAAATGAATGCTCTGCAACTCCTAGGAGGAGAATCTCATTCCTTGGAAGGTGTATGTGGGAAGCTGAGGCCTCTGAATCTAAACAATTTTCGAAGTATTATTGTGAAACTTTTCAAAGGTACAGAACATTTGAAAGAGTTTTAGAGTGGTCGTGCATATTTGATAGGAGTTGTTCTGTTGACTTTTGTGCAGCAATGGTGTGTTTGAACTCTTCGCATCAGGGTAACCACTGGACTACTGTGGTTATTGAGTATTTGAAATGTGGCCAGTGTGATTGAGGAACTGAGTTTTTAACATGTTGTTTAGTTTTAATTAAATGTAAATAGTCACATGTGGTTAGTGGATACCATATTGAATAATGCCAACTCAGCCTACCATTTGTATTTTACCATGCTTGCTTTATCACACACATTTTCATTTATCTTCGTATCCCACCTGACCTAAATGTAAGAAAATTGGTTGAAATCAGGAAAATTCTTTGTGTATCTCTTCAGTCACTGAGATTTATTGGATTATAAGCATTTTTCTGTTTTGTTGACACATGTAAGTTGTCAGATGTTGAGGTTACACAGATTGTGAAATAATAATTTTTTTACAGTTCATTCTTCTAATATTAAAATGACTTGGTCACCAAAGAGAGGGAGGCAGCCAGAGGACGCTTCTTTTCTTATATGTGTAAATATTTATTTCTTATGTGTGTAAGTATTTATTTCATTTATTTCCCTCAGACTTACTTTAAGCCAGGGATCTACTGGTTTTGTTCTTAGGAAGCCATTTTGTCCCAGGTGGGCATTTGTGAGTGACGGAATCAGAGGAGAATTGAAAATGAGTGGGGAGAGACTTCAGTTCTGCCACCCGTTTCTGAGTGTACACTGCCCTGGCTGACAGGCCTGTACTTCCAGCTCCAGAGGCTCTCGGAAAGAACAAGAAACATGACCTGGCTCTGAGCTTTGGGTTAGGAGGCAGGAAGGGATGAGAGTTTCTACTGTTGTGAAATCACTCAAGAGGATCCAAAAGAATTTAACTGGAGTTGGCCCTCTGGAAAATATTGTGTGCCCGTGTCTGTTCATTGTCTTTTCCAAAGACAGTGGGCCCAGTTCTACTGGGCAAGTGATATATGTAAGTGCAGTAAATTACTCACAATATAGGGTATGTTCTCTACTGAAAGGCAGAAGCTATAAAAAAGTTTCTCAGAAGAGCATCACTGGAGGCTTATCTCCAGACTGTTAGAAGAACAGTACTCTACAGTTTTCAAATAGATCATCTAGTTTGGAAAGAATGAATTCTTGACTGAAATTTGGGCATAAAACGATACAGCCAGCAACTTGATGGTTTATTGAATGTTAGTTTGTTCTAAGAGATAAGTTCACTTGTTCTAACCCACACTTAATTCTAGATAAGGATGGGCCAGGAGAAAAGTGGGCTGGAGCTGAGGAATCACTAGTCCTAAAGCTTCCTGGGCTCCTCTGGGAGTTGGGAAGTGGACCAAAGTCATCCTGAATAGATGGCATGCACTTCCATGTTAGTATCGTCTTTATCAAGTTGTCCCAGGAATCAATAAACTCAGCCCATAAAATCACCGTCTTAGTCTCTCATTTGTTAGAAATATATAAAGTACTGGGGTTGCTCATGGTGCCAGGAAATACATTGGTATGTTAGTTTGATGTTTATGAATAATTTTTCTTTTGAAAATTAAGAATACACCCCCAAAAGGTATTTAAGAGGAGTCTTCTTTTTATTCTAGGATAACAACGTTTGTGAATACAGTTAGGAAAGAATTTCATTTACAGATAACAAATTATAGTTCCTGTGACCCTGAATACTTAAAATAGTGCTGTCTTCTGTGTAGTAAGCATCCCGTGAATAAACTTAAATATTTGAGTAGGCTGTCTTTGCGCATGCCATGAGAGGCACTGAAACTGTGAACCCCAAGTCCTTGTCCATGGGCATTGGAAGACACCTTTAAGGATAAGAGCAAGTGTGTACGCGAAAACAATACAGTTGGAAACATTTGATGTCGAATCTCATGGAACAAATAAATAAATTGATGGTATATTACACAGTGCTGTGAGAAAACAAAAGTGTCTACATCTGCCCACATAGCTGTTTTAAATGAAAGAAGTTCCAGAAGAATACATGCAATATCATTCCACTTATAAAGTTCAGGAACAGATAAAACTAAACAATAGGTTGTTTAGAGAAAGAGAACACAGGGAGTTAAACTGTAAAGGAAAGCAAGAAATGTTAACATGGAAGACAGTATAGGGATTCCTTCTGAGGGGCAGTGGGAAATGTGACAGAAAGAATCATGCAGGGGACTTAGAAGATATGAATGACATTTTAGTTTTGCTCCTGGGTAGAAGATAACGTGAGTGTTTATCTTTTCTTTTAAACTCTATATTTGCATAGTACATGCTCAGATACATGATATATTTCATATTAAATGGATAAGTGTATGAAGTGAAGTGAAGTTGCTCAGTCGTGTCCAACTCTTTGCGACCCCATGGACTGTAGCCCACCAGGCTCCTCCATCCATGGGATTCTCCAGGCAAGAATACTGGATTGGGTGGCCATTTCCTTCTCCAGGGGATCTTCCTGACCGAGGGATAGAACCCAGGTCTCCCGCATTGCAGGCAGATGCTTTAACCTCTGAGCCACTGGATAAAGTGTATAGATTATGAAAAGTTGAAATTGTGAATAATGGCATTTAAAAGGCTGTAAAGGGAATTCCCTGCTGGTCTAGCAGTTAAGATTCAGTGTTTTCACTGCTGGGGCCCTGGGTTCCATCCCTGGTTGGGGAACTAAGATCCTGAAAGCCACCCCCCACACACACACAAAAGAGCTGTAAAAATGAAACTGATGAGTTCTGTTTTTTTTTTCCCTGATGAGTTTTTTAACAGTGTTCTTTTAATGTAGTCATAAGCGATCATACAGTAAGTATAACTGAGGGAGAAGAGAATGAACTGAGTTATGCTTGGTTCAGCAAATGCATCCCTACCTGATTTGTGTATTTATTTTGCAGGACAGCATCAGAATTAATGTAACCACCCTGGAGGATGGGGAGGTGTCTAAAGAACAGGTGTGTCTTTGTCATGCTTTCATTATATCACTTAGCTAAGTATCATGCAGACTTTTATTGTTTGTCTGTACACCTCATTTAGTTAGGTAAAGTATTTTGACATAGTTTGTCATCATTTGTAAACCATTGGAATTAATGTATATGCTGCTTTATTTTAAGGTTGTTCTTAACATAACCTATGAGAGTGGACAGGTATATGTAAATGACTTCCCTGTAAATAGTGGTGTAACCCGAATAAGCTGTCAGACTTTGATAGGTGAGTACTGCTAAATTATTTCCATAATTGTTCTGTGTTTTTAATAACACTAAATAAGTGAAATACAATTCTTTGACGTTATTTATTTCCATTTTAAATTAATAATATACATCATTACTAGAGTATATGATAACACTAATGGATTTAAAACTCTTTTCCTACTTAATGTTGGTTATTTCTGGTGTTTTCACATATTCTCTGTCATGGCATTGATGTTGCTCGGAACTGCATGTCTGGCAGGTTAATAGCAATGTAAGAATGTGTCTGGAGGTACTAAATGGGAATTTATAAGCAAGGCAAAATCTCTTCACATTTGTAAAAAAACAAAGAGAAAAGTGGGTTGTCTTTCTGATTCTTCTGCCTTTATGTCTGTATTACATTTTCCTTTTTGACCTTTAAAAATCTTGAGTTGTTTCAAGACAAGCAAAATGTTATATTGGAATATATCCATTGTTTGAATGAAATAAAGAATATGAGAAATTTGTATAATATTCCTGTTACCTGTTTTAATATAGATTTAAGACAGTAAATATTTTTCTGAGCACTTGTATCCTATACTTAATTCATTATGTGTCTTTATTATCATTCCATTCATGGTGTTTTCCAGTTATTGTGATATTTCCTTGTCCTAGGAGTCATTTTGAAGTATACTGCTTAGTTTTCAAACACTGAGGGGTTTTTTTTTTCTTTTTTTACTGATTCTACCTCTATCCTCAGAGATGAAGCTGTGTAATTTTAACCCTTTGAATTTAGAGACTTGCTGTATAGCTTAACACATGGTCAGTTTTAATAAATGTTGCTTTCCATATGTACTTGAAAAGAAGGTTAATCATGTAATTAGTTGGATATGATGTTCTCTATCTTTCAGGTCAAATATGTTAATCACGTTCAGTCTTTTATGGATTTACTGATTTTTTTTGTTTGCTTGTCCTGTCAGTTACTGAGAATGGTATGTTAAAATCTGCACAATGAACATTTGTCTGTTCTTTCAGTTTTGTCAGTTTTTGCTCTATGTATTTTGACATACGATATTACTGAATCATGCAGATTTAGAGCTGTTATGTCTTCTGGTGAATCCACTCTTTTATCATTATAATATGTTCTTATTTATCTCTAGTGATGTTCTTGCCTTAAAATCAGCTTTATCTAAATATATTATTTTACCAGTAACTGCTTTTTGGCTGGGCATGGAGGAGGGTGGTGGTTTGTTTTGTGGTATGTTTCTATTTTTTTCAGTCTTCCTGGGTCCTTATAATTAAGTTGAATGTCTTACAAGCAGCATATACTTGTGGTTTCTTTTTTTCTTTCTTTTTTTTTATTCAGGCTATCATTCTGTCTTTAATTGGGATTTTAATTTACTTACATTAATGTAATAAATGATAGATTTAGATAGTCTATCTTAATTATTTGTTTTCTGTGTCTTATTTGTTCTGTTTCTTTTTTTTTTCTTTTTTTGTCCTCTTCTGGGTTATTTACTTTTTGTTTCTTTGCCCCCGTCTATCTTGTTGGGTTTTATATTATTGTTCTTTTAATGGTTACCCTTGAGATCGGTAAACCCGTACTTTTATAATTTCCTAACCAATGCAGGAATCTTAGAACACTTAAACTCCATTTATTCTCTTTCTGCTTTAAAATTTTTTAATTTAATTTAATTTTTATTTTTTCAGCCTTGTGCCTTGAGGGATCTTAGTTCCCTGACCAGGGATTGAATCTGGGCCATGGCAGTGAAAGCCCTGGGTCCTAACCACCAGACCACCAGGGAATGGCCCTCCTTGCTGCTTTTGCGTTGCTATTTTCATGAATTTGAACTCTTTGGATTCTTTTTTTTTTTTATTGAAGGCTAATTATTTTACATTATATTGGTTGGTTTTGCCATACATTGACATGAATCCTCCCCAGGTGCACATGAGTTCCCCCTCCTGAACCCCCCTCCCACCTCCCTCCTCCCTTTATCCTCCCTCTGGGTCATCCCCGCACACCAGCCCCGAGCATCCTGTAACATGCATCAACCCTGAACTGGTGATTCGTTTCACTTATGACAACATACATGTTTCAATGCCATTCTCCTAAATCATCCCACCCTCACCCTCTCCCACAGAGTCCCAAAGACTGTTCTATACATCTGTGTCTCTTTTGCTGTCTCGTATAGAGGGTTATCATTTGCATCTTTTTAAATTCCATATATATGCGTTAGTATACTGAAAAATATGGAACGCTTCATGAATTTGCGTGTCATCCTTGCTCAGGGGCCATGCTAATCTTGTCTGTATTGTTCCAATTTTAGTATGTGCTGCCGAAGCGAGCACCTCTTTGGATTCTTGGACCCTGAGCGCCATAAGTTGTTCTTAGTGTGTTCCTGTAGTCCAATGTTCTTTTGTGCTTACCCTCAGAGTCACTCTTGCTATTGCTTTTCATTCCTTCCTGAACATCTGTGTTTCCCTCTGGAGTTATTTTCCCTCTGCCTAAAGAATTCTGCTTAGTTTCTCAGTGCAGATTTCAGTGTCTCTGTGTGCGTTCATGTTTTTCCATGTTTTCTCTGGTTCTCAGTGAGAGATTGGTGTACTGCAAGTTAATCCATCATAGTGAGGAAAAGAAGTGCAGTTACTGGCTTGAATAACTGATGTTGTATGTATTAGGAATTTGACGTGGGGCGGCAGTCTGCCTGTTTTATTTATTATAGTCATCTTTCTAGTCATCCCAGTTGCACTGAGTTTATTTCCTTGAAAGCTGAAGTAAAAGACTGTCTTATCATTTTATAGGAATCTACAGCAAAGTCTTCTGTCCTTAATTCTTAAAAAAATTTCTTCTTTGTAAATGTATTAGTTATATTGCTGTTTAACAGTTTAACCCAAACGTCGTAGCCTGTGACACTACTATCGCCTAGTTCCTGTAGGTCATAAATTTGAGCTTGACTTAGCTGGGTCCTCTGACTGTGGCTCAGCTGGGAAAGGTCTGCTTCCGAGCACTCGTAGTTCTTGACAGGATTCATTTCCTTGTGAATTGTTCCTCACAGGATGTTAGCTGGAGTCGCTCCTTCATGTTCTTGCCACGTGGGCCTCTCTGTAGAGCATCTCACAACATGGCGGCTGGCTTTATCACAGAACAAGAGAGACTGTCAGGGAGCGAGCATACCAGCAAGACACAGGTCACAGTCTTTTATAATCTAATCACACAAGTGACATTCCAGCACGTGTGCCGTATTCTCTTTGTTTGAAACAAGTGTCTGGGTCCAGCTCGCACTCCATGGAAGGCAGTTTCAAAGGGTCATGAAGGCTGGAGGGGCAAGAGTCATTGAGAGCCATTTTGGAAAGCAGTCTCCCTCAGTGAGAAAGTCAGAATATAGAGGGCTCTTGTTGTTACTAGTTTTATTCTGTAGCAGCCATTACAGATTTGGAGGAAGAGTCACATACATCAGTCCGCTTTGATGTATTGACGTGACTGCGTTTTCTCATCCGTTGAGTCTCTGTTCTAGTCACTGGCCTTTGGGCATACGAGTAGGCTGACGAGGAGCCTACCCTTCCCTGAGGGAGACCACTGGGTAAACAGTGAAAACACTGACATGGACCACGAGACAGGGGAAGCTTTCCAGTGAGAAGTCTCCGAGGACGTGAGGGAGGTTAGGCAGATGAGAGAGGGCACAGTAATGAGCCTGAGGGGGAGGACCAGGCGGAGAACGGCCAGAGAGGCCACGGGGTGCCGCCGAAGGCGTCTAGCAAGGCCGCTGGGCAATCAAAACCCTGTGACGGCGAGATTAACCTGGCGCCATCCTGTGAATGGTTGAAGAGGGAGGGATTCCAGAAGGGGAGAAGAGTTAGGTAAATATGTTAAGAGTAAGTAGCTAATGGACTGGGTGTTGGGTGGGGAGGTAGGTGGAGCTGGGACACATAGAAGAGGTACTTTGGATCTGGAATGGTCCGAAGGGAGCGGCTGACTGGCTACAGAGGGTGAATGAAGAAGTCAAAGGTGACCTAGTCATTCTTGTCCTTGGTAGTTTGGAGAAGGGGGAGGGGTTTATTAACAGAAACAGAAAAGTCAAGGAGGAACAGGTTTGTGAACTTAGATTGAGACCAGGGGTTAGGCCACTTGTTTCTCAATAAAAATGTATGTACCTGTTTAAAACTTACAAATGTTAGTCTGTACCCCCTGAGATTTTAAGACTAGAGTGAGGCTTTAGCATCTGTACTGTTCCCAGTTGATTCTGATATGTAGTTAGGGTTTAGAACCACTAGACCAGGTATTTGTTTTAAATTATGTATTTATAATTCTGGGTGTAATCACTACTTCACATAGGCTGTAGAATAAGAACTTAATGTATCCTCTCAAGGAACTCAGCCTGGTTGAGACAGGTTTACAAACTAAGAACTACACTGTTAGTGCTTTAATTTTTTTTTTTGAAAAAGGCATGAACTCAGCATTTTAAGGATATGGTATCTAGAACTATTAAGTAGGAGTTTATTGAAAATGTATGGGAGGGGACTTCTCTGGAGATCCAGTGGTTGACTTTGCCTTCCAATAAAGGGGATACAGGTTCAGTCTCTAGCGGGGGACTAAGATCCCACATGCTCATGGCCAAAAAACCAAAACACAAAACAGAAGCAATATTGTAACAAATTGCATAAAGACTTTGAAAATGGTCCACATCAAAAAATGATGAAATTTAAAAACCTAAGGGAGGAGAGTAATGGAGAGCATGCTGGATCAAGGGACCAGCTCTGTAAAGGCGTAAACAGCTGGGCCTGTGTGCAGGGTACCCATCTGGGTTCCTGTTTGGTGGATAATTCTCAGACAATGACATTTGAAAAACGGAAACAAAATGCTGCTTTTGCAGCAGTTTTTTTGGTTTCTATTATCTTTTTCTATAGCACTCCTTAGCTTTATAAACCAGTTGCAACTGCCACCCTCCATTGCTGCTGGGGTGGGGGTGGGGTTTCTCAACCAGAAGGAAAAGGGCCAATAGCCGATCCCGCTCCATCGTTTGTTAGTGGGGAGTAATTATGGGGCTTTCCCTCCCTCATCCCCTTTCCCGCCCTCCCCAGCGATTAACAAGTTGCTTACCGGGAGGATTGACAAAAACCCTCAAGTGTCCTTACTGCTAGAGCCCTTTCTATCACTGGATTTTGTGAATGAATGGATGGATGGATGAATGAATGTGCTCACCTCTCTAAAACTTGAGATTGTCTGTATCTTCCACCCTGTTTTGTAAACAGTTACACCTTACTGTTTCCTCATAGCCAATCTATGTAAAAGAATAGGAAAGGTGTGGCAAATGTGAAGTTCCATACAAAATCTGAAAGTCATCGGGCATTTTTCCCGTTAAATGAGTACAAGAATTGTAGGGATTTGTCAAGTTGTGTTTGTTTTCATAGATCTGAAACATTAATGAGGTCAGAAATAAAGGCAAAGATAATGGTATATAACTGTCTTGTTCCATGTAAATGTCAACAAAATGATCAAATTCAGTAACTGATTTGGTGGCATTTTTTGTTGAAAGCTATCACTACTTTTTCTTTTAACAGTGAAGAATGAAAATCTGGAAAACTTGGAGAAAAAAGAATATTTTGGAATTGTCACTGTAAGGATTTTAGTTCATGAGTGGCCTATGACATCTGGTTCAAGTTTGCAACTAATTGTCATTCAAGAAGAGATAGTAGAGATAGATGGGAAACAGGTAAGATAGTATGCTTGCTATCTGGGAATTAACGAAAGATTTGTGTTCAGTGTTATGCACACATTCAGTTATTTATTTCTGACTTGATAAGGAAAGAAGCTACACTCATGTTGCCTGTATCCAATCATTTAGAATTGTCTACTTGTTTTAGCATTTACTTGTTTAGAATTTGAAGTCTTAATTTGAAAAAATATATTCATACATGTTTATATCCCTTAAAATTATTATGATCATTATTAAGCAGAGCAAGTAAGTGAAGAGATTGAATTTGGTTCGTAGCTTCTGCCATTTCTTCTGGCCACGTCTCTCTTAAGTCAGTGAAACGAAACTGAGAGCAGGCCTCTAATAGTGAGTGCTGAAGCACACTGTGTGTGATTCAAGTTGCAAGTTAATTGTCTTAAAGTTAATTCTGTGACTAGGACAGGTTTTTTAGTTTCAGAAATCAGGGAAGAAAATTCAGTTTTAGACTCTTACCAGGTTGTGTTATTATTCAAAATAAAGAGTAATTGCTTCTGTTTTTTCATAGGCTCAACAAAAGGATGTTACTGAAATTGATATTTTAGTTAAGAATCAGGGAATAGTCAGACGTTCAAACTACACCCTGCCTTTAGAAGAAAGCATGCTCTACTCGATTTCCCGAGACAGTGACATTCTATTCACCCTTCCCAACCTCTCCAAAAAAGGTACTTTCAAAGACCATTGTTTAAGGTATTAAGGAAATGATTTCTTTAGTTGGTAACTTTTTCATCATAGTTAATATAAACATATTAACTTTATTAAAAGAAGTAAGCTTCTTTTAAAAATGCTTTATAACACGTATTGCTTTATGTACCCATTTTGTAAAATGTGGTCTGTGCTGTTGACAGAGGGACATTTTGCTGAAATCATCTAAAAATACATAATAAGAATTTCATTCACTTAAGTTCATTTAGAAGAGGAAATATCATTTTTTCCACTGAAACACAGAACTTAAAAAATTTGACTTTCTCTGTGACAGAATCGTAACTGCTGTAGCACCCTTCTTCCTGTCCTAATTTGAGGTTCCTTTCTGGCATTTAAATTTAAACAATCAAATGTTTTTCTCCCGTGAAAAAAATGGATGTTCTCACCATCCTAAATGTTACTACATCCTAGGTGTAGTAATCCTAGAACTAGTGGGAGAGTCACCAGCACGTGCTTAGCATTTTGGTAACTTGGCTCTTCCTTCTCAGGGGAAAGTGTTAGTTCATTGCAGACCACCAGCCAGTATCTTATCAGGAATGTGGAAACCACTGTAAATGAAGCTCTACCTGGCAAATTACCTGAAACTCCTCTCAGAGCTGAGCCTCCATCTTCATATAAGGTAAATCAGGTATTTGGGATTATCTTTATATGTGTTACAAGCATTTATGGTTATGGTAAAGAAAATAAGTGCTAGCGTTTAAAATGAGGTGGAAACCATGAGAATTGGATCCATAGGACATTGTTAATGATGAACTCATCACTGTTTTAATGTGACGTTTTTAGGTATTCTTGTTTTCCTTCTTAGTAATGTAGTCAGATGATGATGGTTAAGGCATTGGATTTCAGTTTGTTTGGGGGTCTTTCTCATATCCCCACTGGTCTGTTTATTCTGTGACTTCATGCATGCATACATGTACACACACGCACAGTCCCCTCAAGACCTTGTACAGTGACTTAGCACACGTGGTTGAGTGTACTTTCTGAAATCAGACTGCCTAGGTTTGAATCCTGGTTCTGCCACTGACTAGCTGTGTCAGCTGGGACAGGTTCCTAACCTCTCTAAGCTTTTTCTTTATGTGTACAGCAAAGGTCCATAAAGTGATACCTTTTCTGTGAGGTTGTTGTAAGCATTTAAATAAGATGGGTGCAAATGTAAATACACATTGGCACCTGTTAAGTACTCACATATGATTAATAATAGTATACTGCTGACTGGGAAATCAGGGTTCAGAGAGTATGGTGCGATCTCTGTATTAGCTAGGCCCCTTACTCAAAATAATTTACACTTAAATGAGCAGGATCTGTGCTTAGTAACAAAAGATTCCAGAGATGATTCTTTGAAGAGGTTCTCGCTGAAGGTTAGGATTGCTTGCTTTGGGTTACTGGAGAAACCTCAGTCACTTTTTTTGAATGCCTGAACTCTGGTGCCCTTACTAATCTTACTCCATCTCCCTCGGAGCAAGGAAGAACAGACTCTTCAAAGTCCTTGCATCAAAGCATGCCCAAGTTTCTTCTATCACTGTTGAAGTACGCAGTGAACTCCCCATCACCAGGGGGCATCACCGACTTGATGGACATGAGTTTGAGCAAGCTCCGCGAGATGCTGATGGATAGGGAAGCCTGGGGTCGAAAAGAGTCGGACACGACTGAGTGACTGAACTGAACTCCCCATAGGGCTCCAAAAGCTACGAATATGTCTGTCACTCTTTCCTTCTGTTGTCTTTCAAATACGGGAAACACATAGCTGACAGGTCCATTCTGTATAAGTGGACTGGCCTTCTTGTCATGCATGCCCAGATACTGAGTCATGTCTGACTCTTCGGGACCCCAGGGACTGTAGCCTGCCAGGCTCCTCTCTCCATGGGATTTTCTAGGCAAGAATAGTGGAGTGGGTTGCCATTTCCTCTACAGGGGATCTCTTGACCTAGGGATCAAACCCATGTCTCTTATATCTCCTGCACTGGCGGGCGGATCCTTTACCACTAGTGCCACGTGGGAAGCCCTTTATAGTCAGACAACATGTATGAATAGTTGTAAAGGATAGTAACATGTAACAAACATTTAGCCTCTTTTGCTAGAAAGTAATTTTTTAAATTGTAAATAACTTTGAGTTACATTTAAAAAATAAGATGCACCTGTTTAAAATGTACAGTTCGATAAGTTTTGACAAGTGTAGACACCCATGTTACCACCATTACAGTCAAGATGTATAAATGTTACCATTACCTAAAACTAGAACATAATTTTTAAAGTTTCTTAGAGCTCAAATGAAACTTGCGTATCTAATAAAAACTTTTTTTTTTAGGTGATGTGTCAGTGGATGGAAAAGTTCAGAAAAGATCTATGCAGGTTCTGGAGCAGTATTTTCCCTATATTCTTTATGTTTTTGAATGTTATGGTGGTTGGAATTATAGGAGCGGTTATAGTAATAACCATCTTAAAGGTGCTCTTCCCAGTTTGTGAATACAAGTAAGTATTTCTCATTTTTTATCACCTTTAGCATTTTTAATAATTAAAAAGTAGTTGTATTTACTGTAGAGTAGAAAATAGAAAAATTAGGAAGAGTAAGATGAGTGTGGGGGGGTGAATAATATATCTCTTTTTTTCTAGCCCATCTTTTGGCTTTAGCAAAATTAAAAGACTTTTGTTGGATACGTATATGGTCAAGACACCTGTCTTGGGAATTCACATGTGGACAGGACAAACTCTGTTCTGTAAGAACTTAGTGTATTGGAGAGAAAGGAAACAAGTGTCTAAAACGGAAAATGCATTGTATATAATAAGAAAGGAATGAAACGAGGGCTTCACTATGTATTTTCAACTGCAAAGGACCAATTTAAAATGCAATAAATTTTTGGAGACAGCAAGGTGTTTCAGCAACAGGAAAAAGTGAAAGAAAGTGAAAGTCGCTCAGTCGTGTCCAGCTCCTTAGGACCCCATGGACTGTATAGAATTCTCCAGGCCAGAATACTGCAGTGGGTAGCCTTTCCCTTCGCTCGGGGATCTTCCCAACCCAGGCATCGAACCCAGGTCTCCTGCACTGCAGGCGAATTCTTTACCAGCTGAGCCACAAGGGAAGCCCAAGAATACTGGAGTGGGTAGCCTCTCCCTTCTCCATCGGATCATGCAGGCGGATTCTTTACCAACTGAGCTATGAGTAACAGGAGAAATGCTGTCTAGAGATCTCTGGTTGCATGCCAGTGGAGTACTGATTAGAAAGCGGCTTGGGCCTAGCTAGTCCTCTTGCCCACTGTGTGCAAATCTAGGACTGTGTATGCAATGGAGATCTACAATTTACCTTGTCATCTCCTAGAGTACCAGCTAAGGAACTTCCTCTTACTCCTCCAAACCAATTAGTTTGTCATAAATAAATATATCATAATATTTATGAGTCATAAATAAAATGAAGCAAAAATACCTAATCCCAGGTATACATTTAATTATAACCTCAAAGTAGCCCTGTCTTACTTTAGTTTTAATTTTTATATTTCAGAGGAATTCTTCAGTTGGATAAAGTGAATGTTATACCTGTGACAGCTGTCAACTTATATCCAGATGGACCTGAGAAAACAGCAGAAAACCCTGGAGATAAAACGTGTGTTTAGAACACCATCTCAAATCATGGACTCTGAATTAGCCTGATGGTTCAAATTTGCCACTCAAATATAATTTTCTTTAAACCATTAGGAATCAGTTTGTACACTAGAGAAATTGCTAAACTCCTAAAGCTGTCTAAAACTTGATCTTTGAAGAGACAGTTAAAGTTCGTTCACCTTTTCTATAATAGGGCTGCCTGTTCCGGTGGTGAATTATTAAAGAAAATTTAAATGCAATGGAAGAGAAGACATGTGAAGAAACTTTGAAACTACCAAAAAGAAAAAAAAAGGGCAAGACAAAATGCCACGTGCCAATCCTTTTCAAGGTGCCTTCGTTAAGGAAATTATATACACTTAATTACTGTAATATATAAAACTTTATGAAAAGCACTTTATGAAATTCTAATTTAAAAGCTCAAGAACTTAACACTTATTTTTTTATTCAGTAAAATGTGCCTTAATATTAAGTATGTGACTCAGTATAAAAACCACTGAAGTGTGTATCATGATTTGACTGTATCCTGTACCAAGACTACTTACCTTGAATGAACCAGGATTTTAAAATATGACATGTTCTCACTCTAAAAATAAATTTTTTTTTTTTGAAGATAAAAGTACAATGGTTTTGGAATAAAATCTTTGCCCATGTGAGTTACTTATAATAGCTCCTTTCATGTAACACTGGCTGAAACCAAGGGTCACATCAGTTAATAAGTCCATCAATGTTGTCAAATTAGAATGTGCCTTTGCTCTTGTGGTTCTAAGTATAATCCTGTTTACCCTACAGTGATGTTTGGTCTTTTTTTAACCATCACCCATACTGACATATATTTTACAATATGATCTAGGACATAAAATTCTTATCTTTACTCCATGTGATACTTTCTGTTCTATTAAAATTCTTTTTTTTTTTTTAAGTTTTTTTAAAATTGTAACCCATCATTTAAATGGCTTCTTCGGTGGCTCAGTGGTATAGGATCCACCTGCAATGCAGGAGCCGCAGGAAACACGGGTTTGATCCCTGGGTTGAGAGGATCCCCTGGAGAAGGGAATGGCAACCCACTCTAGTATTCCTGCTTGGAGAATTCCATGGACAGAGGAGCCTGGTGGGCTACAGTCCATAGCGTTGCAAAGAGTTGGACGTGACTGAAGCTATTTAGCAAGCAACATTTAAAACACTTTAGAGGGAAATGACTGGATTTTAAAAGCACCAATTTTGGCTAAATAGGTACGTGTGGTACAAGGATGATAAGTAGTAAAGGAGTCATTCATTTTGCCTAGCTGTTTTTAATAAGGAATAACAGCCCTGTGTAATGTACTGTGTCCATCTTCTAGACAAATTAATATAGTTTACAATTTGATCCCAAAGTCACCCAGCAATTAACACTTTATTTTTTTTTTTAATGTCCTTCACTCTCTAAGTTGCTCGAAATCACCAGTTCTAACTTAAAACGACGACAGGGTCTTATTTCATCCTTTAAGCATAAGCTTGTAGCCTCTTCTGAGAACAGTGTAGGAGGCCTTCACTGGAGGGTGCAGGCTCTGCAGTCAGCAGTTCCCAGCCTGCCTTCTCTCCTTACCCGTGATGCTTGAAACCATGGCAAATCATGTGGTTTTCCAGAGGCTCTGTTCTCTATGGTTGGGGTGATCAGAAAGTATTACAAGGAATCATAAATAGAAATCTTCAGTTCAGTTCAGTCGCTCAGTCGTGTCCGACTCTCCGCGACCCCATGAATCACAGCACGCCAGGCCTCCCTGTCCATCACCAACTCCCGGAGTTCACTCAAACTCCTGTCCACAGAGTCGGTGATGCCATCCAGCCATCTCATTCTCCGTCGTCCCCTTCTCCTCCCGCCCCCAACCTTTCCCAGCATCAGAGTCTTTTCCAGTGAGTCAACTCGTCGCATGAGGTGGCCAAAGTATTGCAGTTTCAGCTTTGAAGATTTATACCATTACTATTTATTTCATTTATTAATTTATATTTGTATTGTTAATTATTTTAATTACACTTTGCATCCATGAGTGATGGGTTAGTGACTTTACAGTCAGCAGCACAAATGTAAAGGTAGCTTCCTGCCTACAGTGCAGCCTTTTACATGTGGGCAGAATAAAGTCAGGCAGGCAAGACTGTGTACAGATGTTATATATATATATTTTCCTTTTAAGTTGCACAGTAAAATGAAGGGGTCTTTAAAGCTCTCTCAGAACGAGGAGGGAAACTGGCCATAACACCAGGCAGGAAGGAAAGCACAGTGGGTGTGGTTCGGGCGTCACTCAATTGGCTATTTGTGTAAAAATGTTCAGGAATTTTCAGTTATCCTCTGGCACCTACAGAGCTAAAGCCAGTCTTATTCTTCAGAAGCAACAACAGCCACAGGCAGTGGAAGAGAAAAGGATACACTCAGAAGTGCACATAAAGACAGTTTTCCAAGCCAAGTAACAGCACTTGTGCTATAACATTTGTTGTCAGTAAAAGAGAAATACAGTAATGCTAAAGTAAAACAAGTTTGCTTGTAACTTGAAAAAATTGCCTTTATTCAGAATCATACTTTTTTCCACTCTTACCATAACGAAAGTTTAAAAAAATATAGCGCTTGGTGCAATGAAATACTACATTTAATTATTCAAACACTTAATGCAAGGTTGCTCACAGTTTACATGTGAGAATTTAGCATGATCCAAACTCAAATATCCATTTCTCATATCTTTCAATGTCTGCAGCCGACACCGACTTTGAAACCTTTTTTAAAGCCATTTCAAAATCCTCCATAGTTGTAGGCATGTGCATTTCTTCTCTTGAAAGATTTCTGATTTCTTCCGGGGTCAAACCTTCAATACGCCTTCTCATTGCCATCAAGGATGCATCCCTAGGTCAAATTAAAAAGACAAA
The DNA here is from genome assembly GCF_049115385.1 of Moschus berezovskii. Taxonomy (NCBI): domain Eukaryota; kingdom Metazoa; phylum Chordata; class Mammalia; order Artiodactyla; family Moschidae; genus Moschus; species Moschus berezovskii. The sequence goes on from NC_142469.1 coordinate 93,992,886, forward strand.
AACCACAAAATGATGTGCTGGTCAAAGAAAAAACTCTGAACAGATTTTTTTTTTTCAGTGCATGTGTTATTCTGCAAATTATTTTATTATATATACATAAGTAGTACTGCACAGAATCTAGTATTGAACTACAAGGCCTGTTTTCAGCTGTTTTGTTAGCAGTTAAGTCTGAGCAAAAAGCCCAAGAAGTAGAAGGATATAACATGAGGGCAACTGAATTTTTTTAAAAGTGTGCCATGAAATAAAGAATAAGCATCACAGGAACAGACGAGAACTTGCTAGCTGGAAAATTAAATATTTTCTACTGCATGTGTAAGAAAAGCGAAACAATCAAGTGGTCTCTCCTTCCCTCCTCTGTATTAGTGCTGTATTTTTTTAAGAAGAAACTTAAAATTCAACTACCTCCTTGCTTTCACCCAATTTGATCCTTAACAGCAGCCACCACGTCTGCAAAGCGACAGCTACAAAGCTGTTTCATACACACGTTATTGCTAATCCTCACGTCAGCCCTGCATGGAATGTTTACTTTGGAGGTGAGTAAACCAGTGCAGTCAAGTACCTTCCTAATAAATGTCCAAGCTAATACTGCTGCTGCTGCTGCTAAGTCACTTCAGTCGTGTCCGACTCTGTGTGACCCCATAGACGGCAGCCCATCAGGCTCCCCCGTCCCTGGGATTCTCCAGGCAAGAACACTGGAGTGGGTTGCCATTTCCTTCTCCAATGTGTGAAAGTGAAAAGTGAAAGTGAAGTCGCTCAGTCGTGTCTGACCCATAGCGACCCCACGGACTGCAGCCTACCAGGCTCATCCATCCACGGGATTTTCTAGGCAAGAGTACTGGAGTGGCTTGCCATTGCCTTCTCCGAAGCTAATACTAAGATTAGGACAAAACCTACTTCAATCAGGTTTTGAAGTAGAGACCATCTTTTCTTGTTACTGCTATTCCTATCACATTTATGACACTTCACTGAAAATGAGACTGTACTCTGTTCTGATGGGCCAAATCAATCTGCACTGGATTGCGTCTCCCATGGAACAATACGCTGAATGAATGCGCCAACGTTAATTTTCCTAACCCAGGCACCTGGCAGCGGTCACCCTGCAGACCGGACTCGCTCAGTCATGCCTTGCTCTGCTTCCTCTGCAACCACGTCTGACATACCTGATAGGGCTGAGAATTTGGTAAGTCAAAACTGAAGACAGAAACAAATGGAAGAGAAAAATCCACTGCTTTAAAAAGAAATGACTGAACAGAAGCAGGCAAGTTTTAATAAGGCGTGTGCTGCCAATCAGCACCGTACGTTCCACAGGCTCTGCCTTCTCACCTTACTTCCTTCAGCTGTTTAACTGTAAGATGCAAAAAGTGTGCATCACATTTAAATGACTGTGCTGCCCTTTTCACATGGAAGAAAGGAGGGCTACTGACAGCGGGGCTGAAGGCCATTCCTGCCTCTCCCATCTGCCTGTCTGGCTAGTGGGGAAGAAAACCAGTTCACGTGTTGGTGAAGGAGGAAGCTGGGTGGGATGACAGTGACATCTAAAAAACAAACTGGTCCAAGGTGTCCCATGGGCTGTTAAAATGCAGCGTAATCAGAATAACATTTTGTTCAAATGATTTTAATTACTAGAACGCACACTTTTTAAAGTATGCAAATAAAAAGTTTTAAAACCTAAAACTTTTTTTTCTAATCCAAGACAATTACTGGTTTTCTATTTTATATCAGCTGTTTTAACACTACCTTCTTGAATGTGTAGCTTTTAAATGAACCACAGTCTTCAATGACATACAAGATAACCAAATGACTTACTAGCACCAGCTAACACTAGCTTAATGCCAAAACTTGTCTCTCTGACTAGGTTATATAATGTGGGTCTTTATTCTTCATCTATCTTAATTTAGCATAAAAACTTCATAACGTAAGTTTACGTTGACAAAAACCTATGGTTCCTAAAAACAAAATCAGAACCAGAAACAAAAACCTATACTTCCAGAATAATTCATACCTGCACACGTTGGTAATGTCCGCACCTGAATAACCCTCCATGTTTTCTGCTATACACGCAAGGTCAACATCATCAGCCAATTCCAGCTCACGAAGACTTATTCGTAATAGTTCTTCCCTGCCCTTTGCTATTGGGAGAAACAAAATATAAATGAATATATATAAATATAAACATAACATATACATATTATATATATATAAACATATATATAAATATAAACAAATGTAAATATCACCATAAACAATTTTTATTTTTCTCCAGTCTACTTTAATAAGTTGTTTTTCAATTCTTAGAGCTCATTTGCTTAAAAAATTTACGAGCTATTCCTCATTGAATTTAATTTTTTCTTTTTTTTTTAATTTTTATTGGAGGCTAATTATTTTACAATATTATATTGGTTGGTTTTGCCATACATTGACATGAATCTGCCCCGGGTGTACATGAGTTCCCCCTCCCGAAACCCCCTCCTGCCTCCCTCCTCCCCTTATCCTCCCTCTAAATTTTAATTTTAATTAATTTTTATTTTTTTAATTGAAAATTTTTTTAGTTTTTATGTTTTTAATTGAACTGGTTTGTCTTTTAAAGTAGTTAATTAATACCAAACTTCAAAATTTAGCAAAAGGTGGCTCAGACGGTAAAGCGTCTGTCTACAGTGCGGAAGACCTGGGTTCGAGCCCTGGGTTGGGAAGATCCCCTGGAGAAGGAAATGGCAGTCCACTTCAGTAGTATTGCCTGGAAAATCCCATGGACAGAGGAGTCTGGTAGGCTACAGTGTATGGGGTTGCAAAGAGTCAGACACGACTGAGCAACTTCACTTCACTTAAGAGTTAACATAAGGGACTTTCCTGGTGGTCCAGTGGCTAAGACTCTAGCTCCCTATTCAAGGAGCCTGCGTTCAATCCCTGGTCAGGGAACTAGATCCCACATGACTGCAAATAACAGTTCACATGCTGCAACTGAGACCTGGTTCAGCCAAATAAATAAATAAACGATATTAAAAAAAAAAGTTAACATGAGCTTTCTGATTCAAATGAAGATACCTGATGGTAATGGAATATAGATTCTTTTCTCAAGACGCCGTCTTAAAGCCTCATCAATATCCCAGGGAAAATTAGTAGCTGCCAGAACCATAACCATTTTGGAAGGGTCATCATTTTCAGAAGCACCTCCAACACCTTGAGGAAGGGTAAGAACATAGTTAAAAAAAAAAAAAAAGAAAAGCAAAGCTCAAATACTTAAATATCCTCAAATATTTAGCTCAACATTAAAAGCAATGTAATCATCAAGCCTCCTTAAGACTTACAAAGCAAACTGGTACATGTGTGAGCTTGCAGTTCAAAAAAATGAGTTTTTGTAGCATGCAGAAAATATGACTCAAAAACAGATTTAATAAAAAGACTAGTTCAGCAAAACTATGTTAACAATTTTAAAAATTCTTCAAAACCATACATAGCCCCCTTTAAGGCCAATTTATCTGCATTTGTTTCAGTTTCATGGCTAAGAATGAGATGTGTGTTTGACAAAAGGTGTTCAGTAAAGGAACAGCCATTATTTCTGGTGTGTCACCACTGTCAGCATCCCCAATTTACTGCTGTCGATCTCCAGGACCTACTTGCCAGCGCCTGGTCATTGGAGCTGGGGGTTAGCACTGTGAGTGAAGCTTAGTTCATGCTTATACACACGCATACCATCCATCTGAACCAGCAGCTCGGCCTTCACCCTTCTGCTTGCCTCGTGCTCTTCAGAAGTCCCTCTGCGGCTGCAAATGGAGTCTATCTCATCAATAAATATAGTAGCTGGAGAGTAAAATCGAGCCTGCAGGAAGAAACCAGGCAACACCAGGTTTTTAATTCCATTTAAAAGTAATCTACAGTTAAGCAGTTAGAAAAGAGTGGAGGAGCCTCCCACACTGTGCATCTCTCCCTCTTGTCCTAATACTGAGGAGAGAATTGGAAGAGCTAAAACACAGCTTCTAATACAGACTTATTGTATACTTAAATATTATATGGCAATTTCTATACTATTCAATACTCTAATTGGCTATATCAGTTCAGTTCAGTTCAGTTCAGTCGCTCAGTCGTGTCCGACTCTTTGTGACCCCATGAATCACAGCACATCAGGCTTCCCTGTCCATCACCAACTCCCGGAGTTCACTCAAACTCATGTCCATAGAGTCGGTGATGCCATCCAGCCATCTCATTCTCTGTCGTCCCCGTCTCCTCCCACCCCTAATCCCTCCCAGCATCAGACTCTTTTCCAGTGAGTCAACTCGTCGCATGAGGTGGCCAAAGTATTGCAGTTTCAGCTTTAGCATCAGTCCTTCCAATGAACACCCAGGATTGGTCTCCTTTAGAATGGCCTGGTTGGATCTCCTTGCAGTCCAAGGGACTCTCAAGAGTCTTCTCCAGCACCACAGTTCAAAAGCATCAATTCTTCAGCTTTCTTCACAGTCCAACTCTCACATCCATACATGACCATGGGAAAAACCATATATATGTCATATAAATATAGGATTATCCTGTATGATATGGATAATGATAGTGGGAAAACATTTATAGATACTGATAAGCGTTCTAAAGTTTCAGAAAAAATTTTGTTAAAGAGAACCATTACCTTATATATTAATAATATCACATAGATTTTTATAAATATTTAAAATTATATTTAAATTTTAATATTTTATTTATATATAAATTTATTTTAATGTAAATATATACAATGTGAAAATATATAAATGTATAAATATATTTAAATTTATATTTTTATAAATATAAACTCTAAGGAATTCTAATTAAATTGCCATTTTTCATTTGACTGATACAAGTACAGCTGACCCCTGAACAATTCAGGTATGAGCTGCATGGGTCTACTTACATGTGGATATTTTTCAGTAATAAATACTACACTACTGCCTAGGTTGGTTGAATCTGAGGGTGTAGAGGAATTGTGGATACAGAGGGCTAACTATAAGTTACATGCAGATTAATCTTCACGTTGTTCAAGGGTCAATTAGAAGAGACAATTAAAAAGGCCTTTTTTAAGATAAAATTCATATAACAAAAAATTCACCATTTAAACCATTTTAAAGTATACAATTCAGTATTCAGCATATTAATACTATTATGCAACCATCATCACTGTCAATTCCAGAACATTTCAGTGCCTCCCCCCGCCCAATAACCCCCACTTCTCTTCCCCCAGCCCCTGGTGATCACTGATCTGTTTTCTGTCCCTATGCGTTTGCCTGTTCTGAACATTTCAAATTAACGGGATCAAACAATATGAGGCCTTTGTGTCTGCTTTCTTCCACTCAGCATGTTTTCAGTGTTTATCCATATTATAGCATGTACAGTACTTCATTCTCCTTTATGGCTGAATAATATCCCCCCAGTTTATTTTTGTACCTTAAATGCATTTCTTCTTCCTCAAATCAAAGGACAGGGAAGACTGATCCACTGGTCAAGTATTAACCTAATAAACAGCTGTGTAAGACTCAGTAGTATCACCCTTTTCTTAAGGAGACAGAAGCAGCATTTTATTTTATCTATTTATTTTTGTGGGTTTTTTTTTGTTTGTGTTTAGTAGACTTTATTTTTTTAATTGGAGTATAGTTGATAAGCATATTATTACAGTAACTAATATTTACTGTTAATCATTTTTTAAAAGAAATATCCACACTTAGAGAATCACCACACAAGAAAGCTTGAAACTAAATGATGGCAAGGATTTCTCAAAACAGAGCTTAAGTGAACAAACAGCATTTTAAAAATAGAAGTCCACAATGGCAAATGAACACAATAGACTTGGACATGCAATTGTACTGGGTCCATCAATTCTTCTGACCATGAGGTTACAATTCAGTACCCTCTAAAAGGTACTGTGCTAAAGACTGTGCCTTCAAAGTACAGATTTACTTTTGTCTGTTCACCTGGAAAATCCTGATATTAAAATCTCAGTTTCTTTTCTAGTTAAAAACTTTAATTCTAAGTCATCTGTTTGCTCCAAAAGGATCATACCATTTTAAATTAAGGTATCATTTTACTTGGATTTTAGGCACTATGTACAAACATTTTTCTGCTTTCTTTTCAAGAAACAGAGGGGGAAAATAAACTGGATGGAGGGAAAGAAAAAAGCAAACACGCAAGAAAATTTGTAATTGAAATTCTAGCTAGCAACCATCAGAACCAATGACAAAAATCAAATTTCAAGCAAAAACTACTAGATTTGAGTTTTTCCCCAAACTAAGAGTACATAGTGGAGAAGGCAATGGCAACCCACTCCAGTACTCTTGCTTGGAAAATCCTATGGACGGGGGAGCCTGGAAGGCTGCAGTCCATGGGGTCTCGAAGAGTTGGACGCGACTGAGTGACTTCACTTTTACTTTTCACTTTCATGCATTGGAGAAGGAAATGGCAACCCACTCTAGTGTTCTTGCCTGGAGAATCCCAGGGACGGGGGAGCCTGGTGGGCTGCCGTCTTTGGGGTCGCACAGAGTTGGACATGACTTAGCAGCAGCAGCAGCAAGAGTACATAGAAAGGTCCAAATTAAGGCAGAGGCTATGTGGCACATTTAAAATTGGGTTTGGATGACCTGGGAAAGTATCGTAGAGAGGTGTGGACGAGGACACCGATTGCTTCTGCCTGCACAGCACCGCTTCTTCCGATGAGAGAAGCGCTCCTTTTCATTTGTACATAAGTCATCTCTTTCTCATTCTTACTCCACTGCTTCAAGTGGGGCCAACCTCTGCTGGACTCCCAGGAGAGTCCAGGCACAAGCATGTGACTCAAGCAAGGCCAAACATTAATCTCTAGAGTTTTACTGGAACAACTGAGAAATGAGGACTAATTCTCAGGGATTGCCATTAGGACAACAAAAGTACGATGTAAACTTCTAACAGCTATCTCAGTCACCACATGGATCTGCCAATGTCAAAGTCAACCCAGAGGTAAAAAGAGCCAAATGTTTAGAGAGAAACAATTCCCAAGGACATCTGAATTGCTGGATCCTGCTAGACCTAAAAATCTAAAACATAACCTGACAATTCCCAGTTATGTCACCCAACATATTATTCTTTTTGTTTAAACTGATTTGATTATACTTTTTTCCCCTTTATCGGCTGCACCTGTGGCATGTGGGCTCATAATTCCGGACCAGGGATGGAACCCATGATCCCCGTATTAGAAGTGCAGAGTCTTAACCACTGGATCACCATGGAAGTCCCATGATTAGATTTCTGACACTTAAAAATGAAAGTTCTTGACAATATAACAAAAAAAATATACAGTTAAATTTTTAAATGTCTGTACCAAGTCATGTGACAAACTCTGGACATATTTTAATAATATTTAAGTGGTACTACCCGGTGGCTCAGATGGTAAAGCGTCTGCCGGCAATGCAGGAGATCCAGGTTCAATTCCTGGGTTGGGAAGATCCCCTGGAGAAGGAAATGGCAACCCACTCCAGTACTCTTGCCTGGAAAATTCCATGGACAGAGGAGCCTGGTAGGCTACAGTCCATGGGATTGCAAAGAGTCAGACACGACTGAGTAACTTCACTTCACCCTGGTGCTACAATGGATAAGAATCTGCCTGCCAGTGTAGGGGACACTGGTTCGATCCCTGGTCTGGGGAGATTCTACATGGTCATGGGGCAACTAAGCCTGCGAGTCACAACTACTGAGCCTCAGAGCCTCTGCCCCACAGCAAGAGAAGCCACGGAAACCAGAAGCCTGCCCAAGGTAACTAGAGAGTAGTCCCCCTCCAGCACCCAGAGAAAGCCTGAACAGCAAAAAAGACCCAGTGCAACTGAACGCAAATAATTTAAAAAACAGTATTTGTCCATGTATGGCAGAAATCCATACTGTAACGCAACCATCCTTCAATTAAAAATAATTAAAAATAGTAATGGTAATATTTAAGTGGCCTTATTCAAAATACAGGCCTTGAGCCATGCTCACTTTGAAAAATTCTGGTGGGGCAGGGCACGTAAGAGGCAGTCATCTGCAGAGCAGTCAAAACCAAGACATAGGGGGCAGTACAATTTTACTCCTTGAGAGAGTCCACATGATGAAAAGGAGAAAATCAACCTGGTTTCAAAGGAGCCATAAACAAAATTCAGGGAGGCAGGAGCTCCAAACTGCAGGCACTGGTTTGTGATTGAGCCTCTAATCAAGTGAGCAGCTCAAGGTAGCACCCTCCGGATAAGATTTAAAGATGGTTAAGATTTTCCTAGGCAATACCAGGGAAGCCTGTAAAAAATAAGCTGTTTGATATGTCTTTATAAACTGCAATATAAAAAAAAATACTACAAATTAGCACTTTGTAAGAGACTTTCCCTCATAGAAGAAAACAGTCCTTTTTCCTCAAAACCCTACCTTATATACCTATGGCTGATTCATGCTGATGTATGACAGAAGTCAACACAGTATTATAATTATCCTCCAGTTTAAAAAAATAAATTAAAAAAAAAAACTGCCTACATTAAAAAAATAATCAAATAATTCTTAAACAGTAATAGTAAATATTTGTGAGTTCTTATGAGTCAGGCTCTATATTAAGCAGCTGAAGTGCACTGGCTGATTTCACCCTCCAAACATTAGAGGTCGGTTCAGTTTAGTCACTTAGTCGTGTCTGACTCTTTACAACCCCATGGATTGCAGCACGCCAGGCTTCCCTGTCCATCTTGAACTCCCAGAACATGCTTAAACTCATGTCTGTTGAGTCGGTGATGCCATCCAACCATCTCATCCTCTGTCGTCCCCTTCTCCTCCTGCCTTCAGTCTTTCCCAGCATCAGGGTCTTTTCCAGTAAGTCATTTCTTCACATCAGGTGGCCAAAGTATTGGAGTTTCAGCTTCAGCATCAGTCCTTCCAATGAATATTCAGGGTTGATTTCCTTTAGGACTGACTGGCTTGATCTCTTTGTTGTCTAAGGAACTCAAGAGTCTTCTCCAACACCACAGTTTAGAAGCATCAATTCTTTGGCGCTCAGCTTTCTTTATAGTCTAACTCTCACATCCATACATGACCACTAGAAAAACGGTAACTTTGACGAGATGGACCTTTGTTGGCAAAGTAATGTCTCTGCTTTTTAATATGCTGTCTAGGTTGGTCATAACTTTCCTTCCAAGGAGTAAGCCTCTTTTAATATCCTGGCTGCAATCAGCATCTGCAGTGAGTTTGGAGCCTCCAAAAAATAAAGTCTGTCACTGTTCCCACTATTTCCCCATCTATTTCCCATGAAGTGATGGGACCAGATGCCATGATCTTTGTTTTTTTAATGTTGAGTTTTAAGCCAGCTTTTTCATTCTCCTCTTTCACTTTCATCAAGAGGGTCTTTAGTTCCTCTTCGCTTTCTGCTATAAGGGTGGTGTATGTGTATATCTGAAGTGAAGTGAAGTGAAGTCGCTCAGTCATGTCTGACTCTTTGTGACCCCGTGGACTGTAGCCTACCAGGCTCCTCAGTCCGTGGAATTTTACAGGCAAGAGTACTGAAGTGGGTCACCATTTCCTTCTCCAGGGGATCTTCCCAACCCTGGGATCGAACCTGGGTCTCCCGCACTACAGGCAGATGCTTTACCCTCTGAGCCACCAGGGACACCCTGTGTATCTGAGGTTATTGTTATTTCTCCTTGCAATCTTGATTCCAGCTTGTGCTTAAACATTAGAGGTAGGTCCTAAATTACTGTCCTCCTCTTACAGATAAAGCAAATGAGCAACAGGAGAGGAATTCTCCCACAGGTAAGCTAGCTGGGAAAGTGACGGAAGTGGGATCTAAACCAGGTCATCTGACTCTAATGACCCCATATTTAGCCATTCATTCTACTGAACTTACATTTTTAAAACACCAAGTTATTCTGGAATACTGGTAAGTTTTTTCCCCTGAAGAGAATTTTTCAAAATGATTTAAGAGGTTCTCTATTACACACCTACTGTGGGATTGACTATTAATAATCCATAAGAATCTGTCAGAATTTACATCCTGCCTTATGAATTATCGCAGTTGAAGGAGGAAAAAAATGGGAACTGAAACAGGAAGAAGCCTTTACAGAAAATGGATAGCATGAAATTGTGAGGGTTTTGTTTTGTCTTATTCTGAGCCTAGGAAGCAAGATGTGGTATAATGTCAGCATGATCATCTAAGAGTTTGGCCACCATGATTAAGAATGTAAATCTTTGTCACTATTTATATAATAAATACAACTCTGTCTTCATGCATATAACTAAACAATTTCTTAAATGAGGTAAGACGGAAACAGTTAAGTGAAACTTAAGGTCCAAAGTCTAAAAGCTATTGAATTCAACCCACTCATCAGAACTTGTTGAATTATATTTATTCTACTGATACTCAGATGAGTGGCAGTGGAAGAAGGAAAAAGAAACTCAAAGTAAGAAGCAAAGAACTGAATTCAAAGATCATGTCATTAAATGCCAGGTATTTGATACAGTGAATAGATTGGAGGTAATCTCAGTTCCATATTTACTTGTGATTTTCACCTTTCCCCATTATTTACCAATACTGAATTTACTATACTATAATAAAGCCTGGCTTAAAAAACATAATAATTTCACATTCCTATAGCAGGAGATCAGTAACGTGGATCCCATGGCATAAGCATGTCCGTAAACTAGCAGACAGTCATTCCTCCAGAGAAAAGGAGTCAAAGAGAAACACAAGTAATTCATGTTAGTAAAAAGTTTCTAAGGATGGAGGAGCCTGTCAGGCTATAGTCCATGGGGTCGCAAAGAATCGGACATGATTGAACAACTTCACTTTTTCTTTTTCACTTTCTTTCAAGGGCACAGGAACCATACCCTGGGCACAAGCGCATCCTGCCTGGCGATTCTACACCATGGAGTTAGTTACAATTCATTTTCTTCCCTTCTAGAAGTAAAGAATCATTAGAGTTGTCTCAGACATTCACCATTTCGAACAGAAGACGAACAAGCTTCTCAGACTCTCCTCTGTATTTGGAAGTCAGAGTTGATGAAGAGACATTGAAGAATGTTGTCTTACATTCCGTTGCTACTGCTTTAGCAAGGAGGGTCTTTCCTGTGCCAGGTGGGCCCACCATTAACACTCCCTGTTGGGAATATAACAGTGTCAGTAAAGGGTTTATCTGCCGTTGTTCTAATTCACAAGAATTCCATTACTAAGAATCAATCTTCAACCAACTTACACATAATACTGAGATAAAAGACAAAGACAAACAGAAGGATATTTTATCATAAATTTACCTTTTGCATTACAAAAGTAAGATAATTACACATTATTAAAAATTTGGAACTAAGAGATGAGAAAAAATATAATCGATATTATAGTACTGATATACCCTTAACACAGGTATCGTTAGGATCTAGATATATTTCCTGCTAGTCCTTTTGCTCAAACAAATTAGCTGTTTTTTTTTTTGACATGGTTGTACTCAAGGTATGTCTAGAATTTTGAATCTTGCTTATCACTTAACATTTCAAGAATTCCAAAAAATAAGTAGAGTGAGCCATTAGCACACTTCCCAAATCCAAGAGTTTTTTTTGACACTTTTCAGATCAGCACGTGACATTTACGAAGTACTCATTAGGGCTTCCCTAGTGGTTCAGCTGTAAAGAATCCGCCTCCCAATGCAGGGGACACAGGTTCAATCCCTGCTCTGGAAAGATCCCACATGCTGCCGGACAGCTAAGCCCATGTACCACAACTACCAAGCTTGTGCTCCAGAGCCCAGGAGTCGCAACAACTGAGCCTGAGGGCTGCAACTACTGAAGCCTAAGCACCTTCCTAGCACCCATGCTCTCCAACAAGAGAAACCACCACAATGAGAGGCCCATGCACCACCCCGAGAGAGCGGCCCCCCGCATGCTTCATCTAGAGAAAGCCCGCGTGCAGAAATGAAGACCCAGTGAAGCCATGTATAATTTTTTTATAAAGGGGTACTCATTAGATGCAGATATATCTTATTAATTTCTTAAGAACAATTCCAAGCAATACAGATGCAAGTTCTGCACCACAACATGTAAAATGGAGTATTTTTGTATTTAGGCAACTTATTCATATTTGCAAATTTACGTTCACTATGAATCTGTCATGTGTATACCTTTTCAAAGATCACACTGCATCTGTTTCCTATTCTGGAAACCTTGCAGTAGTTTTTCGTCTGAGTAACACAATATATTTAAAATTTTCTGTACCTGCTCTACGTTCTACTCCCCCTTCCCTCAACACAGATAAATACTGGCTGTCTGCACAACGCATTTGCCATTTGTTTTGACAATGCTGTTACAGTAAGAAACTTACTTTCCATGGTCTCCTAATGCCTTTAAAGAATTCTGGCATCCACATTGGTAACACCACAGCTTCCTTAAGCAACTTTTTAGCTTCTACTAAATCAGCAATATCATCCCTGAAAGAGAAGATATTTGATTAAAACCTTAGATCACATATTTAATTCAGTGTAGTCATTCTTGAGAGCCACTGAAAGCACATGATTTTATGCTGCTGACAGAATGTGAAGTTTCTTCCGAGGCACGAGTGGACTAACACATTGTGATGAAGTTTCTGCCACACCAGCCAGTATACAGAAAGGGCACAATCTGAATCTTCAGGTCTTGGCAGTAATGATTTTCAGCTTGGTGAATAAAAACACAGGTCTATAGGCCTACTCTTTTTTATTATGCCATCTTATTTTAAATTTCTATTCTTAAAATGCTCATTCCATAAATTCCATAGTTTAGAAATAATAAGCCCAGTAAACAAACAAACAAACATAAGAATAAACATGGCACGAAGCAGACACAGGTTGCAATTCAGCTGCTTCACCCCCTACTCTACCAAGAGGCAGACAGCAAGGTTAATAGAGATTGCCATGAAATCAACCACGAGACAAGCACCACTACTACAATCGCTAGCACACATGGCGTGATAATATATTATGACATATGACATGTTAATATATTTTAAAATATCCCCAAAACTATACCTGAAAATAAAGTTTTAACAAAAAATATATAACTGAATGTGCCTAACTTTGTGGGAAATGGAACTTTAGAACTTGTGACAAATTATAGTTCTTTGATTAGATTTTTTAAAAATAATTTATTGAAGTATAGTTGATTTACAATGTTATGTTAGTTTCAAGTGCACAGAAGGGTGATCCAGTTAAACATACATAGAGTATCCTTTATTTTTTCTAAGATTCTTTCCCCTTATAGATTAGTATAAAATTTTTAAGTATGGTTCCCTGTGCTAGATAGTAGGTCCTTGTTGGTGATGTATTTTATATGTAACAGTGTGTAATATGTTAATCCCAAACTTCTAATTTTATAATATTAATAAAGTTGAGAACCACTGCTCTAAGTAATAGGATATATGAGCAATATGTATCGTATAAACCTAAAGATAACCAGAAATACATATGCATAAGAATGACTGCCATTTTACCTTTAAAGAATGTCCCAAAAAGAAGATGAAATTTTTGTGATCTTGTTCACATTCTGTACATAGGATTTTTTAATTTAATAAAAATTTTATTATTATTTATTTCATTAAATTTAAAAATTTTAAACAAAAACTGGTATAGCCTGAATCAAAGCGAAGTTTTTCATTATGTGTCTTCCGGTTCTATCCTCAAAGACTGATCTTCCGCGCATGCCCATTTCTGTTCCAAAAAGCAACAACCAATCGTTTTGTTGTGCTATAACTTACCATCGAACATTGGGATTCTGAGAAATTATATCCCTTTCCAAAGCTTCTACTAAGTCCTTGTCATACCCAGTACTATCAAATTTATTTGTCTCTGGTTCTGTAGCTGCAGCAGGTGATTTGTTCTACACAAAGAGATGAAAAAAAAATGAGCTTATGATTAACTCAAACACTGTATTTCATTTCTATGAATCAAAGATTGGACTCAAGTGACATTTTTATAAAAGCTAATGTAATAGTGCAGTAATAAGGACAGAATCAAAGACTATAAGTCATCATTCTACATCAACCTCAGAGTTTCATACTGAATTTTTATTTTTACATAAAAAGTATGACAATGGTGTTAAACAAAAATATGCATATGAACTGACAACAGAAAAAGTTAGTAATGAGATAAATTGTGGTCACTAGTGAATATTAAATATGTATATTTATCTCAAAGCTTTAGCAGAGATAAGGTTAAAGACAGATGGTTTCTTCAGGTAAGATAATAGGTCAATTCTTAACACCTTCTCAGTTCCTACTGATGCTCCAAAAACACCTTTTGATTATTCCCATATTCCCCCAAGAGACACCTCAGCCCTTAGAAGAGATCTCCTCCCATCCTCTGTGATGTCAGTCATTAGGGCTACAAAGCTGCATGCTAAAGCACTCCAAGGCACAGTGACAAACTCACAGGACACTGCAGGATATTTCAAACTTTTGAGAGAAACACAAAAACATCTATTTGAACTCTGGGTGGACAGCCAGCTCAATGAAACCTAATAGAGAGCCCATAAACAGACCCACACGAGTATTCCCCCCAGAATTTTGAGAATGGTATAAAAATTTTATTGACGTATATATTATTTATAATGTATTAATTTCTGTTGTACAGCCTAGTGACTCAGTTATACATATATATATTCTTCTTCATATTCTTTTCCATTATAATTTATCACAGGATACTGAATATAGTTCCCTGAGCTATAATAAATCCTTTTCAACAAATGGTGTTGGAGCAACTGAATATGTATGGGCAAAAAATGAACCTTGACCTAAGCCTCACACTTTACATAAAAATCAACTCAAAACAGATCATGGACTTACATGTAAAACATAAAATTATAAAACTTTTGATAAAAAAATTTTTTAAATTGGGATATAGGCATAGGCAAAGAGTTAAGAACTTGACAACAAGAATACACTCTATAACAGGAAATTACTGGACTTTACCAAAATTAAAATCGTTTGCCTTGTGAAAGATCCTGCTAAAACAATGAAAAGACAAACTATACGCTTAAAAAAAAATCTGCAGAATACATATCTGACGAAGAACTAATCTCGAGAATATATAAAGAACTCTTAAAACTCAACAGTAACAAAGAAAAGTCATTTGTATAATGGGCAACAGACCTGCCCACTATAGAAGAGACATTTCTCTGAAGAGACTTGGTTCTGTGCTTTTATTTCCTTTTCTTAGGACAGCTTGTACAGCTACTGTTTAGAAGAATAGACTAGCTCAGCATAGATTGTTAGGTTGTTGAGTAGAACAGCACTGGGGACTTCACATTTGCTATAACCCAGTTTTCACTTTGCCCAGGTGGTGTGGAGGGGCCTTTTGGTACAACGAGCCAAAGGATCCGGTGCTTTACCATTTCATAGACTAGGTATGTGCCTCAGTCAAGGGGCTGGGGAGGTGGAAAAGAGGACTGAAACTAAGTTCTTAGAGCCCTGTATGCTTCTCACTGCGAGGGGCGTAAGCACTCAGACAACATTAGCTAGCACTGAAATCTCGGTTTACGAAACTCATTCCTCACTAACAGGAACCAGGGTTTCCTGGGGAAACAAGGGTAAATACAGGAGGAGCCTGGAACACTCTATTTTGTGAGTACATGTTAAAAGACTTAAGATCCAGCTTCAAGGGTCTCCTGCTCCCCAAATCCTGGACAATTTAAGCATCAGAAAGGTAGTAACAAATTTTAATTCACTGAATAAAATAAGAATGCATGAGTCCATACAGATAAAATTAAATAAAGGGGAAGAGATAGAACTTTTTCTTACAATTCAATTAATTAAAGAAGAGATAATAGCATTAGAAAATGATTTTACAATTGTCAGAGGAGTAACTGATTCAGGCATGAACTCCTGGATGCCGAAACAAATAAAATTTTGATGAGAAACAGGATATTTATATAATCTCAAAAGTATCTCCCCACAAATGACTATAAAGGGAAAAAGAGTAACTTATAGTGGAGAGACTTGGCAGACGCCACCCTAGCCAAGTGATCTAATTTATTAGAAGTAACAGAGCAATAAACATCCTGTGTGCCTTATATGATACACTGAGCAGAACAAAACTTCACTTCTGTTGCCTTCCTGCCAAGAATGCACAACCCTAATCTAATCACAAGGAAACATGAGGTGAACCCAAACCAAGGAACATTCTACAAAATAACTCTTTAAAAAGGCCAAAAAAGATAAAGGCTGAGGAAATGTTCACATTAAAAGAGACTAAAGAAACGTGACAACCAAATGCAACGCATGCTTCTATATTGGGTCCTGGCATGGAGCAGGCCTGGGGAAAAGCTATAAATGACATCATTAGTGTAACTGGAGAAATTTTATAAAAGTCTGTGGATTAGATGTATCAATGCAAAATTAATGATTGTTGATCACTGCTTTGTGTTTGTGTGAAAGAATGTTCTAGTATTCAGGAAACTGACACTAAAATATTTAAGGGTAAAAGGGCAAGATTTCTACAACTTATCCTCAACACTTCAGGAAAAATTAAGTATACACAGAGAGTAATGATAAAGCAAAAAGGGTAAAATATTAATAACTGGTAAAAACAGGTAAAGAATATACATAAGTTCTTTATTACCAAGATAGAAAGTTACAAAGAGCAACCAAAAATATTTGCTGAATATTGAGTAGGAAAAATCCTAGCCCAGGTGCAGTGTGCCTATAGTTTTATTATAGTAGCAGATTTAACTCCTAAAAATTATTAAAATTTGTAGTCTTCATTCTTAAGGTTAATAAATAAATAACTTTTTAACTGATAAAAATCAGTAACATTTACCTTTTCCTCTCTTCCTTTGTTCTGTTCTTTCTTCTCCCGACTACGAACAGCTTTCCCTCTGTCGTTGTGAAGATTGTGTGCGGATGGACGGTGAACTCTGACAGCTGTACTCAGACGGTTACCCTGTGGTTTAGGGTCGCTGTACTGAGAAGACTGGCGTTTTCTCGGTCCTGGTGATGGTCTAATCAAAGACAAGATCAGGAAAATCGTAATCAACTCTTGGAGTTGGTACAAACATGGATGAACACACACTGTGTAAATCAATCCATGACTTGAAGCAATGGCAATAACTGAACACAAGATAGAACTGCAGTTCACTGAAATCTAAGATCTAGCACTGAAACTGGACATAACTGTCTGTGGTGCAGTCTAGTTATATGGCAGAAATAACTGATCATCACCTCTCTTCTGAAATGAAATACCTGCTGTATATCAAAGATAAATGAAAAAATAGCCTGATTCTTGAAAACTGAAAAGAGAGCAAAATAATCAGAGAAGGGAGTTTGATCAAAAGAGAAAGAACAAAGCACAGCTGTAGAAATCACACAGTTTGGTACCATTTTATTTAGAATGTATCATAGCTCTCATGTTTTAACCAATAAAATTTAATCATTTTCCCATTTAAAAAAAAACTGATACAAGCACTGGCTATGGATAGCTATAAGAACTCATGTATGGTGCTTTGCCTTTATGTAAATCACTTCATCTTTATTTTTGTGGCAGAATTTAGATCCCTCAAATATTTATTCAGTTCAGTTGCTCAGTCATGTCTCTTTGTGATCCCATGAACTGCAGCATGCCAGGCCTCCCTATCCATTACCAACTCCCAGAGTTTACCCAAACCCTTGTCCATCAAATCGATGATGCCATCCAACCATCTCATCCTGCCCCCAATCTTTCCCAGCATCAGAGTCTTTTCCAATGAGTCAGCTCTTTGCATTAGGTGGCCAAAGTACTGGAGTTTCAGCTTCAGCATCAGTCCTTCTAATGAACACCCAGGACTGATTTCCTTTAGGATGGACTGGTTGGATATCCTTGCAGTCAAAGGGACTCTCAAGAGTCTTCTTCAACACCACAATTCAAAAGCATCAATTCTTCGGCGATCAGCTTTCTTCACAGTCCAACTCTCACATCCATACATGACCACGGGAAAAACCATAGCCTTGACTAGACGGACCTTTGTTGGCAAAGTAATGTCTCTGCTTTTTAATATGCTATCTAGGTTGGTCATAACTTTCCTTCCAAGGAGTAAGCATCTTTTAATTTCATGGCTGCAATCAGCATCCGCAGTGATTTTGGAGCCCAATAAAGTCTGACACTGTTTCCACTGTTACCCCATCTATTTCCCATGAAGTGATGGGACCAGATGCCATGATCTTCGTTTTCTGAATGTTGAGCTTCAAGCCAACCTTTTCACTCTCCTCTTTCACTTTCCTCAAGAGGCTTTTTAGTTCCTCTTCACTTTCTGCCATAAGGGTGGTGTCATCTGCATATCTGAGGTTATTGATATTTCTCCTGGAAATCTTGATTCCAGCAAATATTTATTAGGCTCCTACTATTATGCTTCTAGACTTGGTTGGGGTAAGATGAGCAATAAAAATGGTAGGGGAGTCCTGTACTCAAATACCTCAGGTAGAGTTAAGAAAGAAGATACACAAGATTAGGCAAATATACCAGAAAGTGTGAAAGAGACCTAGTGCTGTGGCAATGGGAATGGACTCTTGAAGACAGAAAGCAAACTGGATCTGGAAACATCCTTCTAATTTAGGAGTTGACCTAAATAAGACAGTACAACTGCAGATAAGAAAATGAGTGAGGAAAAGCAAAGAAAGCAAGATGAGCTTAATCGACATAAAGGTCATAAAGATACAAACTGTAAAGATACAATGAGAAACACTCAAGGATGATACTGGAGCTTCCCTGGCGGTCCAGTGGTTAAGAATCTGCCTGCCACTGCAGGGACACAGGCTCAATTCCTGGTCCAGGAAGATTCCACGTGACACGGAGCAACTAAGCCTGTGCTCTGCAACAAGAGAAGCCACGGCAAAGAGAAGCCCGCACACTGCAATGAAGAGTAGCCCCCACGCCACAGCTGGAGAAAGCCCTTGCGCAGCAACGAAGACTCAGCGCAGCCAAAACAATAAATCTTTTTTGAAAAGTGAAAAATGAACTAAAAACAAAAAAAAAAGATGATACTGAACAGATAAGCTGGTTCAGTAAGTTGATCTAAATATCACCAGTTCAAGAGGCTTGGCTGAACTTCCCAACCAAGGGTTAGAACCCTGGTCTCCTGCATTGCAAGCAGATTCTTTACCGTTTGAGTCACCTGTATCCCCACTATCCACAGTTAACCACTTAACATATTAGTTTATTTTCTTATGGTTGCCTTTCATTTAAACAAAACTGGAACCATTATACATATATATTCCCTGGAGGAGGAAATGGCAATCCACTCCAGTATTCTTGCCTGAGAATCCCACGGACAGAGGAGACTGGCGGGCTACAGCCCATGGGGTCACAGAGTCAGACATGACTAAGTGACTAACATACATACATACACATGCTCATATTTTTCTCTTCTCATTATATCATGAAACATTTTTAGTATCTTTTCCTCTATCATTACCTCATACATGACTTTTAATGCCTAGATGGCAGTCAGTCACATAAAATGTACCACACTTAATCTACTTTTTGGGGGGCCAAACCACATGGCCTGCAGAATCTTAATTCCCTGAACAGGGATCAAACCTGTGCCACCTACAGTGGAAGCAGAGTCCAAATCACTGGAACACCAGGAAAGTCCCTTTATCCACTTCTTACTGCTATTCATTCATCCGAGAAATAATTTACTGAACTATTACTACTGACAGGCACTACTCTGAATTCAAGATAAAAAAAACCAATAATAATAAAAGCCTTTACTCTCCCAAGTTTACACATTAGTGTGAATGGGGGGCAGATGGGGCTTCAATGAAGAAATAAACAGTACATCAGATGATGATAAGTGCCATCTAAGAAAATATAATAAAGAAGGGTAGGGGATATGGAATGATACAGGTAGGCTGAACAGAGAAGGCCTTTCTGAGGCAACATTTAAGTTGAGACTTGAAAGAAATGAGAGAACAAGCCACCACGTATCTGAGCTGAAGGAAAGGTGAGTGCAGAGAACTGAAGTATTTGCATCTGACTTGTTCAAGAAGACTGAGGGATAGAACTGTAAGGTTCTACCTCTGAGGTCACAGAGGTAGTGGGGGACAGGATCTCACTGGGTGGCACTGAGGGACATGCTGGAAACTTTGGGTTTTATTCAGTGAGATGAAAAGATGTTTGAGGGACTTCAGCTGACTTTTAAAAAACATTTTAAAATAATTATACCTAATGGCTTTACACTATTTTTAATCGTTCCTCTGGAAGCCTTCAATGAACCTCCTTGTACAAACAAGTTTGTGCACCGCACTAGAAGAGAATGCAGGATCGACTGACTCTGTTCCTTAAATGGGATTAAAATTTAGGCGATGTCACGGTTACAATCCCCAACAGAGTTGAAAGAACAAGCTCTCTTAAGCATGAGATTAAGACTAACAGAAAAATAGTTTTGAGGGATATTCAGCTGAGGCAGTTAAATAAATTACAAGAAGAAACAGAAAGATGTAGCAAATAAAGTCAAAGAGGAGGATTTTGTAGCTAATAGCTATCCAGGGCATTTAAAATCAGAGACAGAACAAAAATATGGAAGAAAGCCAGAAGCAATAAGGAGGGACCCTACAGTTCATCATTATAGACTTTTCAAGATGAAAAGCTCATTTAACAACTTTCTATTACCCCAAAGAGAGAAACCTCCTGCCTCCTCTTGTTAAGACTGTGGCAATCAAACAGTTCATTAAATCTGAAATCACCTGAATAATCACTGGGAACATCTATTCACTGGAAAGTTCTTATCAGTAACCGAGGAGTTATGGTGCTGTCACAGGCTGAATTTCTGTATTCCTCCAAAACTGAGTTTATGCTGAATTCCTAAACCCCAGTGTGATCATTTGGAGCAAGGAAGTAAATCAAGTTAAATAAGGTCATAAGGGTGGGGTCCTGATCTAATAATTAGTGTCCTTATTAAGAGACACCAGAGAGCTTGCTGTTTCCTCTGCCATGTGAGGACGCAGAGGAGGTCAGCTACTCAAGAAGACTCCTCACCAGAAACCAAACTGGCTCACACCTTAAGCTTGGACTTTCTATAGCTTTAGAACTGTGAGAAATAAGTTTCTGCTGTTTAAGTCACCCAGTCTGTGGGATTTTGTTACGGCAGCCAGAGTGACCAATACAAGGGTCAAATGATGATTCTCCAGGAGGAGGGGTAAAAAAAAAAGTTAAGCAGGAGTAAAACATATTTATAGGCAAGATAAAATAAAAACATAACTTCACTCATCTTTTATTAGTTCTACTTTGGAAATTAAGAAAAAATAAACAGATGTGGAAAAATTTTCAATTTATTTATAATAAGAAAAAAAGGGGTTAACTATTGTAGGTTACATCCCTTAAAAGCGCAGCAAACAACCATTTAAAAACAGCAAAGAATAGGGTCTAAGATGGCTTATAAATTACCTGTGTTTAGGTAACTATAAAGAGCAAGTTACTTTACCTATCTAAGCTTAAGTTTCCTCACCAGAAATTGGGGCTAACAGTTTAGTACCTACCTTCTAAGTCTGTTTTGAGGATTAAATAATATATGTAAAGCAACTGACATGGTACTTGGCAACACAGTAAATGTACAGCAATTGTCTACTATTAGGATTTTTAAAAAATGATACAAAGTTATATATTATGGGTATGGCACAACTACAACTATGAAAATAAACAATGCATAAAGGACCAGAAGTTGCACTAGGATGACTGTGTGATTCTGCCTCTACTTTTATGAATTTTCCTGTTTTTCTTTAATGAGTGAATTCTAAAACAAAATAGAATACACACACACACACACACATAAGTACTTAAGAGTAAGGGTAAATGTAGTAAATATTCAGAAGGTATAACCGTCAATAACAGAATATTAGTATTTTCATCTGGAGCTGAAGCAAATGAAAGTGACTAAAAACAATCAATGCCCATTAGTCAGTCCTAAACTGGAGGAGAAACTTTGGTACAGTACTTCTTAAAGCGTGATCCACCAACCACTTGGATTAGAATCGCCTGCAGATTCCTGGGCTCCCCTGCTATTATACCAGACTCTCTGGGAGTGAAACCCCAGAATCCACATTCTGAATAAGTTCCCCAAGAGATCTTTGTGTATGCTAGACTTTGAGAATGACCAATATGGCGGAGAGTGCTAGCTTTGTAACCAAATCCACCTGGGTTCAAATCTTAACTCCACCAGCTACTAGTTTTGTGATAACGGGGAAAAGTTATCTAAGTTCACTGTATCTCAACTATCTTACCTGAAACACAGAGAAAATATAACTAATTATTTGGAAGGCTTATTGTGAAAAATAAAAAGAATAACATGTGTATTCTGTATTAGTGCTCAGAACCACATGAGTACTCAATATCTAGCATAAAATACCGGAGAAGGCAATGGCAAGCCACTCCAGTACTCTTGCCTAGAAAATCCCATGGACAGAGGAGCCTGGTGGGGTCGCTAAGGGTCGGACACGACTGAGCGACTTCACTTTCACTTTTCACTTTCACACATTGGAGAAGGAAATGGCAACCCACTCCAGTGTTCTTGCCTGGAGAATCCCAGGGATGGGGGAGCCTGGTGGGCTTCCATCTATGGGGTCACACAGAGTCGGACACGACTGAAGTGACTTAGCAGCAGCAGCAGCAGCATAAAATACAGTCAAGGAGTAACAGTTGCAATGATAGAATCTTAAACATCTAAAAAGCACCTGAGCAATGTTTTAATGCAAGGCTCTCAAACTGGTTAAGGGGCAAAGAAACTGAAAGTTACTGTTCTTTGTAGAATGCTATTATATGCTGCTGCTGCTGCTAAGTCGCTCAGTTGTGTCCAACTCTGTGTGACCCCATGGACTGCAGCCCACCAGGCTCCTCCGTCCCTGGGATTTTCCAGGCAAGAGTACTGGAGTGGGTTGCCATTGCCTTCTCCGCTATTATACACTAATATATTTAAACATACAATACAAACTAGGAAATCTATTGTGTGAGTAAAATAGATATACGACATCCACTCGCACTCCTGTCAGTTAAAAAAATATGCAGTGGAACTAAGCATAATTGGCTCTTTTAAGCATTTCAGTAAATATAAACTTTCACTAATCGTTCACTTTCTGGCACCAGGTAATAGGAATTTGGAAAATAAAAATGTCAGAATAAAACCTATAATTGAGAACATTGTATCTTTTTTTCCTGTTAACTAAAAAGCCTACTTTTCAATTTTAGAAGTACTGTAGCTTGATAAATAGCAGTGTTCTGTGAATAGTTTTTTGAGAACTACTGTTTTAGTCTAATTCCCACACTTTACATAACAAAATCTGAGGTCTAGAATGGTTATATGCTTTTCCCAAAGCTACAGATAGTGGCAAAGATAGACTTACAGTCCAGATATTTCAATCTCCATCCCCATGTTCCTTCCATAAGGGGTATCTCTACTACTTTGAGCTCATTCACAAGAGAATACGTCTACCTAAATTTCATTTACTGAAATGGGTCACAGAATCACACAATACACAATTTAAGTTACAAACGATATTTAAAAACACAAATCTTCTCCCATTCCTGTCTCTCAGCCCCTCAGTTCTCCTCTTAGACAGAATGCTATCAGTTCTCTGTGTCAGTTTGTTCCTTAAAGAGTTTCCACTTACCTTCGTTCGGCAGGTACAGGCAAGGACCAGACTTCTCCCTCAGATGCTGGAAGCTCGTGTTGTGCGGCTTTTAATGGAGTGCTGTCTAGTTTAAAGCTCTCTAGTGTTTTCATGATATCCTTAACATGTTTCGCTTCCACATTTATTTCCTGCCAAACCTGATTGCAAAGGAGAATATGGTTCTTTAAGTTTCTATAACTAATAAATCACTGCCAAATTAAGTTGGGCCATTTATTAAGAATGCTAGAAGCCTCCATTTTGACATCAGACATCCAGGAAATCATACCAAAATGTTTTGATGAAATTTTATAATTGTTCATAAATTCTTTATTTTTCATTACAAAATTAATTCTGATAAAATGAATTAAGTGTTCTGGCCTAATTAGGTCATTGTTACTCACTTATAACGATGTGCATTATAAGTCAAGTGCATATTACTTCTGCAAGTTGTGCTTTGATGGTTCTTATGCTACTTAACTGACTTTAAAAACGCTCATCAGAACTGACTAATTTCACAATTCACTAATGTACTGCATCCCACAGGTTGAAAAATAAAGCTTCAGAAGATAAATGGCTCAATTTACATACAACCTATATATTTTTTTTAAAAAAAGCTGCCTTTACAACTTTAAAATGATATATATATATATATATATATGAAAGAAATGAAACTAGCAATGTTTGGTTTTAAAACTAAATGATTTAACTATCCTTTTTCTCTTTTTTTTTTAAAAAAACACATTTAATCTTGGCATTTCCCTGGTGGTCCAGT
The DNA here is from genome assembly GCF_049115385.1 of Moschus berezovskii. Taxonomy (NCBI): domain Eukaryota; kingdom Metazoa; phylum Chordata; class Mammalia; order Artiodactyla; family Moschidae; genus Moschus; species Moschus berezovskii. The sequence continues at coordinate 94,017,233 of NC_142469.1, forward strand.
GGTTAAGACTTCACTTTCCAATGTAGGGGGTGCAGGGGTGCAGGTTCAGTCCCTGGTTGGGGAGCTAAGATCCTACACGCTTTGGGGCCAAAAAATCAAAACATAAAATGGAAGCAATGTTGTAACAAATTCAATAAAGATTTTAAAAAATATACTCAATCTTTTATTTATATTTATTTTTGGCCATAGCACATACCTTTCAGGTTCCCACAAAAGGGATTGAACTTGTGTCCCCTATGGTGGAAATGTGGAATATTTCTACTGGACAGCTAGGGAATTTCCAATTTAAATATTCTTATAAAACTTTAGACTTCTTAAAAAGTTGCTGGCCTAAGAACAAAAGGTCTTAAAAGTCTTTCAGTGGCAAATTTAAGACATTTTACAAAATATTTTCCCCTTCTAATGTAAAATACGAAGAGGCAGATTTAAGGAAAGAGGTTAATAAGTTCAAAGAGATAGACTATTTCTCTTTTAAAGAAATTAAGGACAAATATAGAATATTATTAAAAAGGCAGTTTAGTAGAACTTGGGGGTAATATTTTCTCTAGAAGATCAGCTCAAAAAGACTATTAATTTCTATAACATTTCTTTCCTGGGACATTGTTGAACCTTATTACAACTGACACATCCAACTGGACGTTAAGTTCTATAGTTTCTACCTATAAATTTCTTCCCTCATGGCTCAGTGATAAAGAACCCGCCTGCAATGTAGGAGCCGCAGGAGACTTGGGTTCCATCCCTAGGTCGGGAAGATCCCCTGGAGGAGGGCATGGCAACCCACTCCAGTATTCCTGCCTGGAGAATTCCATGGATAGAGAAGCCTGGTGAGCTACAGTCCATGGGCTCGCAGAGTCGGACATAACTGAAGCAACTCAGCAAGCACACAAGTTTCTACTGCTCAGTGGCTAAAACTCCTCACATGGGATTCAAGTATGGTCTGATTTATGATGTTGTATAGGGAATATGGTACATGTGAGATTCAGGTGTCATCTGCAGTTTCAACAATGGCTTAATAAAGTCAATTCTAATTTTACCAGGTCAAAATGTGATCTAGAAAAAAATTTCAAAACCATTCCTATTAGACTCCAAAAATTAGAATAAATGAGTAGAATTCATCATACTGAAGATGGGGAATATGACACATTGTTTTAAGTAACATTATATACAAATCCATATAATAAATTATACAGTCTTAATGCATAGCTGCAAAAGCACTATTTAAATCTGAGTATTTTAAACCACTGAAACAAACAGCAGTCACGAATCTTACCTGTTGCCATTTCTGCTGGAGGTATGTATCTTTGACTGAGTACAGATACTTGTTCATTTGGTCAAGAACTCCCTGATAATAGACCATTGCAGAGTCATAATTTCCCAGCAATGCATATTCACGGGCCAACTTTACATTCTCACTAATCATAAGAAGACTCATGCTCAGTTACAAGCTAAAAAAGAAAGAAACATTTCATATTAAGTCTTTTAAAAATGACAAAGAGTTTTTTAAAAGCATACTTTCCAAGGATCCCTGAAGAAGCTTGCTTTCACACACACTACATTTTCTATCTCTGTACATTTCCTTATAATTTCCACTCCTTCAGAGAAATTTCTTAGTTCCCACAGTCAAACCCTACCTATGTGTCAAAGTCCCACTCGGAGAAGTAGCAATTTTCCCAGTATGTCTATCTTCCAAACTTGTCAGTTCAGAATAAGCCCTCCCCCTTCTAAAGTCCCCCGGTACTTGACTGGGGGCCTTCATCTCAAGGCACTTGTCCACCTTGAATCTCTGAGAGCAGGAAAAGATCTGAGTTGGTAACTTCAGTGTATGAAATACAAGTCTTATGGAATATCTGCAGAACAAATGTAGAATGTTAGATGCTTTTCTTGGAAGGCAGTGTGAAACAGAGAAAACACATGTTTTGATGTTAGAAGAATCTTGATAGAACTGTAATCCTGCCACCTTTGTCAAGCCCTTTATCTTTTCTGAGCCTTAGTTTTTAAATCTGTAAATTGGGATTGTTACTACTTCTTTTTTGTTTTTAACCACACCACACAACTTGTGGGATCTTAGTTCCTCCAACAGGGATTGAACTTAGGCTCTCAGTGTTGAAAATGCAGAGTCCTACCCACTGGACTGCTAGGGACTTCCCGAGTAACCATGTTTCCAAGAGTAGCACTATAAGGAATAAATGACTATTCAAAGTAGCCAGCACACTACTTGGCAAAGAGTAGGTCTTCAATAAACGCTAACTGCACCTTCCCTGAAACTTTCCATATACAAAAACCATATAAAGCATAGTCTTTATACTTTGTAGGCTGTGGATATATGGATAAGGGGTTTTCACAGGTGGGTTTTTACCTACCCTCCAGACAGCAGATAATTTCAATGACATAAATATTGGGCCAGAAAGTAAGGGAAAACTGATCAACTTTTTATGAGGTAGAAAGTGAAAGTGTTAGTCGCTCAGTTGTGTCCGACTCTTTGTGACCCCCATGGACTGTAGCCCGCCAGGCTCCTCTGTTCATGGACTTCTCCAGGCAAGAATACTGGAGTGGGTTGCCATTCACTTCTCCAGGGGATCTTCTTGACCTAGGGATCGAACCCACATCTCCTGTGTCTCCTGCACTGCAGGTGGATTCTTTACCTGCTGAGCCACCAGGGAGCAACCACCTCAATTTTCAAAACTAAGGACAATACAAAGCCTATTTCACTTAAGACCATGATGTGGTAATCTTAAATAAAACATTAGCTATTTAACAATGTATCACCAAGGACATGCATGCACACGCGCACACACACACACATATACTCCACAATCAAGAAGGTTTATCCCAGGAATGCGAGGATAACCTAAGATCAGAAAATCCACCTCATAATTCCTCACACTAATGGACAAAAGAACTTCATACAAAAATGAGTAGCACAAAAACAGCAATTTATGAAGGGGAAACCCAAATGGTTAACAAGTATAGACACTAGTAATAGGAGAATGAAAATAAAGTGTGCGAGACCTCTTTTACATTTACTAGATTAAAAAAAAATTAGTACTGGCAAGAATTTGGGGAAGAAGACATCCCCTCACATACAATTTGTAGGCATAAACTCCTACAATCATTTTGAGAGCGATCTGGTCGTATTTAAGAGAAATTATGTATGCAGCTATACTATGATGCTGCCACCCTACTTTTCTATAAATATTCCAGACGAAGTTTCACACAGACCCACAAAGGAACTTGTTTTTGGATGTTAATGACAAAACTGTTTGAGATATCCAGTAGTTCAGTTCAGTTCAGTTGCTCAGTCGTGTCCGACTCTCCGCGACCCCATGAATCACAGCACGCCAGGCCTCCCTGTCCATCACCAACTCCCGGAGTTCACTCAAACTCATGTCCACAGAGTCGGTGATGCCATCCAGCCATCTCATTCTCCGTCGTCCCCTTCTCCTCCCGCCCCCAACCTTTCCCAGCATCAGAGTCTTTTCCAGTGAGTCAACTCATCGCATGAGGTGGCCAAAGTATTGCAGTTTCAGCTTTAGCATCAGTCCCTCCAATGAACATCCAGGATTGATCTCCCTTAGAATGGACTGGTTGGATCTCCTTGCAGTATAAGGGACTCTCAAGAGTCTTCTCCAACACCACAGTTTTTTCAAAAGCATCGATTCTTCGGCGATCAGCCTTCTTCACAGTCCAACTCTCACATCCATACATGACCACGGGAAAAACCATTGCCTTGACTAGACGGACCTTGGTTGGCAAAGTAATGTCTCTGCTTTTTAATATACTATCAAGGTTGGTCATAACTTTCCTTCCAAGGAGCAAGCGTCTTTTAATTTCATGGCTGCAATCAGCATCTGCAGTGATTTTGGAGCCCAAAAAAATAAAGTCTGACACTGTTTCCACTGTTTTTCCATCTATATCCCATGAAGTGATGGGACCAGATGCCATGATCTTTGTTTTCTGAATGTTGAGCTTCAAGCCAACCTTTTCACTCTCCTCTTTCACTTTCATCAAGAGGCTTTTGAGTTCCTCTTCACTTTCTGCCATAAGGGTAGTGTCATCTGCATATCTGAGGTTATTGATATTTCTCCCAGCAATCTTGATTCCAGCTTGTGCTTCTTCCAGCCCAGCGTTCCTCATGATGTACTCTGCATATAAGTTAAATAAGCAAGGTGACAAAATACAACCTTGACGTACACCTTTTCCTATTTGGAACCAGTCTGTTGTTCCATGTCCAGTTCTGTTGCTTCCTGACCTGCATATAGGTTTCTCAAGAGGCAGGTCAAGTGGTCTGGGATTCCCATCTCTTTCAGAATGTTCCACAGTTTATTGTGATCCACACAGTCAAAGGCTTTGGCATAGTCAATGAAGCAGAAATAGATGTTTTTCTGAAACTCTCTTGCTTTCTCCATGATCCAGCAGATGTTGGCAATTTGATCTCTGGTGCCTCTGCCTTTTCTAAAACCTGCTTGAACATCTGGGAGTTCACGGTTTACATACTGCTGAAGCCTGGCTTGGAGAATTTTGAGCATGACTTTACTAGCGTGTGAAATGAGTGCAATTGTGCGGTAGTTTGAGCATTCTTTGGCATTGCCTTTCTTTGGGATTGGAATGAAGACTGACCTCTTCCAGTCCTGTGGCCACTGCTGAGTTTTCCAAATCTGCTGGCATATTGAGTGCAGCACTTTCACTGCATCATCTTTCAAGACTTGAAATAGCTCAACTGGAATTCCATCACCTCCACTAGCTTTGTTCGTAGTGATCCAGTAGTTGGAGGTAATCTATTTCCTGCTACGGAAAAGATAAGAAAGTATGTTGCATGCACTAACAAATACTATGTAGCAGATGGAAGCAATGAAGAAAATGGACAAATAGCAACATGGAAATATCATCAAAATACAGGGTTAAGGGAATTTCCTGGCAGTCCAGTGGTTAGGACTTGAAACTTACTGCCCAGGACCTGGGGATTCAGTCCCTAGTTAGGGAACTAGGATCCCACATGCTGCTCGGCCCAAAAACAAAAAATACAGGGTTGGGTGGAAAAAACAAAACAAAACTGAGACACAGAACAAGGTCTAACCCCCCAATACCACTTTATAAACTTAAAAATATGCTATGTTTATATGTGGTATATAAAACACTCTTTTTCAAAGGATACATACACATCCAAGAACACATATTAAATACATTACAGTGTCTACAGTGGGTAAGATAGGGAAATATGAGTGGAGAAAGAGGATGAAGGGTAGGGTTAGGGTTAAATAACTACAACAAAAGAAGTGCCTTATATCCATCAATAATCACAGAGAGCCTGAAAGATGGCTCTCAATGACTTCTGCCTCCAGGTGTCCAGACCCCTGCGTAATCATCTCCTCCTGAACGTGAGCCTGTAAAATAATGAAGTGTCATTTCTGAGATTACACTGTGACTTCTGCCTTGCTCACCGTCTTCTGCTCTCTGGCTGGACCACTCCAAAGGAAGCCCAGCTACCATGCTGCGAGTTGACCATGCATAGGCTAATGTGGCAAAGATCTGATGGAAGCCCAAGGGCAACAGAGGAACTGAGGCCCTTAGTCCAATGGTCCAGAGACACTGAATCCTGCCAACGATGCCGTGAGGGAGCGGGGAAGGGGATCTTCCCTCAGCCGACCCTTGAGATAACTGCAGCCTTGACTGGTACCCTGACTACAGCCTGTGAAAGACTCTGAATCAGAAGCACCCAGCGAAGTTATGCCCAGAGCCTAACCAAATAAACTGTGAGATAATAAATGCTTGCCGATTTAAGCCATTTAGTTTTCAGGTAATTTGTTATGAAGCAATACAGCTATAAACTGACTCTATAAGTAATTCAAGACTGATCATCTGCTGTCCAAAAGGAAAAAAAAAAAAATCCCATGACTTTCTGGAGTCATGACCACAGATAATATTCCACTTGGATAAAAGCTCTGGGTCAGGGACATGGCTCTCTGTTATTTTATGGATATAGCCCCAGCACCATGCGGCCTCTCACGCAGCAGACACTCAGGAAATCTCTGAATGAACGAGTGCTGCCAGGTTTTGTCCAACTACTAAGATTTCTTAACTTTGCCCAGCTTCTTACCCTCAGCACTCTCACATTCCCTGATCCTCAACTCATCCCTATTACAACTGTGGGAGGCTTGGCTCTGAAGGTACATATGCCCTCGAGTGACACCCAGTCTGGGCAACAATGCAAGAGGAGCACAGCTGGGGCCTGTTGGAAGCTGTTGGAAGACGTGCTGCTGGCAGAACATCCTTGATCTGGATAAGCACGCTCAGCAAAACTTGCATGTCTTTTCCTCCCTTAACAGACACTGGCTCTTTCATCCTCCCCACCCACTCCACCCCTCACTTAAAAAAATCTAAATTATTGCCCTTGTGTCCTTCTGAGGGCCAGGGTTCACTGTCCCAAAGCTCACAGAAGTCACTCTAGGCCTTCTTTGAAGGTTCTGTGTTATGGATACTTCTTTCTACTCAGATAAAATTCCTAAGTGGTTAATGAATGGGCAGTTCTTAACAAACAAATGTAAAGTCAACCCAAGGCCACATCAAAAATGACCTAAAAATTCTTGGTTATCAAAGAAAAGATGGATTTACTGAAAATGAATCAAAATACCACTCAAAATCTAAACTGTCAGACAAAAAATAAACTTTCCAATTCTTTTAGCATCTCTAGGTCTAAGACACTCTTCTCAAATGAATGCCAACATGGTAAGTTTACAGGAATCTTCAATTTCCAAGAATATATCCTTAGTTTGTGCCTGCATTCTCAGTCATGTCTGACCCCGCATTGGCAGGCAGATTCTTTACCACTGAGCCACCTGGGAAGCCCTGGTGGCTCAGTGGTAAAGAATCCTATCCACCTGTCAATGCAGGAGATGCAAGTTTGATCCCTGGGTCAAAAAGATCCCCTGGAGGAGGAAATGGCAACCCACACCAGCATTCTTGCCTGGGAGATCCCATAGACAGAGGAACCTGGCAGGCTACAGTCCACAGGGTCACAAAGAGTTGAATATGACTTAGCGAATAAACAACAATATATCCTTATCACTGCCAAAATTACACTTCAGGAAGACAGTATTTGGGTCTACCTGACACAGTATCTGGCAATACTTGAAGAAATGATTAGCCCTTAGACCAAACTTTAACCACAATGAACTGAAAACACTACCTATTGATTCAATTAATAGAAAATGAGATTGTAAAATCATAAAAATGAGATTGTCCAAAAACACACTGCTGGTTTTTAAAGAGAGGTAATTAAAAAGAAAAATAACCATAAGTATAGGTTATGCATGCTTAACCTGGATAAAAAATATAAGTTTTTCCTTTATATGATCCTTCCTGTCAGAACCACCCTTTTGCTTAAATGTCCTGAGTATTTCTTTTACCTTATGACGAAATTCATTCATTTAACCTAAGTAAGATGAAATTTTAATTCAAGTAACAGAGCCTCCTGATGAGGGTGAAAGAGGAGAGTGAAAAAGCTGGCTTTAACTAAGCATTCAGAAAACTAAAATCATGGCATCTGGTCCCATTCACTTCACAGCAAATAGATGGGAAAAGTAGAAACAGTGACAGATTTTATTTTCTTGGGCTCCAATATCACTGCAGACTGTGACTGAAGCCATGAAATTAAAAGACACTTGCTCCTTGGAAGAAAAGCCATGACAAACCTGCTGCTGCTAAGTCACTTCAGTCATGTCCGACTCTGTGCAATCCCACAGACGGCAGCCCACCAGACTCCGCGGCCCCTGGGATTCTCCAGGCAAACCTAGACAGCATATTAAAAAGCAAACTCATGAGTTTGCCGTATAGTCAAAGCTATGGTTTTTCCAGTCTTCCTGTATGGATCTGAGAGTTGGATCATAAAGAAGGTTAAGTCCTGAAGAATTGAGGCTTTTGAACTGTGGTGTTGAAGAAGATTCTTTTGAGTCCCTAGGACAGCACGGTGATCAAACCAGTTAATCCTAAATGAAATCAACTGGAAGGACAGATGCTGAAGCTGAAACTCCAATCCTTTGGCCACCTGGTGAGAAGAACCGACTCACTGGAAAAGAGCCTAATGCTCGGAAAGAGCGAAGGTGGGAGAATGAGATGACAGAGGAGGAGATGGCTGGACGGCATCAGCGATGCAATGGACGTGAGTTTGGGTAGGATCCCAGAGTTGGTGATGTACAGGAAAGCCTGGCATGCTGCAGTCCACGAGGTCGCAAAGAGTCAGACCCAACTGAGCGACTGAACTGAGGAGAAGGGGACGACAGAGGATTAGATGATTGGATGGCATAATCGACTTAACAGACGAGTCTGAACAAACTCTGGGAGACAGTGAAGGACAGGGAAGCCTGACGTGCTGCAGTCCATGGGGTCACAAAGAGTCAGACAAACTTAGCAACTGAACAACAGAGTCAAATTATTTTAAATACTAAAAACTCAGAATTACAACAAAATTTCTACCAAACTTGATGCGATGTTGTGTAGTATTTCTGCTGCTGCTAAGCCGCTTCAGTCATGTGCGACCCCACAGACGGCAGCCCACCAAGCTCCTCTGTCCCTGGGATTCTCCAGGCAAGAATACTGGGGTGGGTTGCCATTTCTTCCTCCAATGCATGCACGCACGCATGCTAAGTCACTTCAGTCGTGTCCGACTCTGTGTAACCCCATGGACAGCAGCCCACCAGGCTCCTCTGTCCACGGGATTCTCCAGGCAAGAATACTGGAGTGGGTTGCCATTTCCTTCTCAGTAGTATCTCTATAAAGAGACAAAGTATCTTTACTCCTCCAGTATTAGGGAAAGAAACATTCAAAGAAATTGAAAAAGGTTACAGATCCAAATACCTGAGTTCGAAGATTTCTGTTCTCTGCCCCAGAACAAATACTGGACCTTCCCAATTCCACACCTAAACAGGATACCATGCCCACTTAATTTTTAAAGGAACCTTAGACAGGGTTCCACTCTCACTACAGTTTTTACTGTAATGTGCAAAGGTCATTCATTCAAGAAATATTATGGAACACACACTGAGGTGCAAGGAATTGCACTGAATACAAAAATAAGACAGACCTTGAAATCATTTTATTTATCCTCAGTTTTTTTCTTTGCTAAGTAGAAGGAAACAAGCGCAGAACATTATTAAGCACAGGCTAAAAAATCAGTATCAATGTTAAAAAATATTTACCTGCAAAACTAATGTCCTAAATTAAAAACAGATAAGGCTCAATTATGCATTTTCCTGAGGGCATTTCAGTAAGCTGAGTGTGTGTAACTTCAGCAGTGACAATACACTGTGAAGCAATTTTCAGAATGTTCATCTCTGGAATATGAAAGCAACCATAATGCTAATTTTACAATCAGTCACTGATGATTACAAATAAGCACAATAGTGATCAATGACCAATTATAGCACGGCATACATTCATACCTTTATAATCATCATATGATAAATACTCAAGAAACACAAAAAAGTTATCACTACAAAAAAAGCACCGAGAGAGACCTGGTCAAGAAAACAAAAACATATATATGTATTTGGTAAACTTCCAGTTTACCTCGAACAAATCAGTGAATATAAAAATTAAAAAGTAAATTAAAAGCCATATTCAAGCCATATAAATACCACAGGCAGAACCTATTTAGCATGTTATCAGTATTGACCATACTGATTTGACACACTATCTTTTAAACCAGTCAAGCAGCTAAAAAGCAAACAAGCCCAAACCATTATTGTAAACCAAAATTCAACATTGTTCCAGAAAATTCTCTAATCCTTAGTATTTGTCAGAACTGTGATACCAGTTTCAAAATAAGATGCAGAATCCATTGTAGACTACGGATCTAGCACTGAATCTTTAAAATGTAAAAGCTACTTGAATAACTAATGCCATAAAGGACCTTTATATAGCTTTTCATAGTCTAAGAATGTTGGAAAGTTGACTGGCATTGAAAGAAAATTAAGGAAAACATGAATAAAAAAACACGTTGATTGGCACTACCTCTTTATTTTTTTAAGGCATGAAACAAGTCACAAGTTAATACTTGTATTAATAATGCAAGACAAAGAGTTTTGCCACTGTTTCTTTGTGTGAGAACTCACTGATTACAAAAACCATCTCCTTTGGAAAAGAAAACAGGACTGCACACTGAGGTATTTTGGCCCGTATGAACATCACAAGAATCTTTCTTGATACCTTGGTGTTCTAGCATTGTGACTATGTGGTAAAGATATACCGCACACATTCTAAAATATTAAGAATGTCCTCAGCAGTACCTAAGGGTCTTATTTCAAAGAGGAAGACACACACGAGTGCTTTCAAAAGAGAGGTGCAGCAGTGTGTTGTCAGAAGTTAGTAACTGATACAAAAATGGCACTTGGCACTTAAAAGAGAAAATCCTTTTTGGGTAAATGAGGGCTTGAGTCTATCCCCCACAAGGCATTTAGGATCCACGTCCATCTCTAACTTTGTCACCACATAGTATACAATATGAAACAAAGTTTCGAGGGATACTTTTTCTAAAAGGTACCAACTCGAAACAAACAGAGTCGTCAGCCTCCTGTAGGATGCCCAGCTCCAAAATAAGAAATAACGTCCTCAACATCACAGCTACCTAACAGAATGTAATCCCCGATGTCAAGGCTTTTGCTTTTTTTTTAACCCCCCTGAGGGGAGAGGGTTTCGGGCGGGGAACGTGTCAAAAAAGCGAAGAAATAAAACCAGGTTTGTCGACCGGAGACGTCGCCAGCGACACAGGCCTAGAATGGGATCGGCAAGGGCCCCCAAAAGTCTCCGGCCAGACAGGATTCCTCAGGTGGGAGGACCGCCGCCCAAGCCACAGGTGTCAGCGACAACAGCGAGGACCTAGCACCTCGGCGCAGGCACCGGCAGGCTCACAAGCAGAATGCGCAGGGGATCGCACCACAGGTTCCCGAGTCCCTCCGAGACCTGATCACGGGGGTCCGGGATCCGCGCGACACTCACCTGCGGCGCAGAGGCTCTCGGGAAACCGCCCACTGCCGGGCGGAGGGGGAGGGCCGCGCGGGGTTCCGGGCAGCGAGGAAGGAGGGCCCTGCCCTGTCCTGCCCCAACCACCCTGCTCTCTGCTCACGGACCCAGCACTGCCTGGTCCAACCGTCACGAGCCCCAGATGCTGCTTCAAGTAGCCCAGACTTTGAAGGCACACCCGCCACGGTCACTTCCGGTGCCAAGGCTGGCCTCGGTGACTCCAGCGCACGCGGGGCGACGCCCCGGGAGCGAGGACGCCAGGCGGCGTGCGCGCGCCGGGCGCCGACTGGGCGGGGCCGACGGAGGTGGGCGGGGCCGACTTCTGGGCGGGACCGATGGGTGCGCCTGCGCAGTCCCGAGCAGCCGCCTCCCCTGCGGACAGGTCTGGCCGAGGGGTGGGAATGAGTCAAATAAGTGCTACGCTTCCAGTTCCTCGGTGTTTTCCGAAGTGCTTTGCTCACTTTTCCTCCCACTTGATTTTCATCACGCTGCTCAGAGGTTAGGCGATTAGAGTTTCTATTTTACAGGTGAATGTCAGGGGTCATACAGTTCGTTTATGACAAATCCGTTTTTAGAACCAAACACTCAGAATTTGGCTGCGGCGCTTCTAGCTATAGAACATGAATACTGTAAAATAGAGAATGAGTGACCAAAGATATTCGGACAAAATGCTGGTGAAATTTCCTTTTTTTGGTCAACGTTTTAATGCAACCAGACTACACATACAGTTATGATGTTTCACGATGTATAGAAATACGCGTAATGGACAGTTAGTATTTGTGGACAGGCTTCCTCCAGCCTTTATCTCCAGCCTTTTTCTTCACCTAAGGTGAAAGAGACGCATTTAAGGCGCGGTTTCCTCTAGAAGGGCTTGGTAATTAAAATTCTGATTTTAAAGCATCCCTGCTTTAAAAATATTTAACATACTAATTTTAAACCCCCTAATTTAACACAGACTTATATAAATGCAATTAAGGGAAATACATTCATTCAGTCCACAGATGTTTATTAATCGAGTATTTATGTGCCAGGCAGCACTGTAGGCATTGAGTATATACATGGTCAACAAAATAGGATGTTTCATGAATTCTTGTAAAATTCTGAACTAAGTAGAAAATAATAATTTTGCTATGATGCCTGTAAACTCTGTTGTAATGTTAAAGTATAGTATAAGAAAATACAGTGTATCTTTTTGAAATGAAAAAAATAATTCAATGAGGTACAGATTAATTACCTGAGTTAGACTGAATTGAACTTTATTTTTTCTAAGAGTGAAAAGATTATGTTGAATTATACAGGCAATTTATAGTTTAGTTTTAAAACTTCTCAGAGGGCACAAAATGAATACATATTACATGATTACATTTATATGAAATTCAAGAACAGGCAAAACTAGCCTACACTAACAGAAAGAGGCTGGATTGGGGGCTGGGAGAAATGAGGGGAAAGATTAAACTACCAGAAGACATGAGGAAGTGTTTTTCAGGTGATGGAAATGTTCTGTATTTCAATTAGTTTAGTGGTTAAGGAGATGTATATGTTCATTAAAACTCATTGAACAGTACACATAAAATGGATACATTTTACTGTACATAATTTATACATCAATGAAGTTAATTAAAAAAACCCATCCAAATAGTGACTTACACTACTGTTTCTTACTGGTTGTACTAATCTAGGGAGACTAGGGTATTCTGTTTTTTAGTCATTAAGAGTAGTCTGTAGTAACCTCTACATTGAAGAGGTTTCAAACACCAGGAATTTTTTTCTTTTCATTTCCTCTATATGTTCATGTAGAGTGGAAGCATTCACTGGGGACATTGAACAGTTGAAAACAGAAAACGAGATAATTTGTTTAACTTCTGCCTAGGTATGAGACATGCCACCTCTGCCCACATTTCACTGGCCAGAGCAAGTCATGTGGCCAAGGCTGACTTCAAAGTGATAGGACGTTGAGAAACATATTTGTGTACCACCTTCATGACTACTACACTAGTCATTTCTTCTTTTAGTGTGGTTTTTCTACAACCTCCACCCCTCTAAAATGATCGTATCTAAATTGGGACTCAGAGAAACTAGAGGTGAGTTTTTTCCTGGTGTATGGTGACACTGATTTGATAGGATCGTAAGATACATACAGGGAAGTTAACAAAAATTAGGTACAAAAGATAGGTGCCAGTAAAGAATTCAAATTTTATTCAGTAGGTGTCAAGGAACCATTCAAAGTTCAAATGAAGGAATAATTTATAAAGGAATAGGAAGATTAATTTGATAACTGTGAGTTGAAAGGTTTGGAGGGGAGAGAGAATTACACAGAAGGGAACAACATGAAGACTACTTCTCGACATTATGTATTTGCTGTCTCTTTGCCCTCTTTTGGGCTTCCCTTATAGCTCAGCTGGTTAAGAATCTGCCTGCAATACAGGAGATCCTGGTTCAATTAATGGGTCGGGAAGATCCCCTGGAGAAGGGATAGGGTACTCACTCCAGTATTCTGGCCTAGAGAATTCCATGAACTGTATAGTCCATGGGGTCGCAAAGAGTTGGACACTACTGAACGACTTTCAGTTTGCCCAGTATGTATACGATATAAAGTTACATACTTCCTCCATTTGGCTATGGCAATGTCTGGCTTATGGTAGGCATTACTCAGATACTTGCAGGATAAATGCATTGTCATTTAAAAAAAAAAGAACTTGGAGACACTTTTTACATTTTATCAGAGAAATCTAAAGAACTTTCAGAACTAGTTTCACTCGTCTGGTCTATTGCCTCTGGCTGTCCTCCAAAAATCTGAGCCATCTCTTAAGGTACAGAATATGTATAAGACTAGAAAAGTGTAACCATGATTAAGAATCTGCAAAAAACAAACAAACAAAAAAGACAACAGAGTTCCTTGGTAGCCTAGTGGTTAGGATTCTGGATTCAGTCCCTGGTCGGGGAACTGAGATCCCACAAGCCACACAGTGCAGCCATACACACACACACACACACACACACACATCCCACAAGCCACACAGTGCAGCCATACACACACACACACACACAAAGAATCTGCCGAATTTTTATTAATAGATTATGTCACAGTATTTGCAGGAACAAACTGAGATAGATCCTCAGTGCTCTCTCACCGAGGATAGTGATGTATCACTATCTCACTAGTGATAAGAATGTTCTTCCTAAATAACAGCTTCCATTCTTCCTAAGTAGTATTCTTCCTAAATAATAGCTTCTTCCTTCCTAAATAATAGATTCCATAACAGACTGGCTGCTCCCAGATTGTTGAATGCCATAGGGAAAAAAAAAATCACACCGCCTTGAAGACTGATGCAGAACTGCATATCTCCCCACCTGACACGTATTTTTCTGCATGTCCTACCTCAGTTCTCTCTCTTACTCTTCACATTAGTTATTTCAGACTTGCACCACTGTCCTCAAGCCAGCCGCATACCCCTTCCTGACCTTTCAGCCAATCACTTTATCTCCACCTTGAGAGAAAATTGTGTTCAGTTGATAAGTCCTGTCTGACTCTTCGTGACTCCATGGACTGCATGCAGCACACCAGTCAGCTGTCCTTCACTATCTCCCAGAGTTTGTTCAAACTCATATCCATTGAGTCAGTGATGCTATGCTGCCATCTCATCCTGTTGTCCCCTTCTGCTGTTGCCCTCAATCTTTCCGAGCATCAAGGTCTTTTCTAGTGAGTCGGCTCATTGCATCACGTGGCCAAAGTATTGGAGCTTTAACTTTGGTAACAGTCCTTCTAATGAATATTCAGGATTGATTTCCCTTAGGATTGACTGGCTTGGTCTCCTAGCAGTTCAAGGGACTCTCAAGCACACAATTCAAAAACATCAATTCTTCGGCGCTCAGATCTTCATGGTCCAGCTTTCACATCTGTATATGACTACTGGAAAAATCACAACTTTGACTATACCGACTTTTGTTGGCAAAGTGATGTCCACGCTTGTTAGAGAAAATAGGAGCTATCAGATTGAAATTCCCTCAACTTGCTCACTGAGACAGAGACTACCATCTGCCCACCAAGTCCTCATTTTCCTAATAACAAAGTCTTCCTTGATTAATTTGGGCTTCTTGGAATAAGGACTACTTTTTCCAAGACTCTCATGCAGCTAGGTGTGGCCATCGATCTAACTTCTGGCCAGCAGAAGTGTCGTATGAACTTTTAGGAAGGTACCTTACAGGGAAAGGCCCTGAAAATCCCCCTTCCAGTCACACCATCCCCTCTTTTCAGGTTAGAACATCAACTCTGACCATAAATGACCTTTAGGATATAAGCCATGTGAAGACAGCAGAATTGTACAGATGAAGTATGGACTGACGCTGTGGAGCTGTTATACCAGCTGTCGACTGCCGACTCTGGTCAGTCTAAGCAATTGTTGTTTTGGATTTTATGTGTGTGTGTGTGTGCACGCTCAGTTGTGTTTGAGTCTTTGTGACCCCCTGGACTGTAGCCTGCCAGGCCCCTGTGTCCATGGAATTTAGAAGGCAAGAATACTGGAGTGGGTTGCCATTTCCTACTCCAGGGGGTCTTTCTGGAATCAAACCAGATACTATGTGTCTAAACAGTCTTTGTTTTGGGTTTCTTATGCCACATAACCCAATCCTAATACTTTGACCAACATACAAACGTCTCTTCTTCGCACTGCTCTTTCGTTTGGCCTGTCTCATTGAAAGTGTATCTTGCTTAGTCTAAGCCCAGTTCCTCCACTCGGACTTGAAGATTTTATTTTTTTAATATTAATTATTTTTGACTGTGCTGGGTCTTTGTTGCTGTGCAGGCTTTTCTCTAGCTGCAGCAAGTGGGGGCTACTCTCTAGTTGTAGTGTGCTGGCTTCTCATTGTGGTGGCTTCTCTTATTGCAGAGCACGGGCTCTAGGGTATGTGACCTTCAGCGGCTGCAGCTCGAAGACCCTAGAGCACAGGCTCAATAGTTGCGGTGCACGGGTTCAGTTGATCCCTGGCATGTGGGATCTTCCTGGATCAGGAATTGAACCCATGTCTCCTGCATTGGCAGGCAGATTCTTTACCACTGAGTCACCAGGGAATCCCCAAGATTTTATTTTTTATTTCCATTTTATGCATTTATATTTGTATAGGCAATGCGTTCACATGGTTCAAATTCAAATGATATAATAGCTTATATAGTGGGAAGCCACCTGATATGAAGAGCCGACTCACTGGAAAAGACCTTGATGCTGGGAAAGATTGAAGGCAAAAGAGGGTGGCAGAGGATGAGATGGTTAGATAGCATCACCAGCTCAATGGACATGAATCTGAGCAAACTCTGTGAGATTTTGAAAGACAGGGAAGCCTGGCATGCTGCCTGGGGTCACAAGGAGTCGGACATGACTTAGCGACTGAACAACAAGAGCCAGGCAGTTAACTTGGTTTGATTCTGTTGGGCAGCACCTCAAATTAGTTTAGTTGTTAGATAGAATGACTTCCACCCAGAATCTGCCTGTTTTTTTTTGTTCCACTTCACTATCTTTAAGTAGATTTTTATTTTGCCCCCAAGTTTGCAGTTGTGTGATAGTCAATCCATCAGGAGCTTACTTGGTCATACTAGCAGAATCTAGAACTATCTTTGAAGTATGTCATTTGGTTGACAGTTGGAAAATAAACTTGAAGGACCTGAATGAAGTTAAAGACTCCAGTTAGAAAGTTCTTACAATAACTCAGGCGAGTTGATGGGGGTCTCAACCAAATTAGTTTAACCAAACGAGGGGTGAAGATGATGAATCAGAAAATGTACTAAATAACTGAATTTCATGAGTCATTACATGGGAAATAGTCAAAGTATAAAATGGGCTGCTTAAATTATTTTGGAAATCAGATTATACACTAACATGAAGAGTACATTATATTAGTTAGGGTATGAGTTCAGCAACAGGAAGGAGTGAGCGACAGGCTAGCAATATTAATTTCAAGGGTATGAAGCAGAATTGCATATATCACTTCTGCTCATATCCCACTGGTCAAAACCTTAGTCACATGACACAACCAATTACAAGGGAACATGAGAAACAGGTACGCTAGTGGCACAGTTGAAACATGAACAGGGGCCGGGGCGGGGTGGGGTGGGGCGGGGGGTGCGCTGTATTAGTAAAAGGAAAACTTAGGATGGAAGCTGGAGAACAAGAGCAGTCGGTGTCAGCCCCTCTGGAAGCTAGGTACCCTTGAGAACCCCCCTTTCCTCAACAGAACAAATTTAACCCTTCTCTGGGAAATGCAACTCAAAGCCCCACCCAGATTCTGAATCCACCAAGATTCCAGGATCTCTGGGTGACTTTACGGAAGGGAGAAGACGGGCTACTTGGGAGAACAATAACTGCCTGTGTTTCAAACATAAATTTGATATCCTCCCTTCATACACGTAAGCGGATACACTGTCTGTGTATTTGCATTTGGCATAACAAGGTATGGTCACAATTTAAGCATGCCAACCATGGATCAAAAATGTATTAAAATGACGAAGCTAATGAACTAGCTAGAAGGAGGGTTCCACAATGGCACTGGCCAGCTCCATGGTCCATGTGGCAGAAGGAGCTCCCAAGAAGGGCCGCCACCAGTGTGTATGGCTGAAGCTGCCCCTACCTCAACGGGAGACTCTCCAAGACCAGCAGTGTGTATCTCCCATTCAGCTGTCAGCAAGAAGATGGTGTGGGAGTCAGGGGAAATAAGTCTGGGCAAAGACAAATTCAACTGTGATGCAGGCCTGCTGAAACCATAGCCAGCCTGGTGGAGAGCTCTTGGATGATGGTGGTGATGACATATGAAGGCAAACACACTGTATACAAGAGTTAACAGAATTAAAAGGGGAAATGGGTTGCATGGAGTCCTTATCACCTCTCACCCACCAAAAATATGCTAGGTAACTAAAAGGACAAATAATTAATGGGAAATTTTAAAAAACAGTAGTAAAATGAATCATAAGCATAATTCAATTTGCATCAGTTACACAACAGTCTCATTTAGACCAAATATAATTTAAAGTGTGTGCAGACGAGGATAAAAGGAGACCTAAGAATGATGGTAATACTTGAAAAGGGGGGGAAAAAAACCCCTAAATATTTGTTCATCCATGTAAAATGGATTTAAGGTATAACATCAACATATATATTTGGTAGGCAGTTCATGTGATAAAGTAAAAGACTGTAAATAAAGGAAAAGAGATTAGCCAATAACTTCACATTTTAAAAATCATAAACTGGACTCAAATGATACTAGACGCAGAGTTTAATAATTGAAAATTATTATTTTAAACCTGTACTGACCTAAAGGAAGCCTTTAACATGAACTATTTATTGTACTTATATTGGACAAAATGAAAACATTTTACTGGGTTACACTAACTCTATTCAGTTTGCCTTAATCTAAGTAGGAATTATCACTGTATATATATATATATGATATATATATATATAGGAGAAGGCAATGGCACCCTACTCCAGTACTCTTGCCTGGAGAATCCCATGGACAGAGGAGCCTGGTAGGCTGCAGTCCAAGGGGTCTCTAAGAGTCGGACATGACTGAGCGACTTCACTTTCACATTTCACTTTCATGCATTAGAGAAGGAAATGGCAGCCCACTCCAGTGTTCTTGCCTGGGGAATCCCAGGGAGGGGGAGCCTGGTAGGCTGCTGTCTATGGGGTCGCACAGAGTTGGACACGACTGAAGTGATTTAGCAGCAGCAGCAGCAGCATATATATATATATTTTAATTCCAAAGTATCAGATTTTTTACCATAAATTTTCTGAGAATAAAGATTAAATTTTTGAATTAAAAAAATCAACCTACCCTAAAAGCTTTCCACACATAATTTAAAGATTTGAATTTTGCTTTTTTTTATTATTATGATCCCAGCAAATATTACACTAGAGAAAATGATTGGGAAAATACAAATAGATTCATTAAAAACACAGGCTGATTATTCATTTCTACTACATTCATAAGTATGCAAAACAATTCAGTTATATTGCAAAGCTGTAATTCCTTTTCCTAACAAAGCATTACTTTATAAAACTGTAGTGTTGTACTGATTCAATTTTAATACAAAATACTTATATACATAATACAATATAAAAGTAAACTGTGGTATATAGTGCCTTCACAAGGGATCTATTAAGGCGCTTTACAAATATACCATTATATTGACCAAAATTACTTTTTGTTTTAGATTAAAACAAACAGGCTAAATGTTTTACTTTAAATACCAAAGGGATTTTTGTTTATTTTTGTTTATTAAAGAAAAATGTCTAAAGTACCTTAGGTAACAGCAGCAGCAATATCTAAAAATCCTCCCACTGTATTCTCTAATTTCAACATATTAAGTAAGAATAAATCATTTCCACTCACAGTTTTGCACTTTGCAACAGCAGAAGGTAATAACTTTTTAAAAAAGTCAATTTCAAAGTGACTTCTTAGTCATACATTCTATAGTTTCTATTACAAATAAGGTAGAAAAGATATAGCAACAGGGCCTGCCTTAGGACATCACTGGACAATACATAACTGTATCTATAATTACATAATTACACATTTCATAAATACCATTGATATGCATAAAAGGGGAAAGTATAAGAAAGACAGCAAGTTTTTTTTGTTTGTTTTAATGACTGGCAAAACTATTTTAAAATGAAAACATGATTGATCAGTGTTTTCACTCTATTTCAACTGAGAGCATATAGATTTCTGACACTGGTCTCATCTTTTTGGCAGGAAGCACCAGATTCCTACTGGAAGACTGGATATAGTTTGGGAATAAGTCAGTTGAATGTAGTTTAATAGTCTGGGAATATGACAGTATATCCAAACTGTTAAAAAACGCAGATACTAAAGGCTTGTACACTGCTTCATTTAAATACAAAAAGTTTATACTGTCAGAGGAAATTTAAAAGGATACACTATTTGTAGTGTCTGTTACATTTGAGGAATAAGGGCAACACAGATTTTGTGGGGAGAGGGGGAAGACAGCACCTTGGTTTTTCTACAATGTAACTGTAACAAAGTTGTTTCTGTACTGTATTGCACCACAGTCCGGAAATAAAAACTAAATGGAAATTTCAATAAATCTGAGAAAGCCTGAAGAGCAAGGGGGGTAGCAACAAAAGTTCTTGAACTAATTTGTTTTGCATAGAATTTTACAGGACTAATCAATTGCTCCATGAAGTGAAGACTGCCGTCTTACACAGTGTATTTTCTCACAATTCTGAGTAGAGGTCCTTCAAAATATTTCTATATTAAGCCTGTAACAAGTCAAACATTTATGTTAGTGCCCTTGAAAGGGTGTTTAAAGTGGAGCGCTGTACCAGAAAGAGAGGCATTCATAAGGATATCTTATCACATGGTACAGACCTTTCTCATCATAAATTATCAGTGTTTATACAAGATGTGCTAATCTGAGCACTAATCAGTAAATTTAAAGCAAAGTTGTTAATTTAATGTATCAGTGTTCTTACAGGATAGAGGTCCATAACCAAGAGTTTGTGACAGGTTTCAACACATCCAACTGCAATGCGACATCTTAGGCATATGTGATGTGCATTTTTCTGGGAAGAGAGCTCACAATTTTCATCGGATTCTCAAAACGACCAATAACTGCCAAAGACCCACCATTACATAGTGGGTTATGCAGTGCTCTGAGAAGGCCACCTACGAAAACGTTAAGTGTGAGCTAATTAATCTTTGCCCTCCCCAATTCAACTGGAACAGCTTTGCCCTTTTTTTGCCTTTAATTTTACTTACATATATGATTCCATTAGCTTTTATATGAATAAGTTTGAAAATCACTAAAATTATGCCTCTTATCCACAGATACTAAGTTTTGATAAAACAATTCCCTACCAGTGGAGCTTAAGACAAGCAAATAAAATACAAATTTTACTAATGTTAGAATAGAGCCCTTTTCCCCTTCCTAAAAGATAGGCTAAATGTATTTTGGTATGAAACAACAGGTTGTCCTTAAAACCTAAGTATTATATATAATAGTAATGCTGAAAGACATATTATTTAACTTTAAATAAGTTATGAGGTTCTGAATTTTCTAAAAGACCACTATGTATTTTTTCCTAATTACTAATGGCCACATTATTAGGAGTTACATAATAATAATAATTTTTTTCACCAATTAATCTGACCATAGGTAAAATACTGCCAAATAGCCAGACTTTCCTTTGCCAGTAACAGTCCATGTATGCAGCACTGTTTTGAAAGAGGGAATCTATAACATTGGATACCCACAAGTAAGTTCTAATCAAAGTTTTATATGAAGTTGAAAATAATCTCTCTGCTTAACATGTGGAATTATTATTTTTTTAATTTCAGAGTCAAAATATGAAAGATCTTAGCTTTTAGTATTGAAACTTTTAATTTATGGCAGCTTTATTCCCTTTAAAAACTGAAAGCAGCATTAAAAATACCAGTATGGAAAGAAAAATGTAGTGATTTGCTTCTTTCAAAGTCATTAATTTTTGAGATATGTTAAAAAATTAAATATTCTACAGAGGGGGAAAAAAGATAAGCTGCACTATTTTTCATTTGGATGAGCATACTATATTTCATTTTTGTATTTCATATTTTGTATTCATATTCAACTTTGTATTTATTTATCAAATGTGAATTATACAGATTATCATTAGCCTAGGAACACTCACCATCATGATGCCTTCATTTCTATAGCTTATTTTTTCCAAGAAAAAAGTTATGGGGAAAGAAAAAAATAAAAAACAGCCCTGTAAATGTAGGGTATATTTCATATTTGGTTAAAGCAAGATAAAACTAAAACTGTCTTTCAAAAATTTTCCAAAAATTCTTGTTTTTTTAAAATTATTTAGCATTATGTACACATAGATAACAGGCTTCTCCTTTTAAACAAAGCACTATTTTTTAAGTACTTTAAGTACCAAGAACTGACTAAAATATTCAGCTCATAATTTACTTTATAACAAATTTTTTCTAAATTACTGATTAAAAAGGCTGGAATAAATTAATATTTAAAAGGATTTCCCATAATTTAGGAACATAAAATATTGTACACAGAGCACACATACATAGCTCTGTCACATTTGCATAATTTTACTCTCAGAGCTTCAAAAAACCCTGCGTTTCAGGCCTTTTTGCAAATCCTCATTACAACTATTTCCTAGTGTGTCAAACATACACTAGATCACGATTTTTCATCTCTGAGCCTGTGTGCTGATCATCTTCATCTGACTGCTGCTCTGAGCCTTGTGAATTAATATATTCATATTCAATAGGTTTTGGATAATTATAAGGGTAGCCATTGTCATCAAAAAACCTCCGAAAGGTAAATTCATAGAAAGCATGTTCAGGGTGCTTTCCATTTTTATACCATCCGTTTAGAGTGTCGTTTACATTTTCTTCCTCATTATCATCACTCCGTAACTTGTCAGGATCAACAGGATCAAAATTTGATGTATCTGTTGGGTGTGTGATTTTAGGAATGTATGAAGCAGATTGCTGTCTCAGGTCACTGGAAAAATCAATTGTTTTAAAAAATGGATGAGCTTTTATTTCATCAGCACCATTCTTGCCTAAGCGATCTTCTGGTCCTCGGCAGAGTTTAATAATAAGATCAGAGGCTTCAGGACTCAGTTTAGCTTGTGGTGGGATGTGAAGAGATGTTTGCCAGTTGATAACCTTTAAAGAAGATTTTTAAAAATTAGAAGGAAAGAGGTAAGAAAAACAAATTTCCTCCAAGTTTTATATGAAGAAGTCTTACTGGACTATTTGTGTTTGTGTGTTTTTAAATAAACTGCATGGTATTTCACATTCCTTACCTTTATTTTTTTGGTTTGTTTTTTGGCCACGCCACACAGCTTGTGGGATCTTAGGTCCCTGACCAGGGATCAAACCCATGCCTCCTGCATTGAGAATGCAGAGTCTTAACCGCTGGACTGCCAGGGAAGTCCCTGAAATTATTATACTTTCAAACTTTTTTTTTTCTCTCTGCTGTTGAGACTGCATAATTTCTACTGATTTTTCTTTAAGTTCACTGATTCTTTCCTCTTGCCAATATCATACTATCTGCATTAGTGTAACTTCCTCATAAGTCTTAAAATGAAGTAGTTGATTCCTCAAACTCTCCTTTTAGGTTTTTGTTATCAGTTTCTTTGTCTACCCAAATGAATTTTAGAATTGCCTCACCTATTCAATTGGTTTTTACATATTACTCTCATATCCTACAACCGTATTAAACTCACTTATTAGTTCTATGGAGGTTTTCACAGATTGCCTGAGATTTTCAATATAGAAAATTATGCCACCTGTGAATAAAGCAAGTTTTGTTTTTTTTCTCACCTTTATGCTTCTTCTTTCATTGCTGCATTACACTGGCTAAGACATCCAGAACTATACTGAATAAGACTTAGACCAGACATCCTTGCCTTGTTCTTCATCTTTAGGGAGAAAGCATCCATTTTTTCACACACAGCACCCACACAAACATGTATGTATTTCTACCTATGCATTTGTTTCATATGTACATATGTATTAAAATGAAGGCAAAATAAAGATACTTTCAGACAAATCTGACACAAAACCTGAGAGAATGTATTGCCAGTAAACCTGTAACAAAAGAAATTCTGAAGGAAGTTTTAAATATAATGTATTAAATGAGGTGACAGACAGAAGCTATAACTTGAGGAGAGTATGTCAAGACATGCTCAAAGGATGATTAAAAATAACCAGGAGTGAAACAGAAAGGAGGGAAAGCTGTGAAACGTGGGAGAGAAAGAAGGGCATTCCATACAGAGGGAATGGTAAGGACAAAGGCACAGAGGAAAGACTTGGACATTATAGACAAGGCCACTAGAAGGTTTCTTAAATGGGATAATTTATGATCAAAATTGTGAGCAGCTTTTCATTTAAGTGCTAGGGAGATACAGACATTTGTTAGTAGTCTGGGGCCAGAATGTACGTGAAAGGAAACAAAGCCAGCAGTCAGTAGAAAGAATAAATTGGAATACATCTTCAAAAGGTACTGGAGACTTGTACGAGGGAGAAGCATGGATGTAGTGCATGAATGAGGAAGGATATGAGGGTGGTAAACAGTCATGGTGGAGATCACACGTGGAATTTTAGCGGGTTCCTATATCCTTACATGCTCATTCTTTAACTGTAAATTAAGGTGCTCTAAATAAAGGACTGATAAAGGTGTATGATACTGGGGCTTCATAACAATTATTTTGGTACAGATTCTACACCTTACCTTCACTTGTGTTTCAAATGGTGTCTGTGCCAAGAAAGGCGGCTGTCCCACCAACATTTCAAAAAGAATAACACCAACACTCCACCAATCACACAACTGTGTATAGCCTAAAATTAGACACCAAATTTATGGTTATTCATAAGCACTTTTGAAAAAAATGCTCAGAATGAATACAATCAAAATTAATATTAAATCACTAATTTATACTATAGAATTAATGCTTTTATTGTAAACTTGAACCATGAGCCATATTCTCCTGTAAGTTTCTGCTGGCCAACAGGCATAATGAGATTCTTTATAAGACGAACGTTCTACCTGTTCGTAACAAGACTTCAGGCGCAATATAATTAGGAGTCCCAACCAAAGAGTGTGCGAGACACCGCTGGTGCTGGCGTGCAGCTCTCCGCTCCAGTGGTTTCAGTCTATCACCACATCGACAGTTAGAGGGGTCACCCCACTCATTACTGAAATCCATGCTATCTTGCCGTGGATGGTCACCTGTATAGTAAAATAAATATATACATAAATACAAACAGCAAGAGTAAACCTATCTGTTTAATCTTTAGACATCCTAATTTAGAGTTAACGACACTTCCCCGTGTTGACAAGCTAAGACACAATGTATGCCGAATCACTGATGGTGTGCTTATTAATAACTAGAGACTGTACTCTTGAAGTACCAATAGGACAAGACTTACACTAAGAAAAATTAGCCTAAGATGCAGTAATTTACTCAACAATAAATGATGACAATAAAAATTATTGAGTAGGCAAGACTGAGAACTTGTTATTCAGGCTGCTCTCCCATACTATTATGGACAAAGTTTCAAACAAATTAGATTTGTGTTTCATTTATTCAGCAAATGACAACATTAACAATAAAGACAATATTCTTTTCTCAGGCAGGTTATCTGTAGGGGAAAAATATAACAAATACATATGTAAGAACCAGTGATGTGTCCCGTACAGAGAATCAACATGTGGTGATATAGCAAATGTGCTGAGGTGACATTTGTTTAAAATAAAAAAAAAAAAAAAGAGGAACCCAACAATATAAAAACCAGACAAGGCATTCTACACACAACAGTACTAGAGAGGACCAGCGTGGTTAGTAAAGGGGAGAATGGTACGAAATGGAGCAGGAGACAGCGCACATGGGTTTTACAAGCAAAAGAAACGGTGTGCCTTTTACTCCAAATACAGTGAAGATACTGGAATATACATGTATACATACATTTATACATAAGTATTAAATGAAGGCATTTCTTTTTAAACACGTATCAGACCTTTTCATTCTCTTGAAGTGATGAAAAGATCTGATATATATTTAAAAAAGAAAACTTTTAACTGCTGTATAGAGAATAGGATATAGGGAGGATAGGGTGAAACAGACCGGGTGAGAGGCTATGACAGTTCAGTTTGGACTATGATGATAACAGTGCAGATGGAGAAAAGGGAACACAGTTACAATCAAGGATGGGTGGCGGTAGTACAATTTACCGAAAGGGAGGGGGAACAAGTAGGGAGGGGGAGAAATTAAGAATCGTTTATTAGCAGTGTTAAGTTTGAAAGGCCTATTAGGAATCCTTGTGAAAGGGGGAGGACATTTCTGAAGAGATATTTGGAAGTCATTGATGCAGAGGAAGTAATTAAAGCTGTGACTGGATGAAATCACCTAGGGGGAAAAATCTGAAATTAACCTAACTGTAAAAAACAACTGGGATGTTTGATTAAAATATAATTTCTACCCTCCAGTGGAGATTTTCAGTCAGAAGATTGGAATAGAGCCTAAGAATCATATTTTTAAGATAAGCCCCAGATAAGATTCAGGTAAATCTGGGGAGATATTAAATTATGCTAACCTGAACATTAAAGTAGGTTCAGATATCTTAAGGTCTATCCATTTAATGTAAATCCACTTGTGTTCACAAGAAGCACTGGAGGCAATAATACTTACCTCAGAGGATTGCTGTGAACATTAAATCAGAATATACATAAAGCACCTAGTCATGGTAAGTATTCAACAAATGTTAGATTGACTTACACTTCCATTAGTGCTGGGAGGGATCTTGGTGAGGCAGTGTGGTATAGCAGAAATAACATGGGCCCTGTAAGCAGACAAACCTGGGTTCAAAGCCTAGCCCTTACACTTATTTTCTGTCCGACCATGGGCAAATTTCTAACTTAGCCTCAGGTTCTTCACTCTGCCTCACAATGACATTGTGAGGATTAAAGAGAATCATGTATATAAAGTGTTTAAACAAGCTGTGTAACAGTCATACAATGGAATCCTAAAGAGCTGTGAAAATAAATGTTATATGCAGGAACATAGATGAACCTCAAACAAATACAGGAAGTCAACATAGAAGAATACATGTAGAATGATTACATTTAAATAAAGGTTCAAGAGTAGCCAAAATGAAGTAATATGTTGTTCAGGGATATGCATAAAAGTATACAGAAAAGTAAAGAACTGATTATGGAGTTTTGAAATAAAGATTACCTCTATGAAGGAAAGAAAGCGAAGTGATTGTTTAGGGACTTCAAAAATACTAATAATCTAGTTCTTAAGCTGAGTGGTGTGTAGGGGGCTTTAAAAATTATTTTCAAACTATTGTATGACAGAAAAGCACAAAATTCTGTAAAGCAATTATCCTTCAATTAATTAAAAAAATTATTTTCAAATTGTTATTTGTCCAATACATTTCACATTAACAAAATGTAAAGAGATTAACTCAAAAATGTTAGTGACATTTAGAAATAATTAATTCTAACACACACTTTCATTTTATAAATCTAAGTATCTAAAGGATTCACTCACATTTATGCAATGGAGTTAAGACCTGACCCAGGACTTCTGGCTCTCATCCAGGGATAATATATTTTATTACACTAATAAATCATATGAATACATACGAATTTTATGATTTTACTTACCACTCTGGTAGTACTTAGAGTCATGTGTCCATCTGAAGCCAGTGCAGAGGCCGAAGTCAGTCAATTTAATATGACCATCACGATCAATCAAAATGTTATCAGGTTTAATATCTCTATGAATAAAACCCATTTTATGAACACTTTCGACTGCACAGGTAAGTTCTGCTATGTAGAATCGTGCCAGATTTTCTGGAAAAATGCCCATTCTAATTAATAGGCTCATCATATCACCCCCAGGAATATAGTCCATTACAAAGTATAAATTGTCTTTGTCTTGGAATGAATAATAAAGACGAACTACCCATTCGTTGTCAGCTTCGGCCAGGATATCTCTCTCAGCTTTGACATGAGCAACTTGATTTCGAAGCAGAACATCTTTCTTTCGAAGAGTTTTTGTTGCATACAAAGCCTTGGTATCTACTTTTCTTGCTAGACAGACTTCACCAAATGCTCCTATTCCTAATGTCTTTATCTTCACAAACATAGACTTGTCCATTTTAGCCCTCTTAAGACGGATGTAATTAGACTCTTTTTGGCAAAGCATCTTTCTCATTTGATCTTGGGCATCTTGAGATAATCCAACCTAGGCAAATAAACTAAATATTAAATGAGGAATTATCTTCTATACTAAATATAAAGAAATCGCTTGGAAAAGTTCAGGCATATAAAGGTTAAATGCATAATAATTTTTAATAAAGCACGTTAGAAATCTAGAACATATCTCAGAGAAAATTAATTATCAAAAGTGCAGCATAAGGGATAGTTAACAGGACACACAAGGTGAATACATATGCAGAGTCTGCTGTGGAGAGCAAGAAGATGCTATCAATGGTCAGCTTTCTACTCCTCTCAAAAAGAGTTCCCAATGTGCAATCACCAAACACGTTAACATGCACCCTCATCTATCTCTCCCTGCACATTCATCCCAAACTACATAATCAGATTGCTTTCATTATATGCATCTACTTGTGGAATGCCTATGTCTCAAATATTCTCATTTTGGTCTTCATGAAAAGAAATTCTTCCATTCCAGGTTCACTTATTCTAAAAAACTGATGTATTAAGAACAAAAGAATATCTTCTCTAATCAGCCCACTCACTAATAAGCCAGTCTTTCCTTTTATCTTTTTCAGGGCATTAGAGCAAGGGGAGGACTCACAGCCACCACCAACACAAAATGCACAGAGTGTGTCCTACCTTATCTCAAAGGGACTACTGGTTTGACCATAAGGTATCTTTTAGATATTCTGGAACATTTCAAAGAAGAGTCCGTGTGACTTACGAAGATACCAAAAAAACCAAGATAAAAAGAAAACCCAAAAACCATGTCTAAGTAGATATGGAATACCTGGATCTAGAAGGAAAGAACAGTCTATTTATGACTAGTTAATAAAGGATTAATTTAAGAATCTAAATAGAAAAGGAATTTGTTATGAAAAGTAGATAACTCTAGAAATGCAAGACTAATTAAAATACAGCAACCTCATGCTTCTGTTAGAATAAGCATTTGCATGCAAAATCTTTTAAGAAGGGTGGCATGCCAGACTTAGTAAAGAACTGGTTCTCTTAAAATCTTACTTGCCTACACAGTAATGGAGGCTACAGAAGTCAGCAAAGCTTCCAACACCATAAAAGTTTAAATCAGCTATTAGTGAAAGTGAAGAGGAAAAAGGAAAAATAAACTAAGAAAATACATACAGACAGACTTTAGTAAGAAATCCTAAGAGCTAAATATGGATAAGCCATATAGGTTATTATGGTATTTCTCACAATAAAATTCAGTTTATACCAAGAGTAACTATACTGTGAAGTCAGATCCAGAAAAATAATTTTAAAAGAACAGCTCTCTCAAATGTCATAAGAAACTTTAACACAAACGAGCCTCTTAAGATTTGGGGCAGTAGATGTAAGACTGGGAGTCAAACCTCTGAACTGTAAACATGTGATAAAAATAACAACAGTACCACCACAGTATCTAATGAAGAGAGTTACATGGAATCACAACAGATATTAATCTAAAGTGTTTAATTATTCTGATCTCTTTTTTAGTAGATTTTAATAATTGCAGGACATTTTTCTAGTACATTATAAAAATAAAATTAGAAGGGGAAATAACTGAAAGGAGATGACTCTGACACTTCTAGTAAGACCAGCCTGATGAATAAACCCCTAAGCCCCAAAACAACTATAAGGAAAAATAAATGTTTCGTAAGTTTATCAGGAGATAGGACTCAGATATTTCTAGTTTATTTTAAAATGTAAGATAATATGTAAACTCTAGAAAATAACTTTTGCTTCAATTTCCATTAAAGGGATTATGTATACCTAAACTGCATACTGCAAATTATACTTCTCTTAATTTATTACAATTTTATTATATAAAATTCTGAGTAAATTTTGAAATGCCAAAATAAAATGGTATAATCTAAAGTACTTTAATGTTCACTGACTTTTAAATAACCGATAATACATTTAGCATAAAAAGAAAAATATTAGACCACAGTATTTTAAAATAAACACCAAGCAAAATGCATGATCAAGTACAAAAACAGAAAATTTAAAAGGTTTTATACCCAGCCATAAAAGGAATGAAATAATGCCATTTGCAGCAACATGGATGTACCTAGAGACTGTCATACAGAGTGAAATAAGTCAGAAAAAGAAAGACAAATATAATATTGCTTATATGTGGAATTGAAAAAAAAAGGTACAAATGGACTTATTTACAAAACAAATCTAGAGTTATAGATGTAGAAAACAAACTTACAGTTACCAGCAGAGTAAGGAATAAACTGGGAGATTGGAACTGACACATACACACTACTATATATTACACAGATAACTAAAAAGGGCCTACTGTATAGCACATGGAACTCTACTCAGTAGTCTGTAATGGCTTACATGGGAAAAGAATCTTTAAAAGAATGGGTATACGTATATGAATAACTGATTCACTCTGCGGTACAACTGAAACTAACACAACATTGTAAGTCAACTACATTCCAATAAAAATAAAAAATAATAATATAAAAAAGTTTTACCCGCATCATTTCGTTCTCTAATTGTTTTTTACGATGTAGACGCTGCTGATGAGATTTGAGCACATTTTCTACATGTTGCTCCATGAAGAATTTAAATGCCTGAGGAGAGTAACTTTGAATACGAGATTCCCTTCGCTCTTCATCTTTCTTGTTTTTCCTAACTGTGATAGGTGAAGTGGTAATCTGTTTCTTTTCTTTATCTCCAGTATCAACACTGTCATAACTTTTTTCACTCTCATCGTCCTTAGGCAAGCTTGGCTGATCCTCTTTGCTAGACTTACTGACCGATTCATATGGAGGAACAGATGGGTTTTGGTGTAGCAGATGCTTGGGATAAGGTGGCGGCGGACCTTGATAGTTTGGAGCTTCAGCAACAGGCGGCATAACGGTACCCTCAGAAAAAGGACTAGGTGGAACACTCTGAACAGGCTGTGGTATCCAAGAAGGGTGTGTAGGTGCTAAAGCAGTCTGCAGCTCTGGTTTCAATACACGTATACTTTTCACAGGCTGTTGAATGGGAGCTGGTGTAATAGCAGTGACTGTTGTAGCTGAAGGTTGAGAATTAGCAGAATGACTTGTTCTGTTTCCTAATGGGTTATTAAAAGAATTTGACCTCACTGGTATGTTAGGTTGCCACGTAGGGATTTCATGTCCGCTGCCTGGGGATGACTGGGCAGGAGCAGATGATGACTGAGGCCAAGTTGTTTGCAGTCCAGGTACATTAATGTTATAAAGTTCCATGTTATGACTATTTCTGTTTGGCACCATCATAGCTTGAGGAATGTTCCCATTTGTGTATGATGACGGAGCAGCAGAAGCCCCTGTTTGTAAAGCAGAGGGGCTTTGTCCATTAGCTGGGGTCAGAGGATATGGAGGGGGTGGCTGCCGATTGACAGCACCAGCAGGGACAACATTCTGGTGCATCATAAAATCAGTCTGACCACTACCATTCTGAATTCCAGGTCTCCCAGGTGGAAAATTAAATTTGTTAGAACTCTGCATGATGATTGGCTGTCTGCCAACAGGAACAGAATTAATGCCTCTCTGTCCCTGATTAGGAGGATTCATCGGGGATGTGTTAAGAGGTGGTGGAGGATAGCCCTCCTGCCAGGCTCCAGGTGGAACTGGAGAGATTCGGGAGATGACATAGTCCATGTTCCCAGAATAGCGCTTTGTTTGAGAGTTTGGTTCCCATGATGGGGGAGGCGGAGTTGTACCTCTTGGAGGGGGAGTCTGGCCTCTTGGAGGTGGCGGAGGAGTGACACTCCTTACTTGAGGAGGTGGTGGGGGGTTCACTCTCTGTCCGTTGCTAGGATGAGTTTGAGTAAACGCTGTTACACCAGATCCTGACAAAGGTCTTCCTACATCGGTCTGTGAGCTGGGACTTTCAGAACGGTACGCTACACTTTCTCCTAGTGGTGGACCATGTCTCTGAGGAACTAAGGATTCTTTAGAACCCTTCCAGCTTTGTTTGCGGTTAATTGACTGTTGCACACTCCCTATGGGAATAAAACAGAAAAAAACAATATGCTTTTTAACCTCCTACTTTTTAAAAATTTAGCTTGGAATTCTAAGGCCACTAAAAGATAATATTCTTTCAAGAATTAAAAAAATAAAATTTCAGCATGTGGTTCTGTATTTTAGAATTTTATCCATTTTTGACTAGGTAATACCTTTTCATACCTTAAAATTCAGGCAGTACAAAAGGACACTGATCACTGTCCCTTAGCCAACCAATGTCACTGAAGGTAACCAATGTCATCAGTAAGATATTTTAGGAATACACAAGTAAATAGTACTAGAAAGGGGAAAGGAAACCCTCCTACACTGTTGGTGGGAATGTAAATTGGTACAGCCACTATGGAGATTCATCAAAAAACTAAAACTAAGAGTTGTCATATGATCCAGCAACACCACTCCTGGGCGTGTATTTAGACAAAACTATAATCTGAAAAGATACATGTACCCCAATGTTCACAGCAGCACTATTTACAATAGGAAAGACATGAAAGAAACCTAAGTGTCCATTAACAAGCAAATGAATAAAGATGCAGTGTACACACACACACTCACAGGAACATTAGTCATAAAAAAGATTGAAATGATGCTATTTGCAGCTACATGGATACAACTAGAGATTATCATACTTAAGTCAGAAAGAGAAAGAAACAACACACACCACTTATGTGTGGAATCTGAGAAACAAACTCACAGAAATAGAGAATAGATTTCTGGTTGTCAAGGGGGTGAGGGTGGAGGTGCGGGAGGGTGGATTGGGAGTTTGGGGCTAGCAGATGTAAACTATTATATTTAGAGTGGATAAACAACAAGGTCCTATTGCATAGCAAAGGGAACTTTATTCAATGTCCATTATGGTAATAAACCATAATGGAAAAAAATATGAAAATTAATATATATGTATATATATAAAACTGAATCACTTTGCTGTACATCAGAAACAATATAAATCAACTATACTTCAATTAAAAAAACAATATACCTCCTATATATATTATTGTGTCTGGGTCTTTTCATTAAAAAAAAAAAACCCGAAGATTCTATATTAGTACATAAAGCAGTTTTCGACTTAAAAAAAATTATTAGTTTTTCACTATATGGTTGTACCCAGATTTATTTAATCAGTTTCCCTGACGGCTATTACAGTGGTTTCCAATCTTTTGGTTTACCCTCCCCTCCAAAAGCAATGAAAAATTTTGTACAGATATCATTTCATAGATATGTTAGGTAGATAAATGATTAGAAATGGCATTATTGAGCCAAAGGATTTGTCCATTTGTAGTGTTGATAAATATAACACTAATTTTAAATATATTTCAGTATGGCTTTTAAAACAAAAAGGTAAAGGATAACTAACTGAACACTAAATAAGGTAGAGATTTTACAAAGTCTCTATTTAATGGAATTTCCAAATAAACAGGCAAGAAAACATACAATACCAAAGGAAAAAAAAATGATATGTTCAAAATAGTTTTGTCGCTTAGAAAAGTGCTGATATATTTAAAATATATGTAAAATACATTTGTGTAAAATACATTTGTATAAAATTCAATACACATAAATAATATATTCCAGAAGGATTAAACATTTAAATGTTAAAGATGATACCATACAAGTATACTAGGAAAAAAGCAATGAATATTTAATACTGGGGTACCTCTTTGTACCTCCCGGGAAGGTCTTCCCAAGTATGACAAACACAGAGAACAGTACATAAAACACTTAGCACCATTTAAAACAAAACAAATAAGAAACACTCATAAATTTGAAATGTCAACACCACATTACCCTGGGAGAAAATGTATTTAAGAACACATGAAAAAGAAACTGGTAAATATTCAGAACCGACAGTTTAACACTCTATTTTATCTAGGCTTGTCAGCATCCTGGGGCTATAATTTCTGGGACAGTCATCACTCTGGGCAAGTTACACAAGTCCTCTAACCACAGGTTCAGTCTTACCTTCCTCGGAGAGTCAGCTGAGGCCAAATGCACCAAATCACTCTCCCACTTTTACCAGTTAAGATGAAATCCCTGCAACCCTCAAGTACACTGTGCTTAGTAGTGCTTAGCTGTTCAGTTGTATCCAACTCCTTACGACCCCATGGACTGTAGTTTGCCAGGCTCCTCTGTCCATGGGGATTCTCTAGGCAAGAATACTGGAGTGGGTTGCCACTCCCTCCTTCAAGGGAATCTTCCCAATCCAGGGATTGAACCCAGATCTTCCGCATTGCAGTAGGATTCTTTACCGTCTGAGCCACAGGGAAGCCCTAAGTACACTGCCACCCTTATTGCTATGAACCTCCCATGAAGATCTCTGTGTTCTTCAACTTCCTAAACCCACCCCCAGACACACTTTTTCTATGACGAGCAAATGCTCCTCCATTACTGACTTGTGCTCCAAGCTTCCCCCCTCCTTCTTAAATAAGCGGATTAACATCTGCTGACATTACTTTCCTTTCAGCCCTTTGCAATTAAGGTTTTCTTTAAAAAATAAACTGGGTTAAAAAGTGGAGCTCCACTTCTTTGCTCTCCGATTATGTTTCTAGATCATGGTTATTTCTGCATTCTCTTTTAAAAAGCCAGTTCTTTAGAAGCTCATGCTATCTGTGGGAGGTCATATTCATTCTTTTAATGTTCACTTAATGAACACCTACTTGCTCACCTTCATTCACCCATAAATTCTAACTTTGGCTCTCTGCTAAGCCCTGACAACATTCAATAACTTCAACATCCACATGAACCATGAATCACCCTGGTTCCAGGTTCAATCCCTGGTCAAGGAACTAAGACCCTGAAAGTGGTGTGGCACAGCCTCCCCGACCCCCACACAAAAGAGGTGAAAACTGGATAAGAATTCTGAAGTATCAAGCTAGGATCTTCAACAAATTCTGCAATATAATGGGACACTTTCACTTGGATAACTCAATAAACCTAACTAAACCTTATGTCAAAAACCAGACTTATGATCTTTCTCCACCAAATTCTGTCCTTTGAGCATTCCCTTTCATAACGTGAGGCATCACCATCCATTTTTATACACGAAAAGCCTAAGAGTCACCCCACTCTGTTATCACCTACC
The DNA here is from genome assembly GCF_049115385.1 of Moschus berezovskii. Lineage (NCBI taxonomy): Eukaryota > Metazoa > Chordata > Mammalia > Artiodactyla > Moschidae > Moschus > Moschus berezovskii. Next base: position 94,052,076 of record NC_142469.1, read on the forward strand.
ACATGCAATCTGTATCTGTGTTCTTATCAATTTTATTCCTCCTATCTCTTTCTTAATTCATTCAATTTTCTCCACCATCATCTCTCTAGTCTAAATCACCTTCATTTCCTGTGTACTGTATTTCTTATCAAGTCTACTCCCTCCTCTGCTCTCTCTAATTCATTCTCATCCATTGCAGTGATCTTTCTGAAACACAAAGTTAATCATGTCATTACCCTGCTTGAAATGTTTCCATAACCTCCTACTGCTCTTAGGATAAAATCAGTAGACAGCCCTGCATAGTCAGGCCCCTATGCACTTCTCCACTCACATCTTACACTCTTTTTTCAGCATTTGAGCCACTTTCATTTCTTCAAATGTACATACCTTACTAAAAGAAAAGTCAAAGCAAAAGTCGCTCAGTTGTGTCCGACTCTTTGTGACCCCATGGGCTCTATGTCCATGGAATTCTCTAGGCCAGAATACTGGAGTGGGTAGCCTTTCTCTTCTCCGGGGATCTTCCCAACCCAGGGATTGAACCCAGGTCTTCTGCGTTGCCAAACAAGCCATGCATAGGAACAAACTTCCTCACTAAACCCATCCCCACTAACCCTTTCTTCAGATATCAGCTCTACTATCAGTTTAACAGGAAGGTTTTCTCTGATGTCACTGATCAGGTCAAAGCGCCTCCATCGTATATGTCCACAGAATCACGTAAGTCTCCTCTCTTCACTCACACTTCATTCCCATGTAATTCTACACGTATTTCTGTATTCGATCTCCCTTACTAGAATCTCAACTCCAAAAAGGGCAAGAACTTCATACCCAATGCCAAGCAAAGGGCCTGAAACAGAAGCTGACCAATAAAAATCTGCTTAATGAAAGAATGAAAATATTAGGCCTCTTACAAATCAATTTAAAAAGATAAACACAAGATTAAGAAAGAATTAAAACGTCAATTTAAAAATAATAAACAAATGTTCAAGCTCACCAGTGATCAAAGAAATGTGGATGTAAACATAGTATTTTCATAACCATTAAACATATGAAAAGGATACTACCTAGGATTTACAAATACAGGCATTCTCATATTAAACTGATTGGAACAGTCTAAGTTGGTAACACCTTTCTGGACAGCAATACAGACATATCCTGGATGTAGACGGTTGTGCGTTCAGTTATAGGCCAGGTTAGTAAGGTGAATAATGCAATAAAGTGAGTCATACAGACTTTTTGGTTTCTCTGTTCATAGAAAGGTTATGTTTACCTTACACACACACACGTGAATATATGAATATATATATACACACACACCATAGTAAGTGGGTAATGCTGCTGCTGCTGCTGCTGCGTCACTTCAGTCGTGTCTGACTCTGTGCGACCCCATAGACGGCAGCCGACCAGGCTCCGCCGTCCCTGGGATTCTCCAGGCAAGGGTTGCCATTTCCTTCTCCAATGTGTAAAAGTGAAAAGTGAAAGTGAAGTCGCTCAGTCATGTCCAACTAGTAGCGACCCCATGGACTGCAGCCCACCAGGCTCCTCTGTCCATGTGATTTTCTAGGCAAGAGTACTAGAGTGGCTTGCCATTGCCTTCTCCGAAGTGGGTAATAGATTACATCTAAAAGACAATGTATATACCTTATTAAAAATACTTTATTGCTAAAAAAAAGGCTAACCATCATCTGGGCCTTCAGCGAGTCATACTCTTTACTGGTGGAAGGTTTGAAATATTTCGAGAATTACCAAAATATGACACAGAGACATGAACTGAGCAAACACTGCTTGCAAAATGGTACCAACAGACTTGCTTGGTGCAGGGTTGCCATAGACCTTCAATTTGTAAAAAATGCAGTATCTGCAAAGTGCAATGAAGTGAAGCACAACAAGATGAAGTATGCCCATAAGAAAAACTTTCTGTAAATCTTTGAAAATTTACTTTTACCCAATCATCAGAAACGTACAAAGATTTAGGTAAAAGGGCATTTACTTCAGTATGTCTGTAATGGCCAAAAAAAAAAAGGAGCCAGGCAAATGTCAAAAAATGAGAGGCTGGCTAAAAAACATATGTGATAAATCTATCCCACTGTAGCTAAGTGTTTTTTAGGTCAGTTAATAACAATGAAAATTATATATGGTGAAGTAAGTGAATACAGCAGCTTTTAATATGCCCTCTGCTTTCACTTAAACAATAAACAAAATACACACATATAAATCCACTCATTTTTCACAGGAAAAAAAGACTAAGAAATAAAACATACCAAAGTCTGGTGGGTATTTATAGTGGTGCTTTGTTTACTTTCTAAATCTATGACGAACATGTTTCACAATAAGAAAAGATTATATACGTGAAAAATGAATAGTTTGAATGATGATATTTATGGTTAAAAAGAAAAATATTTCAGTTGCATTATAACCAATCAAGCAGTTCTCAATCTAGACTGCTGCTTATCAGAAATTAACTATGGAGCTTTAGGGCTCCATCTGCAAATTCACTTTGGTTTAACAACTATAATGCGATTATTCTGGCTTGAGACTCTCACTTGTTGTGATGCTTTTAACAGTTGCTAAGACAAAACATTTTATATACTTAAATATTTTTAAATATTATAAAATAATATTAGAAAAAAAAACTGATTAATCACCTGGCTTCAAGTTGGCATTAACAGGTCTGGCAGCTGCTGCGGCCATCTGTTCCCGTCGAGGATCTTGATAACTCATTTTACTGATGAATTCAATTGCAGCTTCTATACTTCTGTTATTAGTTTTCTGAAGAGCTTGTATAACCATGTCCTGACATGAAGTTTAATAAAATTTAAATCATATAATTAATAAGAAGGAAAGAGCACTATAACTTCCACCAGAGAAGTTCATCATTTTGAGGAGCAGGTCTCAAGCCATAATACTAACGTCCTGTTTGTAAAACTACTATGAGGGGAGGGACAAGATAAGGGTAGGGTATTAAGAGGTACAAACTACTATAGATAAAATAAATAAGCTACAAGGTATAGCATTGTAAAAGTACAAAAATCCATACAATCTCAAATTACTAAAGATAATAAAACAAACCCTCAAATCCTTCAAATGTTTCTTTAATATTTTCACCTTTACGTAAAGTATTCCTGTTTTCTTCTTGGGTTTTTTCCCAGATACAGTCACGATAACATGCTTCTGAATTTCTCATTCTTAATTTCATTCTTATATAAACAGAGGCTATCAGATTGTTAAAAACAGTATCAATCAACATACTGGAAACCACTCTTTTGCATCATGGGAAGTATTTTATTAAACATCTCTGTTGTGTTTATTAGTAAAAGAGCTATGTTGTTCTGGTTCCTACCTTCTTAAGAGTTTAAGGACACAAATATAGGACAAATGGTAGAGAAAAAACACTCAGACTTTATATGATTTGTCACAAAGACTTTAGGAGACTAGGTGGTATGACAGAAAAAAAAGGAGTTTGAGATCAACTGGAACCAAAGAGTCTGAGTTCCAGCAGCCCGGTATTGTTTCCTCATGCTTAGAAGCAAAAATACACTCCAGTGACTGGAGATTTATAAGCCTCACTTTAGAACTGAGTGAACTTTGGCAACTTAATTTAACATCTAAGAGCTCAATTTCTTCATCTGTAATTCGCTCAGAATTGACATGAGGATTACACAAGAAAATATATAAAAGCACAGAAGCACAGTGCCTGGAGCTCAGATATGGGTTGTTCTCCAACTCTGTTCCTTATCCTTTATGCTGCTGCTGCTGCTAAGTCACCTCAGTCATGTCCGACTCTGTGCGACCCCTGAGACGGAAGCCCACCAGGCTCCCCCGTCCCTGGGATTCTCCAGGCAAGAACACTGGAGTGGGTTGCCATTTCCTTCTCCAATGTGTGAAAGTGAAAAGTGAAAGTGAAGTCGCTCAATCCTGTCCAACCCTTAGCGATCCCACAGACTGCAGTCCACCAGGCTCCTTTATGCTATGTAAACATAAATTATACACTAACATGCAGAAAGGATACTGATACGCATTTTTCAAGAGGGAGGCAGCTACTTACTTGTCCTATAGGATTTACTATTTCAAAAACTACTTTTAAATGAAAAACAGCTTAGTAAGACTAATGGGTTGAAAAGACACTGTTAGGCAATCGTCTTACACAAAATGATTGGAGATGACTGTGAGGCCAAGTAAAAAAAGGCTGTGGCACAGACGTGTTGCTTACTCAAGATCTATTCTTTCTTTAAAAAGTTACTAGGATTTTGATTGAAGTGTTCCTTATAGCTATTGGCCATATGACAATTCTGACCAATGAGACAAAAACATAAGGATTTCTGGAAGAACGCTGCTATCCCTGATTTAGGTACTGGTTCTTCCTGTATCCTGTTTCTTAGATAAAAAGGTACATTGTGGTCACATTTTATATGATCAGACTTTGCAAATCTGTAGTGAGATACAAAGGATTAGTAAGTCTCACTTTATGTGCAAATTTAAAATAATACAAATCACCCAAATTAAAATTCATCAGGGGGGGCTTAACTTTAAAATTGGTTAAACCAAGTGAACTGCAAACTGTATTTACGCAATTATCACATGGCAGTGCCATCTCAGTTGGTAAGAAAACTGATACCCACCATTCTTTTTCAACACTGTGGAAACCATATCCTTAAGCGCATTAGAATTTCAGCTTGTGATTCTGATGATTAATTATTATGCTGGCTTTTATTTTTGAATTTTATTGCTATACGTTAAATTATTTGTTACATCTGTAACAATATCAACCAAGTGTTCCTTAAGTGGGGGTGTTAATGCCTGTGTGAAAAAGAGCACCCTCAAATCAGTAACTTTGGAATAGAAGTCCTGTATGATAGAAAACATTATATCCATATTGCTGTGCTTTGGATTTTCATGCTTAGAAGCAAAAATATATTCCAGTGATTGTAGCTATATGTGACCCAAGAATACAGTGATCCTATTTAAGACTTATTCCTGTGAGGAAATTAATCTTGAAATATTTAAGGCAAAAAAAAAAAGAGAGTAAGTGAAAACTGAATCAGAATTTTGAAGTACCAAGTTAGGATCTTGAACAAATTCTGCAATACAATGGGAAGCTATCAGAAAGAATGATTCAGGAGGCAGAAGAAGTAAATTGCCATACTCTTTATATCACTGCAAGTATAAATAATACCATTATTTCCTTATTTGAATAAATAAGGATTGATAAATGATTGATAAATGTCTAAATGTTTTTAGTAAAGCAACCTTGCTTAAGGGGCTGCTAATGTCATAAGGTAAACAATTTTGAAATGTGTGATTGCAGCAAAGCTAACATCTTTGTAATGCAAAGCAATTCTTATTATTACTGCCCACAGATAAAGAACAGGGCACTGACCAATGCCTTACAATTCTTAAAACTGTCTATGTTAGAAAAAAAATTTAAGTTCCTTAAAGGTATGGTGGCTTCCCTTGTGGCTCAGCTGGTAAAGAATCCGCCTGTAATGAGGGAGACCTCAGTTCAATCCCTGGGTTGGGAAGATCCCCTGGAGAAGGGAAAGGCTAACCACTCCAGTATTCTGGCCTGGAGAGTTCCATGGGCTGTACAGTCCACGGGGTCACACAGAATCGGACACGACTGAGCGACTTTCGCAGTAAGGGAACGGAGCATTTTTGTTGTGATTCCCTATCCTGACTGATGGCTTCACACACAGTATAAATACATATTTAATGATGTGACTTAATCTGACATACACATTATCACTTAAGGGCCTTTAGAGTATAGCCATGTGCTTTCCTAAACTTCCTCTTCCTAGTACTATGTAAGAGGAAAGTAAAAGATCAGTGATTCAGCCTTCTCTTTATTATCTGCCTTGTGACTAAAGGATTAGGAAGAAAGTACTCTAAAGACTCTCCATTCAAGTCATTTCTTTAATCCTCCAACTATTAACCAGGTCCTCTACTCTACATATATTTTCTGGTGCAAATCCAACATTCTTAGAACATTTAAATATAAAATTAATAGGAAATAAGATTAATCAAATGAAGAGAATGGGCCAGAATCTTTTTTCTTCCTAGTTTTGTTGTAAATTTCCCTTTTCAAATCCATTACTATAATGCCTACTTAGGTTCTCATTTTTAAAATTAAACACAGAGACAGCTGAAAATGTGGTCACTAGAATATTAACAAAGTGAAGAAATTTTAAGGGAAATTATTTTTGTGAGGTGAAGCTAAAGGTAATTTTTAGTTTTTTTCCTTATATGGTTTAATTTTTAACATGGAATAGATGATAATTTTAAAATCAGGAAAAAAGTTACTATAATTTTTAAAGAAAATGTAATCAATGCCTGATTATCCACATTTAGTTATAATTTCCATGGCGAGTTTTTACTTAGAATGATTTCTGCCATTTAAAATATTCACCTGAAGAATATGATCACAGAAAAGAAATTTTACAAGGAGATTCAACCAGTCCATTCTAAAGGAGATCAATCCTGGGTGTTCATTGGAAGGACTGATGCTAAAGCTCAAACTGCAAAACTTTGGCCACCTCATGTGAAGAGTTGACTCACTGGAAAAGACTCTGATGCTGGGAGGGATTGGGGGCGGGAGGAGAAGGGGACGACAGAGAATGAGATGGCTGTATGGCATCACCGACTCTGTGGACATGGGTTTGAGTGAACTCTGGGAGTTGGTGATGGACCAACGCCAGGGAGGCCTGGCGTGCTGTGATTCATGGGGTCGCAAAGAGTCGGACACGACTGAGCGACTGAACTGAACTGAAACAAAATATGATTAAATAATAAAGGCTATGAAAACTTTAAAAATGAGTTCTAAAGGTAAAAATATTAAAGTTAGTATAATTAAAATGGACTGAAATTTCATTAAAAAACTGAAATTCTTGGAGATTGATCAACAAGTAAATTTTTAGTTTTTGTGAGTTTAAGACTTGCATCTGAGAGTTATATGAACATAACTGCTTAATGATATCTCTGATTGTACTTCTTTCTCTGTAACATAAGCTTAAACTTCATATCCTTAGGGCTATCATTTCTTCAACAGCCACTCAGCTCACCATAGCAACTACGACACACAAGCAGATGTCCTTACCCTGACCCCACCTGTGGCTTTCCTCACCTGCACTTTGGCTCTGACTTCATAACCTTTTAAATCTCAGAACCACAGAAAAAACTAAAGAAATATTCATTATTTTGCTTCAATAACTAATGAAATTGCAAACAACATTCTTTGCTTGTAGAATGTACATATTTGTATGACTCATTGGAAAAGACCCTGATGCTGGGAAAGATTGAAGGCAGGAGGAGAAGGGGACAACAGAGGATAAGATGGTTGGATGGCGTCACTGACTTGGCAGACATGAGTTTGAGCATGTTCACGATGGGAGTTGGTGATGGAAAGGGAAGCCTGGTGTGCTGCAGTCAATGGGGTCACAAAGAGTCGGACATGACTGAGTGACTGAACTGAACTGAAGGTAGTTGGTGGTTTAGTCGCTCAGTCAACTCTTGCGACCCCCATGGATTGTAGCCTGCCAGGTTCCTCTGTCCATGGGATTCTCCAGGCAAAAACACTGGAGTGGGTTGCCATTTCCTTCTCCAGGGGATCCTCCAGGAATCAAACCCAAGTCTCCTGCATTGCAGGCTGATTCTTTAGGGACTGAGCTACCAGGGAAGCCCTACATATTTGTTTACATAAATAAATTCTCAAAGGCAACATTTAGGTAAATCACCTAAAGTGCTACACAGTATAAGGCAAGAAAAATTCTTTTGTTTTTAACAGTGCTTACCTCATCAAATCCAGCAGCTTGCAAGTCTTGAAGCATTTGTGGATTAACTTCTGAAGGACTCCGACTTGTTTCATTTGCAAATGGTTGTAGAGAGTTTCGAATTTCCAGCAAGGCTTTATGATGCATCCCAAACTTGGGTGGATTTCTGACTTGCCGTGGATCTTCAGCTGACATTTTACCCATGTTTTGCTCAGCCTTAGCAGCATCCGACGGTTTGGATAAGTTCCTAAGGGATTCCCGAATTTCTTGCAGCATCTGCCGACTGCTGCCAGTGTAGTTACTGGCAGGAAAGGTCTTAGGCCTCATTTGTCTATATCCTTCTGGCTTTTCACTCCTCTTCATGAAAACATCTATATTTATAACCCACACAAAATACTTCTTTAACAGCTACTTGATTGAGATTCAGAGCTTTCCCGTGAGCAAAACTTAAAAAAATCTTTTGCAGAAGTCCCCAGGAATGTTACAATTCTTTACAATCTAAATAAAAGGAAAAATAAGCAAAGCTATAAAATGGCTGACTGATAAAGCAGTGCCATGCACAGCAGGTATCCTCCAGGGGGTATACCTTTTAAGATCACAAGTAGATGCCTGAAACTTCAGATAGTACTCAACCCTATATATACAGTAGACCTCTGAACAACAGGGGTTTGAACCGCATGGGTCCACTCATATGTGGATTTTTTTCAACAAATAGGGACTACAGTACAACACAATCTGGTGGTTGGTTGAATCCAAGGATGCCGAATGGAGGGCTGACTGTAAAGTTAGACTCAAATTTTCGATGGCACAAAGGGTTGGCACCCCAGCCCCTGAGTTGTTCAAGAGTCAACTGTACTATGTTTTTTCCTATACATACATAACTATGATAAAGTTTAATTTAGTAATTAGGCACAGTAAAAAATTAACAACTAATAACAAAATAGAACAACTATGGGAATTCCTTGGCAGTCCAATGGTTAGGATTCTGTACTCTCATTCCCCAGATACCTCAAGTTCAATACCTGGTCAGGGAACTAACATCCCACAAGCCATGTGGCATACACACCCCGCAAAAAAAAAAAAAAAGATTTATAACAACATACATGTAACAACACGAATGTAGTTTCTCTCTCAAAGTACCTTACAGTATAAATGTTATGTCTTAACTAAGCACATATCATATACTGTGGCGATGACTTTCATAGTTTGAATTGCAACAGCAAAACTAGTATACATTTCTGTTTTTCTTTTGCACAATCACAATTTTGTGTATAGAAGATTTGTTCTTATGGTAGATCTGAAAGTCTCAGCACATATTTTTTTTCTTATTAAACTGAGAACTTTCACTTTGAACAAGCGCTTGATGGCTTTTCTTTGGTATATCTCAATTGCCGGCATCACTACTCTTGTGCTTTGGGGCCATTATTAAGTTCTCTCAGTATCTAGGTTGCACTTCATTTACAGCCATCCAGGCATTCCTTTAGTTTGGGTTTCAACTCCAAGTTAGCCATCATTTTACTATTATTATCCACCATTCCAAAGATGGTTCTCCTTAATAGAGAGGAAAAACACAAAATAAGAATAGTTTTGCTTCTCTATGTCAAGATACATTTGCCTTCCATTCCCCTAACACAGAAACTGGTAAATATAGGCAGTGCAGAAGTATCTGTTAAACTAATAAATGCAAGTGATTTATTCCTTTTTACTCTTAAGAAAATATAATTTTGTTTCTTTCAATTATAAAAAAAAATGCACCCTATAGAAAAAATTCAAATATCATGTAATTACATAAGATAGAAGTCCCTCATAATTCCCTCCCTCAACAGAGAATTGCTGTAGTAGGTTGAATAATAATATTCCAAAAGCTAACCACTTCCTAATCCCTGGAAACTACAAATATTATCTTAGTTGGAAAAAGGGACTTTGCAGATATCATTAAAGGATCTTCAAATGGGGAGATTATCACAGATTATCCAGTTGGGCAATTACATGCATGAGAGGCAGGGGGAGATTTGATACACAGAAGAGATGGAGGCAATGTGACCATGGAGGCAGGGACTAGAGGGTGCAGCCAGAAGCCAGGAAACGCTGGCAGCCAAACAAAGATGGAAATGACAAGGAACTGCTTTTCTCCCAGAACCTCTAAGGAACAGTGGCCTCAATCGATGATTTAATTTTGGGCCAGTGATATTGATTTTGGAATTCTCGCCTCTAGAACTGTAAAAGCATACATTTATGCTGTTTTAAGCTTTCAGTTTTACAGTAATGTGATTTTTTGAAGTTTCAAGTAGCTCGGTCGTGTCCAACTCTTTGAAACCTCATGGACTGTAGCCTATCATGCTCCTCTGTCCATGGGATTCTCCAGGCAGGAATACTGGAGTGGGTTGTCATTTCCTTCTTCAGGAGTTCTTCCCAACCCAGGGATTGAACCCGGGTCTCCTGCATTGTAGGCAGATGCTTTACCATCTGAGCCACCAGGGAAGTTAAAGAAATGTGATTGGATTGGCCCAAACCCAAACAAACTTTTGGGCCAATCCAATATATAAGACAAAGGAATCTAACATAATCACTACTTTTAAAAATCACTATTATTAATAATACTGCATATTATAATATTTTTACTCAATCAAAATGGGATCACAACACACAAAATACATTATTCTTTTACATTATCATGTGAATTTACAAGAAAAGAACGTCATGTTGACCAAACTTAAATGACCAAAGAACTCTTTCCTCCATAGCATTTTATGAAATTCATGCTCTGTGTACTATACTTTAGAAAATGCTGAACCAGAGAGATTCATTCTAGTCCTATATTTACAAAGGACTATATTTAAAGGTCCGTCTAGTCAAGGCTATGGTTTTCCAGTGGTCATGTTTGTATGTGAGAGCTGGACTATGAAGAGGGCTTAGCGCCAAAGAATTGATGCTTTTGAACTGTGGTGTTGGAGAGGACTCTTGGGAGTCCCTTGGACTGCAGGGAGATCAAACCAATCAATCTAAGGGAAATCAGTCCTGGATGTTCATTGAAGGACTGATGCTGAGGCTGAAACTCCAAAGCTTTGGCCACCTGATGTGAAGAACTGACTCCTTGAGGGCAGGAGGAGACAGGAATGACAGAGGATAGGATGGTTGGATGGCATCACCGACTCTATGGACATGAGTTTGAGCAAGCTTTGGGAGTTGGTGATGGACAGGGAGGCCTGGCATGCTGCAGTCCATGGGGTCGCAAGGAGTCGGACACAGCTGAGTGACTGAACTGAACTGATATTTAACTCTGTACTTTGACAATTACTCAAATGTAGTTACTAACATTTCTAACATCCAAGTGAGTGCACAATAGTCATAGAAATGACTGAATTCTGGGATATGTGTAATAATGTGCTTTCAGTTCAGTTCAGTTGCTCAGTCGTGTCACTCTTTGCGACGCCATGAATCACAGCACGCCAGGCCTTCCTGTCCATCACCAACTCCTGGATTTCACTCAAACCTCATGTCCATCGAGTCGGTGATGCCATCCAGCCATCTCATTCTCTGTCGTCCCCGTCTCCTCCCACCCCCAATCCTTCCCAGCATCAGAGTCTTTTCCAGTGAGTCAACTCTTCGCATGAGGTGGCCAAAGTATTGGAGTTTCAACTTTAGCATCAGTCCTTCCAATGAACACCCAGGACTGATCTCCTTCAGAATGGACTGGTTGGATCTCCTTGCAGTCCAAGGGACCCTCAAGAGTCTTCTCTAACACCACAGATCAAAAGCATCAATTCTGCTGCGCTCAGCTTTCTTCACAGTCCAAATCTCACATTCATACATGACCACTGGAAAAACCATAACCTTGACTAGATGGACCTTTGTTGGCAAAGTAATGTCTCTGCTTTTTAATATGCTATCTAGGTTGGTCATAACTTTCCTTCCAAGGAGTAAGCGTCTTTTAATTTCATGGCTGCAATCAGCATCTGCAGTGATTTTGGAGCCCAATAAAATAAAGTCTGACACTGTTTCCCCATCTATTTCCCATGAAGTGAATAATGTGCTTTAGGTTTACATAAATGTATAATTAGTTTACACTTTTTCATATACACAATGAAATATTATACTTGTGAATAAATATGATGCCTGGAACTTCAAAATAGTCTGATTTTATGATGATTTGGATGAGACAAAAGTAGTGATAAACTGATGACTGTTGTAGCTCGGTGACGGGTACATGAGAGCTCACTGTACTATTTCCTCTACTTTTGTGTACACTTGAATTTTCTAAAACAGAAAGTTAAAAAATAAAGAAAAGGAAATGACTGGATCTTGGAATGGTTCTGCTACAAATTATTCTTATTCAAATACAAAGTACACTAAAACACACAGGATTTCTTTAAAGAAACTATCAATTCCATGTAACAATATCATTTCAACACTAGCTTTTCAAGGGGAATAACAAAACATAGTTTTTTTTTTTTAACTTAAAACTAGAATATGATTGTTTTACAAAGTTTCTGTATTTAAATGTTCATTTCAACTACAAGATGATCTGCATCACCTGACTTCAGAAGTGGTGAAATGGAGGAAATATGGCATATATTTATTTTCAATCATTGTTTATTAATCTCTTTGGCATAGACTATATTGACATACTGCCCTCTATTTCCCAGATTAGTTGCCAAAACCCTGCAAGTAGATGTCTGTGAGTCAATTCTGGGCCGAGGCAGTTGAAAGCTGGTGTGGTTCTCCATCTGTCATTTTCCTGATTCAGTGACAATGTAGGTGACATTCTGAGATGGTAGCTTCCTATTTATGGAGGCACTGTAGGTCCCTAAGCCACTGAATGGCTTACTACTGACCCCCATGGGACTCTGTGTGAGCAAGATAGGAACCTCTGCTGTGTTAAGCCATTGATATTTTGGGATGTTACCACAAAACAGTTTAGTATTATGTGGCAATAAAGACCATCCAAAACAAGCAGAGTCTATTTACTCAGAGCTTACTACAGGAAGGGAGTTAGCCACCATCACTTGTGTTTAGCAGAGACTCAAAGGCAGGCATGGGAGTGGAAAAACTTTCTACTGAAAAAAGAGGGAAGAATTCAAGTATGCTCTACCACAAGGAAGTTGGAGGTCGGCTAACTATAAGTACAGCATCCTGATTGCTTTGGGAAGCATATTTGGTTTTCTCTGCTTGGTCCTGAGGCAAGGTGACAAGGCTGATCAAGACTTGACTCTTTGGGACTACTGCCACTAAGACTGTGTGCCACAGTTCTGTTTTCATATATGATCTGGCCACTGTGTATCTGTATACAAAGTCTCTCATTATCCTAATACAGAAGTTGATACCTAGAAGTGAGGTGCTGCTATAACAAACATGGTATTGGCTAAGTGGTAGGCTGAGGGTTTCAAGGGAACGATACTGGAGAACCATGTTTCACAGTAGCAAAATATTTGATAAAGTGATTTGCTTGTTATAACTTACAAAGTAACAAGGAGCCCTACTGAACTTGTAGTTCCACGAAATGAGTTTGGAAAAGAGAATCTTAGAAATATATGTAGGCTGCTATTGGCTATCTGGCAAAGCATTATAAATAAAGGATAAGGTCATGAAAGAAGCAGGTTATTTGTAAACAAAAATAGAAAGGGATAGAGTCCAGAAATTTAAAGTCTTGCAGAACTGGAAAAGCAGCTTGCTTCTAGACTGAAACACGAAGGGATAGAATTGAAAGATTTTGAACACAGATGCTCACTGAAACCTCTTAGCTGACTAAAGTACCTCAGTGGCTTAAAACAAACAAACAACATTAAGGGTATGGTCTTCCCTCAAATAACCAACTGAGAAGAGAAATGAGAGTTCTTAAATCTTTGGATGAGGTTCCTAACACATGAAAACTTTTGTATGGTTACTGACACATGGAACTGACTGGAACTAAACACATCAGAGGCTTTCTAACTTTAAGGAAACTGTTTTGTTAACCATTCAAGCTCAAATTAAAAAAATTTTCAGCTCTTGTGCAACGCAAACAAAAACACTTGGGCTCTTAACTTCTTTGAGCAATAACTTAGTCAAAAAGATTTGCACCTTCCAAAGAGGAATATTTCCCCAAAGCTCACACTTCATAGGTGACCAAGGATGGAAAAGGAAGAACTCCCTGGTTCTTGGAGAACAATGGCCAACAGTAACAGAGAGCAAAGGATGAGGCAGTTCCTCCCAGGAATCTCCTCTTCCTCCAGGGCTGGTTGCTTTCACAAGATCTGCCTGTGGAGGTTTTAAAATTATTTTATCAGAAACTGCTACTTCCCATTCTTCTTCTCTTTTTTTTTTTCCATTCTTCTTCTCTTTTTAAAAAAGATTTATTTATTTACTTATGGCTATGGTGGGTCTTCACTGCTGTACTTGTGCTTTCTCTAGTTGTGGCAAGCAGGGGCTACTCTACAGTCGCAGTGCAAGGGCTTCTTTTGTTGTGGAGCAAGGGCTCCAGGCACACAGCTTTAGTAGTTGCGGCACGCAGGCTCTAGAGCTCGGGCTCAGTTGCTCCCTGGCATGTGGGATCTTCCCAGACCGGGGATCGAACTGGTGTCCCTTGCACTGCAAGGCGGATTCTTAACCACTAGACCACCAGGGAAGTCCCCCATTCTTCTTGTCTGGTAGTAGTGCTTATTATGGCCCTTCTGTCCTTGTCCTACCATTGTGCACACGGTGAGTGAGAGGTAACAGAGAGGATGACAGCTAGAGTGAGGATAACTTCACATATCTCTGGGCCAAGAGGAGCTATATTTGGACCTGATGGAGAGATTACTGGACATATGGAACACAGGACCTGTGTGTGAATCTAACTACTGCTGCTTAGGGCCCAATACGCTAGCAAGAGAGTAACATAGTACTATGAATGTCTTTCTAGGACAGAAAGTATAGTGTTTTCTTGATTCGAAGATACATGCTTTTCCACATTTTAACATTTTTGAAATTGAGCATATCTTAAAATCAATATTAAAAGGAATTTTCTAGCTCCAAAGCAGAGAAGATCTGGAACAGCAGAGAACACACATAACTTGACCATAAGTAAAAGGTAAAATTTCCCTGTCACTTCAATTGCAATTATTTTCACTGGCAGCACCACATGTGGTTGAATCTAGACCTCTGATTAATGTTCAAAATGTCTTCAAAAAGATTTCACTATGATGTAATATTATGTATTCAGAAACTGTCATCCAATATGCAATGCAATTAAAGGCATAAACAGCTGTCAAATTTCGGTGAGATCACAGAATTTTCAAACGAGAGAGTCTTTCATGAAGGACAAGCACTCAGACGTGAAATATCTGTCAAAACCTTTTGAATTACCTTCAGAAGTTATTTAATTTCTAGCAATAACTCACTCAACGCAGGAAAAAAAAAAAAAACCTAAGAGTTTAAGCAAAAATGAAAGGAAGACAAAACTCCAGTATTCTTCAGTATGCCTCAAATTATATACTCAATCATAAAGACAATAAAGAGGCTGAAGATTATTAGCTGGGGTTATAAAAAGTAACACACCATCATGATGTTATATGAAGCCCAAAGTAAATGAGAAGAATTTCAGATTCTGAATGTAAATAAGGCTGAGGCTTAAAAAAATGGAAAGGCATACAATTGAAGGGATAAATGTATGCCACTGAAGGTTAGTTAGAAACCATGTTTATTTCCTTTGCCCTGAAAAACTGTTACAAAAAAGACTGCTTGTTTTAGACTTATTAAAGGTATCTTGAAATGGAGGAAATTGACAATTCAACCTCATCTTTTAAAATAACTACACTGAATTACATTATGTAGATGTATTATAACTTAGCTATCCCCTACTGATGGTCCTTTAGGTTATTTCCAATTTTTTGCTATTATAATGTTTTAAACACTGATAACTTCAACTGTATTGGTAATATTCCAGTTCTGAGGATGGGTGGTGAGTTCATGGGTATTCATTTTATTATGCTTCATAGCTTACATGTATACACATGTTCTTTGCACATATAAAAGTTAATAAAAATTGTGGCAATAAAAATTCTTGTGTTGGGACCTCCACTGCAAGGGGGCATGGGTTAGATCCCTGGTCAGAGAACTAAGATTCCACGTGCCATGCGGTGGTATAGCCAAAAATAAATACATAAATAATGAAGTGCATAATTCAATCATTTTAAGTAAATTTACAGAATTGTAACCATTGAAACAATCCATTAAAAAAAAAAACTTTGTGTGCCAATTATTGAGCATTTCCCTTTAAGATAAATTCCTAGAAGTGGAAGGAATTGCTGGGTCAAAGAGAATGAATATTTAAAATTCTGATACTTTTTAGGTTGCCTTCCAGAAAGCTGTACTAATTTACAAGCCCTCCAACAATGTATAGTTGACCCTGGCATTAACAAATTGAAACTGATATGTGAAAACTCAAGAAGTAGAGAAAAATTTTAAAACAACTCTTCAACACTAAACAGCTTACCTCTTTAACCCATACCACACTGGTGCCAGATGAGTCTTTCTAATATATAGTTCTGACCATGTTACCTCACTACTCCAGAGCCCTCAAAGATTCCTTTAGCTTAGTAATTAAAGCCAGAGATCTGGGTCAAAGAGCAGGGTACAAATCCCAGTTTCTACAAGTAACTAGCTTTGTGATCTTCAAACGTGGGCAACAGTCCTATTTAAATAGGGTTATTTTAAGCATTAAATAAGTTTAATACATGTCAAATGTTTAGAATAAGTGCCTGACTCAATAAATGTTATTATCTTCTTACTCTTTTCACCATCTTACCCACCTAGATTCTCCTGGATGTAACAGACACTCTAATCGAACCAAATTACTTGCTCTCAGCTAATGTACCTTGTGCTTTTCTAATTTCATGTTCTTACCCTTCCTGTTCACTCTTCTTGGGAAAACCTCTGCCATATTTCTTCTTGAAGAAATGAAACCCAGCCTTTAAGGTACCATTCAAAAGTGTTTATTGAAATGTTAGTTGTTATCCTATCTGAACGACTTTGCACAGTCAAATAAAACTTATTTTTCCTGCTAAATCACAAGAGCATAAGATGTCTGGGGGAGATATATATATATTCTTCAGATGAGAAGATCGATCCAGAGAGGTAAAGTGGCCTGTCTAAGATCATATAGCCAGCTGGAAGTCAGGCTAGAAATGGACTCACCAAAACCTGAACCAGTCCAGGGCTCTTTTTATGATACCTACATCTTGAGTCTTCCTAAGGGAATATGATTCACATTCTCTGAAGGAATTCTTCAATTTGTTAGACTGGACAGACAAAACCTCCATTTCTTAGAAAGTTCAGACCTTGATCAAATGTGCAAGGACCTACTGTGTAGCACATGGAACTATGCTCAATGTTAGGTGGCAGCCTAGATGGGAAGGGAGTTGGGGGAGAATAGATACATGTATATGAATGGCTGAGTCCCTTCGCTGTTCACCCAAAACTATCACAACATTGGTTGACTGGCTATACCCTAAAACAAAATTAGAGGTGTTTTTTGTTTTTTTTTTTTTAAAAAAAACAAACAACTTGTGGATCATAACTGTTCCGACTAACCCATTATTCAACACTTAAAAGTCCAGCTTGCTAAGAGAGTTTTCTGATGTACACAAAGAACAAAATGAGCTTCTTCCATACCCTTTCCCCATATCTTTCCCCCTGAGATTCAAAGCTCAGTATGAGTTCCATTTTCCAGGGATAAAAGGACTGCATTAATAATGATGTGCCCTAGATTTCTTCCTTTTACAATAAATTATCATATTCAATAAAAAAAAGTACAAATGTAAGTCTCAAAAAATATCACTGATACCTTGTCCAGCTTAAAAGAACAGATGCCATTACAGCAAGAGATTTCAAATTGTTACCTTAGGTGGAATTAGTTTTATAAAAAGACAGCATGTCTCCATACTTTGATTAAATCAATTAGAAGAATAGCAACAGTAACATGTACCATCTTAGCAGCAAAGCCTTAGCTGCTCATACAACAATATTCAAGAATCTCTGCATATTGATGATGTTTTCTCCAACTCACTTTCTAAGAACTTATCAAAAGTGAAAACAATCACTATATTTTATCTTCATGCTGAAAAAGGATTGCCATTTATACTTGATAAAAATGTTGACCAATGACTAAATTACTTTTGCAGTCAACAAAAATCCCCCATTAATCTAAACATAATATCTAGAAGGAAAACTAAATCATCAGAGTGGAAACTATTCCCATTCTACATTTATGCAGAGTAACAAGGAGAAGCACTAAAAACAAAAACAAAGTGACTTCTCCGGTGGTATAGTGGATAAGAACCCGCCTGCCAACGCAGGGGACACAGGTTCAATCCCTGGTCCAGGAAGATTCCAAATGCTGCAGAGCAACTGAGCCTGAGAGCCACAACTACTGAAGCCCATGCTCTAGAATCCCAACAAGAGAAGCCACCACAATGAGAAGCCTGCACTCCGCAACTAGAGAGTAGCCTGGCTCTCCCCAACTAGAAATATAAACAAACAAACAAAAACTTTAAAAAAAAAAAACAAAAAACCGAATAACCTACAGAAGGAAATCTATGTATCATATCAAAAATATGTAGCAGAAGCATTTACTATTTGCTTTTGAAGAGTGCCAAGTCATATTCAATAAATATTCAAGCACAAAAAAAATGTGCCTCCCCGGGCATGTACCATGATCTAGTTTCTTGCAGTAGCAGCTGATCAGGGGAACACAATGCTACTTCTTTTAATGTTAAATCAGTCAAATTCCTCCACTGCCTTAGGGAATCAACAAGCTCATTTTACCCGTCTGTCAACTTATTAAATCACAAATGTAGGCACCTTAGCAGAGAATATTCATTCCAATGATAAGAGTCGTACCTCTTCTTCCACATGGAGTTAATTTAATTAAAAACAAATTCTTAATCTCCAATATATAATCCATAAAGGCCTGACAAGCTTCTGATTCAAATCCATTTCCCAAACTGTAGTGAAACAATATTATTTGTGTGTGAGATTATACTTATTTCTTACCAGATTTATACGTTATATTTTGATATATACGGGTCAACAGACATTAGATTTTGCTCCCTTAGAGAAGTACTTTCAACTGAAGAAAACAACTTTCAATTGGAGAGAATGGGGTGAAATCAAGTCACCTGAGAGTCATTCTTTGTGATACAAATTCTTTTTGAAGTTATACTAAACAGTGTCTCCTTAATTTCCTTTCCTTCCTTTGCTGTGTTTATATACCCAGGTCTCCCGCATTGTAGGCAGACGCTTTACCGTCTGAGCCACCAGGGAAGTCCTTATATACATACTCCTACTCCGTAACGATCCCTCCAGGTCTCCTACCCCTTCCAACTATGTACAGTACCTTATTTACAGAGGACTGTAACCAGAAATTCGCAGCATTTGTTCAGGGTTATATAGCATCTGGTTCCTCTGGGATGAAAGAACCGTGGCTCCTTTGCTGCACATTTCCTTCAGAACCACCTTTCGCTTTTCCCTCCCTCCTAAATACCGCTGACCCGAGCGCGCTGGGCAGAAGGGTGGAGGAGCGAGGGAAGACAGTCCGCGCAAGGCCTCCAGCGGCACAGGTCCCTCCCAGCCTAACCTGAACCTCCAAGGCCGCAAAGCCCGGGGCTCTTCCTGCAGCCCCGGGCGCGGCCAAGCCTGGCTTCCTCAGGGCAGGGCTCCTCTCAGGTCCGTGCAACCAGCCAAATCGGGCCCGCACCGGGCCGCCGCGGCCCGCCCGTCCACAGCAGCCCCTGGACCCCCGCCAGCGGGGATGGGCGTGGGCCCCCACGGCCACCGCCCCGCCAACTCCGGCTCTGGAGGAGAGAGTGCGCCCCAGCCGCTACGCCAGCCTCGGACCTACCTGCAGGGGCACAGCGGGGCTCCTGGACAGCGGCCACGGGCCCGAGGGCGGGCGCCGAGGCGGCCGGAGCCCTTCCCGGGGGCCCCCAGGTATCCCCGAGGGGGCAGGGCGGACAGAGGCGCCGGGGGGCTGCCGCGGGCCAGCGCGGCCCGTCGCGGAGGTCGCGGGGACCTGGCTCTCCCCTCAGCACCAGGCCGCCGCCGCCGCCGCCATTTTGCCTTTCACTCGGTGTCGCCGCCGCCGCACTCCCTTGCAGGGTTCCCGGATGTGGGCATTTCCCGGCGTCGCTTGCGCGGGGGCCGAGGACTGGGGGCTTCTGCCCGCCCGGCCGCCTGCGGCCTCCCTCTCTCCGCCGTCGCCCGCTGGTCTGCGTGTCCGCCAGCTGCGGCGCCCCCGCCTCGCGCTGCCCAGGTGACTCGCCCAGTCTGGTGGCGTCAGGCTCCCTCCTCCCTAGCCCACTCAAGTATTTCAGTGTCTCTCTCTTTTTTAATTTGAGCTCTTTCTGTGGCCGAATATAGAATAAAAGATGCGTATGTGAAGGAGTTTATTTCTCAGAAGGAAACAGCAGTGAGTTGGACGTTCAGGATTTGGAAATTCTAGAGACTTTGAAATAGCTAGAATTTTGCTTAGCACTTTCCCCGACTGAATCCGTGAGTTTAAGAATTTGCTGAATCAGCCGGATTAATATATTCTCGAACCAGGACAGACTAGGGAGTTTAGAGATTTTGATAGGGCAACCGAATCGGTAGAAGAGGAAGTCATTATTGCCGTAATTGGGATAATGATGACTGCGGAAGAGGCTTTATTTCTTCTTCAGTTCAGTCGCTAAGTCGAGTCAGACTCTTTGCGACCCCATGAATCCCAGCACGCCAGGCCTCCCTGTCCATCACCAACTCCCGGAATTCACTCAAACTCACGTCCATCGAGTCGGTGATGCCATCCAGCCATCTCATTCTCTGTCGTCCCCTTCTCTTCCCGTCCCCAATCCCTCCCAGCATCAGAGTCTTTTCCAGTGAGTCAACTCGTCGCATGAGGTGGCCAAAGTATTGGAGCTTCAGCTTTAGCATCAGTCCTTCCAATGAACACCCAAGACTGATTTCCTTTAGAATGGACTGGTTGGATCTCCTTGCAGTCCAAGGGACTTTCAAGAGTCTTCTCCAACACCACAGTTCAAAATCATCAATTCTTCTGGGCTTAGCTTTCTTCACAGTCCAACTCTCACATTCATACATGACCACTGGAAAAACCACAGCCTTGACTAGACGGACCTTTGTTGGCAAAGTAATGGCTCTGCTTTTTAATATGCTATCTAGGTTGGTCATAACTTTCCTTCCAAGGAGTAAGCGTCTTTTAATTTCATAGCTGCAGTCAGCATCTGCAGTGATTTTGGAGCCCCAAAAAATTGAATTAAAAGTTTCAGATAGGATCATTGAGTTTATGATGTTTAAATGTTCTTTCCACCCATTGTACAGGGTTCTTTTGCAAATTCTGCCTCTAGAAAATAAATACAGTTAGTATTTTCAAATATCTCATTCTTTTTTAACTAGAGACTAACTGTATTTGTTTTTAAGACTTCTTTTTTTCTGATGTTGAATTTGTTGTTGGCTACTGTATGGAGAAGTTAAAATGTGAAACCCTCTGTTAAAAGATTACATTCCAGGAGAGGTTGGTTGAAAATCTATATTCCACAATCAGTCTGTAGAAGATATGACCCAAAGTGGCCCTAGGTCTTAACTGTCTTCACCTGGAGGTAACCTCAGGGTATCTTTCAGCCTCAAAATTCTATGACTTCTGTGAATCTGATATGTTCACGGACCTGCTTGCCCTCTCTAGAAGGATTATGTATCTGAAAGAGCAGACTGCCCCTTGAACCTTGTCACCTGTCACTTGCCCTCAGAACTTAAGCTCTTCGTCTCTCTAAACCTAAAGGTGGATATCTCCAAAAACTACTGTCTTTGGGAAAACTCCAGGATAATTCAAGGAGCTCAGGAAATTTATCTCTATATTAAGAGGTTTACTTCTGTGACGCCAAGGGAGAAAAGAGCAGGGAAAGAAGAGAGGGAGTGCTCAGGAGAGAAGAACTAACCACCAAGATGAAAAGTGGCAGAGACTGGGAGGGGGTGGAAGTGAAAGACAAGGGAAGTACCTACTAGGAGTGCTGGAAGTCTAAGAATGACAATACATGCCGTTGTGTTTGAAGGTCTTTTTGTCACTGTGATGGAAAACCCTTGGTCCAGCTTTGGCCTATTCAGTTCTTCATTGCTTCATGGAAGAAGGTTATTTTGCTTTTGTTGTTGTTAAGTGTAGTTGCTTTACAATATTGTGCTAGTTTCAGGTGTACAGCAGTGATTCAGTTCTAAATGTATATATTTTTCAGATTATTTTCCATTATGTTATTACAAGATATTGAATGTAACTCCATGTGCTATACAGCAAACCCTTGTTGCTTATCTATTTTATGTAGAGTAAGTTGTCTCAGTTTGTTTTTTATCAACAAAATGTAAGGAGCCAAATGTCATACTTGGATAATTGTAGGAACACAGGCAGCACATGTGGAAGAAGTCTGCAGAGCACTGTTGTCCTGAGAACACAGGCCTTCCCAGTTCATGATATCTTAGGGGAAGGTTCTAAACTGTGAGTAGCCATATTCTGCACTTAGTTCAGTTCAGTTCAGTCGCTCAGTCGTGTCCGACTCTTTGTGACCGCATGAACCGCAGCATGCCAGGCCTGAGTGGAGAACTGTGTTCCACCTTCTTGAGAGCAGAGAATCTACATAGATTATTTGGAATTTTGAGCAGATTTGTCTCCTCCAATTTTTTTCAGACATTATCAATGTGGACTTATGGATATTTCTTTAATAGCGTGGGAGTTTTTAAAATTGATCAAATTTTTCCAGCTTTGGCTGTTAAGAGCTCTTCCAGTTAACTTGTGTCCCTGTGACATACTCCCATCATTGTGGGCTTAAAAAAACAAAAACAACAAAAAACTTTCTCACTTTCTGGCACTGCAAAATGCTCTAAACTACTTGGTTTATTTCTTGCCCTCCAAGGAGTCTTGGTTCCTTTTATTGGGAGAATGTTTTTAGAAACCAAATCTGGGTTTGAGTTATGCTCATTGCTACTGAGGTATCCTTGCTTGTAGGATCTCTAGCTAAGAAATTTTGATTCCATACTATGCAGGAGTAAAGTCTGTGTTTTGATTTGTTGCAGCTAGTATTTTACAGTCTGGTATTAATCACAGTTTAGCTTATTTCCATGGCTTGTACAAAAATTGCTTTGAAAACTGATGCATATCTGATGGCTATGTTGGGCTGTCAGCTGTTCTTCCCCCAAAGTCCAGTCATGACAGTTTATAATTAAAATTTCTTACCTGATCAGCTAGATTTTAGTCTCTTCTCCCTGATTCTGTCTTCTCACCCCCACCTCCTTTGTGGCTTTCTCTTCTAATACAGTGAAGTGTTGAAAATGTTTTGATGCTAAGATGACTGTAGTCGAGTATGTGTGTGCATGCTCACTCAGTTGTCTCTTTTCGACCCTATGGACTGTAGCCTGCCAGGCTCCTCTGTCCATGGGATTTTTCCAGGCAAGACTACCGAAGTGAGTTCCCATTTCCTCCTCCAAGGGATCTTCCCAACCCAGGGATCGAACCTGAGTCTCCTGTGTCTCCTGCATTGGCAGGTGGATTCTTTACCACTGAGACTGTAGTCTGTTAGTTATTTTATTCTGTATTGCCACTTAACGTTAATTGTGGTTCAGAATGATACCAAAGAAATAGTTTAACAGTTGCATATCATAATTTGGCTCTACCCAGATTTCATTATCTGTAAAACAAGAGCACATCTACTGCTTCAGATCATCTAACTAGTCTGAGCTAGATATCTTGATACAGTAAGCTTAAATGAAGGCTTGATATAAACTATACACTAGTGAACGTAGTATGCGTCTTAGACAAGATTCTAGAATGGATCATTAAATGGATGATGTTTCCACAATACTGTGAAATAGAAGTGTTATTCTCAAGGGACAAGGAATTTTTCAATGATGCCAGAATTTGGATAGGATGATGGCTATAGCACAGGTGTTTTTCTCACAGTAGCCTTGTGAACAAGATAAATGCATGGGGCCGAATGTCAGAAATCAGGCTGGTTTACAAATATTTCAACAACTGTAGCTGAATACTAATGGCTCGCATGTCACTGACACTTGGGAAGACCCTAGGAGTGTGCCTAAGCACAATAGTCCATTTAATCCAAGGCGATGAAGGTGCAGCAAGCATGATGGGCGAATCTAAAATGACCTGCTTCTGCAGAAAGGACTGAAAGGTGATCATTACTTCTTTCCCAAAGTGAAATACCATTTGTCTTCTTAACCAGGAAGATGTACCCATTGCAAGAATCAAAACCATTGGCATTAACTTTAGAATAGGGAAGTATGGTTTGGGGAGTATCAGGTGTGAAAAATTAAAGGTGTAAGTTAAATTAGCAGCCTAATCAAACCAGTATCAAAATAGTTAGAAAAAGCTGAGACAGCCACTACAAAGGAATATTGTACCCAGAACCAAGTAGATTTCTGTCATACTCTTATCAAGGCAGAGACCACTGGGAAAGTATTCATTTTGGAAGTCTCACTTAAATGGTGGTCTTTGGCAAATGAGGCATTTTTTTAAAAAAGGGAAAACATAATTGTGAGTTTAATTTAGTTCAGACTGATTCAGGGCTTACTATTATCAGATATTGTGTTAAACAACTCAGAGACGGGCCCTGTTCTTGGGCTTATGGACCAGTAGAGGGAGACAGGCTGCTTAGCAGATGGCAGTAAGCACAGTACAAGCTCTGCACAGTGGGCTTTTGATGCAGAGTACAATTTAGCCCAGATTGTTACGAGGCCAGCGAAGGGTTTCTCAAGAAAATGACACCTAAAATGAGTTCAGGAAGGTAAGCCAGATTTAGCCAAAAAGGGCAAAAAAAGGTGGGGCAGGGAACCCTGCCCACAAGAAACCATTGAAGAGAGTTTAAAAGCTTACCCCAAAGCAGCTACAATATGTAGTTTCGAATATCTGAATATATGATGAAAGAAATTAAATTTGCTTTCTGTGGCTCCTGAGTAAAGACAAATTGGAAGCAAATTTCAGTTCAGTATGTGAAAATTCATTTATTTAGTGGAACCTTACAGCAAAGCACCCCAACACAATGGAAATTCCATAAAATGACTGGTGGTTGGTTTTGTCTCATAGTGAACCTACTATGTAGTATGGCCACATGATCGTTTCATTAACCCACAATAATGATTCTACCTTTTTTATAGGACTGTTTAGGACCCCACTCACACCCTAAAACCTTGCCATAAGCTATATCAGAGCTGTCCAAACGAGGAGGCTACACTGGGAAATGGGAGACTTTATCATCGTGTATTTTCAAGTAGAGGCTGGATGCAAATTTTTTGTTGGGAATCTGTGGATGTGACTATTAAATTTAGGTTGGAGATGCCCTCAAAGATATTGTTCACCTTGAAGATCCTAGAGCCCTCAGAAGAAACTATCTGATAGTTTTCATGAATGAAAGCAGTGAGAATGAACAAATTCATAAATTAGGGTTTTATTTATACTACATAAAGCTTATGTTTCTTATTACATCTAGCAGAACTCATCAACTGATAGAAAATGTAACACTATTCAAATGTACTTTCTTTTACTTATAGTTACAAATACCCTTAAATCAAATCAAAGCTTCAAACGTGTTTCCAGTCCAAGCTAATATGCTAAGCCTATATGTCTGGTTCCCTCTCTCTACCGATTATTTACTATAACAATCAAAAGAAATTATTTACATTACTGCTGGAAATTGAGAAGGGTGCTAACAGCATTCATGAAACCTTCAACTTTTCAGCAGCAAGTAGTATGAGTAAAGCAGAGGCACAAAGCATTTGCCATTTACTGTACATGGAAAATGTGCCACTTGGGAGCCAGGGTCTCCAAGGAATGAGGATCAACTCTGGACCCATTCAAAGCAAGGATGCTGACCTGCTGAGTTGCGAGAGAATGTGCATTCACAAATATAACATATATTTCATTTTTGATGAAAAATTATTTACATTAATGGATACAAAGTGGTATGAAAAGAACTGTGTCTGTTTGAGATTATCAGTACTTTAATTTTTCTTTTAACTGCTTTTTCTGTAATGAATGGCTTTTGTAATAACAAAGTTTTAAAAATTAGCCCCAGCAATAAAACTGGAAACTGATTAAAAATTCCTATCAGCGACATTTTTTTCCTTCTTTGATTCTTTGGAAATCAAAGTTACTAAATATCTTTAGTCAATTATTTTTTGAGCCAAATATATATATACAGAACAACAAATGCATATTCTATTTTAAAATGTAAACCAAAAAAACTCCAAACCCCCAAAATCCTGAGAGTAAGTCAACATAAAAAAATTGAAAATATTTCTTGGGCCAGAAAGACAAAAACTCATAGTTATCTGTTGTTGGAATTGTAAAGTAAATAAACATACACTTCCTGTGTAACAGGAGTGATCTTTCATTAAGGTCTTTACAATTCAATGATGCATTTACTCTTAACAAACTTTAGAAAGACAGTATCATAAAACTGTCTCAAAATACTGTATGTTAGGTCATCATTAACATTAAAGATAAGGATGGCAAACTCTCTACTCCTATCACATCATCATACTAGTCTCATACTTGTTACCTCTCAGACTTTAGTTTGGAAGCTGGCTCACTTACCAATGGCAAATCCTATGTTATTGCACAATGTCCAATTCAGCAATTTTCAACTATGGTGTAAAAAACTAAATAAAAGCAAAAATCCTTAGGAAAAATGTATTTTATCTTTTTTCATTTCAAGAGAAACAAAGCTGGGTCTAAGCAGGTGAAGGAACCCATCAAAACATTTTCACCTTAAAAAAAAATTTGAACACTTCCAAAACCTGTCATTTTTGCTCTAGTCAATTCTTACAGAAGAAAGTTTACTGAAATTATTAAGGAAATAAAATGTTGAAAAAAAAAGAGAATAAATACTAGTATTGAAAAATGTCACCAGGGAGGGACATACCATACCCCACATACGGCTGATAAAAAGGAAAGGAACCTGTTGGTGGTTTGACATTATTAAGCCCTACAACATCAACAATGGAGAGCTGGTTCATCAACAATGAGCTGTCTAGAATGGTGCCGAAGGCAGTGCATTTATCAGAACAAGGATCCCTCTGATGTTCCCCAACGTTTCGATTCTTTTGCCATGGGTCATCAATCAGACTCCAGTAACTGTTAGAGCAATATTCAACTAACAAACTGGGCATCAACATTAACAATAGTTTATGGATGTTCCCTTTACAAATTTCATTTTCCAATAACAAAAATTTGCACAGAAATTGGCATTTGAAAGGCTGTAGCTGTATGTTTTATCTGAAATCTTTTAGTATCTTCATGAAAAAAGCTGTCTAGTAACATAAATTGCTTCTGCATCTGTTCCACAAACAAGACAAGGACCTAAAACATCCAGACTGTTCACAGACAAAGTCCTATTAGGAAGCAAGCTTGTGATTTCAATACGATCTTTGGCAGGATCAGTGCTGAGCCAGGAGCTTATAAGAGATTGGTGAACATTAGCTTGGTTACTAATGCTATGAGACAAAAAAGTACTATTTCTTCCTCCTGGGAAAAAAAGAAAGGGGGAAAACATTGTTCAAGACCAATTTTATACTAGTAAATATCTGAAACTCTAATATTTAAAAAATGTAATGATATAAACTTG